>NW_028317880.1:0-672500 GCF_062004578.1 Staurois parvus | reverse complement strand
GAGTGGCAATAAGCCTTTTCTTATGAAGGAAAACATCCAAACCTGGCTAAATTTTGCAAAAACACACCTGAAGTCTCCCAAAAGCATGTGGGAAAATGTATAATGGTCTGATGAAACCAAGGTTGAACCTTTTGGCCATAATTCCAAGACATGTGTTTGGCGCAAAAACAACACTGCACATTACCAAAAGAACATCATACCCACAGTGAAGCATGGTGGTGGCAACATCATGCTTTGGGGCTGTTTTTCTTCAGCTGGAACTGGGGCCTTAGTCAAGGTAGAGGGAATTATGAACAGTTCCAAATACCAGTCAATATTGGCACAAAACCTTCAGGCTTCTGCTAGAAAGCTGAACATGAAGAGGAACTTCATCTTTCAGCATGACGACCCAAAGCATACATCCAAATCAACAAAGGAATGGCTTCATCAGAAGAGGATTAAAGTTTTAAAGTTTTGGAATGGCCCGCCAGAGCCCAGACCGGAATCCGAAAATCTGTGGGGTGATCTGAAGAGAGCTGTGCACAGGAGATACCCTTGTGATCTGACAGATTTGGAGTGCTTTACAAGGAAGAGTGGGCAAATATTGCCAAGTCAAGATGTGCCATGCTGACAGACTCAGACTCATACCCAAAAAGACTGAGTGCTGTAATAAAATCAAAAAATGCTTCAACAAAGTACTAAAATTAAGGGTGTGCACACTTATTTAACCATATTATTTATTTTTACTTCCCCCCACCTAAAAGATTTTAGTTTGTGGTTCAACTGAGTTGTCCAGTTTACATTAAAAATGTGGAAAAAGTTCTGAAATGATTTCTCTTTGTCTCATTTTTTTTTTACATCACAGAAACCTAACATTTTAACAGGGTGTGTAGACTTTTTATATCCACTCTAGTTCCCATACTCATTCACCAAAAAAAAAAAAAAAATTAAAAATGAAAGACACTTTTTGACAAGTCCTTTATTAAAAAAGTAAAGAAAAAAAAATTGTCCCCCGAAGTAGATCCAATTTCAAATCCTGAACACCACTGAACCGAGGAAAAAAAATAAAAATAAAAAGGAAGAGTTCAGCTCTTGACAAACTCTCTCACCGTCTGATTGCTCTTAGATAAGTGCAGAGCCACAGCCACCTAGTGACCCTATGCCCTTGCGACGTCATCGACCCAATACAGTGCCTTGAAAAAGTATTCACACCCCTTAAAATGTTATACATTTTATCATGTTACAACCAAAAACATAAAATGTATTTTATTGGGATTTTATGTGATAGACCAACACAGTGTGGCACATAATTGTGAAGTGGAAGGAAAATGATAAATGGTTTGCAACATTTGTGGCATGCATTTGTATCCAGCCCCTCCCCGAGTCAGTACTTTGTAAAACCACCTTTTGCTGCTATTGAAGCGATCAGATTGGATGGGGAAGCGTCTGAACAGCAACTTTCAAGACTTGCTACAGATTCTCAATTGGATTTAGGTCTGGAGCATTCTAACACATGAATATGATTTGATTTAAACCAGGGGGTCTCAAAACTTTCTGAACAAAGGGCCAATTTTCTGGTCTTCTGACCTTGGGGGGGGGGGGGGGGTCAGACTGTAACCAGTGGGAGTGGAAAATGCATCAGAAATAGTGCCCAATCATTGGTGTCAGAAGGAATAGCGCCCTATTATTGGTATCAGTGAGAGGAATAGTGCCTCAACATTGGTGTCAGTGGATGGAATGGTTCCCAAACAATGGTATCAATGAAAGTAAATTTTCCCCAATACTGGTGTCAGTGGAAGGACCAGGCTCCAACATTGGTGTTAAAGGAAGGACTGGTGCCCCAACATTGGTGTCAGTGGCAGGAATAGTGCCCCATCTTTAGTGTTAGCGGGAGTAATAGTGCTCTATATTTTATATCAGTGGATGGAATTATGCCCCATTGTTGAGGTCAGTGGCAGGAATAGTACCCCACTGATGGTACCAGTGGGAGGAAAAGTGCACCATCTTTAGTGTTTGTGGACGTAATAGTGTTCTGTAGTTTATATCAGTGGGAGAAATTATGTCCCAATGTTGGTGTTAGCAGAAGGAATGGTGCCTCATATCAGTGGGAGGAACAGTGCCCCAAGGGCCAGATAAAGGCAAAGGGCCAATGGGCCGCAGTTTGGAGACCACTGATCTGAATCATTTCATTGTAGCTCTGGCTGTATTTTTAGGGTCCTGCTGGAAGATGAACCTCTGCCCCAGTCTCAAGTCTTCTGCAGACTCTAACCAGCTTCTCTGTCCCTGCTGAAGAAAAGCATCCCCACCATGTTTTACAGTGGGGATGATGTGTTCAGGGTGATGTGTGGAGTTAGTTTTCTGCCACACAGCAATTTGCTTTTAGGCCAAAAAGTTCAATTTTGGTCTCATCTGACCAGAGCACCTTCTTCCATGTTTGCTGTGTCCCCCACATGCCTTTTCGCAAACTGCAAACAGGACTTCTTTTGGCTTTTTCTACAATGGCTTTCCTCTTGCCACTCTTCCATAAAGGCCAGATTTGTGAAGTGTATGACTAACAGTTGTCCTGTGGACAGATTCTCCCACCTGAGCTGTGGATCTCTGCATCTCCTGCAGAGTTACCATGGGCCTCTCGGCTGCTTCTCTGATTACTGCTCTCCTTGCCCAGCCTGTCAGTTTAGGTGGATGGCCATGTCTTGGTAGGTTTGCATGTGTGCCATACTCTTTTCATTTTTGGATAATGAACAGTTCAAACTCCACAACGTTATCCCTGACCTGTCTAGTGTGTTCTTTGGCCTTCATGATGGTGTTTGTTCACTAATGTTCTCTAACAAATGTCTAAAAGGCTTCACAGAACAGCTGTATTTATACTGAGATTAAATTACACATAGGTGGACTATTTACTAATTAGGTGACTTCTGAAGGCAATTGGTTCCACTAGATTTTAGTTAGGGGTATCAGACTAAAGGGGGCTGAATACAAAATGCACACCACACTTTAGATATTTATGTGTAAAAAAATTTTTTTGAAAAACATTTATCATTTTTCTTCCACTTCACAATTATCTGCCACTTTGTGTTGGTCGATCACAAAAAATCCCAATAAAATACCGTATTTTTCGCTCCATAAGACGCACTTTTTTCCCCCCAAAAAAGGGAGGAAAAATGTCAGTGCGTCTTATGGAGCGAATATAAAGCGGCCGGTCTGGTATTTTTGTGGCCACCATGTCAGAATACCGGGCCGGCCGCTCAGCTGTTGTCTCCTGCAGGGCCTTACCTGTTCCTCGCTCCAGCGCTGCACAGTCTTCCCGCGCTGGCTTCTGTGACAGCCGGGTGCCCACTGCGCATGTGCTGTGCTTTGTGAATGATCCGGTATCTTCTGGGACACATGACAGGTCCCAGAAGGCGCCGGGCCATTCACAAAGCGCAGCGCTTCTCGCACCTGCGCAGTGGGCACCCGGCTGTCACAGAAGCCGGCCTGGGAAGAAGAGGGAAGGACAACTCCGCGGAAGTGGGAGCGGGTACCTGTCAAATTCAGGTATCCGCTCCCCCTCCCTCCCCAAAGGTCAGCAGTCTCTGGTTATTCCCTGCACTGTCGGCAGTCTCCGCTCATCCCCTGCACTGTGTCCGCAGTCTCCGCTCATCCCCTGCACTGTGTCCGCAGTCTCCGCTCATCCCCTGCACTGTGTCCGCAGTCTCCGCTCATCCCCTGCACTGTGTCCGCAGTCTCCGCTCATCCCCTGCACTGTGTCCGCAGTCTCCGCTCATCCCCTGCACTGTGTCCGCAGTCTCCGCTCATCCCCTGCACTGTGTCCGCAGTCTCCGCTCATCCCCTGCACTGTGTCCGCAGTCTCCGCTCATCCCCTGCACTGTGTCCGCAGTCTCCGCTCATCCCCTGCACTGTGTCCGCAGTCTCCGCTCATCCCCTGCACTGTGTCCGCAGTCTCCGCTCATCCCCTGCACTGTGTCCGCAGTCTCCGCTCATCCCCTGCACTGTGTCCGCAGTCTCCGCTCATCCCCTGCACTGTGTCCGCAGTCTCCGCTCATCCCCTGCACTGTGTCCGCAGTCTCCGCTTATCCCCTGCACTGTGTCCGCAGTCTCTGGTCATCTCCTGTACTGTGTCCGCAGTCTCTGGTCATCTCCTGTACTGTGTCCGCAGTCTCTGGTCATCTCCTGTACTGTGTCCGCAGTCTCTGGTCATCCCCTGTACTATGTCTGCAGTCCATTGGTTCATTTTTTTTTTCTTGTTTTTCACCTCTAAAACCTAGGTGCGTCTTATGGTCAGGTGCGTCTTATGGAGCGAAAAATACGGTACATTTACGTTTTTGGTTGTAACATGACAAAATGTAGAAAATTTCACAGCTGCTCACATTCTCCGACGGCCTTTGGTAATATTTTCTGGTATTGCCCAGTGGCTCAAATGT
This sequence comes from Staurois parvus, assembly GCF_062004578.1. Lineage (NCBI taxonomy): Eukaryota > Metazoa > Chordata > Amphibia > Anura > Ranidae > Staurois > Staurois parvus. Next base: position 668,100 of record NW_028317880.1, on the reverse strand, counting down.
TTTGGACAGAGGTCCTCACTTGTCTGACACAAGTGATGGCCATTCCCATGATGGTATTGGTGTGTCTTCTGGGTCTGGTGGAGGGAGAGGCTCAGACTAGAGCACAATGAACCATTTTGAGTACCCTCTTGTTTTATGTCCGTAAAGCGATCATTCTTCACTGGAAAGAACCTCTGGCACTGACACCTTACCCTACTGGAAAGGTCTAGTTAACCAAAAGATGCCATATTATAAGGCCATGTATTGAAGCCGAGGATGTCCCCCAAAAAAAGGAACAATTTTTGGCAGCTCTGGCCAGCCCCACCACCAATGCCTAAGCCTCTTTTTAGCATCTCCTGCCCACTAATAATAATACTATTCCTTATTACTTCAGTCTTATGGCCCCTAGAAACCTCCACTTATTTTAGATTTCCCTGGTGAAACATTGCCCGTTACTGAGCCAAGATGCTTTTGCCATAAGGATTTGATATGCCCTTTATACTTTTACCCTATAGCTTCAGGATCCTGAATGTTTATCCTGTTCAAACCATAGGAATGTTCTGGTCTGATTTTGATTGATTACCAATAGTCCCTTTTGGTTCCCCCGGGAGCTGCAGCTTAGCTTGGAAATGAAATGGGAAGGAAGAGGCCTTTCTTTGGGTTGTTTTATAAGGTTTTGCTTTTTGTTTTTGATGGTGCACTATTGGCCCTGTTGTACGACGTCTGTGTGCAGCTTGTTGAAACCCTGCGAAGCTACCTACAATTAAGACTTCATAGTTTATATGACACTGCGTGATCAACTTTGAGATCATGTTTTTTTTGGCCTCTTACCTATTATTTTGATTATCATTATCTCAGGGTCTCCTACGCTTCTCCTGTATCTTATCCAAGTATAAGTTTAATTTTGTGGAGTTTTTTTTTTTACACACAAAAGCAATAAATATATAGGGAGCTCGACCCAAAAGAGGAAGTTCCGCTTTAATGCCTAGGAAGTGGTCCTCCCCCTCTCCGTAGTCTTTTTGGACATGCGACAGGTCCCAGAAGGCTACGGGGCCATTTACAAAGCACAGCACTTCTCGCACATGCGCAGTGGGCACCTGGCTGTGAAGCTGCAAGCTGTCACAGCTGGGTGCCCACACTAAAGATGCCAGCGCCAGGGAGAGTAGACAGCTGGTGAAACCAGCGGTGGTGAGGACACCGCTGGAACAAGGGATAGGTAAGTGGCTGTATTTTAAAAGTCAGCAACTACAGTTTTTGTAGATGCTGACTTTTTTTTTTTCAGCCGGAACTCCGCTTGAAGAGTGATTGTAAAAGATACTATATTTTTTTAATATTAAATATATCATACTTACCTGCTCTGTGTAACGGTTTTGCTCATAGCAGTCCCGATCCTCATCTTCTGGGGTCACCTGCCGGCACCCTTGGTTCCTCCCCCCTTCCAAGTGCCCCCATAGCAAGCGGCTTGCTATGGGGGCACTCGTGCGGGCTTGCTCCCAAGCTAGGCTATGCTAGTGATCATATGAAGCCATTTATCATCACATAGTTGTTTGGCTCCTTTTTCAATCACGATAATAGAAATCACCCAAATGGCCCTAATCAAAAGTTTACATACCTTGGAATGTTTGACCTTGGCACAGACACGCACAGGTTAAAATGGTAATTAAAGGATAATTTCCTATATCTGTGGCTTTTTAAATTCCAATTAGTGTCTGTGTATAGTCAATGAGTTTGTTAGATCTCACGTAGATGCACTGAGCAGGCTAGATACTGAGCCATGGGGAACAGAAAAGAACTGCCAAAAGACCTGTGTAACAAGGTAATGGAACTTTATAAAGATAGAAAAGGATATAAAAAGGTATCCAAAGCCTTGAATATGGCAGTCAGTACTGTTCAATCACTTAAGAAGTAGAAAATTCAGGGATCTCTTGATCCCAAGCCAAGGTCAGGTAGACCAAGAAAGATTGCAGCCACAACTACCAGAAGAATTGTTCGGGATACAAAAAAAAAAAAAAAAATAATAATTAAAAACATTTAAAAAAAAAAAACCCATAAGTAACCTTAGGAGATATACAGGCTGCTCTGGAAAAAGAGTGTGTTTTTTTTTAAGGAACACAATACAATGATACCTGAACAAAAATGAGCAGTATGGCTGAGTTGGCAGAAAGAAGCCTTTACTGCGCCGATGCCACAAAAAATCCCGGTTACAAGATGCCGAAAGCACCTTGACCCACCTCTCTGGGCTTTTTTGTGACATTGGCCCAGTAAAGGATTCTTTTTGGCAAATGCTACACATCTGTTTATTAATAGAAAAAAAAAATAATTTTATACATAAATCTAAGTGCTTTGTAGTGCTTGGTGTGGACTAACAGGCGAAACAGTGCTCCAACATGCAACAGTGCTCCCCACATCCAAGTCTCTTACTGGTTGGGTATCGTCTCAACAGGGAGATAAAACATGCTTTATCAGTAAAAAGGATTCGGAAATCCTTCCATCCAAACTCCAAATCAAGTCTGTGGCCCTACCAGCAAGAGGCAGCAATAGTGTCCCCACTTTAGAATCACCAAGGCAGCTTTTAGTTTCCACCGACCGAACAGACCAAAGACCTTCAACAGGAGGTGGCGTGATCAAAAGGAGACTGATGGTATCATTAAATTTGGGAGGTGGCACTGATATATTCAGGCTAGCTAGGTTAACTTTATGTCCTCTTTACGCAGGGGCCACTAACTGTACAGCAACAAAAAAAGCTCTGTTTGTCTAAGTGACCCTTTCCCTGTGGACCAGCCAGGTCCTAAATCTTTCCAAGGACAACATCTGAGAGTGCAGACTTTGAGGAAGAGTGCGGCTTCTGATGGTCCTACCCTGACAGTACAAGATGGATCCACTTGCTTGTAGTAGGTTTCACATAAAGCAGGGGCAACCTTAAAGAGGTGGAGATCTACCTGAACAACATGGGAGAAGTCAAACATCGGGCATCGTGTCGTCTCTTCACACCCGATTTATACCTCTAATTGTCGTACTACCGTGTCACAATCGTGTGTATTGCACAGCAATCGTGGCTTTAAAAATCGGGTGATGAGGAGGAAACAGATCGCCTCCTCACAACCTTGTGAATGAGCCCCTAGTTGCATTTGGCAGCAGCACCCTTAGGGCTCATTCACACAACGTTGAGGGATGGTAAAGCCCTTCAGCGGAGTTGTGGTTTTATCTTAAGCAGCAGCCAAAAAGGTGAATACATGCAGCAGCAGGAATTAAACCCCCTGTTGCATTTGGTGGCTGCTACCGCCTGCCAATCATGACCCATTCAATGAGGCCATTCTGCAAGTGCCCCACAACTGCATGCTTCTGCGGGGTCCAAGGGGTTAAAGCAGGTGATGAGAAAGCAACACAACGCTGTTTGTTTTACCCCCTTGTTTGCTTTACTGCACAAGGTTGCAGGGCACTTGCAGAGCGGCCTCACTCACTTGAATGGGTCATGCTTGGCAGGTGCTACACCCACCAACTATGACAAAGCATATAACTCCTACAGCAGCTGTGACATGTGTACATCCCTGGCCACTGCAGCTAAAGGGGGCGTTAAAAACATTTTAAACTATGTGGTTTTACCACCTCCCAAACTGCAAATGTAAATAAACTCTTACTGTTCTAAGCCCCCTTTTAAGGCTGCTTTCACATTGATGTGCTGCGGTTTACCTGCACACCTCTTGGATTAGCTGTGCTTTGCAACAGACTTCTATTCTATCCTGCAGGTGTGGTGCACTTTGTGAAAGCGCACCAAAACTCCAGCATTCTGGAGTTTTGATGAGTTTTCAGAAACTGCAAACATGCAGGATATAATAGAAGTCTATGGCTAAGCGCAGCATACCCACATGAAAGCTGCAGGTACACTGCGCCTGCGGTGTGGGTAAATCGCAGTGTATCAGTGTGAAAGCAGCCCTATACTATTATGCCCAGTGTATAGCTTCACGCTGACCTGAAGAGCTCTTCTTTCTGGCTGCCAGCACCTCTCTGGAGACCGCTAGCTGGAATAAGAGGTGGTATCACTCCACATGGGACAGGATCCAGCACTACAGAGGAGGCTCTTGCTCCCTACTACAGCTCCAATTTTACAAGTAGTCCCTCTGCAATGCACTCTGATGTTCTGGGATGGAGGGTCAGCAAGCCAAGATCACGATCTACTAGTTGCTGACCCCCAATATAAAGTATTACCACTGGAGAGCAACTATTTAGTGTATTCAGATGGATTATATGATGAAAGCAAAACTGGGTTTTCATTTGGGGGTACATAGTAACAGATTGCTGTTGATGTTTGGGTTTTTTTTAATAGTAAAGGAAATCTGGCACAAAATACTATACATATTTAAAAATGTAGCTGTATGTCTTGCTATTACCATAGCCTACCACCAAAGAACGCAAAATAAATTCTCCTGCTTCTGGCAATTGCAACAATACCACATATGTGTATGTTGTTTTTTCATGCCCTTGTGAATCACTTATGATCAATCTACATGTAAACATGTCTCATATAGGATGTGAAAAAACATCATCGATCAACCCCGTACAATCGATCTTTTTTTCACCACAACCAATTAACTTTGGTTGATCAAAAACGGTCACCATCTGTTGCATATCACTCAGCCATGCCATGTTTGTTTTTCTGATTAATGGCCAATTTGACTTTTTTGTCAAATTAGCCATCATTGGTTCTGTTATATTACACAGTATATGGCCGCCATTAGACACACAACTCCTCAATACTGTATACAAAATTAAAATAAAAAAAGCTGGCCTTAGATACACATTAAGCTGTATAAATTAATGCAATCATTTTTGTAAATCCACTTTCACATATAACTGAAAAGACTGGTAATATAAAAGTAATTAATATATGGGAGTAATTCACCTGATCTTTGGAAAAAATAAATAACTGTAATGAAGTGAAAACAGTTTTGTTCATATTTAGCAACATATTGCACAGTAATGGAAAGTTTGTTAATCTAACCACGATGAGGGATAAACAAAGGAAAAACCTAATTCTTCTAGTGACAATATTTCCATACGCCAAATCAACTATTTACTACCATTACATAAGTTCTATGTTTTGTTGCATCAGCCACACTGAATCACTTTAAAAGGTAATACAAGATAACGAATTTAAAGAAAAAAAAAAAAAACAAATATATGTGGCAGTTCCTATTAACTGATTGCACGTGCTGAAATAATTCAGCACTTGCACAGTAGGAGAGACATCATATGTTTTAGAAATATTTATGAGCCCAAAAAAATAAATAAATATAAAAATCAGCATGTGATCCCGTGTCAGCCAACAGCGGCTGCAGGGGAGAGAAGAGAGCACTCGAGAACAGCTAGCAATGCCTAGGAGCAGTGATGTCGATCATAGGCTTTTTAAAACCCATTTATTGTCGGCACTCCCTCCTCTCCCCTAGAGCTACCGCTGACTAACAGAAGGGAACAGGATCATGTGACTGGCCAGACAGACCAAAACATAGGTAAATAGGCAAATTGCAGAGGTCTTCGAAAAGAGGGGTCAACACTGCAAATATTGACTCCGCATAAACGTCATGTAATGGTCAATAAAAGCCCTGAACACTTATGAAATGCTTGTATTATACTTCAGTATACCATAGTAACATCTGACAAAAAGATCTAAAAAAACCAAAGCAGCAGACTTTGTGAAAATGAATATTTGTGTCACTCTCAAAACGTTTGGCCAGGGCTGTATACGTGTTTGGAGGCAGTAACAAAAAAAACGAAAAACAAAAACAGAGCCAGCGTGTTCAGGAGAGGAGCGTTTTGCCGCTTAAAAATGCTCAACACACCTAAATCCAGGGCACTATGTGTAATTTTGTTCTGCTTCTTCATTCCTCTGCTATCAGCATGAGTCACTTCTGACAAGTTTTCCTGACAGCAAGAAAAAAAAAAAAATGGTGACAGGGAGAGCCCTCCAGCACACAGTCTGTGATAGACAGCCTCAGCTCTGTTCCTGTGCGAAGGGGGAAGGGGAGTACCGTCCCTCCAACTAACTCTCAGTTCCAACTGAGCTCTGCAGAGTATAATCTCAGCTCCCTGCCTCCTGTTTTCTGGAAGTCAGCAAATTCTGAACTTTGAATGTCTGTAGATAAACAGGTACAACTTATGTGTTTAATCTCTATATCAAAGGCTGATAACTTTACTGGCTATATGTAAGGGTTTACAAACACCAAGTAAAACAAGGAAAAGAAATTCAAAATAAACTTGAGCCCATCAAAGTCCCCCTTTCCATTAGGGTTCCCCATCAAAGTCCTTCCTACAGCAGAGTCCCCACTTACATCAGAGGGTCGGATAACATTTTGCAGATTTTTCCAGGGGCCATAGCTTGGAGCCCCTCTGCCTTAAAGTTCACCTTTTGGACAAAAATAATAAATGCACATTTTTTTTGCAGGTAAAAAAAAAAAAAAAAGGTATTATTTTTGTCCAAAGTAGCCTGTAAAGCATTGCACCAGAGATCAGTAGATCGCTGATGCCATGCAGGTCTCCTGCAGACCTGTCAGAATATCTGCTTGCCGTAGGGGGATGTATGAGCAAGCAGATATTCTGACAGGAAACTTCAAAGAACTGACAGCAAGAACTCTGAGTGGTGCGGCCGTGTAGGCAGCGCCCCACAGTTTTTAAATCGAACATATTGTACAGGGAAATTTCTCTCCATACTGTCAGAGGAGGGGGCTGCAGGTGTGGTCGCAGCTATGGGAACATGTTACATGTTCTACCCTAAAAAGGGGTGAAACATGTAACATGTTCCAAAAGGTTAACTTGTCCTTAAAGCCCCGTACACACAGGCCAAATATATGGCCAAATCCACCGATACAGTAAATAATGTCTAACATTTGGCCCGTTTGTACAGGTCCTTGTTTGACAGAAGCCGATCTCACAACGATGCTTGAAAACCACAGCTGATCTGCATCTGATCAGTGCTCTCAGCCAATCACATTGTGCTGACTGGTGTGTTCTGGCAGGGAGGCGGTCCCCCTGAACTCAATAGCACAGCGGGGAGATCAGTTAGTACAGAGACCTTTTTACGAGCTGCTCAGTTTTTTTAAACTTACTGTGTGTACCAGGCTTGAGATCTGTCATCCACTAAGCAATGCAGGAGCCTGCCGGATAGAATACTAATGGAATGAAATGTTGAGGTTTGTCCTCATATTACTATTAGTTAAAAAAAAGTATAACTAAAAACGCAAAGTGGATAGAGTGCAGAGGGATTAGAACCACTGACAGTCTTTGCTACCTCTGCCCCCATTAAGGAGATTCACCCCCTCTATTTGTCCTGTTTACCATTATCATTGAAAGTGAAAGCAAAAGAAAATCCCAAATTTTGGGTGGTCCCCAGAAAATAGAGGGGGAATCTTCCAATGGGGACACTAGTTCTGGTGAAACACTGGATTTTGGAGGGATTTCCTCTCACTTCCTGTTTGGCTATGGGACAGGAAGTGAAGGGAAATCTCCCCAATGGGACACAGCTGGCAAACAAAACAAAAACATTAAGGCCTGGTTCACACAAGTACATGCATGTTTGCACACAAACGTCACAGGTAGAGCAGCCCATTCATTCCAATGAACTTCCCCACCCAAGAGAAACATGGTGAAAAAGTCCCTGCCCCCCCCCCCCCCTTTTTTTTTTTTTTTTTTTTTTTTTTTTTTTAACTGTGCGGTTTGGCGTTCATGAAATGTATACAAGGTGCCAATCCATTGGGATACCATTAAGAATGAATTGCACCCCCATGTGTTTGTTAAAGTGCAGTGCGTTTCACTGCTGGGTGGGAATGCGTGTGCTCTCCAGCTGCAGAAATGTGAACCCAGTCTCAGATCTATCTCTGAGATACGTAGTGCAAGGGCCTGCCAGACTGGATATGCATTAACTGCCTAGATGAAATAGGTGCTCAGATTACATAGATCTGGTAAATCTAAAGTGTAATGTGACCGCATAGCTGTCATCCCTTGACAGAAGGAATCTGAGCTTTAATGTGATTGGGGTCTGTAGTGGAACGATGTCACAGGTGATATCTGGGAACATATATAGATCAGGTGATCTGGGGACACAATGACAGCTCAGGGGCCCCAGCACAATGTATATATGATAAGTGATCTGGGAATATATATATATACATACACACACACACACAGGTAATGTCGGGACACAGTGATAGGTCAGGGGCCCCAGCAGGTGCATATAATTGACAGGTGATTTAGGGACACAGTGAAACCTCAGGGGCCCCAGATAAGTGTGTATAGCCTCAAAAGGTAATTGCAAAAGAAGTTGGATGTTCCCAAAGTGCTGTATCAAGACACATTAATAGAAAGTTATGTGGAAGGGAAAAGCGTGGAAGAAAAAGGTGCACAAGCAGCAGGGATGACCGCAGCCTGGAGAGGATTGTCAGGAAAAGGCCATTCAAAAGTGTTGGGGACTTTCACAAGGAGTGGACTGAGGCTGGAGTCAGTGCATCAAGAGCCACCACACACAGACGGATCCTGGACATGGACATCAAATGCCGTATTCCTCGTCAAGCCGCTCCTGAACAACAAACAACGTCAGAAGCGTCTTACTTGGACTAAAGAAAAACAGACCTGGTCTGTTGCTCAGTGGTCCAAAGTCCTCTTTTCTGATGAGAGCAACTTTTGCATCTCGTTTGGCAACCAAGGACCCAGAGTATGGAGGAAGAATGGAGAGGCACACACTGCAAGATGCTTGAAGTCCAGTGTGAAGTTTCCACAGTCTGTGTTGATTTGGGGAGCCATGTCATCTGCTGGTGTTGGTCCACTGTGCTTCATTAAGTCCAGGGTCAAGGCAGCCGTCTACCAGGAGATTTTGGAGCACTTCATGCTTCCTTCCGCAGACGAGCTTTATGGGGATGCTGACTTAATTTTCCAGCAGGACTTGGAACCTGCCCACACTGCCAAAAGCACCAAAACCTGGTTCAATGACCGTGGGATTACTGTGCTTGATTGGCCAGCAAACTCGCCTAACCTGAACCCCATAGAGAATCTATGGGGCATTGCCAAGAGAAAGATGAGAGACATGAGACTGAACAATGCAGAAGAGCTGAAAGCCGCTATTGAAGCATGCTGGTCTTCCATAACACCTCAGCAGTGCCACAGGCTGATAGCTTCCATGCCACGCCGCATTGCGGCAGTAATTTCTGCAAAAGGAGCCCAAACCAAGTACTGAATACATATGCATGCTTATACTTTTCAGAGGTCTGATATTGTTCTATGTACAATCCTTGTTTTATTGATTGCATGTAATATTCTAATTTTCTGAGATTGTGGATTTGGGGATTTCATGAGCTGTAAGCCATAATCACCACAATTATGACAAATCACGGCTTGAACTATCTTGCTCTGCATTTAATGAGTCTATCTCATATATTAGTTTCACCTTTTAAGTTGCATTACTGAAATAAATGAACTTTTGCACGATATTCTAATTTTTCCAGTTTCACCTGTAGAGGAGGTGAGATGTATACATACATATACATACAGTATCTCACAGAACTGAGTACACCCCTTTTTGTAAATATAGTATATCTTTTCAAGTGACAACACTGAAGAAATGACACTTTGCTACAATGTAAAGTAGTGAGTGTTCAGCTCGTATAACAGTGTAAATTTGCTGTCCCCTCAAAATAACTCAACACAGCCATTAATATCTAAATTGCTGGCAACAAAAGTGAGTACACCCCTAAGTGAAAATGTCCAAATTGGGCCCAAAGTGTCAATATTTTGTGTGGCCACCATTATTTTCCAGCACTGCCTTAACCCTCTTGGGCATGGAGTTCACCAGAGCTTCACAGGATGCCACCGGAGTCCTCTTCCACTCCTCCATGACGACATCACGGAGCTGGTGGATGTTAGAGACCTTGTGTTCCTCCACCTTCTGTTTGAGGATGACCCACAGATGCTCAATAGTCTTTAGGTCTGGAGACATGCTTGGCCAGTCCATCACCTTTATCCTCAGCTTCTTTAGCAAGGCAGTGGTCGTCTTGGAGGTGTGTTTGGGGTCCTTATGTTGGAATACTGCCCTGTGGCCCAGTCTCCAAAGGGAGGGGATCATGCTCTGCTTCAGTATGTCACAGTACATGTTGGCATTCATGGTTCCCTCAATGAACTGTAGCTCTCCAGTGTCGGCAGCACTCATGCAACCCCAGACCATGACACTCCCACCACCATGCTTGACTGTAGGCAAGACCCACTTGTCTTTGTACTCCTAACCCGGTTGCCGCCACACACGCTTGACACCATCTGAACCAAATAAGTTTATCTTGGTCTCAGACCACAGGACATGGTTCCAGTAATCCATGTCCTTAGTCTGCTTGTCTTCAGCAAACTGTTTGTGGGCTTTCTTGTGCATCATCTTTAGAAGAGGCTTCCTTCTGGGACGACAGCCATGCAGACCAATTTGATGCACTCCTTCAACCTCTGCAGCAATGCTGGGAGCACTCATATGTCTATTTCCCAAAGACAACCTCTGGATATGACGCTGAGCACATGCACTCAACTTCTTTGGTCGACCATGGCGAGGCCAGTTCTGAGTGCAACCTCTCCTGTTAAACCGCTGTATGGTCTTGGCCACCATGCTGCAGCTTAGTTTAGGGTCTTGATAATCTTCTCATAGCCTAGGCTATCTTCATGTAGAGCAACAATTCTTTTTTTCAGATCCTTTCTTTGCCATGAGGTGCCATGTTGAACTTTCAGTGACCAGTATGAGACAGTGAGAGCGATAACACCAAATTTAACACAACTGCTCCCCATTCACACCTGAGACTTTTTAACACTAATGAGTCACATGACACCGGGGAGGGAAAATGACTAATTGGGCCCAATTTGGACATTTTCATTTCGGGGTGTACTCAGTTTTGTTGCCAGCGGTTTAGACATTAATGGCTGTGTGTTGAGTTATTTTGAGAGGACAGCAAATTTACACTGTTATACAAGCTGTACACTCACTACTTTACGTTGTAGCAAAGTGTCATTTCCTCAGTGTTGTCACATGCAAAGATTTAAAAATATCTACAAAAATGTAGGGTGGTGAGATGGATACACACATACATATAGATATCCATAGGGTGGAGGTGGCCCCAGGTAGAGCCCCCCAGCAAGTGTGTACAGTGGAGGTGACGTGTATACATATAGCTATCCATAGGGTGGTGGTGGCCCCAGGTAGAGCCCCCCAGCACAGTGTATACAGAGAAGGTGAGATGTATAGATATAGATATCCATAGGGTGGAGGTGGCCCCAGGTAGAGCCCCCCCCTAGCACAGTGTATACAGAGGAGGTGAGGTGTATACATATAGATATCCATAGGGTGCAGGTGGCCCCAGGTAGAGCCCCCCAGCACAGTGTATACAGAAGAGGTTTGGTGTATACATATAGATATCCATAGGGTGGAGGTGGCCCCAGGTAGAGCCCCCCCCAGCACAGTATATACAGAGGAGGTGAGGTGTATACATATAGATATCCATAGGGTGGAGGTGGCCCCAGGTAGAGCCCCCCCAGCACAGTATATACAGAGGAGGTGGGGTGTATACATACAGATATCCATAGGGTGGAGGTGGCCCCAGGTAGCGCCCCCCAGCACAGTGTATACAGAGGAGGTGACTTGTATACATATAGATATCCATAGGGTGGAGGTGGCCCCATTTAGAGCCCCCCCAGCACAGTATATACAGAGGAGGTGGGGTGTATACATATAGATATCCATAGGGTGGAGGTGGCCCCAGGTAGCGCCCCCAGCACAGTGTATACAGAGGAGGTGACTTGTATACATATAGATATCCATAGGGTGGAGGTGGCCCCATTTAGAGCCCCCCCCCAGCACAGTATATACAGAGGAGGTGAGGTGTATACATATAGATATCCATAGGGTGGAGGTGGCCACAGGTACAGCACCCCAGCACAGTGTATACAGAAGAGGTGAGGTGTATACATATAGATATCCATAGGGCGGAGGTGGCCCCAGGTAGCGCCCCCCAGCACAGTGTATACAGAAGAGGTGACGTGTATACATATAGATATCCATAGGGTGGAGGTGGCCCCATTTAGAGCCTCCCCAGCACAGTATATACAGAGGAGGTGAGGTGTATACATATAGATATCCATAGGGTGGAGGTGGCCCCAGGTAGTGCCCCCCAGCACAGTGTATACAGAGGAGGTGAGGTGTATACATATAGATATTCATAGGGTGAAGGTGGCCCCAGGTAGAGCCCCCCCCCCCCCCAGCACAGTGTATACAGAGTAGGTGACGTGTATACATATAGATATACATAGGCTGGAGGTTGCCCCAGGTAGAGGCCCCCCCAGCACAGTGTATACATATAGATATCCATAGGGTGGAGGTGGCACCAGGTGCAGCCCACCCAGCACAGTGTATACATATAGATATCCATAGGGTGGAGGTGGCCCCATTTAGAGCCCCCCCCAGCACAGTATATACAGAGGAGGTGAGGTGTATACATATAGATATCCAAAGGGGGGAGGTGGCCACAGGTACAGCACCCCAGCACAGTGTATACAGAAGAGGTGAGGTGTATACATATAGATATCCATAGGGTGGAGGTGGCCCCAGGTAGCGCCCCCCAGCACAGTATATACAGAGGAGGTGAGGTGTATACATATAGATATCCATAGGGTGGAGGTGGCCCCAGGTAGTGCCCCCCAGCACAGTGTATACAGAGGAGGTGAGGTGTATACATATAGATATTCATAGGGTAAAGGTGGCCCCAGGTAGAGCCCCCCCCCCCCCAGCACAGTGTATACAGAGGAGGTGACGTGTATACATATAGATATACATAGGCTGGAGGTTGCCCCAGGTAGAGGCCCCCCCAGCACAGTGTATACATATAGATATCCATAGGGTGGAGGTGGCACCAGGTGCAGCCCACCCAGCACAGTGTATACATATAGATATCCACAGGGTGGAGGTGGCACCAGGTAGAGCCCCCCAGCACAGTGTATACATATAGATATCCACAGGGTGGAGGTGGCACCAGGTAGAGCCCCCCAGCACAGTGTATACATATAGATATCCACAGGGTGGAGGTGGCCCCAGGTAGAGCCCCCCCTGCACAGTGTATACATATAGATATCCACAGGGTGGAGGTGGCCCCAGGTAGAGCCCCCCCTGCACAGTGTATACATATAGATATCCACAGGGTGGAGGTGGCCCCAGGTAGAGTCCCCCCTGCACAGTGTATACATATAGATATCCACAGGGTGGAGGTGGCCCCAGGTAGAGCCCCCCCAGCACAGTGTATACATATAGATATCCACAGGGTGGAGGTGGCCCCAGGTAGAGCCCCCCCCAGCACAGTGTATACATATAGATATCCACAGGGTGGAGGTGGCCCCAGGTAGAGCCCCCCCCCCAGCACAGTGTATACAGAGGAGGTGACGTGTATACATATAGATATACATAGGCTGGAGGTGTCCCCAGGTAGAGGTGCCCCCAGCACAGTGTATACATATAGATATCCACAGGGTGGAGGTGGCCCCAGGTAGAGCCCCCCCCAGCACAGTGTATACATATAGATATCCACAGGGTGGAGGTGGCCCCAGGTAGAGCCCCCCCCCCAGCACAGTGTATACAGAGGAGGTGACGTGTATACATATAGATATACATAGGCTGGAGGTGTCCCCAGGTAGAGGTCCCCCCAGCACAGTGTATACATATAGATATCCACAGGGTGGAGGTGGCACCAGGTACAGCCCACCCAGCACAGTGTATACATATAGATATCCACAGGATGGAGGTGACCCCAGGTAGAGCCCCCCCTGCACAGTGTATACATATAGATATCCACAGGGTGGAGGTGGCCCCAGGTAGAGCCCCCCCCCAGCACAGTGTATACATATAGATATCCACAGGGTGGAGGTGGCCCCAGGTAGAGCCCCCCCCAGCACAGTGTATACATATAGATATCCACAGGGTGGAGGTGGCCCCAGGTAGAGCCCCCCAGCACAGTGTATACATATAGATATCCATAGGGTGGAGGTGGCCGGGGTTACCTGCAGGTGAACCTGAGCACCACGATGAGAGCGCAGCTCAGCGCTATAGCCCCGCACAGCAGCTCAGGCCTCCGGCCCATCAGGTCCAGCAGCCGCTTAACGTGCAGCCTTCCCGGCCTCTGCATTCCGCTTATAGAGCCGAGGGGCGGCCCGAGCCTGCGGGAGGCAGGACACAGCGTCTCCTCATCACACCCCGGGCCCGGCACCAGCACAAACCGCGCGCCGCCACGTCTGCCACTACACTTCCGCGGCCGGGCTCGGCTCACCGATGGGCGGGGAACCCAAGTGCAGCCAGGCACTGTATTCAACTGGAATCCCCGGATGGAAACGTAGCCTACTAGTTGGGCTTCGGACACCGAGCCGTGCTTACTGTATGCGCCTGGACTTTGCACAGAATACCTCCCATACTGTACATCCTCTATTGGTAGCCGGGAATTACATAGGCCTGCTGGCTGCATCCGGGCGAGGGGCCCATTGGTACCAGGGCGGTCCATTGCAGTGCACTGTACATAGAATGTTATTATGGGTTGTGTAGGGGCCTCATGCACACGGACAAAGATTCCATGCACATTTGCCATTTCCAGAACGCACAACAAAGCGCATAGAAGACGCGCGTCACACTTGAACTGCCATTTAGGGCTGGTTCACATGGAAACGCGGTCCAGGTGAGCTCTGCATTCCAGATACGCTTTTGCATGCGTGTTTTTGACATGTTCCCAGGGGTGGACTGACAACTCATGGCACCCCCGGGCAATAGGGGATCATGGGGCCCCTGTGTCCTTGCCCAAACCTAAAAAACCCTATGAAAAAGGTACCAGGGGCATCTCATGGAGCCCCCTACTGACCCCGGCCCTCGGGCAGTGCTCGAGTTTCCAAATGGTCAGTCCGCCCCTGCGTGTTCCAGTTAATTTTTCTCCTCTTTTTCAATTTAAATAGGGTCATGTGCGTTTTGATATGTTTAACCGTGTTCCTGTACAGTTCTGTGCAGGAAAATACAAACTTTTCTACTTTTTGTTCTGCAGCCGGAACGCACTGGAAGTACTAATGTGAATTATGACATTGACAACCATATCACCTACTTTCTGTGTGTTTTGGATGCAGAAAAAAAGCAACTAAAACGCATGTAGTGTGAAGTGGCCCTAATTGGTAATGACACCCCAATCACAGGTAGCAGGCAGAATGAGCAGGGAAAAAAACATGCCATGCTCTTCTGCAAAAAAGTGTGACTAGTGGAAACGCTCCAAAACATGAAGAAATCCAAGCAGGAACGCGGGTTCAAGCTACGCTCAGCTGTGAACCCAGCCTATATAGGTAAATGATGCTTTCTTACATATAGAACAGGTGTTGCTTTGTCACTTTACAACAGTCATCAATACTTTGTATTCATCACGCAAATCAAAACAAGTGCAAAAAAAGTGACAAGTGCAAAATTAAATAATTTTGTAAACATCCATAAATGGGGAAAGCAAGAGTGAGAAAAGTCCATTTCAGGTATGTGCAATGCAGCTGGTGATGCTCTCCTCCAACATAAATAGGCCTACTGCTCAAAAGCATCAAGTCAATGAAACTCCTGGGATATTGATCTGGTTAGTTAAGTAGCAGAAGGGGTTGTTAATCAGTTTCAGCTGCTTTGGTGTATGAAATTAACAACAGGTGCACTAGATGGGCAGCAATGAGACAACCCTCAAAACAGGAATGGTTTTACAGGTGGAGGCCTCTGACATTTGTTTCCCTACTCGTCTTTTCTGACTGTTTTTCACTAGTTTTGCATTTAGCTAGGGTCAGTGTCACTAGGTGATACCTGGATACTACAGAGGTTGCGCAGACAGTCCAAGTCCTCCAGGATGGTGCATCAATACGCGTCATTGTCAGAAGGTTTGCTTTGTCTTCCAGCACAGTCTCAAGAGCATGGAGGAGATTCCAGGAGACAGACAGTTACTCTAGGAGAGCTGGACAAGGCCGTAGAAGGTCCTTAACCCATCGGCTGGACCGGTATCTGCTCCTTTGTGCAAGGAGAAACAGGAGGAGCACTGTCAGAGCCCTACAAAATGACCTCCAGCAGGCCACTGGTGTGAATGTCTCTGACCAAACAATCAGAAACAAACTTCATGAGGGTGGCCTGAGAGCCTGACATCCTCTAGTGGGCCCTGTGCTCACTGCTCGGCACCATAGAGCTCAGTTGGCATTTGCCATTGAACACCAGAATTGGGAGGTCCGCCATTGACGCCCTGTGCATTTCACAGACGAGAGCAGGTTTACCCTGAGCACATGTGACAGACATGAAAGGGTCTGGAGAAGCCGTGGAGAACGTAATGCTGCCTGTAACATCGTTCAGAATGACCATTTTGGTGGTGGGTAAGTGATAGTCTGGGGAGGTATATCCATGGAGGGATGCACAGACCTCTACAGGCTAGACAATGGCACCCTGACTGCCATTAGGTATCGGGATGAAATCCTTGGACCCATTGTCAGACCCTATGCTGGTGCAGTGGGTCCTGGGTTCCTCTTGGTGCACGACAATGCCCAGCCTCGTGGTGAGAGTATGGAGGCAGTTCCTGGAGGATGAAGGAATTGATACCATTGAATGGCCTCCATGCTTGCCTGACCTAAATCCAATAGAACACCTCTGGGATATCATGTTTCGGTCTATCCGACGATGCCAAGTTGCACCTCCGTCTGTCCAGGAGCTCAGTGATGCTCAAGTCCAGATTTGGGAGGAAATACCCCAGGACACCATCCGTCTTCTCATTACGTTGTCAGGCATGCATGCAAGCACATGGGGCCCATACAAACTACTGAGTACCATTTTGAGTTGCTTCAATGAAATTTCAGCAAAATGAACTATCTTGCTGCATCATAGCAGCCCCGATCCTCCTCTTGCCTTCTCGGCCAGTGCTCCTGGCTTCTCCCCCTTGACCAGTGCACCCAATAGCAAGCCACTTGCTATGAGGGCACTGGTGCGTGTGCTCCCAAGCCCTGCTCTTTGCATCCATAA
Source organism: Staurois parvus (assembly GCF_062004578.1). Lineage (NCBI taxonomy): Eukaryota > Metazoa > Chordata > Amphibia > Anura > Ranidae > Staurois > Staurois parvus. The sequence continues at coordinate 651,071 of NW_028317880.1, read as the reverse complement.
GACTTATAGAGCCCTGTCTTGGCCCCACCCCCTTCTCTCCTCATTGGCTCACTGGCTGTGATTGACAGCAGTGGGAACCAATGGCTCTTGCTGCTGTGCCTCAGCCAATGAGGAGAAAGACCCGGAACAGCCAAGGCTCTTGTGCACATCACTGGATCGAGAGGAGGCTCAGGTGAGTATTGGGGGGGCTGTGGGGGTAGCAGCGCACAGAAGGTTTTTTTACCTTAATGCATAGAATGCATGAAAATAAAAAACCTTCAGCCTGTGCCACCACCTTAGTTACAGGAGGTCAAACACACTTCCCAAGGTCAATGGATCCAGATATATGGCAATATGCCCCTCCAGCATACTCCTTCATTCAACTGATGGACTCCACAACATCAGTATTATAAAGCGCCATATTAAAAACAAAGAGATTCCACATAGCATAATACTGTAAAAACACTCTGGGTGTATTGATATAAAATGATACAAAGGTAATAATAGGCACAATACGAAAAAGCCACACTGCTCAGCATGCATGTGCAATAACATCAGATCATATGCTTCACCCAACGCATTTCATCAGAATTTACATTGAGGTGGGCAGGAACACCCAATGTTTTCTTGCATTTACATGTGGACGTGCTTGTAAGTCGGGATTAGTGCCCCTTTTAGTAGGGACCCTCCCTGGGTGGTGTGATGAACGTGGTGCCCGACCCCTGCCCTTCTCACCAACTCGTGACAAAGGACCAGCCAATCTCACACCATGCTGTCACTTGTGTAACAATGCCACTCTCAGCTGCACCCTGAGATAGTGGCAATCCCTTCAGTTTCAGATTCCCCCAAGTTCTGGTCTTCCCGGATATCATACTTCTGTAGGGCATGAATCAAACTTTCACGATTCTTGTCACCGATGTCAATTCCTTCACTCAGCACATAAATCATTTTTGGTAATTTCTTTATATTTAGCTAAACCAGGCATTTTTGCAAATAGAAAAGATAGGAAGGAGTTGTTGCTGTATGTCTCTTTAAAAAAAAAAAAATATATATATATGCACCGTTTGTCTCTAAAGACTGTTTCTACAAAGGTTACAATTCTTCAGTGCAGAGCCAATTCCTAATGCTGCACTGAATGCTCTAATGGAGAACTATCCCACAGCACACTGCCAGCCAATATGTGACGAACACGGTGCCCAACCCCTGCCATTCTCACCAACTTGTGAGAAAGGACCAGCCAATCTCAAAACCGTGCTGACACTTGCATCAGAATGCCACGCTCAACTGCACCCTGCACAGAGATTTTCCAGCTCACGGGACAACAAGCTATGTGTCAGCAGCCTGAGAGTGATTATCACTGGGTTAAGTTAATTATGCACTTTTAACCCTTCAAACTCCAAACTGCCACCAGATAGCTTTGGGCCTATCAACCCTTCACAATGTTAACAAACGTGAACAATAAACGTCTAACACACACTGTCACCACAGGCAAGCACAATCAGAGGATTATGATATACAGTAGCACTCTTCAAGAGACGGATTCTTTAGTTTGCATTAAAAGCTTTAGAGATAGTTTCAACACTTTTAAAACTGGATGTATTACTAAAAAGTTCAAAATGGTGCAGTTAAAATATTTACAGAAAGGGATGTTACAAAGAAATAAAACAATAATGCAACAGAGAAATAAAGGCGTTAAGAAAGCAAAATACTTGCAAAGGCCAAGTTTTAGCAGAGTCCAATTGTCCAAGCAAAAACTTTGCCTTGGCTCTCAATCGTTTAAGATGTTACTTTGTTCATGTTGAACGAGAGCTCAATCTTAACAAGTCCTCTCAGTCCTTTTCTATGATATCAAGAGGGTGTGGACAGAGACCAACTGACCAATAATCTGGTTTACAGGATGGGTGCTAGGAGGTTTCGAAATTTACGACCTATTCCCAAATACAGTTTTACACTAATATTAATAACTTCCACTATGTTCAGGTGGTCTTCAAGCAACTGGCAGATTAATATTCAGAATTATAGTTCGAACCCAGGGATACCAAACTCAGCGTACCTTTGTCACCCAGGAGGGAAGAGACGGCTTTCTCCCCTTTCCTATGTGCTAACATGGTCATGTATGCCCGTGATTTGTTTGGTATGATATTCCCCATTCAAATATATACCTAATATTAATGTGCTCTGTTCTTGTTCAATTCTATGAATTGTATGTGGAATGGTTACAAGTGCGATAGAAGTTTTATGGCACATTCTGAATTCCTAGAGCATTAATGGCCTTTCAGGCCATGTGTGACTGCTTGACTGAGTTATTATTGTTTTACGATAGGGCAGAGGAAAGTGTTTCCATGGTTTGTGGAAACAGACATCCTGTCAAGACTAATTAGCTGTTTACAGCTGGCATCCAGGCCTAGGCTCTGGTGTCTATTGTGTTTTAATTAAGATAAGAGGCTCTTTTGAAGTTTGTTAAAACTTACAGCTACAAATTCTAGTTTTCATGAGGGAGGAGGGGAGTAAGATCATTGCTCATGAAAAACAAAAATGGCTGCCACATACAGGTTCCATGTCTCTATTGCGCACAATCGTTACAGGTGGGTATGGTAGTTTGAGCTAGTATGTCCTATATATTCTAGAATCAGAAGCACATGGGGCAGAAGGTGATGGGAAGAGGCTATCATGTATAGTGATATTTGAGCCTATAGCCTTAGAAAGTGAACCCTTCGTGGTAGGCCTGTAACAACCATTATCTTGTGTTTATGTTGGATTTGCACTGTGTGGAATATACAGTTGTGCTCAAAAGTTTGCATACACTGGCAGAAATTGTGCAATTTTGGCATTGATATTGAAAATATGACTGATCATGCCAAAAAATGCTCTTTTATTGAAGGATGATGATCATATGAAGCCATTTATTAAATAGTTGTTTGGCTCCTTTTTAAATCATAATGATAACAGAAATCACCCAAAAGTTTACATACCCTAGAATGAGTTAGTTAGCTCCTACGTGGATGCACAGACTAGGCTAGATACTGAGCCATGGGGGTCAGAAAAGAACTGCCAAAATTCCTGTGTAACAAGGTAATGGAACTTTGGACATCTTTTTATGTCCTTTTCCATCTTTATAAAGTTCCATTACCTTGTTACGCAGGATTTTGACAGTTCCTTTCTGATCCCCATGGCTCAGTATCTAGCCTAGTCAGTGCTTCCACGTAAGAGCTAACAAACATATTGGCTATTTATACACTGACACTAATTGCAATTTAAAAAGCCACAGATGTGGGACATTAACCTTTAATTGGCATTTTAACCCGTGTGTGTCACCTTGTGTGTCTGTACCAAGGCCAAACATTCCAGGGTATGTAAACTTTTGATCATGGCCATTTGGGTGATTTCTGTTATTATGATTTAAAAAGGAGTCTGTTTCTGCCAGGGTGTGCAAACTTTTGAGCATAACTGTATATGTTTTGGGTCTGGAGGAGCACAGCTGAAAGTCATGTTGTAAAGAACTGTACTTCTATTACACTAAAATCATTGAAAGGTTGAATGTGTGGATATTCCTTTTTTCCAGAAGTGGGCCTCAGGCCTGGAGAATGTGAGTGAGCAAAGACGGTGAAGTGTTTCCCTGTTACACCTATCCCGTTCCTGTTGCAGGATGGTAGGAGGTGCTCTTGGTGCTCTTGTTTCAGGGCCCTATGTTGGGTACAAAGAACAAACAACATACACATCCTGTATGTGGTATGGCTTTGACTGTCAGGAGCAGGATTTATTTTGTGTCGTTCTTTGGTGGTGGGTTATGGTAAAAGCAAAAAATATACAGTTAAAGTCAAAAGTAGAAAAAAAAAATTTACTATTTTGTGCTACTTTGCCTTTGAAAATAAAAAAAATAGTAGATATCCTTTACCATTTGCCACCAAATGAGAGCCAAATTTGTCCTGGAAAAACAAGTTAAGTGGGTGAAATAGGTATTGAACGCGTAACCATTTTTCTAGGTAAATATATTTCTAAAAGTGCTATCAACATGAAATTTTCACCACATGTTGCCAACAACCCATGCAATTCATACATACAAAGACACCAAAACAAATAAGCTCAGAAATTAAGATATGTGTAATAAAATGGAATGACACAAGGAAAAAGTATTGAACACTTGAAGAAAGGGAAGTGCAAAAAGGCATGGAAAGCCAAGACACCAGCTAAAATATATCAGTAATTAGAAAGCAATCCTGCCCCTTGTCAGTGCAAATTAATATCAGCTGGTTCAGTCTCAACTGATGCCCTATAAAAAGGTGTCTCATTACCAAGGTGTCACACAAGAAACATCTCATGATGGGTCAAAGCAAAGAGCTCTCGCAAAAGCTTATTGCTGCAAAACATACTGATGGCATTGGTTACAGAAGGATTTCTAAAATTCTGAATGTTCCAGTGAGAACTGTTGGGGCCATAACCTGGAAGGGGAAAGAACACCATTTCACCATAAACCGGCCACGACCAGGTGCTTCTCGCAAGATTTCTGACAGAGGAGTGAAAAGAATTATCAGAAGAGTTGTGCAAGAGCCAAGGACCACTTGTGGAGAGCTTTGTAAAGACCTGGAATTAGCGGATACAATTGTTTCATAGAAAATAATAAGTAATGCACTCACCCGCCATGGCCTGTATGCACGCTTACCACACAAGACTATTGCTGAAGAAACAAAACATGTTAATACTCATTTAAAGTTTGCTGCACAACATTTAGACAAGCCTGTGAAATACTTGGAGAATATAGTATGAGCAGATGAGACCAAAATTGAACTCTTTGGATGCCATAATACACTCCATGTTTGGAGGTCAAATAGCACTGCACATATTTAAAATATTTATATATTCTGGAAAATGATTCTGAGCAATCAAATAACTTTAAAACAAGCCCAACATTTATCTCTGTAGCTATGGGCATTGTGGAGAAATTAATTTGTAAAGTCTACAATATTGTACTGAAATAATAGCTTTCTGCCAGTTACTTTCCTTTGCAGCAAAGTCTTGACAGCCTGCCAGCCCTAAAATGTAAAGGAGGGCTGGCAAAGTATTTGAGGATAAATTACTTCACAGTACAGGCAGCTACAGAAGTCAGTAATTGCTTGTTTTAGAGGTTTTTTAATTTTTGTTAGGAATAAATAAATGCTTTAATGTTCACAGTCTTGGCACAGATTCACTTTAATGTGAAAATGATTTGGTTAATGTATTGCCCACAACTAGTAGAGCCAACTAATATAAAGAAATTATAAAAGAGACAATTTTACCAGGCTTATTTCCAATCCGCCACTATACCGTAATAGATACAGTCATTGAACCGAAAACCAATACGCATATAGTACAAAACAAAGGCCTCCAAGAAGGGGACCAAAAGCAGGTTGCCTGTAATGACTGTAGTGGCTGCTGGATGGTAGAAAACTAAATTTTAATTGGTCATATAAAAAAAGTGCAAATTTAAAAAATTGTTTTTCCACGACATCACCTGCATGGAATGAACAAAAGTGATTTAACAACATATAACAACAAACAGATCACCAGGACATACATTCAGACAATCAAAAACGTCCAGACGCCTAAATGATTCTGTGCAAGGAATGATTCCGCAGTAAACCAATGCATGAAAATTACCAATGCTTCATAATATTAGAATATTTCCAATACAGTGATCCATTGGGGAAAGCAGTTATGGCCATATAACTTTTTGTACAAATTTCTTGTGTCATGGACAGAAAAACAATATTGCCAGTAAAAAAGGTGACCTTATCCAAAATTGTGTAGTGTAATAGGGATCAGTCCACTTCCAGTATAATATGCCACTCATTACGTATTCACAGGAATGATCATAACAAGGAAATCCCGTTATTTCCAGGCCATTGAAGTCCAAAAAGATGTTTTGTCAAGATAAATTAGCATGAGCAATTGTAAGGACAATAAGATATAATGAAGGTTCCTTAAGGCACATGCAGGAGGCAGCTGTGACTATTAGCGAAGAAAAAACAATGCAAGCAAGTTATCTTAAGAAGTGAGCAAAATTGGAAGGCATTTCATGCAGTCTATATTCCATAGCGAAAGTAATGTCTTTTGGCTGTATAAATTGTCATTTCCATCCTAACCCAGTCATGAACACTCACACTATTTATCCCCTACAGATAGATGTAGTGGCCATATAGGGAGGCTGGCTGTCATAGGGTATTTATGCCGACAGGTATATTATGTGCCATCCAGTTAAAAAAGTAGTGTTCCGTACTTTACGCCTGGCATGGTCCAGACAAAGTTACGTTGCATTCTAGTAAAATGCGTTGACATCATTACACGTCATGTGACACCACTCTACTGGGAGTGTCAGTGTAGGCTGCTATGATGGACAAGCCCTTAGGAAAGTGGGCAATGAGGAGTATGGTTCCAGAGGCAGATCAAGGTTCGGAGGATTGAACTAACACCACTTGATCGTTAGGAGATCTGGGGGATAGAAGAACCTTTACTCAATGAGTGGCCATAGGAGGCAGCAATGTACCAAACACTGTGTAATTATTTCAATAAATGTACTATAAGCATGCTGATCAGCACACTCACAGTTCATTGAAGCTATAAATCCATTTGCTGCAGTGGTAGAGCTGAGCCTCACACAGCCTTGCCGGTTTTAAAAAGTGCAGCAGATGATGGGAAAGGAACCCCCACCTGCTCTCATAAAGCTTAACAGGCTGCAAAGAGGCTAAACACCCAATGTGCATGGGGCCTACCACTTTGCTAAGGCAACACACTACAATAATGTTTTGAATCTGGTTTATAAACAATATATTTCCAGCTCTGAGGCTGCATTTACACGCGATTTGTAGGAGGAGAGAAAATCAATTATTCTCAAGGGACATGGTTCACATCTCTACGCCAAGTCGTCTGAAGCTCAAACAAGTCATGGAACTTTTTTGTCGCTCAAATCAGGCAGATTTGCAGATTTTTTACCTGTTTTTAATCCCATAAAAATCGATGGAATTGCGCAAATTGAGTTTTTGTGCGTGTTTTGCCACGATTTTCTGCTCAAATGAAGGTTAACTTCCAAAAAGGAAATGACAAAATATTTCCTAGGAAATGCACAGATCTACATTTTTGTTTAACAGACATGGAGCGTAACAGGGATAAGGCAGTGTCCCTGTTAGATCCTGAGAATTTAATTAGGATGGTGACACAGCACACCTCCCTGTATGATTCCAAAGATCCGTCCTATAAGTTCTGAGCAAGGCAAAGGAGTGTATGGGACCAAATTGGAAGCCAAGTGTTCCCAAACTGGGCAGACTTCATTGCCACTGTCAAAGATGATAAAGATAAGCTAAACCCATGCAAACCCATTCCCCCCAATTTATTTATTATCTATACATGCTTAAGAAATATCACTTACTAGACCTACCCACCATCCCTCTCCTCCTGTGCCCTGCAGCAGCTGTAAGCAGGAGGAATAACAAGGCTACATGGGGACACACAAGTAGATAGGTGTCAGCATGTCACAAATACATGAGGGCACTCTCAACCCTATTACTCGATATTGTGTGGATGATTCAAACAAAAATATACATATATTTAAAAATATACAAAGCTTCTTATCAATAAAGCATTTTTTTAAATATTCAATACAGCTTAGAAGATAGTTTTATTAACCAACAGATACAGGGTAACACTTTAAATGTTTTGTCAAAATGTGCAATTATTCATTTGCCTTTAGCTGCCATGGGGAGTGTCTTGTTGGAAACAAAGTATGATGCAAATTGATCTCTACTATGTCTACCTTGTCCTTCACCAAACCCCAGTCCAATGAGCTCTTTACATATTGTGTATTAATGAGTCCTCACCAGGAATCCATTGCACTGCCTAACAAAGTTGTGTAGGGCACATGCAGCTTTCACAGCACAGATTGCATTTTCCATGTTAAAAATGATGGGAGTGTGAATTCCACACCACGCCGCCATTCGTTAGACAACATTCCAAACGCACATTCAACAACTCTACGTGCTCTTGTTATCCGATTATAACACTCTGTTCTTTAAAGTTAGATTTTGATCTGATTACGGCCGTAGCAGATGCTCACCCATGGCATAGGCCTCATCCCCACAAAAACACTGGTTAGGGGTGGCCCATTTGTGCCCAGGAGTGGACTGTTTTCAGGAAGGTCCAGCCTATTTGTATGCATCACCTGTCCAAATGGCCAAAAAGAAAAGAAATCATTAGCATCAGCCACGGCCATTAAAACAAATGAAAAATATTTCTTGTAATTAAAGTATTGGCTTTCGCTGGCCATTGGCTTTATGATCCTGATATGTTTCCCCAACACAATTTGGGAAATTGCAGCATTGCCAGAAAACTTCAGAGAACTGTAACCATTCTTCTGTTGTTTGGTTTTTTCATAACAACATCTTTCTACGCATCCCAAACAGCAGAGCAGGTGTCATGGACTATATAACTTGTCTTAGATTTTCCAACCAGAAAGGCGTAGTGTAGACTAACCAATGATTGTCCGATTGCTAGTTACTTACCTACCTTTGTATTTTAACAGTGAAGCTTCTGAAAGGCAAGTGGAAGAGTCTGCACGATGCCTACATTCGAAACCAACCTCAGCTAAGGGAGGTTAGGAGTGGATCCATGTTGTGTGCTCCAGCAGACTATGTACATGCCAGAGACTTGGAATCTCTTTGGCCAAAGGTGGCATTGAGGAGGTAAGCTATCTTTTGTACGTATGTCATTAAATAATGAAATCAGCAGCTTCTAACAAAGATTTTCTTTTTTCAGTATGGAAAGCTGTTGGGAGGATTCTACTGAAAATAAGGATTTGAGTCCAGATGCAAGAAGTCAGGCAAGCAGGCCAAGAACCTCTGGAAAGCCAAATGCCAACTTCAGCAAGCTCTACCTCTGGGACATCTGTGTCCATACCACCTTCGTGTACCTCCAAGACCAAACACAAGTGAAGAAGGACTTCTGACCCTGAATTTAACCGTATGCTGGACATAATGGTCAATCTGTCGGAACCCATGAACACCAATAGGTCTCATGTGTACTTTTAAGCAACAGTCTGGAAGGCATTATGAAGAAGGTACCATCAGAATTCCAGGCAGACATGTTGGCAATTACCATACAATATACTGGAAGTTTTGTCCTGCCAACCACCATATATAGGTCCTCTTAACTTCTACCACCTTATGACCCCCTTATCCCCCCCTCCACCAACACCACATTCTTTATATCCCCTTCATCTGTCAACACCACATTTTGCCCCCCCCCCCCCCTATTTTCTGCCAACTGAGCAAACTGCTCAATGCCCCCCTCCTCCTCTGCCAACACAGCATCCTGCCCCCCCCCCCTCCCCATCATCTGCCAACACAACATTAATCTTCTAATTGGCCATGCCACGAATGTGGTGATGTCACCCAATGAGCCATCCAATTCCCCACACACCTAGCATCACCTCTATTTTTTTTTTTTTCTTTTAAACTACATTAGCTCTATTTTTTTTTTTTTTGTCCCTTTTTTGGACAATGTGCATTTTTGGAGGTGGTTTGACCGTGCTGACTTCAATCCTATGTCCAACATATGTTTAAATTCTGGAGAAGACATACTCCTTGTTGAAGGACATGTGCTTGCCCATGTGTGACCAGGACTGGAATTCATGCTCTTATATACAGGCTAGTACTATTTTCATAATGGAGTATAAAAGTTTTGGCAATGCGGAGACTGTTGTTTTGCCTTTCGTGTTATTATTTAAAAAATATATCTATAGAGAGAGAGAGAGAGAGACATTCTCTTTCGAGAATGTTTCCTATTTTTTACAAAATTAAAGTTTTGTATTACTTTCGACAAGTATGTTTCATTCTTATTTTATGCATATAAAAAAAATAAGCATATTTGTGTCTTCATGTACCAGTTCTAACGAAAATGTTTATAATAATACAAATTACCTCAGTGTGATGATTAGTCATTTAACAGGAGGTATACTATTACAGAAATATGTGTCTAATCCGCTGCATCTCGCCATCTCATCATCACTCATCTTTGCAGAGCACAATACACCACACTGCACAGCAAAGAACAGGAAGAACAACGAAAAACAGGGAAAAAAAGAAATTTCTCCCAGGAAGCAGAAGAAAAACAGAGAAACAAATGAGAATTTTCTTCTATTGGCTAATAAATGGGAAAGCTCAAAAATGCTTGAAAAATGCTGTATGAAAACATGCAAAATTCATGAGACAAAATGCGTGACAAATGCTCAAAGATGCTGCGCTCAAGTGTAAATCCAGCCTTAGAGCCACTAACTCAAATTAATAACATATGTGCTAATAGAGATCAATCTTCAAAATATCTTCTGTGTTGTGCTCATAAGCACTTTCCCTCTCTCTGACCACAACCTCATTACATTCTCCGTCTCCCCATCCTATAACGCCTCCCCCCCCAAACGTCAAACCATCACCAGCCGTAACCTCTGCAACCTGAACCTGGCCCCTCTCCACTCGGCAGCTGATTGTCTGTACGACAGTATCCTTCCACTCTCATGCCCTGACCTGGCCATTACTGCGTATAACGACTCACTGTCAGCTGCCTTAGACTCCTTAGCACTCCTAACAACACGTAGCATTAGACCCGACCGCTTCAACCCTGGAAGAACGACCACACTAAACATGTTAAACGATGCAGTCGTGCTGGAGCGATTATGGTGCAAAACCAGATCTCCTTGAGCGTTCTCCCTCTACAAATCCGCCTTCCTCACCTACACCTCCTCCCTCCACGCCACCAAACAAGCCTACTTCGTAACCCTCACCAACACCCTCTCCACCTGTCCTCGCTGGCTCTTCTCCACTTTCAACTCCCTACTCTCTCCCCCCCCACCCCCACCCAGTACCTCACCGCCCACGAGATTGCCAATCACTTCCAAAGTAAGATTGAAGCAATCCGTAAGGACATCGCCAACCTACCTCGCCATCTAGCCTCCCTCCCACTATAACCCCATCAACTCTCCCCTCCTCTGACCTCGCAACCGCCCTACCCCCCACCACACCTAACGTCCCGCACACTATAACCTCCCCAACACTCCGCTCCTTCAGCCTTTCTACCACTGAGGAGGTTACTAAGGTCTTCTCAGAAGCCCACCTCACCACTTGCCCCCTTGACCCTGTCCCCACACAACTCCTCCGGTCACCCTCCTCCTCCATCCTACGCTCCCTCACCCACATTTTCAATCTCTCCCTCTCTACTGGCGCATTCCCCTCCCCCCTTAAGCACGGGCACATCACCCCCATACTCAAAAAACCCTCCCTGGACCCCACCGACCTGAACAACCTTATACCCATCTCCCTGCTGCCATTTACTTCCAAGGTCCTTGAGCGCTTATTCTACAATCGCCTAAGCGCCCACCTCACTGACAACAACCTCCTCAATCCACTACAGTCTGGCTTCCATCCCCTACACTCCACTGAAACCGCCCTACTCAAAATCACTAATGACCTGCTAACCGCCAAAGCTAATGGCCACTACTCAGTCCTCTTACTCCTCGACCTTTCCGTGGCCTTCGACACAGTTGACCACCCCCTCCTCCTTAATAAACTACACTCCCTTGGCATCAGAGACTCCGCTCTCTCCTGGCTCTCCTATCTATCCCAACGCTCCTTCAGCGTTACCTATAACGCTTCCACCTCCCCCTCTCTCCCCCTCTCTGTTGGGGTCCCCCAAGGCTCTGTCCTCTGGCCCTTTCTCTTCTCCAAACTGATACACTCCCACGGCTTCAACTATCACCTTTATGCCGATGACACGCAAATTTACCTCTCCACCCCTCAACTCACCCCTTCAGTCTCCGCCCGCATCACCCACCTACTGAACGACATATCAGACTGGATGTCGCTCCATTTCCTCAAATTGAACCTTTCCAAAACCGAGCTCCTAATTTTCCCCCCAGCCCTTTCCCCCCCACCCTCTCCATCACGACCAACAACGCCACCATCAGTCCCACCCCACAAGCCAAAGTCCTAGGTGTCACTCTAGACTCAAACCTCTCCTTCCAACCCCATGTCCAATCGTTGGCAAACTGCAGGCTCCAGCTCCGCAACATCTCCAAAATACATTCGTTCCTAACCCCAGACACTACTAAACTACTCGTTCACTCCCTTATTATCTCACGTCTGGACTACTGCAACTCCCTTCTCACCGGCCTACCTCATCGCAGACGACTATCCCCGCTTCAGTCTATCCTGAACTCAGCGGCCAGACTCATCCACCTTACCAACCGCTCCGCTTCTGCCACCCCCCTCTGTCATTCCCTCCACTGGCTCCCGATTGCCCAACACATTAAATTCAAACTACTAACACAGACATACAAAGCCATTCATAATGCTGCCCCAAACTACCTCACCGACCTGATACCCAAATACCATCCTACCCGTAATCTTCGCTCCTCACAAGACCTCCTACTTTCTAGCTCCCTGGTCTCCACCACCCACGCCCGACTGCAGGACTTCTCGAGGACTTCCCCCATCCTCTGGAACTCACTACCCCAATCCATCAGACTGTCACCTACCCTCCTCACCTTTAGGCGCACCCTGAAAACCCATCTCTTCAGGCAAGCCTACCCCGCCCTCACCTAACAGCCGATCTCCTCCCACTACTCCATCCCCCACAGCCACTTCCTCCCCTGAATTCCTCGTGTTCTGTTTTGTTACTGTATTGTCTCATGTACTGTCCCCCACTATGATGTACAGCGCTGAGTAAACCTTTTAGCACTATATAAATAATGTATAATAATAATAATATTAATAAGCAATGATAAATGTTTATCAGAAAAATAGACCCTCATAAGTAAATGGGTCATATCAAGAATGTGTGATTATAAAAAATGGCCACCAAGTGTCACTGTCCCTCTTCGCCAGCAGGGCATCCGGGATCCTTCTTAATTCCTCTCATAAGTGTATGAAAAAAAGGAACAATCATAGTTCAATATTGCATAAATATATCAACCAAACCACTGATTATCATGTTCACATAAATGTGCAAATGCAGACTTAAAATCAACCATTGTTTTGCCCAATCTTCCTTTCCACCATAGTATATCACCCTCATGCAATGAGGTCTCACCAGATGAAGCGACCTACTCTGGTCATATACAGCATGCCATTAAAATCTTCCTTGGTCATCGCAGTCACTCCATTTAAGCCACTCATATACATCATAAAACTAGTAGCTCCATAGTATAGTATTTACTTAAAAATACCAATTATATTAAAAATATATGCTTACATAAACAAAGTCAACTTGAACAGTACTCCTAGTAGACTAAAGATTCCAGTTGTGCTGACACAACGTCTGGTACTGGCGTGATGGTGCCACTTTCCCAACGCATTTCATTGTGTAGACTTTTTCAGGAGTCTGAATCTGATTGGCATTAACATACCAGACCTGGCACATGACTTAACCTTTTAGTAATCATTGTTCTTGTATTTGATCTATGGTAACAGTTGTATACCTACATGTGTATATACCCACATCTGAATTTTAAATATCCTTTTTTAGTGGTCATCTGTTTATTAGGGAATGTGAATAGCATCCCTGAGTTTTGCTGAAAAAAAACATTTGACATCCATATTATTATCTTGCTTCTTTGGAATCATACATTATCCAGTATATTGATAACATTTGAAGATGTATTGAACATTGTTAGGCCGGAACATTTTCACAAACTCTCATTAGGTTGTAAAGCTGGCCAAACACCTTACAACATCTTTCTTTCATTTTTTTTTTTTTTGTGTAAGTTGATATTTTTCATTGTTGTACCATTCAAACTAAATGTACAATCTCTCCATAAAAAATATTGCTTGTTAAATATGGAAGAGATGTTAAAAACACAAAGAGGTGCATTTAGAGGCTTGAAAAAAAAGTCAAAAGCCTGTAAAAGCACTGTTTCTATATGTTCTGTGTGCATGAGATTTTACTGTGACAATCTTAGTCTTTCCCGTAGAAAGCCAAGTGGAGCCATGGTACGCATGCACAACACCAACTGACCATTATCAGGAGAAAGGCTGTGGGATTTCATGTATTTTTTTTAATACATTATACAGTATTTTTTGCATATGTGTGTGTGTGTGTATATATATACAGTACATATATATTTAATTTTATTTTTTATTTTTCTATGTCTTTTTGTTTTGGAGTACTGTAATAAAAAGTCCCACTTGATTTTGCTTTTTTAATCACATTTCTCAAATGTTTGAAAATTTCCTGGCTTGCCCTAGATATAGGCAATATTTTCACACGTTTCAAATGTCTGACAGGTTCATTTTATGAGTACAAGGTGAAACTATACACTAAATAAATGCTGACCTGATTAAGCTTCCAGCGGCAGACAGCCATCCTGACATTAACGTCAGAACCTTTTGTGAAAAAATTAGGTATATATTATCATTTTGAGTTTTGCACTGTATGAGTCATATTTTAAACAAGTCAGAGATAAGTGCCTTCCTTTTAGTTTGAATTCCCAAGAGGCAGAAATGGAATGTTTTTGGTCTGCAAACAATCTTGTGTACAGAACAAAGCCTCAGACAATGGAGTTTATGATTTTCACACAGCTCCAACCAGAGAGAAACTGACCAATGTTTACAAGGTCTTCCAGGTATCATAAATTGGTATTGTAAAGGCACATCGTATGTTTACCTGGATTATAAGGGGAATAGAACATTTGGGCAAGACTGGGTTCAGATCAGGAGACATACTTGGCCACTGAATTACTTTCACCCTGTTCTTCTTCGGAAATGCCACAGTGGCCTTAGATGTGTGTTTTGGACCATTGTCATGTTGGAAAAGTGCGCGACAACCAAGGGCACAGAGTGATGGTAGCACTTTCTCTTTCAATATAGAGCAGTACATCTGTGAATTCATGACACCATAAATGAAATGCAGCTCCTCGACACCAGTAGCAGTCATGCAGCCCCACAGAAGGACACTGCCACCACCATGTTTCCCAGTAGGCACCATGCATTTTTCTTTGTACTCCTCACCTTTTGGGCACCATACAGTTTTGAAGCCATCAGTTCCAAAAACATTTATCTTGGTCTCATCACTCCAGAGTACAGAGTCCGAGTAGTCTTCTTTTTTTTCAGCATGGGCCCTGGCAAATTCTAGGCAGACTCTTTCGTGCATGGGATTTAGAGAGGTTCCTTCATGGACAACACTCATGCATGCCATTCCTCTGCAGTATACGCTGTATTGTGTCACGGGGAAACAATCACCCCAGTTTGGCTTTCTACTTCTTTAGCTAACTGCAGTGACCTTGCATGGCGATTTTCTTCAATCCTTCTCATCAGAAGATGTTCATATCGAGCTGTTAACTTCCATGGATGGCCTGGAAGTCTCTGTGAGATGGCTGCAGTTCCATCTTTGTTACATTTTTTTATCACTTTTACTACAGTATTATGACTGATAAGTAAAGCTTTGTAGTCTTCACCTTTCTTGTGTAAAGAAATTATTTTCTTTCTCAGACTTTGTGATATTTCTCTTCCATGTGCTGCCATTGCTGACAGCATGAAATAGGAAGGGGTTTTCTTTGTTAAGTAATGCCCTTTTATTATCAACTGTCTGCTGGACACCGGTTTGATGAATAATTAGACTCAACTGTAGTTGAATCTTTGAATTAGGATTTTGTTGTCTAAAATTTAGCTTTGCTCCTAAGACTTTCTTTGGGGTGTATTCATTTTTGCAACATGGTCTTGAATTAATTTGTTAGGAACAATACTTTTTTGTGTGTGCAAATTAACAAATCTTGTTCACAATCAATGGCTTGCATTTGCAGGAGTATTTTGTCATTAAATGTCCCATAGAAAATATTGATTTTGAAAGAAAAGTAAAGGTTTTCTGACAAATCTGTTGAGGTGTACTCATTTATGCCGAGCAGTGTGTGTGTATATATATATATATATATATATACAGTATATCCTTCAGAACTGCCTTAATTCTTCATGGTGTTGTTGTTGTTCTTCATGGTGTTGTTGATTCAACAAGGTGTTGGAAACATTCCCCAGAGATTTTGGTCCATATTGGCATGATAGCATCACACAGTTGTTGCAGATTTGTCGGCTGTACATCCATGATGCAAATCTCCCATTTCACTACATCCCAAAGGTGCTCTATTGGATTGAGATCTGGTGATTGTGGAGGCCATTGGAGTACAATGAACTCAATGTCATGTTCAAGAAACCAGTTTGAGATGATTTGAGATTTGTGACATGGTTCATTGTCCTGCTGGAAGTAGCCATCAGAAGACGGGTACACTGTAGTCATAAAGGGATGGACATGGTCAGCAACAATACTCAGGTTGGCTGTGGCATTTAAACAGTGCTCAATTGCTACTAAGGAGCCCAAAGTGTGCCAAGAAAATATCCCCCACACCGTTAGACCACCCCCACCAGCCTGAATCGTTGATACAAGGGTAGGATGGATCCAAGCTTTCATGTTGTTTATGCCAAATTCTGACCTTACCATCTGAATGTCGCAGCTGAAATCGAGACTCATTAGACCAGGCAATGTTAGTTATAATCCTATATCCACAGTTGATTCAGAAGGCAAAAAAACCCAGCAAAGCATGATCCAATTTGCTCCTGCAAGGGAAAAAATTCCTTCCTGATCCCCTGAGAGGCAATTGGATATTCCCTGGATCAACTTTACCTATAAATGTTAGTATCCAGTTATATTCTGTGTATCTAAGAAATAATCCAGGCCGTTTTTTAAGCAATCCACTGAGCTGGCCAGAACCAACTCTTGAGGGAGTCTATTCCACATTTTCACAGCTCTTACTGTGAAGAAACCTTTCCGTATTTGGAGATTAAATCTCTTTTCCTCCAGACCTAAAGAGTGGGGCACTCTTTTCCTCCATGATAACCTAAGGGTGAATAACTCTACACTTTTTTCAATCTTCTATTGTCCAACTTTGGTGAGCCTGTGCGAATTGTAGCCTCTGTTTCCTGTTCTTAGCTGACAGGAGTGGCACCCTGTGTGGTCTTCTGCTGCTGTAGCCCATCTGCTTCAAGGTTTGACATGTTATGCATTCAGAGATGGTACTTTGCATACCTTGGCTGTAACGAGTGGTTATTTGAGTTACTGTTGCCTTTCTGTCATCTGAAACCAGTCTGCCCATTCTCCTCTGACCTCAACAAGGCATTTACGCCCACACAACTGCCGCTCACTGGATATTTTATCTTTTTTGGGCCATTCTCTGTAAACCCTGGAGATGGTTGTGCGTAAAAATTCTAGTAAATCAGCAATTTTTAAATACTCAGACAAGCCCATCTGGCACTGACAACTGTGCCACGTTCAAAGTCACTTAAATCCCCTTTCTTCCACATTCTTGAACTTCAGCAAGTCGTCTTCACCACGTCTACATGCCTAAATATATTGAGTTGCTGCCATGTGATTGGCTGATTAGCAATTTGTGTTACCAAGCAATTGAACAGGTGTACCTAATAAAGAGGTGGGTGATTGTGTATACCATATATATATACAATAGTTAATTTTCTTTCCTCTATGTGTATAACTAATATTTTAATCGTTATATATGAAACTACATGTCTTTGTAGTTGATCATACATTAGTAATGATCAGACTCTCCCCAACATTCTATAGATTTTAGATAAAATACGCTAGTCCAGCTTGTTATAGTGAAATATCAATTTATCCTATAACAGATTATTTTAGGATTTATTTCCCAGATCAATTTAGAATAGACACTACTGGTTCAAGGAGGCAAAGCTTGAGTAAACATGTGAATGGTTATTACACAAAATCACCAATCATAGAGAAGGTTCCATCTACTGGGCCAGGTTTATTCAAATGTTATGAGTGTATATTTCACAACTAAATAAAGCAGGAAGGAGCACACTCACAGAGGCTCATCAGCATATCATCTTCACATACTTCATGAAGACCACAATTCATTGGGACGCAGATCATCTTAAGAGACTTATATAATAATATCATCTGACATCTCACTGAGGCCAGGACACACAGCTCGTAGCATAGCTAGATGCCATTTTGGGGAAGACCAACTCCGCCCATTAGTCAACAACCATCCTTGGGTCTAGTCATCAGCTATCTAAAAGGTTACCTCATACTTGGAAGGTTATGATAATACATTTTTTGGTGATTTTGCCTGCTTAACCACATCTTATAACAGAAATACTGCTACAGGGCGCCACGGGTGCGGAAAATCACATGTATATATACGTGATTTAGCATTTCCGGGCAGGAGGTATGCGCGAGCCGCACGCGCCCTACCCGTGCCGCCATTCGCGGCAGGTAATTACTTGACAGCGCTGGTGATTTTCGAAGATCTCCAACGGGTAGAGGACCGTTTTGTTTACTAACAGTCCTCCTCCCTGTCAGCTCGGGCACACTGCTTTGGGTGGCTGTGCACAGCACAGTCATCCAGAGCAGTGTGATTACAGTGAAGCACACTGACACAGCCCCCTAGCAAAACACTCCCTGCACACAGTTAACCCTTTGATCGCCCCTCATGTTAACCCCTTCCTGCCCAGTGCCATTAGTACAGTGTCAGTGCTTTTTTTTTTTTAGCACTGATCACTGTATTGGTGTCACTGGGTACACCAAGTCAGTTCCCCCCAGTTTCAGAATTTCCACCGCAGTCCCGCTATAAGTCACTGATCACAGCCATTACTAGTAAAACATTTTTTTAAAAATTACAGTATATATACCGCCATTTGTAAACACTATAACTTTCATGTATACCAATTAACCACTTGCCTGCCAAGCACTTATACCCCCTTATTTACCAGGACAATTTTCAGCTTTCAGCGCTGCCGCACTTTGATTGCGCGGTCATGCAACATTGTACCCATATGAAATTTTGATCATTTTTTTCTCACAAATAGAGCTTTCTTTTGGTGGTATTTAATCGCCACTGGGCGCTTTACTTTTTGCGCTAAAAAAAAAAAAATGCAAAAAATTTGAAAAAAAAAAGTTTCTTTGTTTCTATTATAAAATTTTTCAAACAAGTATTTTTTCTCCTTCACTGATGTGCGTTGATGAGACAGCACTGATGGGCACTGATAGGCGGCACTGATAGGCAGCACTAAAGGGCACTGATAGGCAGTACTAATGAGGTGGCACGGATAGGAGGCACTGATAGACAGCACTAATGAGGTGTCACGGATAGGCGGCACTAATATGCAGCACTGATAGGCGGCACTGATAGGTGACACTGATGATGGGTACTGATAGACGGTACTGACTGGCATCACTGCTGGGCACTGACTGGCGGCACTGACTGGCACAACCCCTGGGCACTGACTGGTGGCACTGACTGGCAGCACTGCTGGGCTGCACTGGTGGGTGGCACTGGTGGGTGGGCACAGGTGGGTGGCACTGGTGGGCACAGGTGGGTGGGCACAGGTGGGTGGTACTGCTGGGCACAGGTAGGTGGCACTTCTGGGCACAGGTGTGTGACACTGCAGAGTGGCACAGGTGGGTGCACTGCTGGGCACAGGTGGGTGATCTGCTGGGCACAGGTGGGTGGAGCTAGTGGGCGCACTGCTGGGCACAGGTGGGCGGAACTTGCGGGTGCCACTGCTGGGCACCGATCATCAGGGCACTGATCATCAGTGCCCTGATGATCGGTGCCGATCCTCGCTCTGACAACTGCCGGTTCTCGGCAGTACTTTCCTCACAGCGTGAGGAAAGTGCAGCCGAGAACCGGCACTTGCATTTCCCTCTGATCAGCGTGTCATTGGACACCGCTGCTCACGTGGTAAAAGGCCGCTGTGATTGGCCTTTTACCACATGACGTGATCAGCTGTGTCCGTAGGACACAGCGATCACGGAGATTGCCAGGTGCACGCCCCCTGGGGCGCGCAGGAGAGCGCGTTCTGGGAGGACGTCATATGACATCCACTCAGAACTGGCCGGCCGCAGTGCAGCCGTCATTCGGCAAAATTAGACAAAATTAGATTTTTTACTGGGCATGTTTAATAGAAAAAATTAAAAACTATTGTTTTTTTCTCAAATTTGTTTATTTTTTTTATAGCTCAAAAAATAAAAAAAAGGACATACATTTCATTTGGGTACAGTGTTGCATGACTGCGCAATTGTCAGATAAAGTAGCGCAGTGCCGTAACGCAAAAAATGGTCTGGTCAGGAGGGGGAGGGGGGGTAAATTCTCTGGAGGTGATGGAGCAGAGGTTAAAGTGATACTAAAGGCTCAGCTTTAAAAACAAAACAACTACAAACGTGCCATACTTACCTGCTCTGTGCAATGGGGGGTAAATCCTCAGGAGGGCAAGTGGTTAAATTATTAAGCCAATTGTAATATTTCTTTCTTTAACGTAATAATTCTCCTCACAATAACATAACTACTAAAGTTAGGTAATTATCATTTTTTTATGGATTGATTATTTTTCTGTTCTTGGGCCGTATCAGCATACAGTTTTTCGTAGTTTTACACTTACTCCTTCTGCAGGGAAATAACAGTTGAGTTCCATAAAACACGGATTATTGCTTGCTAGTTAGTCATTAGTTATGTTGTCTACGGGGAGAAATTAATTATTGAATTTATTTACTATATACACTATATTACCAAAAGTATTGGGACGCTTGCCTTTACACGCACATGAACTTTAACGGCATCCCAGTCTTAGTCCGTAGGGTTCAATATTGAGTTGACCCACCCTTTTCAGCTATAACAGCTTCAGCTCTTCTGGGAAGGCTGTCCACAAGGTTTAGGAGTGTGTCTATGGGAATGTTTAACCAGTCTTTCAGAAGTGCATTTGTGAGGTCAGGCACTGATGTCGGACGAGAAGGCCTGGCTCACAGTTTCCTTTCCCAAATCATCCCAAAGGTGTCCTAATGGGTTGAGGTCAGGACTCCACCACAAACTTGCTCCATCCATGTCTTTATGGACCTTGCTTTGTGCACTGGTGCACAGTCATGTTGGAACGGGAAAGGGCCATTCCCAAACTGTTCCCACAAAGTTGGGAGCATGAAATTGTCCAAAATGTCTCAGTATGCTGACGCCTTAAGATTTCCCTTCAATGGAACTAAGGGGCCAAGCCCAAGCCCTGAAAAGCAAACCCCACACCATAATCTCCCCTCCACCAAACTTTACACTTGGCAGAATGCCATCAGGCAAGTACCGTTCGGGCAACTACCAAACCCAGACACATATATTGGATTGCCAGCCAGAGAAGCATGATTCATCACTCCACATAACACTTCTCCACTGCTCTAGAGTCCAGTGACAGCATGCTTTACACCACTTCATCCAATGCTTTTCATCGCACTCGGTGATGTAAGGCTTGGATGCAGCTGCTCGGCCATGGAAACCCATTCCATGAAGCTCTCAACACACTGTTATTGTGCTAATTTGAAGGCCACATGGAGTTTGGAGGTCTTTAGCTATTGACTCTGCAGACAGTTGGCAACTTCTGTACACTGTGCGCTTCAGCATGCGCTGACCCCACTCTGTCATTTTACGTGGCCTACCACTTCGTGGCTGAGTTGTTGTTGTTTCCAGTTGTTTCCACTTTGTTATAACACCACTAACAGTTGACCGTGGAATATTTAGTAGCAAGGAAATTTCAGATGGATTTATTGCACAGGTGGCAACCTAGAATGGTACCACGCTTGAATCCACAGAGCTCCTGAAAGCGACCCATTTTTTTCACAAATGTTTGTAGAAGCAGTCTGCATGCTTAGGTGCTTGATTTTATACACCTATGGCCATGTAGGTGATTGGAACACCTGAATTCAATGATTTGGAGGGATGTCCCAATACTTTTGGCAATATAGTGTATATTGTGGCAGTGCGGAATCCTGCCACGATGAAAATCAAGGTTATAACCCAGGATTCTCAACTATACAAGTTGAGGGGCTTCAGGCTGTTCTCTTAATGCAGAGGAAACTGGTTTTTCCATTTCCTCTTTGTTTTGTAAAGCCCGTTTTGGGACCTGTGGCCTGGAGATTTCTAAGTGATTTGGGAGGGATGAAATCTCCAATCCTGGGTCCGTATTTTCAGAACCCCCAACACACTGATTGCACAGGTGTGTGCAGGCCTTTTTGTAGAGGCCTAAACATGATTCTAGGCTGCACCCCGGCTAACAGGAGATCGTTGCCCAAGAGTCAGGAGAGCTCCACCTAGGAGAGGTGGGAGCCAGAGCAGCAAGGGGCTGCTAGCTTTGTGCAGAAAAAGCCATTTAGGAAGGAGTCTGCAGGAGATAGCTGTGAGCCTAAAGTGGAAGTCCAGAGCTGCAGAAATCTGTGTACAAGCCAGGAGGCTGAATATTTGTTTAATCTGTTTTGATGGTGGATACCCTTACGTAGGAAACATGTTATGGAACTTTCCTTTAAATAAAACTGGGCTAAAATGGCCCTGTTACAGACACATTTCATAACTTTTACGCAATTATCTTAGTGTCTATGTATATCACAATCTGACTATTAAGTGTTTATAAAGTGACTTTCTGTAAATAAATATTATTATATTTTCATAATCTTCAATCCATACTCACACTATTCTGATTGTGTTCTCAAAGAATTTTGCTTGGCTAAAAATTAACTTAAGTCAGTTAAATTATTTTTAAAATAATTTTTGTATCAGAGGAACTGTGATTCAATCGATTTAGCTGACTAAATGATTCATTCAGGCATTCCCTGACATTATCTTGTAGGATCTTTTGGTAAACTTGGGAATTAATTTTACCCTAGATAATAGCAAGTGGCCCAGGTCCTGAGGCAGCGAAGCAAACCCAAATCATGATGTTCCATCTACCATACTTCACCATTGGGATGATGTTTTGATGTTGGTAAGCTGTGCCCTTTTTGCACCATACATAGTGCTGAATATTCATCTCGAACAATTCAACTTTTGATCAGTCCACAAAACATTTTCCCAGTAGAGTTGTGGTTTGCCAAGGTGCTCTTTGGCAAACATCAGGTGTGCAGCAATATTTTTTTCTGGAGAGCAGTGGTTTTCTCCATGCCATGGAGTTCTGCCATGGACACCCTGCCTGTTCAAAGACTTATGTATGGTAGATTCATGAACAGGGATGTTTCCCAGTTCCAGTGATGTCTTCAAGCCTTTAGCTGAACTTGTGGGGGTCTTCTTTACCTCATTGAGGATTTTGCCTTGTGCCTTGGGAGTCATCTTGGCTGGGTGCCCACTTCTAGGCAGAGTAACCACAGTACTAAATTGTCTCCATTTATAGAAAATTTGTCTAACTGTCAACCTAATGGATGCTTAAACACTCTGAGATTGCTTTGTATCCCTTTCCAGCCTTATGCAGATCAACTACTCTTGATCATATGTCTCCAGAGACCTCCTTTTTGCGAGACATGTTGATGCTTCTTGTGAACAGCATTCTTAGTAGTACCCTCCTAGCTTAGAGTAGGCTGCTTGGTAAATTTAGTTTAGCTCCTCAGTAAACAGTGGAGCAGGTTTTGATTGCTTAGGGCTGCTCAGTATTCCACAGGTTGCAGTTCTGCTACTTCCCCATCTTCTAGAATCATAGTATAAGGGAGAGCAGAATATGCAGTCTGAATATTTATGAACCACCAGCCAATCGCTGGGGAGGTGTGCCCATAAGGTGGAGGGAGAGCCTATAGTTAGTCTGAGGCCTGAAAAGCAGGGGCTGAGTTCCTGAGTCCAGTCCTTCAGGAGGGGATTTCTGTGCTTGGGCTCTGCTCCTGGGGAATAAAGAGACAGAGAGGAAGCAGACATCGAGGTCTCAGCTAAGCTTAATTGGGGGCCTACAAAAAACAGCTGTATACAGAGATTGAGCAGAGTCAGAAGAGAGTTGGTGGGAGGAAGCCCAACCATTCTTGAACTGAGAGTAACTGATCCTTCTATACAGAGAATTTTTTTTACAAAGCAGCCAGAAGCTTAGCAGTCCTCAAGTTGTTCTACAGTTTCTGGATATCTCGTGCTCCCCATCCCTATCCAAGTTACTGTTGCAATAAAAACGTAAAAAGAAACCCCTAGACTGATGTTTGAGACAAAGGAAAAATGCTAAAGATGCCATGTGCTTGGCTGTGTATGCCATTGGTGGGGGGGGGGGGGGGGAATAGGTCTATATTACCAGTGGCTCCAGAAGGGGTGGCGCTACTAAATGTTTGAGTGTCTCTTATCAATCAAAGTAGTTGTAAACCACACCTCCAAACTCAGTTCATTAATTGGACTCTAGGTGTGCAAACTACTGACTCCAGTTAGCTTTCATTGAAGAATTTAGTCTGAACTCACTTACTTTTTCCTCCAGCAGTGTGAATGTTAATGGGTGTGTTCAGTAAAGACATGAGAAGTTAAAAGTGTTTGTGTGTTATCAGCTTAAGCACATTGTGTTTTTCTATTGTAGTGACTTACACTCTCCTGGCTCCTCTCCTTTGGCAGTACTGCTCCTCCAATTCCTGGTCTCACAGAAGACACAGGCAGCAGCGGGAGCCATAGGCTCCTGTTGCTATCAGTCAAACGCCTGTGAGGAGAGAGTGGGGTTGTGGCTTGCTGGCGCTGTGTATGTCTGTGGGTGCACGCAGCCCAGCTCAGCAGCATGCCTGCAGGGGTGCTCCCTTAGCAGCTAGCTTGCTAAGAGGGCAGCCAGTGAAGGCTGCAGGGGAGAGGAAGGAGCACTGACAATGGCTGGGACATTGGGGTCTATGGGTGACATCACCGCATCCCAAATTCCAAGCTATTGTCAAGCCCTCTCTCCTCTCCCTTGATGCCACCACTGACTGACACAGAAAATCACACGATGGGACTAGAACGGGCTAAAAATAGGTAATATACGTGTTTTATGTACAGGTTAATCAGCATAGGCTTTAGGAGGGGGGAGGGGACATTTTCAGGACTAGTTAGGTTTAAGCTGGAATTCTACTTTAAATGAGTCACATTGATAGGACAAGATAGCCGAATGATAGAAAGAGGAGTTGATATATGTGTAGCTTCTCCTTTTACCGATGATCAGTGCCCTGATGATCGGTGCCCAGCAGTGCCACCCACCAGTACTGCCCACCTGTGCCCAGCAGTGCTGCCCACAAGTGCCCATCAGTGCACCCACCTGTGCCCAGCAGTGCACCCACCTGTGCCTGGCAGTGCCACCCAGCAGTGCCACCTACCTGTGCCCAGCAGTGTCACCTACCTGTGCCCACCAGTGCCACCCACCTGTGCCCACCAGTGCCCATCAATGCAGTGCTGCCAGTCAGTGCCACCAGTCAGTGCCCAGCGGTTGTGCCAGTCAGTGCCCAGGAGTTCCGCCAGTCAGTGCCCAGCAGTGATGCCAGTCAGTGCCACCTATCAGTGCTGTCTATCAGTACCCATCATCAGTGCCGCCTATCAGTGCCACTTATCAGTGCCGCCTATCAGTGCCGCCTATCCGTAAAACCTCATTAGTGCTGCCTATCAGTGCTGCCTATCCGTGCCACCTCATTAGTGCTGCCTATCCGTGCTGCCTATCAGTGCCCATCAGTGCTGCCTATCAGTGCCACCTGTCAGTGCCCATCAGTGCTGCCTCATCAACGCACATCAGGGAAGGAGAAAAATTACCTGTTTGAAAAATTTAATAATAGAAACAAAGAAAATGTTTTTTGCAATTTTTTTGTTTATAGCGCAAAAAGTAAAGTGCCCAGGGGCGATTAAATACCACCAAAAGCAAGCTCTATTTGTGAGAAACAAATGATAAAAATTTCATATGGGTACAATCTTGCATGACCGCGCAATTGTCAATCAAAGTGCAACAGTGCTGAAAGCTGAAAATTGGCCTGGTAAAGAAGGGGGTATAAGTGTCCAGTAGGCAAGTGGTTAATTGGTTTGTGTGAGAGTTAGTGTCTACAAACTATGGTGTATATATATATGGGAATTTCCACAGCTCTTACTTTCTGACTGCCTATCACATTTCTTGAGGTGCTACAATACCAGGGCAGTACAACCCCCCGCCCCCAAATTATCCCTTTTTGGAAAGTAGACACCCCAAGGATTTTGCAGAGAGGCATGTTGAGTTCCTGAACAATTTTTTTTTTGCCACAAAGTTTTAGAAAATGACAAATGTTTTATTTTTTTTTTTACACAAAGTTGTCACTTAAATGATATATTGGTCATGCATGCCACGGGTATATGTGGAATAACACCCCAAAACACATTATCCTACTTCTCCTGAGTATAGGGATAACACATGTGAGAGGCTTTTTGGCAGCCTAGCTACATACAGACCCACAAAATCCAATGACCACCTCCAGGTTTTCAAAGGGCATATTTCCTCATATTACTTCCCCACTACCTATCACAGTTTTGGAGGCATGGTGAGTATTTTACAGATATCATTTTTGTTACGATTTGAAAAAGAAAAGAAATACATTTTTGTTTTCTTTCTAAGTTATCCAAAAACTTGTGGCAACAAATGAGACCTGCAAAATACTCAACATGCCTCTTAGCAAATACCTTGGAGTGTCTACTTTCCAAAAAGGGGTCATTTGGAGGGGTTGCTTCTACTATCCTGGCATTTCAGGGCCAACATTAGAAGCTTATGCCACACATCACCCACTCTTGAAGACCAAGCCTTTTCTGACACTTATTGTTCACAAGAATAACTGTTTTTTGTGCTAGAAAATTACTTTGAACCCCCAAACATATATTTTTTAAAGCAGAGGACCTAGAGAATAAAATGGTTGGTGTTGAAATTTTGTACGTCACAGTATTTGCGCAGTGATTTTTCAAACACAAATCTTTTGGTAAAAATACACTTTTTAGAATTTAAATGCACAAAACCACAATATATTGCCCAGTTGTTTGATAAAATATAAAAGATGATCTTACGCCGAGTAAATTAATACCAAACATGACATGCTTTAAATTGCGCATGCTCCTGCAATGGCGACAAAGTACATCAATTTTTAATATCGATAGGTGATACTTTAAAAGCCTTTACAGGTCACCAATTTATATTTACACGGGAAGTCTAGTACTAGAATTACTGCCCTTGATCTGACGATTGCGGCGATACCTTACATGCATGGTGCAACTGCTGTTTACATACTGGTATTGGGTCAGCGGTGCTTTTTTTCTTTTTTTGGTTATTATGATTTTTTCTTTAATAATTTTACACTTTCATTTTTTTCATCACTTTTATTGTTATCACAGAGAATGTAAATATCCCATGTGACTGCAATAAGCATTGCCAGTGTTCTGTCTCTCCATTCTAAGCACTGAAAGTGTGATTTCTGTATTTTACAGTTGTGATGAGATAACAATAACTCCAATCTCAGTTGGATACCACAGTCAGTGACTCAATCGAGATGAACTGAGAGAATCTGAGATAAACTGAGAGAATCGTACAACAATGAACATCTGATAGGTCAAAAGATCATAATGTGCTCTGCTTCATGAGACATGAGGCTTGCTGAAATGCATTACTGGGAAAAGGGGTGGGTTATCAATACAGCATTAACTAAACCAAAGGAAAAGGAGGAGCAGAGACAAAATATAGAGAACACTTAAAGGCATATGACAGTCATGTGAAATATGACACTCCTTGTCGAAATCTATGATTTCTATTATAACAAACTTTAGTTCAAGTCCAATATGTCAGGGCAGGAGCCGAGGAACGGACAGGCAGGCCTAACAATGTAACGCACTGGCTGACGACAACCACCACCCACAGACCAAAGTCCCTCAGGGAGCGGAGTCTAAGTCCCAGGCTGCCCTTCACCAGGGCCCCTGATGGTGGGGATGGACTTGACGCAGCCAGGAACCAGGTCGCGGCCCCCGAGACACCTCAGCTGCGGTAATGGCCGCCGCCAATGGCGTGTAGCTGGTGGAAGAAACAAAAGAGTAGTCAGACAAGCCAGGGTCAACAACAACAGGACAAAACAGTACAGGACAGCAGACGAGAATCACAGGTCACAAGCCGGGTTCAGCAACAGAGGGTCAGATCAAAGGAGAATACAAAGAATAGTCAAGTCACAAGCCGAATCAGAATACCAGGAGAGTCACGAGAGTCAGAACAGAGTAATAGTAACACAAAGACACAAGTGCAAAGAGCATGTGCGGGCCACAGGCTTATATGTCATCAGCCACGCCCCTCTGGGGGGTGGACCTCAGAGACCTGAAGGCATAAAAAGGACTCCCATCATGCACAGCAGAATCCAAGATGGACGCCAGCACATGGAGTAACATAACCTCAGGGAAAAGGTAGGACCTTGACACAATATAAGTAATGAAGATTCTTTCCAGGAACATCTGCAAAACAAGAGGGAAGGAAAGAACAGAGGAAAACAATGCAAACATTTAGCATAATACTTGCAGATGTTGGTCTCAAAAGTCCAGACTGAGACATGGAAATCCATATTCAGAGGGGAAGGCAGCAACATGCACTATTCCTTCTTACCTCCCTTCAAATCAAGTTGATGACTTGTCTTCCTCTTTGGGCAAAAGAAATACTTTCTTTTGCCCAAAGAAGGCCTGAAGTAAAGGTGTGCAGAACCTTCTTTCATGGTGGATATAGCCAAGATGTGTCCCGAAATGCAGTAGTAGGTACTGCACGATTTCCGCAGTCAGCAGGGTTGAGGCTAGTGGGAACATAGTACCATTGTTCAGGTGTAGAGAACTTCCTTATGCGTTCCACTCTGTTGCCGACATACACGTAGAACTGACTTGTACGATTGTGTATATATCCTAGCACTATTTTGCTGACTGTATAAAAGTCAAAGGAGTCTATTTAAACATCTGTTTCAAGTTTTATAAGCTCAGCAATTTCCACAGCTAACACAGCTGCACAAAGTTCAAGCCTTGGAATAGTATGTGCAGGTTTTGGTGTGAGCTTGGTCTTGCCCATGATAAATCCTACACCCACTTCACCACTGGGATCCGTAGCTCGAAGATAAGCCACCGCAGCAATGGCTTCTTTGGATGCATCGGAGAAGACATGAATCTCTCTTCTGGTGGCATTCTTTAAGGATGCTTGGGTGTAAGAGCATAGTATCTGGAGTTGTTTTAATGCTTTTAGAGACTGTTTCCAGGATTCACACCTTTGTTGTTTCTCCTTGGGTAAGGGGGTACCCCAGTCTGAGCTTTCAGAAGTAAGTTGTCTCAGCAGTATCTTACCCTGAATGGTGAGAGGTGTAATGAAACCTAAGGGATCATAAATGCTGTTCACTGTAGACAATACTCCTCGCTTTGTGAAGGGCTTGTCACAGTCTGATGCTTGAAATGTGAATGTGTCTTGTTTAACCATTAGCCGCCCAGCCAATGGCCGTTTGGCGGCTTCAAAAGTGTCTCTTCATTCCGGGAGCACGCCATTTGGCGTGCTCCCGCACATGCGCCGTTTGCGCTATTGCAGAGCGGCGCAGCAGTGCAATCTGTCATCGGCCGTGCACCTCGGACACGGCCGATGACAGATCCGAGTACCGGCTCCCGTTGCAGGTACCATGTGACCTGCTGTGACCAATCACAGCAGGTCACATGACAGTTGTATACAATGGATGGCTTCATTCATGATGCCATCCATTGTATACTAGTGCCTAGCTGTGAATGGTCACAGCTAATCACATGCACATGTCATGTGATTAGCTGTGACCAAATCACAGCTAAGCACAAAAAAAAAAAAAAAGCTGAATGAATCGATTTCATTCAGCTAAATGCTTGCTTATAGCAAAGTAATTCTTTGCTATAAGCAAATTGTGTAAAAAAAAAAAAAATACTGATCACTTCCCCAAAGTAGTACAATGTTACTATGGTAACATTGTACTATTTTGGTCATAGTAAAATATGAAAAAAAATCTTAAAAAAAATAAAAAAAATGTAATAAAAAATTAAATATAATAAAAAAATAAAAAAAAAAAAAAAAAAAAAAAATATATATTTTTTTCATACTGTCACCAGTCAGTGTCCCTGTTCACCGCCATGCCAGTTATATGATAACGCTGTACTGCACTGGTGACAGTATGTAAAAAAAAAAATAGTGAAAATAATTTTTTTCATTTTTTCATTTTCGGAAAAATTATGACAAAAAAATACAACTTCAAAAAACTCGCCATTCCTCTTATGAAGTACGTCGGACTGTCTACTCTGCAAAAAGGGGTCATTTGGGGATATCTGTACTATTCTGACATTCTTGGACCTCAAGAAATTAGATTGGCCGTCAGTACTTCAGGACTGATCAATATTCAGATCTATACCATAGTTTGTGAACTCTATAACTTTCCTACAAACTAAATAATACATCCTAATTTGGGTTATTTTCACCAAAGACATGTAGCAGAATACATCTTGGCCTAAATTTATGAAGAACAATTATTTATTTGTAAACTTTTATAACAGAAACAAAGAAAAATGTGTTTATTTTCAAAATTTTTGGTCTTTTTTTGTTAATTTAGCAAAAAATAAAAACCCCAGCGGTGATTAAATACCACCAAAAGAAAGCTCTAGTTGTGTGAAGAAAATGATAAAATTTTAGTTTGGGTACAGTGTTGTATGACCGCGCAATTGTCATTCAAAGTGTGAGAGCGCTGAAACCTGAAAAATGGCCTGGGCAGGAAGGTGTAAAATTGCACGGTATTGAAACGGTTAACCATTAGCCGCCCGGCCAATGGCCGTTTGGCGGCTTCAATTGTGTCCCTGCATTCCGGGTGTACACCATTTGGCGTGCTCCCGCACATGCGCCGTTTGCGCTAATGCAGAGCGGCGCAGCAGTGCGATCTGTCACCGGCCGTGCACCTCGGACACGGCCGATGACAGATCCGAGTACCGGCTCCCGTTGCTGGTACCATGTGACCTGCTGTGACCAATCACAGCAGGTCACATGACAGTTGTATACAATGGATGGCTTCATTCATGATGCCATCCATTGTATACTAGTGCCTAGCTGTGAATGGTCACAGCTAATCACATGCACATGTCATGTGATTAGCTGTGACCAAATCACAGCTAAGCACAAAAAAAAAAAAAAAGCTGAATGAATCGATTTCATTCAGCTAAATGCTTGCTTATAGCAAAGTAATTCTTTGCTATAAGCAAATTGTGTAAAAAAAAAAAAAAATACTGATCACTTCCCCAAAGTAGTACAATGTTACTATGGTAACATTGTACTATTTTGGTCATAGTAAAATATGAAAAAAAATCTTAAAAAAAATAAAAAAAATGTAATAAAAAATTAAATATAATAAAAAAATAAAAAAAAAAAAAAAAAAAAAAAATATATATTTTTTTCATACTGTCACCAGTCAGTGTCCCTGTTCACCGCCATGCCAGTTATATGATAACGCTGTACTGCACTGGTGACAGTATGTAAAAAAAAAAATAGTGAAAATAATTTTTTTCATTTTTTCATTTTCGGAAAAATTATGACAAAAAAATACAACTTCAAAAAACTCGCCATTCCTCTTATGAAGTACGTCGGACTGTCTACTCTGCAAAAAGGGGTCATTTGGGGATATCTGTACTATTCTGACATTCTTGGACCTCAAGAAATTAGATTGGCCGTCAGTACTTCAGGACTG
Source organism: Staurois parvus (assembly GCF_062004578.1). NCBI lineage: Eukaryota > Metazoa > Chordata > Amphibia > Anura > Ranidae > Staurois > Staurois parvus. Next base: position 619,592 of record NW_028317880.1, on the reverse strand, counting down.
ATCAATATTCAGATCTATACCATAGTTTGTGAACTCTATAACTTTCCTACAAACTAAATAATACATCCTAATTTGGGTTATTTTCACCAAAGACATGTAGCAGAATACATCTTGGCCTAAATTTATGAAGAACAATTATTTATTTGTAAACTTTTATAACAGAAACAAAGAAAAATGTGTTTATTTTCAAAATTTTTGGTCTTTTTTTGTTAATTTAGCAAAAAATAAAAACCCCAGCGGTGATTAAATACCACCAAAAGAAAGCTCTAGTTGTGTGAAGAAAATGATAAAATTTTAGTTTGGGTACAGTGTTGTATGACCGCGCAATTGTCATTCAAAGTGTGAGAGCGCTGAAACCTGAAAAATGGCCTGGGCAGGAAGGTGTAAAATTGCACGGTATTGAAACGGTTAACCATTAGCCGCCCGGCCAATGGCCGTTTGGCGGCTTCAATTGTGTCCCTGCATTCCGGGTGTACACCATTTGGCGTGCTCCCGCACATGCGCCGTTTGCGCTAATGCAGAGCGGCGCAGCAGTGCGATCTGTCACCGGCCGTGCACCTCGGACACGGCCGATGACAGATCCGAGTACCGGCTCCCGTTGCTGGTACCATGTGACCTGCTGTGACCAATCACAGCAGGTCACATGACAGTTGTATACAATGGATGGCTTCATTCATGATGCCATCCATTGTATACTAGTGCCTAGCTGTGAATGGTCACAGCTAATCACATGCACATGTCATGTGATTAGCTGTGACCAAATCACAGCTAAGCACAAAAAAAAAAAAAAGCTGAATGAATCGATTTCATTCAGGTAAATGCTTGCTTATAGCAAAGTAATTCTTTGCTATAAGCAAATTGTGTAAAAAAAAAAAAAAAAAATACTGATCACTTCCCCAAAGTAGTACAATGTTACTATGGTAACATTGTACTACTTTGGTCATAGTAAAATATGAAAAAAAAATCTTAAAAAAAATAAAAAAAATGTAATAAAAAATTAAATATAATAAAAAAATTAAAAAAAATTAAAAAAAATATATATATTTTTTTCATATTGTCACCAGTCAGTGTCCCTGTTCCCCGCCATGCCAGTTATATGATGACGCTGTACTGCACTGGTGACAGTATGTAAAAAAAAAATAGTGAAAATAATTATTTTAATGTTTTCATTTTCCGAAAAATTATGACAAAAAAAATACAACTTCAAAAAACTCGCCATTCCTCTTATGAAGTACGTCGGACTGTCTACTCTGCAAAAAGGGGTCATTTGGGGGATATCTGTACTATTCTGACATTCTTGGACCTCAAGAAATTAGATTGGCTGTCAGTACTTCAGGATTGATCAATAATCAGATCTATACCATAGTTTGTGAACTCTATAACTTTCCTACAAACTAAAAAATACATCCTAATTTGGGTTATTTTCACCAAAGACATGTAGCAGAATACATCTCGGCCTAAATTTATGAAGAACAATTATTTATTTGTAAACTTTTATAACAGAAACAAAGAAAAATTTGTTTTTTTTTCAAAATTTTATGGTCTTTTTTTGTTAATTTAGCAAAAAATAAAAACCCCAGAGGTGATTAAATACCACCAAAAGAAATCTCTAGTTGTGTGAAGAAAATGATAAAATTTTAGTTTGGGTACAATGTTGTATGACCGCGCAATTGTCATTCAAAGTGTGAGAGCGCTGAAACCTGAAAAATGGCCTGGGCAGGAAGGTGTAAAATTGCACGGTATTGAAACGGTTAACATCCCAAAGCAAAATAAGACTGTGTTGTGTAACAGAAAGGTCAGATCCTAGTTGGAATTTCTTCACACTGACAGCATGGTCATCAGAAGGAAAGGCTATCATGACCTTGACGCTGTTAGAGATGATTTTGTGAAGTCTGAGGTTTTCAGTGGCAAGCATGTTCTGAGTTTTAGTAAGAAGGTCAATAGCTTCTTCTTCATTGGGCATAGATTTGAGTCCGTCATCTACATAGAAATTCCTTTCGACAAACTGTCTTGCATCAGATCCAAATTCTTTCTCACCCTCTGAGCTGTTTTCCTCAGTCCATAAATTGCTACTGCAGGAGAAGGACTGTTACCGAAAACATTTGGTAGTCTATGACTTCATCGTTGACATCATTATTGCGGTACCATCGGAACCTGAGGAAGTTTCTGTAGTCTTCACGGACGATGAAACAGTGGAACATCTGCTGAATGTCAGCCATAACAGCACTTGGCTCTTGTCTTAAGCGAAGTAATACTCCTATAAGATTGTTATTCAGATTGGGTCCAGTGAGAAGATTGTCATTGATGGAGACGCCTTCATGACGAGCACTTGAGTCAAAGACCACCCTAATCTGATCAGGCTTGCGAGGATGGTAGACACCAAAGCATGGTAGGTACCAACATTCTTCTCCTTCTGTAAGAGGAGGTGCAGGCTCAGCATGATCTCTCTCAAATACCTTCTGCATAAAGTCCACAAAGTGCTTTTTCATCTCAGGCTTCTGGTTCAAACCGCGATTTAAAGATACAAACCGTGATTCTGCGTGTACCCTATTGCTTGGTAGTCTCTTTTGGGGTACGAAATGGTAGAGGTGCTATCCATCTGTTGGAATCATCTTGGTAGAACTCTTTACTCATGGTTTTCAAGAATTCTTTGTCTTCTGTGGTAGCTGCCAACTGTCTTTAGTGGTTACCTCGAACACTGTGTTGCCGATGTTGTCATCCCAGAGATTAAGAGCTTTCTTTTTGTCTTGTATGATGTGCTGTTGTGCACCTTTTTCAAACAGTCTTTCTTTCATGATATATTTATGTGGTCGTTGTGCAAAACAAGTTGTTTGCCCATTTGACAGGGCATGTGTTTTAAAGGAAGAGACTGAGTAGGACCTCCTGTCCTTGTCTAGGCAGGCATTGCCTATGATGACCCATTCTAGATCCAGACGCTGAGCATATGGTGCACTGTGTGGACCGTTGATTTGATGACGAACTTTGTGCACCCTTAGGATGTCTCGACCGAGTAACAGCAGGATATCGGCACTTTCATCGAGGGCTGGTGTGACGGACGGTAGGCAGGACAGAACACACAAGGTGGATTGCAAACATACAAAGCTTTATTGAGACAAATGACAGTCACTCAGTGAGAGGATTGCAGGGAGTGGGACAGTGCCCAGTATGGAAATAGCAAGGAGAGGGCCCAAAATACTTGTAATCCAGCCCCGGTGGGCAAAGTTAAAGTCTCTATAGCAGTTTGTAATCCAAGAGGCAGTTCATAAGCAGTCAAATAACACAAGGGAAGCATACACTCACGCAGGGCTGATGTGGTAGTCTCAGGCAAAGCTGATGTGGTAGTCACAGGCAGAGCTGATGTGGTAGTCTCAGGCAAAGCTGATGTGGTAGTCTCAGGCAGAGCTGATGTGGCAGCCTCAGGGAAAGCTGGCAGCATTTCCGACAGGGCTGATGTAGCTTCTGGGGACCCCCTGACTTCAATGGGGCTTAGGCAGAGTCTGGCCACAGGCGTCCCACCACAGCTGGGATCCCCCTCAGTGGCTGCACAGCAGAATGGCACACCAGGAGAGACCAGCACTGACCTCTTAAACCCCCTGAGCAGGACAAGAGGTGGAGGGGGGTCATTAGCAGGATAACAATGGAGGGACTGTCTTAATGGAGTTTAGGGACATTTTGGATGACAATGGAGAGAATGGACAGGAAATACAGTAATTGAATTTGTAGCTGTAAACAGGGTAACAGTGGGTAGAATACATTAATACAAAAGTAAGGCACTAATTAGTGGGGAGGATATTATAATTAGGCAAAAGACTGGTTGGACAGGATGGACACAATAATTCAATTTGTAGCTGTAAACAGGGTAACAGTGAGGAGAATACATTAATACAAAAGTAAGGCACTAATTAGGGATGTAGGACATCTGGGCACAACACAATAATTGGATTTGGGACCTTTTATGGAGGGGGCGTGTTAATTACAGCTAGGGGCCTTTGGCACACAGGAGTAGAATACTAATTGGAGGATGCTCTTCCTATGGCCAGGAGGGATTAATAAAGGAATTAATAACTGGGACTGGCAGAGATCCATATCGTGACAGCTGGTATTTGGTTGGCTATGTGCTTTAAGTGAGAATGGTGAAAAGCAGCTTCAGGAGTTGGTGTTTGGAATCTGGTTGCACTCAGTGATAGTGGGCAAAGATATTTCCACATTCTCATTCAGAGGAGTAACTAAAAGATCACTGGCTCTCCTGCCTAAGACTTCTGTAGTGCTGGAACAAGTGCTTAGAGTATAAGGTAGAGCATCTCCAGTTATGTTCAACAGTTCAAAAAACTGAGTTCTTGCAAGAGATCTGATACTCTGATCATCCAGAATAGTATACAGTCTTATTGCCTTTTTAGGTTGACCTTTGGGGTATACACGGACCAAGCATATCTTTGCACAGGATTTGTCACAGAATCCTTCTCCAAAAACCTCTGTACATGTAGAGAACACTGGGGTGGTCGGTGCTGCTTGATCTGGGTGCTCCCCGCCTTGCTTTGCCTCAGGAAGATTGTTTGTGAGTGTATTAGAGTTGTGCAAATATATATTGATGAAGAGCTTGCACATGGTCATCACTGTCACACTCTATACATTTGATGATCACTTTACAGTCCTTTGCAAAGTGTTCTGTGGAAGCACAGCATTTGTAGCAAACCCCAAATTTCTTCAAAAGTTCCTTATGTTCTTGAAGGGTTTTCTTTCTGAAGCCAATACATTTCTTAAGTGGATATGGTTTGTTATGTATTGGACATTGGCGATTTGGGTCCTCAATTTTCTTGTTTTGATCAGTCTTTTCAAGAACTGTAGCAGGTGCAGGTAGAACATTAGTCCTTTTCACTAACGCTGGACCTCTATGGTCTCTGTGCGACATACGTATGTTTGTAGGTCTTGGAGAGAGTGTACTAAGAAGGTTACAGTTCCCATATGAGAAACTTGGGTCATTCTTAGTGTCTGCAATTCTTTTGATGAACTCGCAGAAGTAGGAAAAAGGAGGAAAGGCAACTCTGTGTTCTTCCTTATACTTTGATCCAAGCACTGCCCATCTTTCTTGAATTCCATATGGTAGCTTGAGAACAATAGATCTGATGCCATGAGAGGTGTCAAGGTAACTGAGACCAGGTAAGCTGATGTCAGCCTTAGCAAGTTGAAGCTCTAATAGAACATCGCTGAGTTCTTGAAACTTTAGATTGTTGCTAACAGAAATCCTTGGGAAGCTTTGCAACCTTTTTGAATAAAGCATCTTCAATGGACTCTGGGCTGCCAAAGGTATGTTCTAGTCTGCCCCAAGCAGCATTAAGGCCTGCAGCAGGGTTGTCAATATGAACTGCAGAGCATGTATTTAGCAAGCTGTGACATATCCGTATTTTCAGATTTTGGGTGCATGACTGCAGGTGGAACAGAGTTGGTTGTGACGGTTGGTGAACTTACGTGGAGTGACTTGGGAACATATGTTGCTGCTAAGGCGTTCAGTGCTGGAGCTGGCTTAAAGTCCATTGGCATGTTAGTTTGTAGAGTAATGCGTTTGCTAGGAGGTACTCTGTTGGTGCCAAAGTATGATGGACGGTCTATTAAATACACACCAGTGTCTGCGGCTAGCTGAGATGCTGCAGTCTGATGTATTGGAGGATATAAGGGCAAATCGTCTTGAGGTACAGTAGGTGCAGGGAAGAGACTTTGATTGAGTACTTTGGCTGCTGTGACAGGGAGTTGATGTTCTGGAGAGGTGTGTGAAGAATCTGAGACATAAGATACAACTGAGTGTCTGGAATTGTTGTCTCTTTCGTTTTCACTAGCAGCTTGTTCTAAGACTCTTAACCTTGCCATGGCTGTGGCATGCTCACATTGTTTTTCCAAAACTTCAATTTCTGCCTTTTGGCGCATGGCTTCAGCTTCTTTCTCTGCTTTCTGGTGTGCGGCCTGAGCCTCCATTTCTGTGGCCTGAGCCTCCCTTTCTGCGGCCTGAGCCTTCATTTCTGCTTTCTTATGTGCGGCCTGAGCCTCAATTTCTGTGGCTTGAGCCTCCATTTCTGCTTTCTTATGTGTGGCCTGAGCCTTCATTTCTGCTTTCTTATGTGAGGCCTGAGCCTCCATTTCTACGGCTTGGGCCTCCATTTCTGCGGCCTGAGCCTCCATTTCTGCTTTCTTATGTGCGGCCTGAGCCTCCATTTCTGCGGCCTGAGCCTCTATTTCTGCTTTCCTTTGGGCGAAAGCTGCCTAAATTTTAGAAGCTTCAGCATCAGCACGGGCTTTTATTAGTTGTTGACTGAGTGTAGAAGACCTTGATTGTATGGATTTAGAAGATCTTGAGGAGCATCTAGTAGATGCAGAGCGATAAGATCTGAATTCATGGAGCTGTGTTATTCTCACTTCTGCCTTTGTCTTTGTTCGCACCACTAAATTGTCTCTTTCAAGATTGAGCTCCTCAAAACTCATTAATTCTTCCAATGACCTTTGAGTGGTGTACCGCTTTAAGAGAGCAATATATTTAACACACAGTCTTTGATAATTCTCATAAGCAATATTCAATTGCTGAATAGCACCCTCTAGTTGTATTGGCTCATGAGATTGTTGGGAGAGAGCAGACATACATTTAACAGTATTAAACCATAAGTCATTAATATTAGACAGCAAGTTTTCCTTGTCAGCATTAAGCTCTGATTGTGGTTGTGTATTAGTTTCCCCAGACTGTATATTACTTTCCTGAAACATCATGTTAGCAAGGAGAGGGGATGATAGAAAGTTTACAGAGAAATGTATCAATTTTTCTGTGCGTGAGCTCAGGTTTCCTAGCCAATGGTTGCAGAAAAGTCTTATTTTACTTTTTACAAGATCTCACAGACAAGCCATGTGCTAATGCATACAGATGCAGTGTATAAACTTGCAGTTGTAAGACATTCACATCAATAATTTGTCCTGACACTGATGAGTGTTATGCTGAGATATACTTGCAAACATATACAGGCCTGTGTAGAGATGGCTGCACTCTGTTAGCTGTCCATATAACATCTCACTGTATATTCAAAACTAGCAAGGATCCTATGAAGACATTTCACTGATCTTTTTACTGTTCTGTCGCCAATTTAAGCATTGATAGTGTGATCTCTGTAATTTACAGCTGTGATGAGATAACGATAACTCCAATCTCAGTTGGATACCACAGTCAGTGACTCAATTGAGATGATATCTTGTAGATCTTGTGAAGTTTATTCCATAAACTGAGAGAATCTTACAACAATGAACATCTGATAGGTCAAAAGATCATAATGTGCTCTGCTTCATGAGACATGAGGCTTGCTGAAATGCATTACTGGGAAAAGGGGTGGGTTATCAATACAGCATTAACTAAACCAAAGGAAAAGGAGGAGCAGAGAAAAAATATAGTGAACACTTAAAATCATATGACAGTCATGTGAAACATGACAGACAGGTATTCTTTTTTGAAAAAATCTGGGGTCTATCAGACTCTAGATATCTCCTTACATCATCTGACCACACCAAGATCGGTGTGATCAGATGCTTTCCCAATTTACAAATGGCTCAGTTAAAGTCCAGCAAAACGGAAATTATTAAATGCTTGTAGCTTCCGGTCTCTTAGACCATAGAGATGATTGGAGCTATTCAGGTCTCTGGTCAGCTCTATGGTCAGCCAGCGGAGCTGCCGGCTGCATTCTCGGATTCCCCTGTGAGACAGGAGAGCCCAAGAAACTGTGGAAGGTGGCGGGGGTGGGGGGTTGATGTCCCTTCCCACTGCTTGTAAAAATGATTCAGCAGCTAATTAGCCACTAGGATTGCTTTTACATGAAAGCAACTGCCAGCTGAAAAAAACGATACCAGGATGATGCCATAGCTGCAGGCATCATTCCGGTATAACCACTCAAAGCCCAGAGGCTTACCAATACATTGCTGGTCCATGTTTGGCATATATGTAACAGCAGACAACATGGGCATATGTTGAATCAGGTCTGTGGACCAATTTGACTGCAATTCATTCTTTTTTTGTAATGCCCAATGTTGAGGGTTAGGTCCAAAAAAGTTTTAAATTCATAAACGTGATAGGTTTCCATGCGAATTGTCTGGAAAGAACTGAATTTGGGTGGGCGGCCATGTATTGTTGTGCGTATCAACTGCTTTGGCCCACAATCAATTGATACTAATTGATGAAAAACAGCAGAGCGGCTAAACGCTAGTGGTAGAAGCGAACATGGCTGATCCTGCTAACACTGTGTTTTTGGGGACACTATACAAAGGAGACACTAGTATAGTTTTGTTAGTGATCAATATATTGATCCATACAAACACTACACTAGTAATAGGGGTGATCAATGATCTATAGCATGAGGGCGATAATGTGCGGGCAATATAACGCTTGCTGACCCTGGCTGGGTGGGGCACTAACTGACCCTGACGCTATCTGATGTCGCTAGTGGCAGGACTACAGTGATCAGTGAAAATGTCTATATACTGACACAGTACTAATGGCACTGGCTGGGTGACCAAACAGTTAATAGGGGCGATCAAAGAGTTATATGTGCTAATCAAACGGGTGCATGTAAAATGTAGTGCTTTTGCTCAGTGAGATGTTCTCTCTTCTCTGGACCAACCGGGGGGGGGGGGGGCAGCGGGGGGCACAGGTGCGTTCGTACACCACAAAATAAGAAGTGACATAAGATTACATCCCTTTGCCCAGAGCTGCTGCTCGCCCGCAAAATGCGGGTAAGCAGTCGGCAAGTAGTTAAAAAAAAGCCCTTACAATTTTTCTTTTTAATCCTCAATATGGTATATTTTTTTTTAACATTTAAAAAAAATGTTTCTTTAATACTTTTATCAGAATAGTACAATGTTACCATAGCAACATTGTACTACTCTGGAGGGGGGAGGGGGGGGGGGGGTGATCAGGGATTTTTTTTTTTTACAATTTGCTTTGCAGGAAAAATAAAGATAATTTCTCCTGCAATTCAAAGCTTGCTGCCATGAACCTACAGCATCTCACAGAAGTGAGTACACCCCTCACATTTTTGTAAATATTTTATTATACCTTTTCATGTGGCAACACTGAAGAAATGACACTTTGCTACAATGTAAAGTAGTGAGTGTACAGCTTGTATAACAGTGTAAATTTGCTGTCCCCTCAAAATAGCTCAAGACAAAGCCATTAATGTCTAAACCGCTGGCAACAAAAGTGAGTGAACATGTCCAAATTGGGCCCAGGTTGTCAATATTTTGTGTGGCCTCCATCATTTTCCAGCCGGAGCTGGTGGATGTTAGAGACCTTGCACTCCTCCACCTTCCGTTTGAGGATGCCCCACAGATGCTCAATAGGGTTTAGGTCTGGAGACATGCTTGGCCAGTCCATCAGCTTTACCCTCAGCTTCTTTAGCAAGGCAGTGGTCGTCTTGGAGGTGTGTTTGGGGTCGTTATCATGTTGGAATACTGCCCTGCGGCCCAGTCTCTGAAGGGAGAGGATCATGCTCTGCTTCAGTATGTCACAGTACATGTTGGCATTCATGGTCCCCTCAATGAACTGTAGCTCCCCAGTGCCGGCAGCACTCATGCAGCCCCAGACCATGACACTCCCACCACCATGCTTGACTGTAGACAAGACACACTTGTCTTTATACTCCTCACCTGGTTGCCACCACACACGCTTAACACCATCTGAACCAAATAAGTTTATTGGTCTCATCAGATCACAGGACATGGTTCCAGTAATCCATGTCCTTAGTCTGCTTGTCTTCAGCAAACTGTTTGTGGGCTTTCTTGTGCATCATCTTTAGAAGAGGCTTCCTTCTTGGATGACAGCCATGCAGACCAATTTCATGCAGTGTGCAGCGTATGGTCTGAACACTGACAGGCTGATTCCCCACCCCTTCAACCTCTGCAGCAATGCTGACAGCACTCATACGTCTATTTCCCAAAGACAACCTCTGGATATGACGCTGAGCACGTGCACTCAACTTCTTTAATCGATCATGGCGAGGCCTGTTCTGAGTGCAACCTGTCCTGTTAAACTGCTGTATGGTCTTGACCACCGGGCTGCAGCTCAGTTTCAGGGTCCTGTCAATCTTCTTATAGCCTAGGCCATCTTTATGTATAGCAAAAATTCTTTTTTGCAGATCCTCAGAGAGTTCTTTGCCATGAAGTGCCATATTGAACTTCCAGTGACCAGTATGAGAGAGTGAGAGCAATAACACCAAATTTAACACACCTGCTACCCATTCACACCTGAGACCTTGTAACACGAACGAGTCACATGACACTGGGGAGGGAAAATGGCTAATTGGGACCAGTTTGGACATTTTCACTTAGGGGTGTACTCACTTTTGTTGCCAGCGGTTTAGACATGCAGGCTGTGTGCAGGGGCGGATTGACCATTCGAGCACTCGGGCACTGCCCGAGGGCCTGGGGTCAGTAGGGGGCCCTATGAAATGCCCCTGGTACCTTTTTTATAGGCTTTTTTGGGTGTGCTTTGAGTGTGGGCAAGGACACAGGGGCCCCATGATCCCCTATTGGTTGGGGGCCCCATGAGTTGTCAGTCTGCCCCTGGCTGTGTGTTGAGTTATTTTGAGGAGACAGCAAATTGACACTGTTATACAAGCTGTACACGCACTACTTTACATTGTAGCAAAGTGTAATTTCTTCAGTGTGGTCACATGAAAACATATAATAAAATATTTACAAAAATGTGAGGGGTGTACTCACTTCTGTGAGATACTGTAACTCATTCATGAACTGTCATGAATGAGTTAAGTTTCTAATATTCTGATAGCTAAAGATAGTGATCTGTGATTGGCTGGAGCTGGTCACATGGTACAGGGTGCTGCAATTGACCCCATGTATCATGTGACAGCTGTGGGTCAATCACAGCTTACTAGGAAGAGAAGCAGAGCTGTTATTAATTAGATTAATGCACAACAGCTTTGCTTACATTGTGATCATGTGATCGCATACCGATCACATGATCACCAGGTCCCGTTCAATGGGTTCTCTGGTCCGGCAGACACAGCAGTTGCATAGGGGGTGGTGTTAGTACCCCTGTGTTAGTAGAGCCAGAGCAACATACGGGTACATCGCTTTGCCTGTAGCTGCTGCCCGGCTGCAATACAATTTAGGCGGCGGGAAGCGGTTAATCTCAGGACTGGATGTAAAGAAATACTAATTCTTTGTCATGGTAAATTACCCCAATATATGCATTTAATTTGTGTATTTATGTGTGCTGGGGTTCCACTTTAAAGTGATTGTAAAGCTTCATATTTTATTTTTATCGAAATAACAACCATGTTATACCTACCTGCTCTGTGCAATGGTTTTGCACAGAGCAGCTCTGATCCTCTATTTCTCGGGTCAACGCCAGCGCTCCTGTTTCATCCTCTTCCTCTAGTGCCCACAGGAAGCCGCTTGATCGTGATGGGGCTCAGGTAAGTATAAGGGGGGTTGGGGGGAGATCCGAGTCACAGAAGGTTTCTTACCCCAATACATGGAATGCATGAAGTTAAAAAACCTTAAGGCTTTAGAACCACTTTAAGACTACCAATTGCTTACCTAAGAGCAGGTCATGAAATTCTTGCTAGTAACTAGATTTGCTAGAAAAGCCTGTTTTGTTTTCAGAGCACAACAAGGATTAGAAACTTGCAGACCGGAATATTGCTATAAATAGGACTTCTCTTTAGTAACACTTCATATTGGCATTTTTCAGTGGGTCAAGTATATGGATGAGAGTCTGTTATGTATTTTGGGGAGGTGTATTACAGTGCCTGAAAAAGTATTCATACCCTTTGAAATTTCACACATTTTGTCATGTTACAGCCAAAACGTAAATGTATTTTGTTGGGATTTTATGTGATAGACCAACACAAAGTGACACATAATTGTGAAGTGGAAGGAAAATGATAAATGATTTTAAACATTTTTTACAAATAAATATCTGAAAAGAGTCAATACTTTGTAGAGTCACCCTTCGCTGCAATTACAGCTGCAAGTCTTTTTGGGGATGTCTCTACCAGCTTTGCATATCTAGAGAGTGAAATTTGTGTCCATTCTTCTTTGCAAAATAGCTCAAGCTCTGTCAGATTGGATAGAGAGCGTCTGTGAACAACAATTTTCAAGTCTTTGCACAGATTCTCAATTGGATTTAGGTATGGTCTTTGACTGGGCCATTCTAACACATGAACATGATCTAAACCATTCCACTGTAGCTCTGGCTGTATGTTTAGTGTCGTTCTGCTGGAAGGTGAACCTCCGCCCCAGTTACAAGTCTTTTGCAGACTCTAACAGGTTTTCTTCTAAGATTGCCCTGTATTTGGCTCCATCCATCTTCCCATCAACTCTGACCAGCTTCCCTGTCCCAGCGGAAGAAAAACATCCCCACAACATGATGCTGCCGCCACGTTTCACGGTGGGGATGGTGTGTTCAGGGTGATGTGCAGTGTTAGTTTTCTGCCACAGATAGCGATTTGCTTTTAGGCCAAAAAGTTCAATTTTGGTCTCATCTGACCAGAGCACCTTCTTCCAATTTAGCTGTGTCCCCCACATGGCTTCTCTCAAACTGCAAACGGGACTTATGGCTTTCTTCTTGCCACTCTTCCATAAAGGCCAGATTTGTGGAGTGCACGACTAATAGTTGTCCTGTGGACAGATTCTCCCACCTGAGCTGTGGATCTCTGCAGCTCCTCCAGTTAGCATGGGCCTCCTGGCTGCTTCTCTGATTAATGCTCTCCTTGCCCGGCCTGTCAGTTTAGATGGACAGCCATGTCTTGGTAGGTTTGCAGTTGTGCCATACTCTTTCCATTTTCGGATGATGTATTGAACAGTGCTCTGTGAGATGTTCAAAGCTTGGGACATTTTCTTATAACCTAATCCTGCTTTAAACTTCTCCACAACTTTATCCCTGACCTGTCTGGTCTGTTCCTTGGCCTTCATGATACTACATGTTCACTAATGTTCTCTAACAAACCTCTGAGGGCTCCACAGGATGGCTGTATTTATACTGAGATTAAATTACACACAGGTGGACTCTATTTACTAATTAGGTGGCTTCTGAAGACAATTGTTTCCACTAAATTTTAGTTAGGGGTATCAGAGTAAAGGGGGCTGAATACAAATGCACACCACACTTTTCAGATATGTATTTGTAAAAAACATTTTGAAAACCATTTATCATTTTCTTACCACTTCACAATTATGTGTCACTTTGTGTTGGTCTATCACATAAAATCCCAATAAAATACATTTACGTTTTTGGTTGTAACATGACAAAATGTGGACATTTTCAATGGATGTGAATACCTTTTCAAGGTACTATATTTACAAAATAAAGGAAGCTTGCAGGGAATTGTGAATTAACAACTTTTTTGTGTCACTTTTGCTGTACATGCTTAAAAAAAAAAAAAAAAAAAAAAAAAAAAAAAAGCTTCCTCCCCACCTAAAATCTGCTACACCTGTGCTCCTGGTCTTCACTAAAATGCCAGCATTAGAGACACAGCAACTAGACACGCAGTGCAACTGGCCTTGCCTGTCCCACACATCACTTCATATAGTGACAGCATGTGCGATTACTATGGTTAACAGTGCTAGCTACAAATCAGAGGGAGACTGCAGCAGCTCTGATAACTGAGCTATGAGGTGTCCAATAGGATGCTTCGCAGCACAGAGCTGTGTGTTCTTGCCTCCTTCTGCCAGTGTCTGATTGGCTGCTGGACAGAGGCTTCATTAATGTGCTGGAACACAAAGCATTCTGGAACCACTGCAGTTTTAAGGTCAATTCACACTGACTTGCACTAAAATGTTTGGGAGATGCATGTACATATCCATCCATTTTAGTCGCGTTTTAATGCTTGCTGACGTACATTGACATGTGCACCTCTATTGTGTGAACAGGACCCATTGGAAATGATTGTTTTTCAAATGTCTGTCAATTGACATGCGCTTTACAGCAGATCAATGCACTGATGTGAATCAGCCCTAAAGGGACTCAATTTATTTCTGAAAATACCATACTGTAGATACCATTCAAAAATAATTTTTAACTATATTACAAACAAGGAAAGCTATTACATATATCTCCAATGTGTAGCTTAAAAGGTCAACAGATCACTGTTACAATTTCTCCTAATTACAATCCTGGAGTATATGATCAGAGTTCCCAAAAACACTAGTGTGGTATTTTAGTTTCTAAAAAAAAAATACAAGTGCAGTTTTGAGGTATAACAAATTTATCTTTACTTCAGGCAGATCAGGTTAAAATACACAACATTTTAGAATTAAAAAAAGAAATCACATTAAAATGCAGCAACAGATTTTCAATACTTTGCATATTTTAATTAGTTTGGCAATCACAGAACAAATACTAACACCTACTGGAATGCACAGTTTTTTTCTGTTAATATGACTGAGATATTGCACTGGTCAATTAGATGACAACAAAAACATTATTATCTATATCTGTCCCAGGAATTCGCAGTCCACTTACTGAATCCTGATTCAAAACATTAAAACTAGACAAAAGTTTTCATCGACAAACACTTATCACAAATTCACATTATACATGTTCCTAAAAACTATGAACGCACTATGGGCACTAAATTGGAGTATTAATGGGAAAACATGACTGATAATCCTAATTCAGAAGAATAGCAAAACATCACTACTACTTAGGTACTCATATCCACCAGCTGTAAAGGAAAGCATCACAGATGTTCTCAGATTTTAATTATGGACACATCAGTATGGAAGTATAAAAGTGATATGAACGTTTTAGTTTTTTTCTTAAATCCTACTTTTGGGGTAATGACTTACATGATACACTGCTTCATTGCTCTGGTGTTTCTATCCACTGTATTCCAATGGGAATTCTGAGAAAAGTTTCCCCTTTCCCTTACAGGGACCTAGGAAGACACCTTGGCATGCACGCTCCTAGCCAGAGCTGTGTGCATCCATACAAAAAGCTACGATGCCTTAGGATGGAAAGCCACTCCCCTATTCCTGCCTCTTTCCTCCTCAAAGCCAATAGATGGACAGCTGCTGTCCATTGTTACCTGCTACACAGAGCCTACTCTCCCAACAGAAGTTTAGGGGGAACCACATTTAGGGATTGGGAGACAGTGGTAATGTTATTAATATGTGACTGAGCACACTTTAAAAAAACCCCCCAAAAAACTGACTTGCTATACAGTGCTTCAATGCATGATTTTTAAAAACTCTGAGCCTTTACTACTTTAAATCTGTGTAATGTATTTATTGTATGTATTAATTTGTGTTTTTAAATAGTGTCTCTTCCTTATTACCGCAATCGCTGGAAAAAAAAAAAAAAAGGCACAAAAAAGTAATGGATGATGACTAAGGAGTAATCTAACAATAAATTGGGGAGATATAGTAAAGATTCATGTTTTTCTTCATGGAGGTATAATTTATTTTATTTGAAATCTGAAAGAGTGTGCATTCTACAGTACAAGGTTACAGGCAGAATGTTCATGATGGTTCCTACCCTGGCTTCTAGCCAAAATGTTCTAGCCAATATACGTAGCCAGGTGAGTATTAGCTCTGTCTGCTTATGTGTATTGTGTGCTGCTCAGGGCACTTTTAGGCCTCATATACACCAAGTTGGTCAGCGCTGTCCCAACGTATAGGCAAGGTTGAAAAAAATAGGATTTTATTTTTTCTTACTGTAAAATCCTTTTCTTGTGGCCCTTTAAACCTTTTGCTGTCACGTCTGTACGTCGTACTGACCTGACTATGGGGGTTTTACACACACTCCCAGAGGCTGCAGCCACTGGAAGTGTGTGTAAATATGACAAGCAGATTGCCACCTGTCAGATGAAAGGAGTCAAGCAGACCCCGCCGTTGTATCCTTGGCTCCACTTGCCCATCTGGTGGCCTGAGACAGGCATAGCGGGTGCTGCCGGGTAGAGGGGATGGAGAAGAGCGGACACACACCCGCTCTCCTTCTCTACTTGTTGCTGAGCCAGAAACGACATGTACAACGTCACTTCCAGGTCCCCCCGTCAGTTTCTATACTATGCTATACTGTTGCGTTAAGGAGGATTTTACACTGCCAAACAAAAAACTGTAGGCCAGCCTGGAAAAGCACCCCAGCTACCAGCATGCCTGAACTTTATAGTAGAGCAGTACTGAGAGCATGATCATAAACTCATGCATGTGTCCCTCAATGGACTCCAAGAAAAGAGGCGTACAGTAGAGTACACAGGCAACATATTCATGCACCATGAGTTATTGGCTCATACCTTGAGGTAAATGGACACTGGCAAGCTTTAGAGGACAAGCCCCCCCACCCCAGGGCATCTCCTCTATAACCTTATCCCACTCTGTGAGTCCTCAGTTTTGTAGCAAGTAATGCAGAGTAACAAGGAAAGTATATGAAGACCATGTAGTTTTCTTACAAACTTGGGCGACAGAGGCTTGGCACCAAAAGGTCCAGGATGCTCCACAGCATCTACACAGAAAAGAAGAGTAGAGGAAAGCTGTTGTATACACTTTTCAACTGCCTGATCCTAAAAGACAGGGTCTTGTTGGTTGATCATTGTCCATGTCCAGTTAGCTGCAGTTTGTTACATGAAAAGCAGCAAGAGCTGGTTGCAGGGCTGGGCATTCCATATTAAAGGTAGCTTTTAAAAGCATCTGAAATTTTGTCAGCAGAATCCTTAAAGTATGAAACATCTTCAAAAGGTACAGTGAGATGTTTGTTTAGGATGGAGACAGCGAAATCAACTACAGGAATAGCCCACTTTTTTGTAAACTTTTTTCATTAGAGGTCAGCAAAGAATTTTGGAAGCATAAAAATCCTTTCAGGAGTGACCCAATTGTCATAGACTGCCTATTCTATCTATTCCCTTGGACTTAATGAAGCACAGTGGACCATCACCAGCAGATGACATGGCTCCCCAAATCAACACAGACTGTGGAAACTTCACACTGGACTTCAAGCATCTTGCAGTGTGTGCCTCTCCATTCTTCCTCCATACTCTGGGTCCTGAGCAACAGACCAGGTCTATTTTTCTTTAGCCCAGGTAAGACGTTTCTGACGTTGTTTGTTGTTCAGGAGCGGCTTGACAAGAGGAATACAACATTTGAAGCCCATGTCCAGAATCTGTCTGTGTGTGGTGGCTCTTGATGCACTGACTCCAGCCTCAGTCCACTCCTTGTGAAAGTCCCCAACACTTTTGAATGGCCTTTTCCTTACAATCCTCTCCATGCTACAGTCATCCCTGCTGCTTGTGCACCTTTTTCTTCCACACTTTTCCCTTCACATAACTTTCTATTAATGTGCTTTGATACAGCACTTTGGGAACATCCAACTTCTTTTGCAATTACTTTTTGAGGCTTTCCCTCCTTATGGAGGGTGTCAATGATGGTTTTCTGCACAACTGTCAGGTCAGCAGTCTTTCCCATGATTGTGATTCCTACTGAACCAGACTGAGAGACCATTTAAAGGCTCAGGAACCCTTTGCAGGTGTTATGGCTTAATTAGCTGATTAGAGTGGGACACTTTGAACCTAGAATATTGCACCTTTTCACAATATTCTAATTTTCTGAGATTGTGGATTTGGGGTCTTCATGAGCTGTAAGCCATAATCATCACAATTATGACAAATCACGGCTTGAACTATCTTGCTTTGCATGTAATAAGTCTATCTCATATATTAGTTTCACCTTTTAAGTTGCATTACTGAAATAAATGAACTTTTGCACGATATTCTAATTTTTTGAGTTTCACCTGTAGAGTCATTAGTATACTTCTATGGCAATGTGATGGATATTAATAGCAGTCCAAACAAAAGTGGTACATAGGGCTAAAACGATCAAAACAAACAGGCTACAACAATCAAGACAAACCTAAAAAACTGTAATATATTTATCGATTATTGCAAGCATACACTATGCCAGTTACTCAGAAACAATGCATTATACTATCTCATTAAAGCCCGTGAAGCAGTATACTGTCACATGATGATAATTAAGGCAGAGTGTACAATGTATGCTCTACAGTATTTGTCATTGTGCAACAGGAAGTAATCATGCCTCTCTATGCCACCAGCCCTCTATTAAGGTACAGCTTGGCACGAAACTACAGAACAGACATTGTCAAAAAAATAATTTCAGCATGTTATGCATGCAATATAATCATATATATATATATATATATATATATCATCCTCCTCCTTATATTTCAGGTGGCCTGCAATAACCAAAAGTAACCATAGAAAGACTGTTAACTGATGTGAATAGATGATATAACTTCTCTGAAAACCCACTGTCTAAAAAAAAAAAGTTACAAAAGTCATATTAAAAAAATAAAGACAGAAGAAGGCACTAATTCACATTAAAAAAAGGAATGATGTGTGCATATGTCTTGTATTAGGATCATATTATTCCAATCTTTGTTTTATAACCTGCAAAATTGAGCTCTTACTAAAGGATACACAGATTCTTCCCTTCCAACCAGTTACAATATAAGAATAATCAAATGTTAAAATTGCATTTTAAAACCAATCTCTGGGGTGGAAGGAAAAAAAAAACTTGCAGTGCTCTCCCCCACTGCAAGGGTTAAATGTTTGTTACATCTAGGGGGAAATGAGAAGACTGCATTACTTACCTTGCCCTCACCTTGGCCACCTCTTGCCTTGTCCTGTTCTCAGGGCTGAGGGTGGTCCTTCAGTATTTTTCAGTGCTATTAACCCTTGCACTGTACGCAGAGGAGGCAGGAGTAAAAATGCAGCCAGAAGCAATTTTGAGGGAAAGCTCTGTGTCTGGTCGCATCACTGGAGAGACACTGCATGACTGAAGCATAAGGTTACGTACCTTATACTTCTACCGCTAAGCAAAAACTAGAATTTAACCTTTGCAGTTGTGGAGAAAAATGCATGTTTTAAAGTGTAACATATTTCAATTGGTGATCAGCAAATTCAAGTATTTCAGACAACATACTTTCTACCCATATATGTGCTTTCTAACTTACTTTTAAACCTGAATTCTAAAAATACTAATTAAAAAAAAAGGTCAGGACTGTAGAACTACTCTGCTTAAGACATTTCTTGGCTCATTCATCTGACCAGGTATCAATAGTGTGGAAGTGCAGGCACCACAAGTATTGGTGATCACATTTAATTCAGTTTTTGCAAGGGCATTGGGATCTGAAAACCAGGATGTACACAGGATGTCCACATCTGCCCATGTTGAGATTAATCCCCACTCTGCTGTGTAGTGTATGGCCCTGACAACGCTGTTCCATTTGACAAAAGTTAATTGTTAACTGTCAGAATGTAAAACTGTCGGCTGAACACAGCTGTAGCCAATGAGATGCAGGCAATGTATTGATATTCTGACAGCTGGTGTCGCCGGCTGTCTGAATACAATCGCTTGGCTGCGGGAATTCATCCATCTGCAGGTTAAATGAAAGAAATCTGTGCGTGTATGGCCAGCTTTAACTTTAAGCTTAGGATCCCCCCAAAGGCTCCACTGGAATTAATCTGAAGATTAACAAAGGTATTTGCAGACACCAGTATTGCTGATACCGCAGAAACATTTTAGGTCTGGTTAACTTCAGTTTATTCAGTAAGCGTTATTTTAGTATCAGGATGTCACCGCTATACTGCTAGAGAGGAAGTAAGACTTTATGCTATCTACATAAAAAAAATAAATGATTTAACTACCAATGACAATATTCTGTTCAACTTCCAACAAGAGTAAAGCCAGTCTACTTAGCATAGCAATTACCCTATCATGTGTTGGCAGAACCCCTGACAGTTTTAATGTCCAACACACATTTTGGGGTACAAAGTGAACACAGATTCACAATATTTGACAGCATTCACTCTGAAAAGTGAACATGTTGGTGGACAACTGTAACAAATGTCTACTGGCAGAGCAAGTATTAGGTGATAAAACACCTTCCAGGGAAGAAACAAATGTAATTTAACCACTCCCCTTAAATTATAATAGAGACAGATTAGGTTTATAATATTAGACTTTCACTATACCAAGTTCTCTTTCTGCAAATGCTCACTTAAGGCACCTCTCTCTAAATGTTCCTTTGCTCCACTTTTTATATCAAAATAATTGTGATCCTCTCAGTTGAAGATACTGAACCATTCAATTTTGCACAGCTCTACATGATAACTCAGAGCATAAAATTGCTGTTTTAACAATTTTAGGAGCTTTTTTCAACCTCTATTGCATTTGTATCCATGTAGCATTCACTTCTCAGAATAATTGGCTGTTTAATTGAAAGCATTAATCAAAAAACTATATTTTCCAAAGTCATTATCATCTGCACTAATGAGCTGATCTTTGCGTGCTTTCTCAAGTTTTTGACATAGAACTTTACTTCTTTCTTCCCACTCTTGCAGTTCAGCATTTCCATGGGCAAATCTGCATTTTTCTCCATCAGGGCAGGAGCCAGATAAGAACCTAATTAAGAGAAAGTAGAAAATATTTTGAAGAGACTGCTTCTTTAAAGAATACACACAAAGCATGACATTGTTTAAATCAACAAATACACATGCTGAGGAATATACTGCAGTATTTAAATCGTATCTATCACAAAAGTATACAATCAAATATTCATTTCCACATTGTATTTCACTTATTGCTAGCCTACTCTTATTAATCTAAATAATTTTGAAGTTTGTAAACGTACTTTGTGAAGAATCCCACACAATTACTTCCTTGAATTCTGTGACAAATGTTCCCTTTGTGTGAGTAGGCACTTCTGTGTCACACATTTCACAGAGTCTGCCTTCTGAGCTACAGAGGTGCCGAGAGGAGGAGTTTCAGGAGGTGGAGTCAGTACAGGAATCACTGCTCAAAGGCAGCAAGGTACCATGGGATATGTAGGCCTTAGAAATAAAAAGTAAACAGCAGCAGAGAAGCTGCAAAGCCTGTAGGGAATTCAGGAAGTTAAAGAAAGAGGTGGCCAGCAGACAGGCTGCATTCACAACATAAATGTAGATTTTTCATGTAAGCCTATACTGAGTTGTCAAAAATAATGAAAACTGAAAAGTGCAAAATCCGTTGCAGCTGTGCATAGAAACCAATCAGCTTCCAGGTTTTTGTTTTGTCAAAGCTAATTGAACAAGCTGCAGTTAAAAGCTGATTGGCTATCATGAAGAGCTGCACTTTGCAGTTTTAGTAAATCAACCCCATTGCTTGTATTGTTAATACGATGCTGATGTTATAAAATGAAGTGTATGCTGTGACCATAGAACTCCTTTATTATTAATGGAATGTTAAAAACTGTAAGAACATATCAAGAACTGATATCAACATGCTATCCAATACCCATTGTAAAAGAAGAATACTGGATGTAAAATAGAGTTTCTAGGCTCAGTCTCTCCTCTTTGCATGCCCCTGCAAAAGTGACAAGAAGGAGCACTGACAGGGGAAGCAGTGGTGGAGTATGCAGTGTTGCAAACTTGCAGAAGGATGCAATGTCTGGAGTGTTGGGAAGAAGAAAGGTTCAGAGTCAGGAGTGCAGTGATAGGGTAGCAAAGAGATACAATGTCAGGGTGCAGATGGCCAGTGGTGTTGTTTTTTTTTTAGGCCTGAATGCAAAAGCTGTGTATTTTTAAGCCTGCAGGAAAGCTTTTTGGAATGCAACCCAATAGGGTGTAGGTGTGTGGATTGCATCGCCCGCTGATCTAAGCTAGAAGTGAAAGGGGGTTTAGTTAGCATGGGGAGGCATTAGAAATAAATTAATTGATATTAGAGTTAGCCTTTAGTCCTTCTTCAGACCTATGCATTGCAGTAATGTGTGTTTTAACCCAATGGGAACTCATAATACTCTGTGCGGTGCCATTCATTTAGAATGGCACTCAATACAAAACTACAGTAGGTGCCAACAGACCCACTCTGCAGCACACCACAACGTATGTGCCTTGTGTACATTTTTTTACTTGTAGCCTGCACTTCTACTTCCAACTGTCTATGCATGCACAGTAAAACCTTATGGACATCTATGGGGCAATGAGACTGATGTGCATGCGCAAAAAGCAGGACCTGGACCTAGAATTTAGTAAAACCACTTCTGATCTTCTTTAAACTGGTTCTAAAGGCTCTGCATTAAGGTAAAAAAAAAAAACCTTTACATCTCCCATGGCCAGCTGGAAGCACTTCCAAAGCGATCCTTGCAGCAGGTTATTCTATGTTTCAATAGAATGTGTCCTTCTAATTTATTGCCCAGTCAACTCACGCCACCTCCCTTATCACCTGACTTCTGCTGCGTTTCACAAAAGGCACTGTAATCTCCAGCCTGGCAGCAAACACCACCACCTCCACCCTGACCTCTGCTGTGGGCCTGGATCTGGAGTTACAGCTTGCAGCAACTTACGGAGGCACTTGCCACCAAAAAGCCAGTTGCACCCCCTAATACTCTACATACCTGAACACCCCAATCCCCAAATTGTTGTGACCACAGCTGACTATTATTTCAGCAACCCCAACTGTCTTCAATGCATCTAACCCCCATCCTCCATCCCTTCTCTCACCACCTCTCCCACATGACCCCACTTAAGTTGTCACTGCACCAATGCCTGCTTCTGTGTTTGCTGCCAATACACTACTGCTTGCCTCTGCGCTTTCCATTCTTGTACCTCTGTTCATTGTTCTCTGCCACTGCAGTGTCGTGCCCTTTCCAAGCAGACCATTTATTGAACGGACACACTTCTGCTAGTCAGTATGCAAATATCACCAATAGTAAACGGTATAATCAGGCCTCCAGTAGCATCTTCCGCAAATATCACCCCCGCCATCACATTTCAAATTTATTTTTTTGTGCAATAAGGAGTGAAAAAGGTCGATAAATGTACAATTCCCAAATTAAAGAGTTAACTGAATTCCACAAAGAGGCTATTAAAACACTGAGCAAACATAAACAATTAATTATTAAACCCTCAGATCAAGAAAGAGATGTAGTAATGTATCACTATCAGTATGAAAAAATGGGCACAAGACTTCTTTCCAATAATAGCTGATGTAAGAAAATCCAGAGTGGGGGCTGGAGGGGATCCTACAGCACAGAAGGTTTTTTACCAGAGAATTCATTAAGGTAAAAGATCCTTAAACCTTTAGAACCACTTAAAGAGATCCCTGTTGTAGAATACCTGCGTATCCACAGGAACTGTACCTGGGGCAAGGATTTTCAGAAAGATGCCAGAGAATTTAGAAAGACTGTAGCTGAGAGTATAAAGACAAACATCTTAGGAAGGCATATCAGAAAGCCAAAAGTTAAAATAAACATATGACTACTATTATTAGGGTAAAAAAATACAAACCTTTGTGAGGGTCATTTTCCAATATTCCCAACAACATTCTGATATTTACAATTTTTTTGTAAAATAGTGGTATTTGCTTAGCAATAACCTGAAGCTTTTTCCATTTGTTTCTAAAAGACCTTTTGCCGCCTTTACAAAGGAACACTCATTAAGGGCTCACTCACACCACAATGCATGCGTTATTGATTACATGTTGAGTCTTTTGTAACATTTTGTAATGCGTTGGCATGCTTTGATTTTTTTTGCCTTGCAGTGCACTGCGTTTATGAGCGCATTTGCATGTGCTGTGAAAAAAAGTAGTGCATGCCAGGCTTTATTTCAGCGCTGGGCAAACCCAATGCAATGCACAGGTGTGAACTGCATTCCTAGGGAACCATTATTTTTTGGTTACCATGCATTGAGAATGTGTTTGCACCCCAGCACATCTGGTGTGAATGAATCCTTAGGGATAAACTGGTACACAGTTCTTTTTGGAATAAAATAGGAAAATTCTGTAGAGACCTGGAAATGTATATCTGTAAGAGTTGCCAACCTTTTGTATCTACACTAAACAGCCAGAAAGGTGACCCGTATTTCCTAATCAGACAATTAATTTCCTGGTTCAGTAATGCTGCTTTCTATGTCACTTCTCTGCTAGCAGCCTTCTCATTGGATGGTGAAACAGCATCATCACCTTTATACAGTGCAAACGGAGGAAACAGCAGTATCATCTTACTGACTATCAGAGATGAGCGTTTCACAAGAATTCTGGCCAACAAGACAAATCCACTGGTAAGGAAAACAGTAAACATAACAGATATATGTATTTCAACAAAGTATTCAGCGGTTTACCTGACGTCCCACTTTAGGGTTGCAGTTATTCAGACGGTTGTATACAAAGCTAGGCATTGTGTGTGTGTGCACACCGCACTCTCTGCATGTATTTAAATGTCATTTTTTTGTCACCCAGACAATGTCTTGTATTCATAAGATATGAGGCGTCCAAGGAATGTCAGTGGTGTCGAGCAAGTAACTCCCTGTTGGCACAGGACCACGAAAATTGCGACAATCACTGTAGTAGTGGTACTACTACAGTGACTGGCACCTTTCCCAGCAGTCCCCTCAGGTATGGGATATGCATACTTACATGGGTCCAAGCTGGATCAATTTATTTATGCAATAAAGAGCATACCTAGACTTCACCTTTACATTTGGCTTACATGTACCTTTACAGCTGAACTAAAGTCATACTTACCTCCTTGCTAATGGTCCGAAGTCTGCAGAGTTTCACGCTAGCACCAGCATCTTCCTCCCGGCTCCCTCTGGGTGTCCCTTTTCAACAGTTTTCATTGGCTCGCTCAAGATGATGTAACTCCTGCACAGGAGTCAGTCATCCCAGCACACAAGGATCGTGCCACTGCTGTAAACCAAGCTATGCATGAGCAGCTCAATTTACATGCCACAGAAGACTGACAGCAGGCAGATGTATTTTATTGCAGAAGGGACACTGCATGCCTCTTCTGCAATAAATTGCCTGCCTGCTTGTAAGTTGTTTTTTTTTTGTTACCTTCAGTTCTGCTTTAAATACAGATAACAAAAGCTGTATCTTTTCTGGACGTATTAGGACAGACAATGTTCTAGTGTTTTCCACAAGCATGAGGTCCTTTGGTTTCAGCTTTTTTTTCTACTGTGAAGAGTTCTACTAGCAGTTATTTGGTTGCAAATTAAGGATCCAAGAACAACTGTGAAGACCTGACAAAACAGGTACAATAGAGTTAATTCTCCAGTTACTTACAACTCAGAGGGGCAAATGGGAAACTAGTTCTTATGGTTGCCACGCTTGTTTGGTGGGAGAAGCCTGATGGGGAACAGAGAAACTAGTTCTCCATCAGATTGCCTTGCTTTTGATCAACAGTGGACAGCAGTCAGCAGAATCAGAAGCTGCTCCAGTTACTTTTTCTTCCAGAGACACAATGTTATGAGTCAATAGTTTCCTCTAAAAAAGGGACTTACACATAAAGGTCCTCACATAACAATGGACAGTGGAAGGTACAAATAACAGAATACTTTTTCTGTGGGGTATGTCTGTTGTGGGAGGCTGTCAAGAATGTCCACAGGGCTCTATCCCTGACCCCATTTAGCTGCTGGTCGGGGACATTCTCCAGCCAAAAATTAACAGAGCCCCATGCAGCAAGCGGTCACATTCATGACAGGCTCCTAGTACAGATAACCCCCACCTAGAAAGTGTTCTGTTATCTGCACCTTCTAATGTTCAATGTTATGTGAAGACTTGTATATGCAAGTCCCTTTTTAAGGGGGAATTATTGAGTCATATTATCTTGTGTCTCTTGGTACGTGCTGGAAGTGAAAGAAACTGGAGCAGCTTTCAAATTCACCTACACCTACCCCTAAACCATGTGCCTGTCTGTTTGACAGGCACAATGGCCAGAAGAGAGGGAGCTCACTTGGGAAGGAGTGTCCAGTATGGAGTGAGGCCCCCCCAACAGATTCATGTACCGGTTTCTGACAGGTATATGAACTGGGTGCAAGCACCAACAACTTTGGTGCAGAGGCCTAAAAGAATTATAAAGAGTGTCTATGACAGAGTGTCTATGAATTCTTCACTTTCTGTTTTAATATTCTTGTCTGTTTTGCATTATGCAGCAATACCTGTTTGCATGCTGTTATCTTTTAGGAATCATTTATATAAGGTATGCTAAAGTACAGATACAGAAATTAGGGTAACTGCAACGTACTTGAACAAATGGGTAGTCAAGAGCAAAAACAGGATACCTACTATTTAGTAAAAAGGCGAACGTCTCTAAATATGTCCAGCTTAACTTCCACCCTCTCCTCCTTAGGTTTAGGCAGAAAACAGTTAGTTGGAACAAACTACCGCTTTCGGTGGTTGGCAGGTGTAACCTAATAAAAATGATTTGGATCCCTCAGTTGTTATATGTCTTGTACAATGCACCAAATTGGATTCCTATGTATGTTTTTAAGCAGTTTGATACAGTGTTTCGTGCTTTGATTTGGAAAAAGCGCTCTCCTCGTATAAAATTGGAAACTTTACAGGAATCTAGTGAGGCTGGGGGGTTGGCAGTGCCTAATCCATTTTATTATTATATGGCTGTGCAACTTCAGTATCTTACTGCCTGACAGGATGGTGATCATGTTGACACCATTAAGCCGCTCCTAATGGGTGTTTTATCTAATGATAATTTGATAGAATGTCTGGAGGCGGCCGAGTTTGGAAATATGTCCCAATACCCTACCTTAGCATTGATTGATAGAATTTGGTCTAAAGCTAAACGTCTTTTCCATTATTCGGGTTATACTTCATTCACTCATATCTTCCATAATATGAACTACTCTGAGTTTCAGAAGTTGCAGGGTTTTGCTGGAGATGGATGATGTTGGAAATTAGATATATACCACAACTGTATCATGGTCAGTTGTTGAAAGATTTTCGTACCTTGCAGCTTGAATATGACTTGCCTAAACAGTTTTTTTTTTCAGTACCTGCAGCTTAGACATGCTATTTCTGCAAAATCTAAAACCACTTCATGGTCATTTACTGAACCGGTAGTACTTAAACTATATCATGGACCACAAGAAAGGGTCAAATATCTGCCATGTACCAATCCCTTATGCACAGGGTTTCTAAGGCGATGTCCCTCAATTGTAGGGCACAGTGGTCGCTTGATTTAGATATTATCTCAGACGAGGAATGGTCCACCATATTAGAAAATATAACTAAAGTCTCATTGTCTTCAGCCCAGAAGCTTGCCCAACTTTTTATCATCCACCGTACCTACGGCACTCCTCAGTGGTTGTATGATTGGAGTAGGAGAGACTCTCCTCTCTGTCCTAGATGTGAAATTAATAATGGCATGCTTATTCATATGTTATGGAAATGCCCAAATTGGTAAAATATTAATCTCATATTATAACAATGATCAACAGGATCTGGTACACCGGGATTAGCACCAACCCAATTAGTTAAGGCTAGGCTGTTAAGTGGAGGAGTCTCTTCAGGTCTGATTTGATATAACTAGTGTCCCATCAGCTCCTGTATAGGTATTAGGGACATATATATATATGTGTGTGTGTGCTAAAAATTTGCTTCTGGCAGGCATTGAACTTCTATCTACTGCATTACACATGGATAGGCTGAAGCAGCTTGATTTTCTGAGTTTATTTCGGTGGAAGAATGGTTTGTTTAGATTATTTTGGTTTTGTATTTTGTGCTTATTCTTTTTGCTTTCTTTTTGTTTGTTTTGAAGTTTTATAAAAATAAAAAGGGAAGAAGCATTGTACGGAAAGTCAGGGAGGGGTGGTTAGAGATACAAATGAAGACAAAGAAAAATGAATCCTCAGAAATTTACCAGCACCAAAAACCTCCTGGCCTGGACACAGAAAACAACAGGGAACAGACATACAAGCTGCCAGCACTCACGATCCTGTTGCTTCTTCTCAATAAACTCTGTTCTCCAGAGTATTACACAGGTTTTCTAAAAACATACACACTGCTTCTGTAATTAAAAAGCTTATCTAAACAAGAAATGTCCATCTTACACTTAGTGCAAAAATTGACAGGCTCACCATCTTTGTTCGTCTATTATGACAATCAAAAACCAGCTTATTCATTTTATGTTTAATATCCCAAAAGATTTACTAGAGTATTTCTTCTTAATCAGGGGTTGGAAGACACAGTAGGTGTGAATCATAGGTGAATCAAACCCCAAAATATTAACAGCGGTTGTATCTAAGACCTCAACTTTATACTGTAAGAGGTCAAAGTGATTACCAAACCAATTGCACCCTGTGCAGTAACAAATCCGTAATTATGATTAGTGGTTTTGGCACTCCATTCTTTACACTTAGAGGCCAAACATGCTTATCAAAATATGTGCAAATAATTTTTATTACATTTTCTAGAGCCTGAATTTTCACACCTCTGTAGAGAATTTGCTAGCCAGTTTAAAGCAAGCTTTGGTCAATCAAGGATATCCCAACTGGGTACTATATAGTGCATTCAGAAGTATTCAGACCCTACAAGAAAGCTTTTGCAAACTCCAAGCAGGCTTTCATGTGTCTTGCACTGTGGAGAGGTTTCCATCTAGCCACTCTGGCATAAAGCCCAGATTGAAGGAGCTCTGCAGAGATGGTTGTCCTGCTGGAACTTTGTCCCATCTCCACAAAGGATCTCTGGAGCTCAGTCAGAGTGACCATCAGGTTCTTAGTTACCTCTCTTACTAAGGCCCTTCTCCCCCGATTGCTCAGTTTGGCCAGGCAACCAGCTCTTAAAAGAGTCCTGGTTGTGCCAAGCTTATTCCATTTGAGATTTAGAGGGCCAGTGTGCTCCCCTTGGAACCTTCAGCACAGCAGGAATTTGTTTGTAGCCTTCCCCAGATCTGTGACTTGCAATATTCCTGTCTCTGAGTTCTGCATGCATTTCCTTTTGACCTCATGGCTTTTATTCTGTTACAGTATGTATTGTCAGCTGTGAGGCCTTTGATAGAGAGATGTGTGCCTTTCCAAATCATGTCCAATCAATTGAATTTACTAAAACCGGACTCCAATCAAGGTGTAGAAACATCTCAGCAATGTTGAAAAGAAATGCGAGGCATCTGAGCTAAAATTTCAATTGTTGTTGCAAATGGTCTGAATAATTTTGCAATGTGATATTTCAGTTTTTTATTTTTATAAATTTGCAAACATTTCTAAAATTCTGTTTCCACTTTGTCATTATGGGATACTGAGTGTAGACAATGAGACAAAGTGAATTTAAACTGTAGTATCAGGCTGCAACATAACAAAATTTAAAAAAGTGAAGGGGGTCTGAATACTTTCTGAATGCACTGTATATGCTTTTTTTTTAGTATGGCGGTGTTAAAATCCAACATGGGCACCGGTAATGTGCAATCACCATTTTAACTCAATCATGGCTGTAGACCAAAGCACGTACCTTTTACAAACACTGAGAGATCCAGTAGGAAAGCGGTGTTGCCAGATATTCTGGTCATCCTCAGAATGGAATACCCTCTCTTTATGTTTTTCTGACGAGATGTGCATTTTCCACTGACGTTCACTATTGCAGTTCTTCCCACAAAGCCAGCAATGGAAATTAACCTGCTCGTAACAAAAATAGTGAAATCATATTCTAGCAATACCCACATTTTCTGACTCAATTTCTTTCAAGGCCTAATCTTAGCTTGGCCGATTAAAAGTGTAAAATACTTGATATTTTTGTTAAATAAATATGCTCACGTGTGTGATCTATACTCCTCAAATAACTGATTGTTAACCATAATTTTTTTTTTAGTTTCTTGCTAACCCCACCCTGTATTAAAAAAGGTCAAAAGGACAAAACACCCTCTCTATGCTGCAACCATGCCCCCCACATCCACTTCCACAGTTGACCACCCATCCTCTTCTGAATTGAATGACAGCCAGCATCCCTCAACCCACTTCCTGTGAGCGCCCCCCCCCCCCAAAAGTATTTTATTTTATTCTAACTGTAAGTCTCCAGAATATAATTTCAAGTATTGAAATGCTTCTAACAATACCTACCGTGGTTTCTGCATAGTCAGTGGGTAAGTGAATTTGTTTATAGGCTTGACTGGACATTTCTTTTCCTCCCTCAGTCTTTTTACTCTTCAATGTCTCATACAGTTTATCCATATCTTGAACTAAAAATAAATAAATAAAGAAAATATCATAATTTTGTTAATAACAGCCTGTGGCTGTTCTTTAACATTATAAATACATTTCAACAATAAAGATAATACTGATTTGACAATTGTGCATGCACAGAAATCCTAAAACATACTACACGGTCACATTTCAAAGGTGTATAAGGGAAAATTATCTCACTCTCTGTTGCCATATAAAAAAGATAAAAAAGAAAAAGGAAACAAAAAATCTGAATGCTGTTAGGAAACAGCATGTTCTTTAGGAGCTAATCTTAAGGCGCATTCATACACTGCCTCTACATTAAAAAAAAAAAAAAAATTTGTTTAAATGCACATTTTTCATATGTGTTTTATTAACCCATGGTGTTTTTTTGGTACGTTTTACATGTCTTGTTTTTTTTATATTACACTGTTTATTAGTGGTGCACCAAAATGAAATTTCTGGTGCTGAAACCGATACCAAAAATTCAGAATGTGTCCAAAAACCGAACCGGAACCAAAATGTCTGCATATGTGGAGGTGGGGACGCTCCAAATGTTTTTTGTCTTTTTTCCTACTTTCATGTATATTTTTATTTATTTTTTTTAACTTATGATTTTATTGCTATCACATAGGGGACCAATAGTCCCCTATGTGATAGCATATGAGTGACAGGTCCTCTTTGTAGGGGGGGAGGGGGTGGGGAGAGGAGCAGTGTATACAGAGAGGCCCCCTCACTGGCTGTCACTATGGGGTTTATTTACTAAAGCTGGAGAGTCCAAAATCAGACTCCCTTCTGCATAGAAACCAATCAGCTTCTAACCTCAGCTTGTTCAATGAAGCTTTGGCAATGAAACCTGGAAGCTGATTGGTTTCTATGCAGAAGGGAGTCTGATTTTGGACTCTCCAGCTTTAGTAAATAAACCCCTATATGTCGGAGCAGATTTTTAAATGCAGTTGCCGGCTTTTTTTTTCTTTTTCACTATAGCTCACAGAATTCGCTGTCACTTTCCCCGGAGCTAAACTATTGTTTCTTTTATCTCGGAAAAGAACTAAAAGGAAACATTGTTTTTTTTAACTGAGGGAAATAAACTAAAAGCAAACTTTGTTTCTTTTAGCTGGGGGGAAAGTGACTGCTGATTCTGTGAGCAATAGTGAAGAAAAAAAAAAGCCACTAATTACATTTAAAAACCGGCACTGGCATATAGTGACAGCTAGTCACTGTATACACTGCTCCTCTCCTGCCTTTCTCCGCCGTTCCCTCACATCTGCAGTACATACAGTCCCCTGTATCGGTTACATTTTTCCTATTGGCTATTTTCGGCCGATATCTTTCAGTGGCCGAAATTTCGCTACTGTTTATTGTGAAAGTGAGCAATGTACAGAAGAGTACATCCCAAAACAAGGACTTACAGGCCAGAATGTACAGCGAGTAAAATAAGTATTGAACATGTCACCATTTTGCTAGGTAATTATATTTCTAAAGGTGCTATTAACATGACATTTTCACCACGTCAGTAACAACCCATGCAATCCATACAAAACAAGTAAGTTCAGAAATTAAGTTATGTGTAATAAAATGGAATGACACAGGGAAAAAGTATTGAACACATGAAGAAAAGGAGGCGCAAAAAGGCATTGAAAGCCAAGACACCAGCTGAAATCTATCAGTAACTAGAAAGCAATCCTGCCCTGTGCAAACAATATCAGCTGGTTCAGATGAGACCAAAATTGAACTCTTTGGATGCTATAATACACACCATGTTTGGATGTCAAATGGCACTGCACATCACCTTAAAAACACTGTACCAACAGTGAAGTTTGGAGGTGGGAACATCATGGTGTGGGGCTGTTTTTCAGCATACGGTACTGGAACACTTCATATCATTGTAAAAAGGATGAATGGAAAAGTGTACCAAGACATTCTTGATAAAAATCTGCTCCCATATACCAGGATGATGAAGATGAAACGAGGGTGGACATTTTAGCAAGACAGTGATCCCAAACACAAAGCCAAGGAAACTCAATTGTTTTCAAAGAAAGGAAATAAAGCTGCTAGAATGGCCCAGCCAATCATCTGACTTGAATCCAAAAGAAAATCTATGGAAAGAGCTATAGATCAGAGTTCATAGAAGAGGCCCATGGAACTTTCAAGATTTGAAGACTGTGTGGAAGTGTGGGCCAAAATCACACCTGAGCAATGCAACGACTGTTTTCTTCCATACAGGAGGCATCTTGAAGATGTCATTACCAACAAAGGATTTAGTATAAAGTATTAAATACATTTCAGTCAGAGTTTTCATTACTTTTTTCCCCTTTGTCATTCAGTTTGTTTTGGTTTATTTGTATGTATGGGTTGTTAACGACATGTGGTGAAAATTTCATGTCAATAGCACCTTTAGAAATATATTTACCTAGAAAAATGGTTTTCAATACTTATTTTACCCGCTGTATAACATGCCATAAAGGAAGAAAAACAATAAACCAAAAATAAAACATGGCTTGTTTCAATCTGTGCAAATAGAAAATGTACATATGGCTCAGCATAAACATATACCAAAATATGGAATGTAGCTATCCTTCCATTCCCAAAGTTTCACAACCCAAGATATTTACTGGTCAGTGGTAATGAGAAGGTTAGAGGAGCACCAAATATCCCACACTTTGTTGTATTTACTTGGGCACCCCTGGTGTTTATACAAAACCTTCACAAGCAGTATTTGGTTGATGGCATGGAGCCACTGTGAAACAGAAGGGGATGCATCCATCTAATGCCAATTTGTTTGCGAGCTAGAAACAAGGTCTCTCACAGGAATGTTCTGGTATATCTAGGCCAATGTTCTTAAATCTAACAATCCCAGAAAACACACTTCTGGCGTAAGCATCACTGACATAGAGAGAAGTTGAGAAAGTAAATCTGTAACTTGACACCAATAAGGTAAAATCGATGGGCATGACCAAATCAAATGGTTAAATTTGGCTCTCACTCGGTTGTCTACAGGTGGGGATCAAATGTAAACGTACCGGTGTAAGGTAGGTTTGATGGATAATATACAATTGTATACTTTTGTTGTTAACTGCCAGAGAGGCCATTAAATGGGATGCACAGGCCTCTTCCGAATCATTTATCTGTCAAATATGGACAGATCTCTTGTCAAAATGTCCTAGCCAGGAGTGGTATTATGCATACATTGCCTTGGAAAAGTATTCATATTTCATACCTGATTAGAAGTTATGGTTTATGAAGCGTGAGGAAGTTTGAGAATTTTCCTCCCTTTGTACTTGAGGCCACTTATGTAGGTATCCACAGTATAAATACCAATCTCTTTGAAACAACTTATGTAGAGAAAAATTATCTAATTATCTTTGTAGAGCCTATTGGTGATCGTTATATCATTGCAAATTTGCTCCTCAAACAAGGGTCCTTTTTTGGATCCCTTATGTTCGCTTGTTAGACCTTGTATTTGGGTCCTTCTGCAGTACGCCCTATTAATGTGAGCCTATGCATACAGTACATGCTATTTTTGCTTATTTAGGGTTTAATTGTATGTTTCCTTATCTTCTAGTGATATATGTACTAACGTATGTAATTTTTCTATAATGTAGTGTTCTACCTCCTCTAATATACAGTCCTGAGGAAGCTACATACGAAACACGTTGACCGTTGAAGCTGGGCAAGCTATACAGTCTAACACAGCCTATGTGGCTACACAATTGAAAAGAGGAGGTTGTGTATATTCGGGGACTCTTCTCAGTCTCCCTTGCTTTTAAATGTATGAATTGTTTCAATGTATTCTAAACTGTTTTACATCTAGAACATACATATATATATACATATATGTAAAATATATATTTTTTAATGAAATTAAGTGTGTTCTCATATAGTGCCTATAAGGTTTGCCATTATATGGTCTAGGTGTCTAGCAGTTGTCTTAATAAATTCATACCTCTTGAAATTTGACACATTTTGTCATGTTACAACTAAAAACGTAAATTTATTTTATTTGGATTTTATGTGATAGACCAACACAACGTGGCACATAATTGTGAACTGGAAGGAAAATGATAAATGGTTTAAAATTGTTTACAAATAAATATCTGAAAAGTGTGGCGTGCATTTGTATTCAGCCCCGAGTCAATACTTTGTAGAACTACCTGTTGCTGCAATTACAGCTGCAAGTATTTTTTGGTATGTGGGGAATGTATGTGAACAGCAATTTACAAGTCTTGCCACAGATTCTCAATTGGATTTAGGTCTGGACTTTGATTGGGCCATTCTAACACATGAATATGCTTTGATCCAAACCATTCCATTGTAGCTCTGGCTGTATGTTTAGGGTCGTTGTCCTACTGAAAGGTGGACTTCCACCCCAGGTTTTCTTCTAAGATTGCCCTGTATTTGGCTCCATCCATATTCCCATCAACTCTGACCAGCTTCCCTGTCTCTGCTGAAGAAAAACATCCCCACAACATGATGCTATCACCACCACGTTTCCTGGTGGGGATGGTGTGTTCAGGGTGATGTGCAGTGTTAGTTTTCTGTCACACATAGTGTTTTGCTTTTAGGCCAAAAAGTTAAATTTTAGTCTTATCTGACCAGAGAACCTTCTTCCACGTTTGTTGTTTCCCCCACATGGCTTCTCGCAAACTGTAAACATGACTTCTTATGGTTTTCTTTCAACAATGGCTTTCTTCTTGCCACTCTGACATAAAGGCCAGATTTGTGGAGTGCACGACTAATAGTTGCCCTGTGGACAGATTCTCCCACCGCAGCTGTGGATTTCTGCAGCTCTTCCAGAGTTACTATGGGCCTCTTGGCTCCTTGTCTGATTAATGCTCTGCTTGCTTGGCCTGTCAGTTTAGGTGGATGACCATGTCTTGGTAGGTTTGCAGTTATGCCATGCTATTTCCATTTTCGTATGATAGATTGAACAGTGCTCCATGAGATGTTCAAAGCTTGGGATATATTTTATAACCTAACCCTGCTTTAAACTTCTCCACAACTGTATCCCTGACCTGTCTGGTGTTTTCCTTGGTCTTCATGATGCCGTTTGTTTACGAATGTTCTCTAACCAACCTCTGAGGGCTTCACAGAACAGCTGTATTTATACTGAAATTAAAAACACATAGGTGGACTCTATTTACTAATTAGGTGACTTCTGAAGGCAATTGTTTCCACTAGATTTTAGTTAGGGGTATCAGAGTAAAGGGGGCTGAATACAAATGCACTCCACACTTTTCAGATATTTGTAAAAAATTTTGAAAACCATTTATTATTTTCCTTCCACTTCACAATTACGTGCCACTTTGTGTCTATCACATAAAATCCCAATAAAATACATTTACATTCTTGGTTGTGACATGACAAAATGTGGAAAATTTCAAGGGGTATGAATACTTTTTCAAGGCATTGTATTTTAAGATTTAGTAGGTGGAAATATAAAGCAGAGATGAATCCCTTTGGGCCCTGCGATCGGAGGAGCCCAATTAAGGGGTATGTAGAAATCAAGGAGTTAGGGGTTTGAAGTTGAGTTTGAAGTGCGTGCCTTAGTTGTAGATAATGGTAAAAGGCACTATGGGCCATATCAAAACGTCAAAGGACTGAATGGTGTTATTAGCGTACAAGGTGTGGAAAAGTAGAGTTGTCCCACAAAGATTCCAAAGGAGTGTCTGTGTATATAGCTAAACCCTATTCAATCAGCGCAACACACCCTAAAATAATACAAAAGTGCTCTAAGACTCCATTCACATTCGGCGTTTCAAATCAGAACCTTTTTTGGGTGTTGTGTGTCACGTGATTTTGTTTGCGCAATTGCAGCGCATTTGTTGAGTGGAAAACGCACCGCGATTGTTGCAAAAACGCCCTGCGTTTTCAGGTGCCATTAAAATGAAAGGCACCTCCACACGCGATTGTGCGTTTTCACATTGTTACACCGCGTTTTCAAATCACAGGCAGAATCGCGCCAATTCTGCCCGCGATTTGAAATGCCCTAATGTGAATGGAGCCTAAATAGTTGCTGCTAAAACACTGTTAGTGACTTCACAACACCTGTACCAAAACAAATAACAATATAGTGTAGCGTAACAAACTAATATCTCATATAAAAATTTATTTAAAAAAACAATTAAAGTCCCATAAAAATGTATTTTATAAAACCACTGCGCAATGTTATATGTAGTGTATAAAATAAATCTCTCTTGCTCAGCTCCAACCGTGCCACCACCATTAGGTGAAAAACCTGCTAACCTCACTTTATGACCTCATCAATAGGTCATTATGCACTAAACATATGGGCACAATTGTGTACACCCTCTTTTGTCTTCCTCCAGCTCCTCTCCCGGTACTGCCACAGTATACACTCCTTCAGCTGACACTCTCATATAATATGTATTATGGAAAACAGAACAGTGGAACCATAGTGCTCTCTATTTATGAAACGATTTATTAGCACCCAACATAGAAACACTTACAAGATGTAAGAAACAAGCCAGCATATAATGTATATTTCATTACATGGCTCACCACCCCGCTCTCACAAATGGTCATCAATTCAAAATGTCTAGGGCTCAGCTCTTTCCACCTATATGCGTTACACCCCAGTATGTGGCAGCCTTCACAATGTTTGCATGACAGAATTCATTTAAAATTTGTAGTTTTGAATAGGCTGCAGTAGGGTTAATTCACCTCTCTGGTCAGCATTGTTATCTGTGTCCCCAATGGGGAAATTCACCCAACTCTGGAATCCTTAACTTGCAAATATGGGAAACGAAGGCCTGATTCTGAAACTCTCACTGTCCTAGTGAAGTGAGCCTTAACAGGAAAGGAGGAACCCTGTTCCTGGAGACAATAATCCTGAATGACAGTCTGTCTAGAGATGGTGGAACAAGAAAAGGGGGCGCCCTGCTTGGGCCCATCCATAATGACAAAAAGGTAAACCACCTTTCTAAAAGAAGCAGTGGCTGAGGGATAGACTCAAACAGCCTGAACCACATCCTGACAATGGCTGGAAATTTCCTTTTGATGAATTGAAGCATGATAAAGAGATAGGAGAATAATGTTATGGTTAAAGTGAAAGGCAGAGACTACCTTAGGCAAGAAGGGAGTCCTGGGCCGCAACACCACCTTGTCCCCTAGCAAGACCAAAAAAGGGTTCCTTGCAAGATAATGTTGCCTGTTCAAACATTTGATAGCTACAAAGAAAGAAACCTTGTGGGTAAAAATAGAGAAAGGAATGTCTCTAATAAGTTCAAATAGTGGCTTCTGAAGTGCTGAGAAAAACAGATTCAGATCCCATGCAGTCACAGATGAAAGGAAAGGTGAAATCACCTGAAAGACCCCCTGCACAAAGGTCTTATGTAGAAAGTGTGAAGACAAGGGTCTCTGAAACAGAATGGAAAGTGCAGAGACTTGACCTTTGATGGTGCTAAGAGCTGAGCATTGGTCAAGACCCAACTGCATGAAGGAGAGAATCTGTCCCACAAAGAAGCTTTTTCGGTAAAATCCCCTGGACTTAAACCAACTGATGTACACCATCCACATCCAATGTTGCCCTTCCGATCTTGTACGTTGGATCCTTTGTTCAACAGACATGCCTGTAAAGTCAGTGACTGAGAAGCAGGATGGTAAATAAGTTCTTGGGACAGCAGATATGGACAGTCTGGCAGAGCCCACAGTGCATCTGTTAGAAGCCTTACCTGAATACAAATCCATCCAGTGTGTGGTTAAACCTGAATGCCAGAAGATACACATCCAGCATCCTCCCACCTGTAGCACAGGTCCTAGAACACCTCTGGGTGCAGGGATCAATCTCATGGGGGAAAATCTGCCTGCCAATTCTCTAGGTCTGGAACATACAGGCCTGACAAGACTGGAATGCTAAGTTCTTCCCAGGCCAGGATTTGGTCTGCCTCTCCTGCCGCACGGAGATTTCAAGGTTCTTCAGGGTGATTGATGTATGCCACCACTGTGGCACTGTCCAAACGAATCTAGATTAGCTGGCCCTCCAACAAGGTACTCATGAAGAGAAGTAAGGAGATATGATTCCTTTGACAACCAGAAGAGAGGTTGAATACCAGTTTTGTTGCCAGCCTGTTATAGCCACTCTGGAATTTAAAAAATGCTGGGGATTCAACTGAAACTGATATAAATCACTGCTTTACATTGATGTAGGTGGTCACACAACACGCCCCAGCAACTTTATGAGCACACAATCATCATGAGAGGGTTGGTTTACACTCTGGCAGCCAAAAAAGTAAAGTCTGGTACACACGATCAGAAAATCGTATGAAAAATACCGCTTTCAAATCGATTGCACGATAATCTGATCGTTCATACACTTAGCTTTCGCCCGAAAGGACCAGCACGAAAATTTTTCTCATACAATACCAGATTGTATGATTTTCATTTGATCAGTACAGTTTTCATCCAAAAGTACAATACAAATAGAATGAAAAACATTACATCACTTCCGAATTTTTATTCTTTTACAAGTGTCACCAGTGGCCATAGGGGACTAGGTTGTATCTAATAGAACAATGCAAGATTGGATTTATTTTGCTCTGCTTTCATTTTTGTAAACAACTATAATATTGTTTAAAGCGGACCTTCTCCTGGACCGCCACAAAGAAAGTAATGTGCCCATGCAAAAGCTTGTGAAAAGACATAACAAAGCAGCCAAAATTTACTCCACCTTGCAGGACTTTCTTCCCAAGAATGTAATCACATTTATTCTTTTCAGCATGCTCCTCTGGGTGGCAATTTTAAGAAAGGGCAGAAGATTCTCTTACGTCCTGAAGTTCTAACCCCCCTTTTCCCTTACCCATGTCACACTAGACATCAGCAAAGGAAAAAAAATCTTTACTAGAAATCGTGAAAAATCTCCCAGAGTGTACACAAGATTTCCCAGGAAGGCACTGCGTGAGGGAGCCTTCCAAGGATGCATCAGTGAGGCCCTGGCTCATCAGTGCCTCTAGAAACCAGGAAGTGCAAAGTAGTTAAATGTAAGTTAAGGCCAAATGCCTTTTTTCTCACCACAAAAACAAAGATTATTATTATTATACAGGACGTATACAGCGCCAACAGTTTGCTCAGCGCTTTACATTATGGAGGGAGACAATACAGTAACAATACAATTCAATACAAGAGGGATTAGAGGGCCCTGCTCCTTGAAGCTTACAATCTAGCAGGGAGGGGATAGTGGTACAAGAGGTAATTAGCTGTGGGGGATGGAGTGGTAGGAGGAATAGTGGATTCCAGTATTAGCTGGGGGTGGGTTAGGCTTCCCTGAAGAGATGGGTTTTTCAGAGTGCGCGTAAAGGTGAGCAGGGTAGGCGATAGCCTGATAGCTTTGGGTAGGGAGTTCCAGAGGATGGGTGAAGAGTACGGTTTGGGTGGTATTTAGAGACAAGGTTGATGTAATTAGGGGCAGTGTTATGAACGGCTTTATACGTCAGTGTTAGTGTTTTGAATTTTATCCGTTGGGCAATTGGAAGCCAGTGGAGGGATTGGCAGAGAGGGGTTGCAGATATAGAGCGGTTAGTAAGGTGAATGAGTCTGGCAGCAGCATTCATGATGGACTGTAGTGGGGATAGCCTGCGATGAGGTAGACCAGTGAGGAGGGAGTTACAGTAGTCAAGGTGTGATATAATAAGGGAGTGAATGAGTTGCTTAGTGGTTTCCGAGGTTAGGAACGGTCGTATCTTGGAGATGTTGTGTAGGTGAAGTCTACATGAGTTTGTCAGTGATTGGACCTGGGGCTGAAATGACAGATTGGAGTGTAGGATTACACCTAGTACCCTGGCGTGAGGGGTGGGGCTGATGGTAGTGATTTGATTTCATATCATGATTTGATATCAGCATGCAGAGCTGCATGAAACACTTTTTTTCTGTTTGGTTGAGATAAGCGATTTTCTTTTCAATCTTTCTAGAGTTCTGTTGTTAGAAAATTCTACAGAAATGTGACAAAATGAAGAAGTTGTTAACAAAAAGTACAAAACTGAGGGGCAATGAATATTTTATATTTTACTTACTTCCTAAATCCTTCATATATGTCCATATTTCTTTTTCCTCTTGGCTGTGAGCAAAGGCACAATTTCCTATAAACTGGCATTTTTTGCCAGTCACTATATGATGACACAGCTGTAGAGAAGACAATATATTTAATTTAATAATTTCCTTAAAATCGTATTTATAAAAATAAACCTACCTTAAAGTGTTACTAAACCCATGACCCTGCATTCACTATATCTGTTCTCCCACAGTACACAGAACATGGAAATGCAATTATTTTAGTAAATATAAACTGCTAAATACCTTTTCTCATCCGCAGGATATAGCAGTCTTGTGACTTATATCAGTGCCCAGCTAAGCACTGGTTAAACTTGTAGAAGGAATTTAATTCTGCTCTGACTGTCCTATGAAGCTGCATAACCCTTGACCCTCTGACTGGACAGTACTGATTTGCCCTGTGCTGATCACATACAAATTCCCAAAGAAAAAACCTCTCTAAACTGAGCATGTGCAGAGTGACTCATACAGCTCTGTACCATCAGCAAATGGATTGGGGACAGTAGAAAGGGAGGATCAGAGAAGACAGGATCAAACTGCCTGTTTATACAATGAAGAGGATTAACCCCTTAGGTTCCACAGTGAGTATAACAAGCATGCTTTACTGCATATACAGACGGATTTTACTGTTGTGGGCTTAGTAACACTTTATATTAAAAATACAAGTTACTTTTACATAGATAATCTACTAATATTCCTAGCATTTACAAGTCCCCATCCTAGTATAAAATGTGAAAGATTTGTTATTTTTTTTTAACATATGCTAAGGAAGCCAAGTACAAGTCTACAAGTATACTAGAAGCCAAGTTGTTAGGTGGAATTATAGAAGCCTACACAGTTTTGCCCCTCACAACATTTCCTTTCAACCAGGTTGGAATTTAGATTTAGACTTACTATCCCATTAGACAATTCCAATACATTAACTTACTTCCACCAAATTAGTGTTGGCTGTAAAACTGCTTCAAGATTTTAAAGGGTGATTAGACAGGAAGACACAATCCAACTATCCTCAGAAAGACTGACCTCGCCATAAACCTGTGAGTCTGGTCTGTCGAGCATTACAAACCTAAATAGAGGCACTGACTTATGAGGAAACAGTGATTGGCCAGCAGAGTTTGAAGCCACTTAGACATGAGATTTCTGATTAATTTGAAAAGAGCCCAGACAGGTCATCTAGTTTCTTTATGTGTTTACTTGAAAACAGGGTTCATAGTCAGGAATGTGAAAACCTGTTAGTTTCTGAAGATAATGAGCTTTGAAATAATGGAATAACTCCGCCACCACATAAACTACTATCTGAGTATAACAAGTTGTGTTCTCTACTGAACAAACATGTTTTTCAAATAAAATAAGAATCACAAAAAATATTCAGAACAATAAGACTTGAATATTACCTCAAACTGAACTGGCAATGGTTTTCTTAAAGGGCATGGTCTGATAGATATCCACTTCTTAGCATTTTTTCCACTACTCCGCTCACTGGACATTGCTAACACGACCTGCCGATCTTTTGCCCATCTTTCAAAACATTTATAAAATATTTAAATATGTACTGAACAACAAGTCAAAGCAAAAAATTAGTATGCAGCCCAATATTATGTCTTGATATTTAGCTAGATTCAATTACTCGATATTCTGTACTTACGTGTGTCTTGCCTTTGCGCTACAATATTTTCTGTTTTTGTCTGCTTCAATTATTTGGCCATTTCTCCAGCACTGACCACACACAAACTTAATGTTCAAATTTGGACGCTCAGGATTATTCTGCGTATTCAAAAGCTTGAAACAAATTGACAAATCATTAGTACTATATAAGGAACTTAAATACTCTAGGGTCATATATACTGTAAAATGAGTGAGGTTTGTATTTGTGCAGGACTTGTATTCTGTTAACAACAGTGTTAGCATAGTGGTGCATAGCATAGCGGTGGTGGACTGTTTCACTGGATTTCACAGCACCTGCTTGGAATTGAACACGATACTGCTGTGTCTTGCAGTGCCACGGACACATTGCTTGTTTACCCACATTGACATTTTTGGAAGGATTTATATTTGTTCATCACACCACTTAGTTATATATTGACTATTTTTGCATATACGTTTGATTGAGAAATGTACAGTATCCAATTTGCACTGGTGTTATATTTTACCTTCAATTATTTAATATTCAGCGCTGCACTATATGTATATAGCTATACTTGAATTGATAAGAAAATTACAAATATCCAATGAAAATGAAGAGAAAAAAATAAGCCAGTTCTAATCTGACACCTCACTTTAGAAGAAAAACATGTACTGAACTTTATAACGGTTATTGAAACAGAACACTTGGATTGAAAAGTCTTACTTAACTGACTCCATTCTTGTTTTAGGCTAGTGACTTAAAGCATTGTAGCTAGAAATTTCAGCTTTGCAGCCAACAACCAGCCTTTTAACAGGAGTGGTCAGCAATGACTCCTTCCTTATTAATCTAAGTACAGGTATACAATAATATCAAGGTTTTATTAAACAATTCTGACAAAAACCGTGCACAAATCATATTTTTTTAAATTTTCTGTATGTGGATATCAATTCACAAATCAAGGGTATACAGATGCAGAGCAATACAAAGCAGCATGCTGGTGCTGACAGGGGAGAGATCTGTATTGTTTATATACAGACCTCTCCCCTGTCAGTGTTCCTCGGCGATCCTGGTGGGAAATCTCCAGCTGGGACCCGGTGATCGACAGCTCTAGCCACCAATGGTGATGCGGGTAGGACAGCGTGCGTGCCCCTTACCCGGAAGTACAAAATCACGTGTGTGTGTGTGTGTATGTGATTTTGCACAGCTCTGCGGCCCTGTAGCAGTAGTTCTGCAATAGGACGGTCAGGAAGCGGTTAAAGTGGATTGCACATTTGGAAGATCTTTAAAATGAATATAAGCTGTGTTTGCCTGATCTTATAGTGAGATGCGTGTTCCCGTATTAGTGGTGGTGATCACCTTGGATCAAAGATCTTCACTTGGAAGAATAATATTGTTGCAGGAAATGTTTTAGTCATTACACCGCTGGATTGCTTTTTTTTTTTTTTAAATTAATTTTGGTTAAAAATATTTTCATGTATTGTTTGGAGGACTTTATTTGATCATGATATTTAATAAATGATTTACTGAACATGAATTTTCATACTGAAGAATAATTTATATTCTTGAATCAGAACTGCAATTATTATTTTGTTACATCCTTAAATATGTTTTTTTTTCTAACGTAAGCTTTTAAACTTGACTTGGTATCAGGCTCTTGAAGTCCCTGTACAACAGAGCTCAGACTGTGAGATGGAGAAACAGCACAAGGAGAGATTCAGTTGTTCTGCAGTTCAATAAGCATACTAACAAGAGGTGAGAGCAGAGTGACAAAGAGATGAGCTTATAAGTCAAGCAATTCTTCTTTCACTGTCAAGCCACAGGGTACAGGCATGTAGAGATCTGTAATGGATGGTTCACACCCACAATTTCTGCGTCTTTGATGCTTTCTGGTGCATTTTTCCCTCTTTTCTGCATCTTAATTCAGGATGTGCATTCCAGTGCACTTTCTATGCGTTTTTCTGCATTCCAGATGAGTTCCATACAGAACAAAATGCAGCATGTTCTACTTTTCTTGAATACACTAGAGCACACTACATTGGTGTCAACTAAGGCCACCGAAATAAATGGAAAACATTTTGCATGCGTTTTTGATGCAGATTAAAAACACACTGGACTGCATCTGGTGTGAACCAGCTCTAAATGTTGCTGTACTGTCGCAGTGAAAGTCATTTCTCAGCCCCTTGCCTGGTAGGGCTTGCTTAATGTGGCAGAACTGTGCAAGTCCCAGAAATAGATGGAAATTAATACATATCATTTGTCAGGTTTAACAACTCTCATATACAGTATGTATTTCCTTTAATTTCTTAGTATAACAAAAATTAATAATATTACCAGCAATTAAATAAATTATATACTGTATCCTAGCAGAAAAAAAATAAACCCCTCGTTTTGGGGAGAGCTACAAAGAGGTACCCTATCAGCAATGAGCTTTTACTAGGAATTTGAAGATTTAGAACTAATAACAAAAAAAAAAGGGTAACAAAATAACAAATGTGCACATAACAGGAAACCAAATTTGTATGCAACGAAAAGCGAAAATGGAAAATGAGTGACTTGGAAAATATTTAGATTTTGATTGTACTAAAGGCCTTTTTGGTGACAGATTGAGCATATATAAATAGTACATTCTTGCCCATGCTGTCAG
Organism: Staurois parvus; assembly: GCF_062004578.1. Taxonomy (NCBI): domain Eukaryota; kingdom Metazoa; phylum Chordata; class Amphibia; order Anura; family Ranidae; genus Staurois; species Staurois parvus. The sequence goes on along the minus strand of NW_028317880.1, from coordinate 575,284 downwards.
CTGGAAGGATTGTATGTTTTTTAGTATTTATTTGGTATATAAGAATTAGCACCTGAAGAATACCGCCACTGATTTAGTACATTGGGGTTGATTTACTAAAACTGGAGAGTACAAAATCTGGTGCTGCTGAACATGGTAGCCAATCAGCTTTTAACTTCAGCTTGTTTAATGAGCTTTAACAAAAAAAAATGCAGAACTGCACCAGACTTTGCACTTTCCAGTTTTAGTAAATCATTCCCAAAGCATCTTATCCATACACAATGTATACCTGTAGATTAGTAATTGTAACAATAATTCAAAAATGTACCTGAGGCTTATGTGCACTGGACTCATTTGCCCAATATTTCTGAGATTCTTGCACAATTTTTTCAAATGAAATTCCTAAATGAAAAGAAACAACGTTACGAGAGAGTTAACTGAAGCAATGTAATATGTACATTTCTTGAAGAAACTTGTCCCACCTGTCTCATTCTGAATCACCCAGACTCTGAGTTCCACCAAGCTATGGGCATAGAAGCACTCATCTTCTCTTAAACATCCATAGCGAACCTCATGACGACAAAGATCAAGCACAACCTGACTGTTGAAAGGACGTATCTTCCAGTACTTTACAATTGTGTCTTTGAACACGTGAACAAGGCATCTGCATAATTAAAATGAATCGTGAAATCTTTATTTTTATTAAAGTTGAAGTATAGGCAATTATAAAAAAAATAACTAATGCAACTGTGTATTAATACAACTAGCTTAAAGTGGTAGTAATTAAAAAAACCCAAAAAAACTGGGCCACCAGGCAGTTTAAGTTATATGTACTAGTATGCCGCACATACTCGCCCATTATGACAGACTTACCTTACAGCAAATCCCTCCCGGGGCACACTGTAACCACTGCCATCTTGCCCCGGTCTTCCTTCTGGCTCCGCAGGGTTCGGCCGTGATGATGTCACTCCCGTGCATGCGCACAGGGAGTCATGGTCGTGTCACAGCATGCTCAATGGACGACCATACTCCAGTATGCTCTCAATTCAGAGCACAGCGCACATATGCCAGTGACGTCACCAGCCTCTGCAAATGTGAATATCTCCTAATGGTGCACGTTTAGCTGATATCCACTGTACCTAAATGTAAGCCTTATTAGAGGCTTACATGTAGGTACAAATCACAAATTGGACTTTACTACCGCTTTAAATACTCAAAATGTGTCTTGAAATCGGCCTTCTATCAGCAACACTCAGTCTGGTTCTGCTGCCTTCACCTGAACTGACAAAGAACATGCTGACAGGGGAAGAAAAGTACATTGAGCACAGCCTATAACTTATTAATGTGCTGCTGCCCTTTTATTGTCAGCAAGCTGGTTGCAGCGAGGTAACCGCACTGTATTCTACAACTCTAACAGAGAAAGTGGTGTCACCCTTCTGGCTGTGCTGCCTGGTAGAAGTATTTACATCATCTAAATGACTGGGAGGAAACATTAGAAATGTCCTTAGTGCCATCATTATTTCCAACAATATGAACACACACACACATCAGGTAGCACCTACTAAAAGTATTTTGGCAACTTTAATTGCCTTAACAGTGCCCATCAATGTCAATCAGTGCTGACAATCAGTGCCCAGCAGTGCTGCCTGTCAGTGCCGGCTATCAGCGCAGCCTCATCAGTGCCTCCTCAATGCCCACCAGTGTTGCCTCATCAGTGCCCATTAGTGCTGCCTATCAGTGCCGATCAGTGTTGGCAGTCAGTGCCCAGCAGTGCTGTCAATCAGTGCCCATCATTGCTGCCTATCAGTGCCCATCAGTGCAGCCTCATCAACGCACATCAATGAAAGAGAAAAATTACCTGTTTAAAAAATTTTAAAATAGAAACTAAAAAAGAAAAACTTTTGGTCTTTTTTCGTTTAGCAAAAAATAAAACATCCAGTGGTGATTAAATACCACCAAAAGTAAGCTCTATTTGTGAGAAAAAAAAGATAAAAATGTAATATGGGTACAGTGTTGCATGACTGCGCAATTGTCATTCAAAGTGCGACAGGAAGCCTATGTTCCCAAGTGAAGGCACGGAAGTCCTGCCTGCAGCCCAGTCCAGGTTCAGTGAGCTGCTGCTGACAAGTCCACTTGGAGTGGGGACATTCCTGACTCTTAAGCTTTCTGTGCTTACAATCAGCATAGCCATCGCTAATATATGAGTGCAATACTGATGTAATACTAAAATGTTTTTAAATACTACACTTAGTGGTGCCCCCTGCTGTTCTTTAATTATAATAAAATATCCAAAGCTTTGAACATCTCATAGAGCACTGTTCAATCTATCATCCGAAAATGGAAAGAGTATGGCACAACTGCAAGCCTACCAAGACATGGCCGTCCACCTAAACTGACAGGCCGTGCAAGAAGAGCATTAATCAGAGAAGCAGCCAAGAGGCCCATGGTAACTGTGGAGGAACTGCCGAGATACACAGCTGGGACAATCTGTCCACAGGACAACTATTAGTCGTGCACTCCACAAATCTGGCCTTTATGGAAGAGTGGCAAGAAGAAAGCCATTGTTGAAAGAAAGCCATAAGAAGTTCCGTTTGCAAGAAACCATGTGACGGACACAGCAAACAAGTGGAAGAAGCTGCTCTGGTCAGATGAGACCAAAATTGAACTTTTTGGCCTAAAAGCAAAACGCTATGTGTGGCAGAAAACATAAGAGAGAAACCCCTTAAGTGAATTGGGACTTTAAAGGCATAAATATGTAAAATTGGAACACAGAAAGTACAAACTCTTTATTTTGTCAAAATTTTCACAGCATGATGAACCATTCAAGATCATAGTATAACATCACCATCAAAATCATTTGTTGGTAATACAAATACTTTATATAGTCATACATAGTTGACCATTTTTAAAAAAACATAATGTGACATCACCATCAACACATATTGCAGAGACAATTTCTATAGATCCAAAGCATTTTGGAGTGACTTCACTCCTTCTTCAAGGAAAGAGGAAAACTCTGCATAGGAATGACATCATCTACAAGATTGAACATATATTTGTTTGAAACATTGCTTATATCCACTGAAAGTATTTTTGTGATTTTCAATCTATAGATATACTCACAATATATAAAAGTACAGAAACATAAGTGAATCTTCAACCAGACTTAAAAACAGAGAACTTCAAATTGTTGCCACCTCATAGGTCAGGGGACCGGCGAGCCCCAGGTGCATAGGGCCCCCCCCAAAACCAGATAACAAGGGCACACCCAGATCACTGCAATAGAGGATTTAAAAAATAAATACAGGGGATTTCCAAAAACACAATTATATAATAAACAAAGAACCATAGTGGTATCCCTGAGTGAAAACCCACCATTATATTTGTGAGCATCTGGGCACTTCAGTATCTCATCCATATCTAACCCGATAGACTGGAAAGTGTATAGGTAACGGTTTTCAAACGATTGAGACGTATAAACGTATTGAGGATTTATCACTGGGGAAATCAATAAACATACGTATATATCAATATACATGTCCATTCAGTTGAGAAAACACAGATTCTTTCCCAAACCAAACAGGGAAAGAAAAAGGGGAGCTTATCAATAAATAGATCTAATGCTGCCCAACACACATAAAGCCACCCTGCGGTAATCCGGAACCATCTGCACTGGCCCATAAAAGAGAGGATTATCAAAGCTATAAGGGATAAACCCCAGTTATATAAGGACCTCGAAAGCAGTCCAACCAATCATCAAGCAGTGATTGAACATCACTCATGGGAAACAAACAAGGGACCTAAAATGGCGTTCAACCGCCAAACCCACGCTGTCCCGGGCATGAACGTTGCTGGGCACTGCCCCCCCAACACGCCCCATTGTGTGGAGTGACGTCATGCATCGGAGGATCACCGACACACTGAGGAAAGCACAGCCCAAGAACACAGGTTCGAAACGTATTATTCATTATGACTATGCTGCCGCCCTTGTGTGGCGGAAAACTAACACTGCACATCACCCAGAACACACCATCCCCATCGGGAAACATGGTGGTGGCAGGATCATGTTGTGGGGATGTTTTTCTTCAGCAGAAACAGGGAAGTTGGTCGGAGATGATGGGAAGATGGATGGAGCCAAATACAGGGCAATCTTAGAAAAAAACCTGTTAGTATCTGCAAAAGATGGAGGTTCATCTTCCAGCAGGACAACGACACTAAACATACAGCCAGAGATACAATGGAATGGTTCAGATCAAAGCATATTCATGTGTTAGAATGGCCCAGTCAAAGTCCAGACCTAAATTCAATTGAAAATCTGTGGCAAGACTTGCTGTTCACATCTCCTTCCAATATGACAGAGCTTAAGCCAATCTAAATGGTCCTGAAAACCATTTCACAATCTTAGATGTGTAGTCAGCAATGCCAGGGAAGGAGGCACAAATCTCACACATGGCTATACCTGTGTTACGGTCAAATCTTGCTTAACCACTTCCAGACCGGACACTTTTACCCCCTTCCTGACCAGGGCAATTTTCAGCTTTTAGCGCTATCACACTTTGAATGACAATTGCGCGGTCATGCAACACTGTACCCAAATTAATTTTTTACCATTTTTTTTAGATAGATAAAGCTTTATTTTGGTGGTATTTATTCACCACTGGGATTTGTATTTTTTTTGCTATGTAAATGAAATGTCCAAACATTTTGAAAAAAAAGTGTTTTTTTTTATAAAATTTTGCAAATAAATAATATTTCATCATAAATCTTAGCCAAAATTTATTCCGTTATCTTTTTAGTAAAAAAAAAAAAAATCCAAATTAGTTTATAAGCAAAAATTATAATTTTTAAACATTTTTTTTTACATTTTTATTTTATTTTTTTATATTATTATTTTTTATTTATTTATTTTTTTTACATACTGTCACCCTAGCAGTACAGTGTCACCATGGTGACACTGTACTACTTGTGAGGGGTGATGAAGATTTTTTTTTTTTTTTTTTACACTGATTGCTTTTACACCCATATAGGATGTAAAAGCAATCATTTCTCTTTCTCTCTGTGTGCATTCTTGCACTCATTGAGAAGAACTGAGTGAGCTGTGATTGGTCACAGCTTGTCACATGGTACAAGGCTTTTGTGAATAGCCTTGCACCATGTGACCTCTGTGATCATTCACAGATTTCACACATAGTAAGCAATGATGTCAGAAGTGACATCTTGCTTACTACTTTGCATGTGATCACTGATTGGCCAATCAGTGATCACATGATCGGGACCTCATACAGAGGTCCCGTCCGACAATCGGTGTTTCACTGTGTCCGGAGGACACAGCGGGCACCGGATCGCAGTGCTGCGCGCTCCCAGGGAGCGCGCACAAGCAGGGTGCGGGGAGGCCGTTTATAGACGGCCACCCGACCCTGCAGTGCCACCGTCCGGCCGTTTATATACAATGGCCGGTCGGGAAGTGGTTAAACTTCCTTATTCCAGCATTTTGAGGGTGATTTGTTGAAGGGGACTCCTTTGCTGGTTGTTTTTCTCTTGTGCAGTTTGATTCTGCAATATCATGTTGCACTGCACTTTCCGAACAAGAAGTCTTTGCAAAAACAATTGTCATCTGCAGTTGCTTCGCATCTTCTGCTGTCACAGCTTTTGCTGCATGTTTAATTTTTTCTGAATTCCCAAAGATGTTTGTGTTTCAGTACATATGTTATTATTTAAAGTGATACTACACCTAAAAATTTTTTTTACTTTAGTGCATTGCTTGCATTAAGGTAAAAAACGTTTTTTAAGTTCCCTGTGCCCCCCCCCCCCTTCCCTGTGTGAACGGGAAGAGAGGGGAGAAGAGATCACCACTGTGCATGGCTGCATCTCTTCTGCCATCACTTTCTCTTCACACAGGAACTCGAACAGCAGCAGGAGATATTTACTATTGCTGCTGTCAATCAAGTGTGTGGAAGAGGAAGTGGGGGGGTGGCTAAGTCCCACTGTGTGTCTATGGAGCGCAGCTCCATAGACACAGGTCAGGAGCGAGCACATAGCGTTTGTCCCCATAGCAAACGGCTTGCTATGGGGGCCCACAAAAAAGAGGAGCCAGGATCGCCGGTGGAGGACCCAAGAAGAGGAAAATCAGGGCCACTCTATGCAATACCACTGCACAAAGCAGGTGAGTATAACAAGTTTGTTACCGTAATTTTAAAAAAAATGTTTCCTTCAGTAACACTTTAATGGCATGTTTTCCAAAAATTACTGTTTTTCATTTTTATAGATTTTTATATTTGAAAGCATAGCACCCATTCTCTTGTGTAGCCCTTATGTGTATACAGATGCATAACACAGGTTTACATACAGTTATGCCTCTCAGCTTTGCCTAGTAACCTTATTAGGATCCCTAAGAACTTAGTACATTTACCCACTTGACCTTCGGAAGGTTTTACCCCGCTCATGACCAGACCATTTTTTGCTATTTAGCTCTACTCTACCTGACAATTGCACAGTAATGCAACACTGTACACAAATTCAATTTATATCATTTTTTCACACTAATAGAGCTTTCTTTTGATGGTATTTTATCACTGTTTTTTTATTTTTTCCGCTATAAATGAAAAAAGACTGAAACATTTGAAAAAAAGCAATATTTTTTACCTTTTGCTATGAAACATATTCAATAAAAAATGTCTTCATAAATTTTGGCCAAAATGTATTCTGCTGCATGTCTTTGGTAAAATAAATAAATAAATACAAATCCTAATATATGTATATTGGTTTGCATGAAAGTTACAGTATTCAAATGGTGGTATATACTGTATACTGGAATATTTATTTATATTATACTAGTAGTGGCAGCAATCAGCAACTTATAGCGGAACTGTGATGGTGCAGCAGGCATTCTGACACTGAGTGAGAACTAACTGCCACTGTCATCTCCATTGACACTGATACAGTGATCAGTGGTAATAAAATGCACTGTCACTGAATTAATGGCACTGTGTGACTAGTAACGTGTAACGTGTTTACTTTGTGGTTCTTTTACTAAGGGATGTGATGGTTTTTATACCCTGGCAAAAATCGGCACATCCCCACTGTCAGTACAGAGATCTGTGTTGTTTACCAACACAGATTTCTCTCCTGTTGTCCGCTCTGCCAATCAGCGGGCCCTGGACATGAATCACTGGCAGTGATGGAGCCAGTGAAAGCACAGCCAGAATGACAGGTGCACGCACCCCCTACCTGGAAATAAACAATCACGTATATATACATGATTTGGCGCAGCCAGCAAGCACTGTAGCAGTAAAAATACAGTGCATGGTTGGCAAGTGGTTCAAATCATAATAAATTAGCGATACCCAGAAGTACCAGATCACTGCTTGCGCACAGCAGGGCTAAAGTAAGAAAAAAAAAAACACCTGCCGGGTGCCCAGAACTACATGTCCTGGGAGTTGCATGATATAATTTGTACATCCCTGTGAAAGGAATGGCAAGCACAGCATGTCTGGCCCCAGCCATGTGAACCATGTGAAGGGATGTAAACCATTCCCAGTAGAACACAGGCCCAAGGCAGAAAGGGAACATCTCAGCATGTCTGTCACTTGGCCACCATATGCATGTGATGGGCAGTGGCTCACTAGGGAGGGACAATGCAGCAAAGTGAGGGTGATGGGAGATCCAGTGACTGGGGTCACAATACCAATTCTCATTCTACCCTAGGTTGTGTGACTGTGGCATGACAGGGAGAAGCTGAGCTTCACTTTCAGCTGTTTCCCACTTTGTGGGGTGGAGGGTGGGTAAAAGAAATTGAATCTATTTCAAGGAGCTGCCTCACACTCCCCATCCACTCACTGGTGGTAAGGAAAGGGCGCCAGATCAAGCTCGCAACACTGCAACCCCAGCACCCAGCTGTCAAACTGGGAAGGAGATGGCAGGGGTGGGCAGACAGTGAAAGCAGGCAAGGGAGGTCTTTAGTCAGGATGACAGGCACTGCTGCACTGTCAATGATTCCTCCTCACAACCCTGCCCACCAAAGGAGGGTGCTAGTTCTCTGGCAAATATAAGGGCAGTGTCCACAAACAAAATAGCAGGTGCTGTATCCTGCTCCAGCAGGCCACAAACCCACAATTACCGGCCAGCCCAAACTCTTGGAAGCACCCTTAATAGCACGAATATTCACCTGGTAGAATTGATAAAAATATGCATCAAAGACCAAGTAGCAGCTTTACTTACTTGAGCTACTGAAGCTAGTTGAGGAATTGCCCAGGAAGCACCAACACTCCTGGTAGCATGAGCCGTCACTGAAAACAGTGGAACTTTTCCCTTTAAACTGTAAGCTTTAGAACAAAGCTGACAAATCCATTAAGAAATCATAGGCTCAGCAGTTGAATTCCCTTTTTGTACCTCCTGAGGGTCCAAAAAAAGGCCATGCAGCTTCAGAGTTGCAGCAGTCAATGTCTGAAAACCCCGGCGTCTCTGGCTTAGGGCAAAAAGATGGCAACATAATGTCCTGATTGAAGTGGAAAGAAGAAACCACCTTAAGTAAGAACGATGGCTAAAGCCAAAGAACCACCTTGCTATGGTGGAACACCAGGAATGGTTCCTTACAGGAAAGGGCAGCCAATTCTGAAACTCTAAGAGCCGAAGGAATTGCAACCAGAAAAACAACTTTCCACATCAGAAGGACTAAACGAAGATCCCCTATGCATTCAATGGAGAAATCTGTAATACAGCAAATACCAAGTTGAGATCCCACAGAGTTACCAGAGTCCTGACGGGTGGAAAAATATGCGTGATACCCTGTACAAAGACAAGCACCAATGAATGTGAAGCAATCAGTCTCTAAAAAAATGATTTCCAAGGCTGAAATATGACCCTTGATTGTACTCAAAGCCTATTTTAGATCCACTCGCAACACAGAGAAAGGTAAAGATGTGACCTACAACATAACTGTGAGGATAAGTCTCACATAAAACAATAAAAGATTTTAAGTCCTATGGTAAATCTTCCTTGAAGTCACATTCCTAGCCTTCAGAAAGGTAGGAATGACCAAATCAGACTCCTCTGTTTCTCAAGACTTGGCCTTCAACAGCCATGCCATTAAAGCTAGCGACTGCAAAGAAGAATGGAAGATTGGACCTTGCAACAGAAGGTTGTGTCAATCCAAGGAGCGTCTGTATGCCATGTTCACAATGTCCATGGCCAAATCGAGGTGACTAGAATCACTAGAATTCGTTCCACACGAATCCTGCAAAGTAAACGAGGGAGAAATTGCAATGGTGGAAAGGCATAAACCAGGGAGAACTGGAAAGTGAAAGTTTCACCACATCATCCACTGCACACACTTAGAAGATTCTGGTCCTGGAGCTGAACTTGTCCAGCTTTACACTGCACCTGGACACCAGAATATCCATATCCAGGGTGCCCCACCATCGGCAAAGTTCCTAGAACACCTATAGATGCAGAACGCTCTTCCTCAGCAGTTATTGACAGTTGAGAAAATCCACTTGTCAATTTTCCTCACCTGGAACATGCACAGTGGACAGTGCTGGGACATCAAGTTCCACCAGAAACAGGATGAGATCCACTTCCTCCTGGGCCACCTGACTTCTGGTGCCTCCTCAGCTCCGGAATGTTGATGGGCAACAACCTATCCTGTGGTGAACATTTTCCTTGGATCAAAAGATTTTCCAGAACTCCCCTCAACCTGTCAGGCTGGCATCCATCATCATAACCTTCCAGAAGAGGGGGAGAAAGGATTTTCTTATATCTCCAGCATTCATAAAGATATCCACCAGTCCAGCGACAGAATCGTGCTGAGATGTTAAGACATTGGGGAGTCCATTCATTGCATCCTCCTGTCCCATGCCATCAAGGCATTCTGCTGTAGAGGCCTGTAATGAAACCTGACAAAGGGTACCACTTCAAAGGAGGCCACACTCTTTCCCAGGACCCTCATGCAAAGGTGAATCAAGGGATTTTTAGAAACTTGAGCAAGTTAGAGTCTGTAGAGCAAGATATTTTCCCTGAGTGAGGATCACTTGTGCCTGGACAGTATCCATGGTTAGGCCCAGATATTCCAACCTTTGGGATAGGATTAAAGCAGGTTTCAGTAAATCAAGAACTCATCCAAACGTCTCCAGAGTGTGTACTGTGTGAGACACAGTGGTATCCAACAGAGAAGAGGACTACTCCCGCAGCTATGCAATAACAGGAATACCTCCAGTCCGCAGGAGAACCAGAACTGGAGCCAAGGCCTTAGTGAACACTCTGAGAGTTGAGGACAAGCCAAAGGGCCACAAATTTAAAATGACAATCCACCACTAACTGCAAAAAATGGGGGGGTGGGGGATATCAAAGATGCTTACTTGTACATTGGCAGGTACAGCACTTCCACAGGCCCAAGGCAGAAACGGAGCAATACAGCATGTCCGTCACCTGGCCACCATATGCATGTGATGGCCATCGGCTTACTAGGGAGGGACAATGCAGCTAGGTTGGGGTGATGGGAGATCCAGTGACCGGGTTCACAATGCCAATTCTCATTGCACCCTAGGCTGTGACAGGACAGAGAGAAACTAGGTTCATTTTCACCTGTGTGTCACTGAGTGACAACGTTGAGTCAACTAGGGCTGTTGGTATCACATCTTAAATGGCAGCGCCCAGCTGCAGACACACACAAACATACATACAATCTTTGCCTTGCTAATCTTTAAACTTTTCTTAAAGTGATTGTAAAGTCTAGATTTTTTTTTAAATTAAAATAAAAAATGTTATACTTACATGCTCTATGCAAACCCCCTCTTCTGGGGTCCCCTGCTGATGCTGCAGTCTCCTCCTCTTCTCTGTGTGCCCCCATAGCAAGCAGTTTGCACGTGTGTGCTCAATCCTAAGCTGTGTATGTCTATAGAGCCGCGATCCATAGGCACACACAGCTAGGCTTGTTCCCTCCCCCAGTCCCTCCTCACAGCATTTGACTGACAGCAGCCAATAGCTCCTGCTGCTGCACGAGTGCCTGTGAGAAGAGGAAGCGAAAACTGCAAGCTGTATCCCTGACAGGCTCAGGTACAGTGCCTTGAAAAAGTATTCATACCCCTTGAAATTTTCCACATTTTATTGGGATTTTATGTGATACACCAACACAAAGTGTGGCGTGCATTTGTATTCAGCCCCCTTTACTCTGATACCCCTAACTAAAATCCAGTGTAACCAATTGCCTTCAGAAGTCACCTAATTAGTAAATAGAGTCCACCTGTGTGTAATTTAATCTCAGTATAAATACATCAGTTCTGTGAAGCCCACATAGGTTTGTTAAAGAACATTAGTGAACAAACAGCATCATGAAGTCCAAGGAACACACCAGACAGGTCAAGGATACAGTTGAGAACAAGTTTAAAGCAGGGTTAGGTTATAAAAAAAAAAAAAAAAGCTTTGAACATCTCATGGAGCACTGATCAAATCATCATCCAAAAATTGCAAACCTACCAAGACACTGCAGTCCACGTAAACTGACAGGCCAGGCAAGGAGAGCATTAATCAGAGAAGCAGCCAAGAGGCCCACGGTAACTCTGAAAGAAACTGTCCACAGCACAACTATTACTCATGCACTCCACAAATCTGGCCTTTATGGAAGAGTGGCAAGAAGAAAGCCTTTGACAAAAGAAAGCCATAAGATGTCCCGTTTGCAAGAAGCCTTGTGGGATATTCAGCAAATTCAGCAAATATGTGGAAGAAGGTGCTCTGGTCAGATGAGACCAAAATTTAACTTTTTGGCCTAAAAGCAAAATGTTATTTGTGGCGAAAACCCACATAATTTTGGTAATAATACCACTCAAGAAGGCAGTATCGACCAACTCATACAATTGGCTGTTAAATTTACCAATTACATCTGGTGAGATTCGGTGAGACCAATTTCTATTGGAAAGAATCTTATTGAACATATTAACATAAGACAATGCTGCCGCACTTGTGTGGCGGAAAACTAACACTGCACATCACCCTGAACACACCATCCCCACCAGGAAACATGGTGGTGGCAGCTTCATGTTGTGGGCATGCTTTTCTCCAGCACTGACAGGCAAGCTGGTCAGAGTTCATTGGAAGATGGATGGAGCCAAATACAGGGCAATCTTAGAAGAAAACCTGTTAGAGTCTACAAAAAAACTAAGACTGGAGCGAAGGTTCACCTTCCAGCAGGACAACAACCATAAACAAACAGCCAGAGCTACAATGGAATGGTTCAGATCAAAGCATATTCATGTGTTAGAATGGCCCAGTCAAAGTCCAGACCTAAATCCAATTGAGAATCTGTGGCAAGACCCGAAAATTGCTGATCACAGATGCTCTCCATCCAATATGACAGAGCTTGAGCTTGGGCTGAATACAAATGCACACTTTTCAGATATTTATTTGTAAAAAATTTTGAAAACCATTTATTTTCCTTCCACTTCACAATTATGTGCCACTTTGTGTTTGTCTATCACATAAAATCCCAATAAATTACATTTACTTTTTGGTTGTAACATTACAAAATGTTGAAAATTTCAAGGGATATGAATACTTTTTCAAGGAACTGTAAGTGTTCAGAGTGGTGGCCAGGGAAATAGTGGGGAGGTTTTTTTACATTACTGCAGGGAATGCATTAAGGTAAAAAATACCCAGCCTCTAGAAAAACTTTAAAGTTGGAAAGCACATATGGAAGAAAAAAATGCATTTAGTTAATTATTTGTGTATGCTCATTTCTGCTTTTAAAAGCACAACTACAATTTGTTTTCCATGCAGACTGCACAAAATTGAACAGACTTTAGAAGAAGAAGACACGAAATATTTTATATTTATACTTGTATTAAAATGTATCTCCAGCCAATCTTTGTTAGTTTTGGATAGAGTGGGGAAGAATTAGAACCCCTGCTGGGTTTTACTATCTGGGGATTTTCTTTTTTTTTCTTTAGAGGGCTTTACCTTCAATTACTGCCATGGTGACAAAGCTTTTACAAGGCAGGATGCGATAAAAATTCTGCAACAGGCCATAATAAAAAGTAAACAGGAGTTCTAGCCTTATCTTATGCTATTGAAAAACTATGGTTTTCTTTTTTGTTCATTCAGGGACACAGAATTTAATGACATTTGGGACATCCAAAGCAGCCCAACAGGGGGGTAAGCAACACAGCACACAAAAGACTAAAAGACCAACTATAAAACTACTGAGGACTGTTTGCACCTTAAGGAGTCGTCTAAAGGACCTTATGCCAGAAAATGGCATCAGAGGTGGACTGACCATCTACCTAGAAAAATTTTGAGAACATGTGAACAAAAGACCAGTTAACAGCCTTTCAAATTGGGAAACTACCACAAAACTGGTAGCGATTAAATGCTCATCACTTCCAGTTTCCTAGACCACAGAAATGATCGGAGCTGTTCCAGAAGGAAGCGGGAGGGGACATGGAGCCCCTAGGATTGCTTCTACAAAAAAGCCGACCGCTGGCTGAGAGCTGAGAAAAACAATGACAGGGATGATGCCTGCAGGATCATCCCAGTATAACCACTCCAGTAAGTTGCTGGTCCGCAAGTGGTTAAAGAATAATTCCAAGCATGGTTATTTTATACATGGGTTCAGCTTAGACCAATGTAACTACACTTAGGTTCATGTATATTTGGACACAGACACAATTTTCATACTTTTGGATCTGTATGCCACCAGAATAAATTAAAATGAAAGAATCCAAATGAATTTTAAGTGAAGACCTTTCAGCTTTAATTCAAGGGGTTGAACATAAGTATCAAGCACAAATTTTAGGAAGTGCAACCATTTTTATACACAATCCCTCCATTTTTAGGGGCTCGAATATAATTGGACAAATGAATATAATCATAAATAAAATGTTCATTTTTAATATTTTGTTGAGAATCCTTTACTGGCAATGACTACCTGAAGTCTGGAACCCATGGACTTTACCAAAGACTGGGTTTCCTCCTTTCTAATGCTTTTCCAGGCTCTAACTGCAGCTGTCTTCAGTTGTTCTTTGTTTGTGAGTCTTTCTGCCTTTAGTTTTGCCTTCAGTAAGTGAAATGCATGCTCAATTGGGTTGAGATCAGGCGATTGACTCGGCCATTTCAGAATATTCCACTTCTTTTCCTTCAAAAGCTCCTAGGTTGCTTTTGCAGTGCTGGTTTGGATCATACTGTGATGCGCCGTCCAATCAACTTTGCTGCATTTGGCTGAATCTGGGTTGACAGTATTGACAGTAAACACTGCAGAATTCATCCGGCTGCTTCTGTCACATCATCAATAAACACCAATGACCCAGTGCCACTGGAAGCCATGCATGCCCATGTTATTACACTGCCTCTACCATGTTTTACAGAAGACATTGTGTGCTTTGGATCATGAGCTGTTCTCTGCCTTCTCCACACTTTTTTCTTCCCATCATTGTGGTATAGATTCATCTTAGTTTCATCCGTCAAAGGAATGCTTTTCCAGAACTGATCTGGCTTTTTTTAATATGTTTTTTGGCAAAGTCTAACCGGGCTTTTCTATTCTTCAGGCTTATGGTGAACCCTCTGTATTTGCTCTCGTGAAGTCTTCTCTTGATTGTAGACTTAATACGTCCACCTCCTGGAGTGTCCTTCACTTGTCTGGATATTGTGAATGGGTTTTTCTTTACCATAGAGAGGATCCTGCGATCATCCACCACTGTTGTCATCTGTGGACGTCCATGCCTTTTTATGTTGCTGAGCTTACCAGTGCGTTCTTTCCTCAGAATGTACCAAACTGTTGATTTGGCCACTCCTAATGTTGCTGCCATCGCTTCGTTTTTAAGCCTGGTTCACTTGCATGGACAGCTCCTTTGAACGCATGATGTAAGTTCACAGCAACAAAATTCCAAATGCAAATACCACACTTAGAATCAACTTCAGACCTTTTACCTGCTTAATTGATGAAGAAATAACGAAGGAGTAGCCCACACCTGGCCATGAAACAGCTTTTGATTCAACTGTCCAATTACTTTTGCTCCCTTGAAAAAGGGGGAAGGCTACTCTTAAGAGCTGTAATTCCTAAACCCTTCCCCAATTTGGATACATTACCCTCAAATTAAACCTGAAAGTGTGCATTTCAGCCCATATCCATTATATAACTATAGCTTGAATATGTTTTGGTAAATACCTGAAAAAAACTAAAATTGTGCCTGTGTCTAAATATATATGGACCTAACTGTGTGTACAGAGAATATTTGGCCAATGTCCCCAAAAGCTGGAAATCAGTGAAGTAGAAACTGCTACTTTAGTGACCTCCATTTGCTTTCGAGTGCTATGCCAAGCTCCCGCATCTCTGCTTGGCACAGGAGTTATTCAGAGAAAGGGGCTGGAATTTTATTTTTTTTTTAATATGGTATCAGTGTCAGTTAGTGTCAATGTCAGTGTGTTTTAGGTTAAAAAAAAAAAAAAGACAAACAAAAATGTGCACTATTGTTTCTGGGCTGTACTACGGGTACAAACAACAAATACCATACAAATAAATGGTATCGCTGCAATCGTCAAGAGCTTTTACCATGTTGGGCCAGTTTTCCATTGATAATAACAAAAAACAAAATCAGGAGATATCCATTACCATTTACCACCAATTAAAAGCCCAATTTGTACTGAAAAAAACAAAGTATAATTCACTTGGATGCAAAGTAGTTGTGATGATATGTATGGTTTTACTAACACGTCAACCGTGCAAAATTGTGCTTAGGCATTTAGATTTGTTTTACCCTTAAGTGTGAAGGGGTTAAATACAATGTTTTTTGAGATATGAATAGAGCTGGCTATAGACGGATCTAATTTCAAACCACGTATGGGCAGACTGGTTGTACTCTTTTGGTTTTTTTTTTCATTCAATCACTGCCGGCAACTATAGCCGCAAGCAGTGATCACTGTATTCTGATGGCGGGGAAACTCAATGTGGGAGATTCCCCTATCAACACTTAATGTGTTGATAGGGGAATCAAGCAATTTTCTTTGTGTAGCTCCTTGTGTAGCCTGTGTAGCTCCTTCAGCAACCCAAAAAATAATCATGCCTTCAAAATTGCTAGTTCAAAACTGAAGCACTACAAGAATAATACAGGTTGGTCATTAAAATCTCACATAAATCAAAATAATAAAGCGGCACTATAAAGAAGCATTACCACAGCACATAAAGCAAATAAGCCTTTTGAATTGGCATATTTCTTAATTAAGTCAGTTAGCAATGAAAACTAAATCATATATAAATGAAAACATACTTGTTTTCTTCAAAAGTGTGCTTAGACACAGAATGTGAGCAGGTGAATGGATTTTCTTTACTTTGCTGGCTAATCATTCTGGGTTTGTGGTCAAAACATTTCTGAAATACAAACAGGAAATAATTTTAAACATAACATCTTTAAATTGACTCAAACAATAAAAATGATCAAAAGTGTACCTCCTATAAACAGCATATTTCATACGTGTCTAGTCTGCTGCTGGCTCTGCTATACCACAGAGAAAATCACTGCTTAAAGCAGAACTTCTTTCTCAGTTAACATTGACTATTTGTAATCCCTATGCTGCTAGCATTATTAAATTGATAGGAAAGTGTATCATATTTAGTTGTCTTAAAGTGACTGTAAACCTAAACTAAAAAAAAAACTACAGCAAACATGTCATACCTAAGTGCTCTGTGCAATGGTTTTGAAAAGTGCAGCCCCAATCCTCCTCTTCTCGGGTGCCCCGCAAGTACTCTCAGCTCCTTGCCCCCATAGCAATGGCTCTTGCCTCTGTCCAGTAAGGAGAGAGACCCTACTCTCGGGCACAGCGCTGGATCGAGATCATGCCCAGGTAAGCATAAGGAGGAAGCTGCATGCAGAAGATTTTTTAACTGAAAGTGATTGTAAAGCTGTTTTTTCTACTTTATTAAAATGAAAAACATGTCATACTTACCTGCTCTGTGCAGCAGTTTTACACAGAGCAGCCCCAATCTTCCTCTTCTCGGATCCTGCGCCAGTGCTCCTGACTCCACCACCGCAGCCTGCTCTGTTTGTCCTGCTGCTGTATCTGAGCCAATGAGGAGCAAGAGAGCCTCAGCTCTCATGCAAATCACTCGATCTAGAGAGGGCTCACCCCTGCAGGTGAAGCTGCACACAGAAGTTATATTTAACTTGCTGCATAGAATTCAGTAGGGTAAAAAAACTTTTTGCCTTTACACCACTTTAAACTTTTCTTTTTTTACATTTCTTTGGTTAATTCCTGGTTTTCAAGCCTAGGCAAATCATGTCATACATCCCAGGTGTCTTCAAGGGTAGCAGGGGTTTTCCCAGCTAAGCACACCTTCCTGCCTGAATGCCTGAGCTAAGGGGATACGGATTCCACAAAGTAAATGCTACATGAATCATCTGCCCTTACATCCAGAATTGCTTGGGGGCGATTTCTTAGAACAATTAAACCACTTGCCTACCTGCCACTTTTACCCTCTTCGTGCGCAGGCCAATTTTCAGCTTTCAGCGCTGCCGCACTTTGAATGACAATTGTGCGGTCATGGAACAATGTACCTATATAAACTTTTTAAAAATTTTTTCGCACAAATAGAGCTTTCTTTTGGTATTATTTAATCGCCACTGGGTATTTTATTATTTGCACTATAAACAAAAAAATTAGCAACAAATGTGAAAAAAATGTTTTTCTTTGTTTCTATTACAAAATTTGGCAAACAGCTAATTTTTCTCCTTCACTGACATGCATTGATGAGGCTGCACTGATGAGGTGGCACAGATGGGCACTGACAGTTGTACTAATGAGGCGGCACTGGTGGGCATTGATGAGGAGGCACTGATATGCAGCAATGATGGGCAGTGATAGGCGGCGCTGACTGGCAGCACTGACTGGGCGCAACTGTTTGGCGGCACTGATGGGTGGCACTGATGATCAGGGCCCTGATGATCAGTGCAGATGTCTGCTGTATCATTTGCCGGGTATCAGCAGTACTTTCCTCATGCTATGAGAGTGTTAGTTAAGTGCAGCCAATGACCGGCAACTGTATTTACATTGTGATCTGCCGTGTCATAGGACACAGTGATTACGGAATGCACGCGGGAGGACGTTATATGACGCCCTCTCAGAACTGGACAACTGCGCTGCAGCGGTCATTCGGCTATAGCGTGGTTGGCTAGAGGTTAAGCAAGGAGATGGATGGGTAAGTTTGCTTTCAATATTTCAATTAATTAAAGTGTTTTTGGTTTGTGCTGCTCAGATGCAGTGTAGTTCCGCTTTAAAGAAATTTTTAAATCTGACACTTATGGTAGTGTCAGGTTCCTGGCCCCATTGTGATTGCAAAGGTTGCTCCCACCAGCATCTACTTCAGTTTTTTCAGTGACTGGAGATCAGCTTTCATGTTCTACTCCCACTTTAAAATAACATCTTCCTAAGCGGTTCCCTGAGCTACGGGATGTTAATTTAAGACCTTTCCCTGAAGCAACAAAACTCTCCAGAGATTTCTCTAATCTACATTGATGGACTGCACAATATTATGGAAGGACCCAGACACTAGATCAGTAATCACTCTGGGTGGTCACAGAGAAAGTGATCTGAGTGATTAACCCTTTCCCTTCAATTGCCATAGTTGTATTATGGTGGGGCAGTTACAGGATGAAAACAAATCTTCGGCCGCTGGAGCAGTAATCGATTCCTCAACCCTGCTGTACTTCACTCCAATGTGCACCCCTCTGTAGAGTTTCAAGATGCTGAGCAGGGGAGGAGATTGCTAAACTCCTGCTCAATGGCCTCCTCATCTTAGAATGACCTATTTTGGGTTCAAAGTAGGGATGCGTCGAAATGTATCGGCCGAAAATAGTGTTATCGACATTTTGGCAATAGGAAAAAAAGGTGTCCATAATGGCCAAAGAAAACGCACAAATTTCCCCATGATATTACCCACGATTTATACCTGCGATTTTACCACCTTTAGGATGCTTTTTTCATAGGTCACGTGACTAAAAAATGCATCAAAACACAACACGTGTGCGTTTTTGATGATTTTCAATGCATTTCAGGCCTGGTTCACACCATTGCAGTTTGCCTTTTGTCCGTTTTGTATCTTTGCATGCATGTTTTTAATGCATTTTTTAAGCATTTTGCGGGGTTTTTTAAATTTTTTTTTGGCCAACTTGTTGCTGGACAGAAAACGCAAAATGCTTAAAAAACACAACATGTGCCTTTTTGATGCGTTTTCAATGCATTTCAGGCCTGGTTCACACTAATGCAGTTTGCGTTTCATCCATTATGCACACTCATTTTTTACGCGTTTTGTGCATAAAAGTGCAAAACGCAAATGCATCAAAAATGCACTACATGCGTTTTCTGCAGCATCTCCATTGAAGTCTATTGAACCAAAAAGGCAACATTTTGCGTTTAAAAAAGTTTGACCCTTTCCAAAAATGCAGCAGCTCAAAAAATCATATATGTGAACATGTCCCATGGGAAACAATACTAACTGGACTGTAGTGCGTTTCTGCAAAAAACCCTAAAAAAACTAATTGGTATGAACCAGGCCTCAATGGGGAGGTGCGTTTTTGGTGCATGTTTTTTTTTTTTATTTTAACTCAACAAATATGGACCAAAAATGTGGCAAGCATGATTTTTAACACAGCAAAGGAAACACAAATGACCAATGTGAAGACGCACATTGAATTTAAAGGGGCGCATTTTTCTTGTGCCTTTTTTTTTTATACAAAAACTGCTCAGTCTGAAAACAGTCTATTGGCCGAAAGGTTCTGAAAATAAATTCATATTCATTTAAATTCATGTTAATTAAAGAGTCGAATATAATACAATTATATATATTTTAAAAAAAATTGTCCATTTCGTCTTTGTTTTTTGGCCAAATGCATCCTGAATTTTTGGTTTCGGTCCAACAATTTTCATATTGGTGCAGCACTAGTTGAAAGCTGTCTGAAATGCCAGGTAAGCAGCATATCAGGACACTCTAACTCCTGATTACATTATTTTCCACACACAATAGTGACCTGGCACCCAGTGTTTATTAGACCCAGCATATATGTATATGTATGCCAGAATAGCAGCTTACCTCACAAAGAAAGACAAAAGTCCCTGAGTGCTCCTGCAGTAGATGAGGGATTGTTAGGTTAACTTTTCTGCTTCCTCCAAAGAGTGTATCTCTACAGAATGTTCCTTTTCTCTCTAAAGTCCACACATCAATTTCTTCTTGGCAGTATGCAAATGTACAGTTTCCTAAATATGTGCACTCCATACCTTGATCAACGTCTGAAAGAAATAATGTTTAACATATAAAAATTAAAACAGCTAACAGATAAGTAAAAAAACTGTAGTGTGTAAATGAGCTTTAAAACAGGTCTTCGCTGACCACTGTAGCAGGAGACACTGTGGAGCAATTCATCCTCGATATTTACAGAAAAAGCACTGACATCATTCAAGTCATCTGCTTAGCAGCTCCAGTTCCCCTAATTACCACTCCCAGATCTTATGTGATGTGTTTACATTAGAGATCAGAATGTTGAAAGACTATAAAGTCACTGTTTATAAAGGATAGCAGGGTGAGCTGGGCTGCCTGAGAAGACTTTGGAAAAATAAAATCTGATTTAAAAAAAAAAAAATCCAAAACTTTTTAAAATTGTAATCATTATGTTACTTTTCAATGTGTAAAAATCTGATCGTGCACTGTTTACCTTAAAGTGGTTGTAAACCTCAGACATGAAATATGAAAAAAGAATATCCCTCTTCGTAGAGTGTACGTGTCCCAATTTAGGCTACTTTCACACTAAGGAGTTTTTGAAGTGTTTTTGCATTAAAAATAAGTACCTGAAAAGCTCAAGAAAAATGCTTTCCTATGTTTGTCTATGTATGTTTTCACACTGGGGCGTTGCACTTCTGTGGCTGTGTAAAAACTGCTTGCAGCATCTTTGGAGAATGTTTGCTCATTTAAAAAAAACGCCCAGAAAATGCCTCTTCCCATTGAAATCAATAGAAAGCACCATCTGAGAAGCGTTTTTGGTACAGTTTTTAAGTCATGTGTCCTTTAACCACTTCCTGTCCGGACACTTTTACCCCCTTCCTGCCCAGGGCAATTTTCAGCTTTCAGCGCTATCACACTTTGAATGACAATTGCGCGGTCATGCAACACTGTACCCATATGAATTTTTTACCATTTTTTTGGGACAGATAAAGCTTTATTTTGGTGGTATTTATTCACCGCTGGGATTTTTATTTTTTTTACTATGTAAATGAAAAGTCCAAAAATTTTGAAAAAAAGTGTTTTTTTTAATAAATTAATAAATAAATATTTTAAAAATATAAATTATAAATAATTAATAAATATTTTGCAAATAAATAATATTTCATCATAAATCTTGGCCAAAATTTATTTCGTTATTTTTTTAGTAAAAAAAAAAAATCCAAATTAGTTTATAACCAAAAATTATAATTTTTAAACATTTTTTTTTTACATTTTTATTTTATTTTTTTTATATTATTTTTATTTATTTTTTTACATACTGTCACCCTAGCAGTACAGTGTCACCATGGTGACACTGTACTACTTGTAAGGGGTGATGAAATTTTTTTTTTTTTTTTTTTTTTTTACACTGATTGCTTTTACACCCATATAGGGTGTAAAAGCAATCCTTTCTCTTTCTCTCTGTCTGCATTCTTGTAGTCATTGAGAAATACTGAGTGAGCTGTGATTGGTCACAGCTTGTCACTGGGTACAAGGCTGTTGTGAATAGCCTTGTACCATGTGACCTCTATGATCATTCACAGATTTCACATGTAGTAAGCAATGATGTCACAAGTGACATCTTGCTTACTACTTTGCATGTGATCACTGATTCGCCAATCAGTGATCACATGATCGGGACCTCGTACAGAGGTCCCGTCCGACGATCGGTGTTTCACTGTGTCCGGAGGACACAGCGGGCACCGGATCGCGGTGGTGCGCGCTCCCAGGGAGCGTGCACAGCTAGAAAAGGCGGGTGCCGTTTATGAACGGCAACCCGCCCCTGGACTGCCACCGCCCTGCCGTTTATAAACAGCAGGCGGACGGCAAGAGGTTAAAAAAACCCTCAAAGAGTGGTAAAAATGCGGCAAAAATGCATATGTGTTTTTGTGACGGATCAGTGTGAAAGTAGCCTAAGAGCTCTAATTGTCATTCCATGTGTTCATTCGTATTCTATCAGTATGAGTCACTTCTGACAAGTTTTCCTGACACCAAGAGAAAAATGGAAACGGGGAGAGACCTCCACCAGATTGACAACCCCAGCTCTGTTTCTGTCTGTGGGGGAGTGTCCATTACCTGAAAACAGCTCTCAGAGCTCTCCTCACTGAGCTCTGCAGGGTGTAACTTTTGCTCTCTGCCCCCTTTTTTCTGAACTCTCAGACAAGCTTTATAAATTCTGCACTTTAAATGGATATAGAGAGAAGACTTCAGATAAACAGGTAAAACTTCTGTTGAAAGACTTTTTCATCTTTGTGTATCACATGAGGCTAGTCACTTCACTGGGTATATGGAAGGGTTCACAAGCACTTTAAAGTATATGTAAACCCTACAGAGGGCTGGGAGCCATTGTCGGGATTGGAAACTTTTTTTTTTTTTTCGAAGTGACGGCAGGCATTGTGATTGACGTTGGATCTACTGTGGGGTACATTCTTTTAGTTTTTTCTTTTAATAAAGGACTTGTCAAAGACCATGTCTTCCTTTATTTCACACTACACTTTTTGTTTTTTTTGTGAATGGGTAGCGGTACCATGTACTCCATACTCATTCACATGGGGGCCCCCTTGTTAAAAGGGGGCTTCCAGATTCCGATAAGCCCCCTGCCTGCAGACCCCCACAACCACCGGCCAGGGTTGTGGAAAAAAGGCCCTTTTGGAGCCCCCCCTGCACCAAACCACCCCCAATGTTAAGCCATTACAAAAAAGAATGCGTTATGGTCATATTGGTCCACAGACCCGATTCATCATAAGCCCGTGTTCTCTGCTGCAATGACCAGGCATAGATATGAGACAACAATGCGCTTCATGCATTTCAGTGATAACACACACTGTCATCCTCAGGGTGACCCTGAACATGACAGGCTCTACAAAATTCGTCCCCTCATAAACCACCTGAGAAATTTGCAGATGTGTATACGCCCCAGCAAAACATCTGCATGGATGAGTTCCTCATTCACTTACTGGCCGCCTTGCATTCAAACAGTACATCCCCAGCAAAGGTGCCAGACATTGGGTCAAATTGTATAAGCTCTGTGAGAAGGCCACAGGCTATATGTACAAATTTAGGGTTTATGAGGGAAGAGACAGCGAAGTAGAGCCCCCCGACTGCCCAGACTACATGGGGAGCAGTGGCAAGATAGTTTGGGACTTGGTGTCGTCTTTGTTCCATAAGGGGTACCACTTATATGTGGACAATTTGTATACAAGCTTGCCACTTTTTAGACATTTGTACAATCTTGGAATTGGCTCATGTGGCACCGTGCAACCAAATCGACGAGGCTTCCCCCAATGGCTTGTAAATACCTGACTTAGAAAGGGGGAGAAAGCCTGCTTGAGGAATGATGAATTGCTCGCAGTGAAGTGGAAGGACAAACGGGATGTTTTAGTCCCGTCTTCCATTCACGCAGACGCAACAGTCCAAATTAACACGGTATCTGGCATTGTTGAGAAACCCCTCTGTGTCCACGACTATGACCAGGAAGAGATCATCACGGCCCTTTTGTATCCAGAAGGTGCTGTGGCCCAATCCTCAAATCCAGATGCAGTTAGCCAGCTGCATGACAGGCATTTTCCGGAAGGACTGTTTCCGTCGCTACCATTAGTATTGAGTACAGCACGGAACAGTTCAGGGCACATATTTACAGTGTCTAGAAAGATGTTAAGTAGTCAGGAAACTGGTTATCGCATTTTGAGAGACCCCATAATCTGTTTTGAAAAGTTAAAGTTTAAAAAAAAAAAAAAAAAAAATTAAAAAAAAAACACCAAAAAAGTCTAAAGAATCAAAAAAATTTAAAAAACCAAAAACAGTTATAGTTGTTTTGGTTGTTGTTGTTACTGGTCTATTGTTACGATTTTACTGTTTTATTGTTAACTATTGCTGTTTTCTTTGCAGGAATGTCATTCAGCTGTAGCACCGACCTGTTCATTCTGACAGCAACAGGAACTTGCTCTCAGAATACACATAATCAGTGAGGGTAGCGCTGTTGGATGATATTTTTCATCCACAGTTAAAAATAAGAGCATATATGCCGAAGCATGGGGGCCAGGGGTGGCCAGTGGATGGATGGCCCCTATGCTTCGGCACACATATTTCATATTATTTTTTGGCACATTTCATGTGTGCCCACCATTAGAAGTGGGTGGATGCAGGGAGGTATATTCTAATGGTAGGTTGCATAAAAAAAAATAACATAGCATATGGCCCTTATGCTTCGGTATATATATTTTATAATATTTTTTGGCACATATTTCAATAAAAAAAAAGTTATTTTATTGAGTTACTGTTTTATTGTTAACCATTGCTTATTCTGACAGCAACAGGAACTTGCTCTCAGAATATACATACGTAGGTGTGTGCAGTGCTGTTAGATGAGATTTTTCATCTGCAGTTAAAAAAGAGCATATATGCCAAAGCATGGGGGCCTGGGGTGTCCAGTGGGTGGATGGCACCTATGCTTCAGCATATATATTTTATATTATTTTTTGGCACAATTCATGTGTGTCCACCATTATAAGTGGGTGGATGCAGGGCAGTATATTTTAATGGTGGGCATACCACACACTTTTTCTGGCAGAGATTTCTTCCCTTTTTTTTTTTTCATTCAGCCCATAGGCTGAATGAAAAACATATCATATACACCCAACAAAGACCAGTGACGTACTGGTACATCACTGGACTTTGAGTGGTTATACCAGGATGATGCCTGCCTTCCGCGGCCTTCTCGGGAAGTCCCGTGCCAACGGGGGAACCTGAGAATGCAGGCGGTGTTTCTGCCAGCTGACCATAGAGCTGATTGGAGACCGGAATGGTGCCAATCATCTCTATAGTCTTAGAAATCGGACGCTACGAGCATTTCATCACTTCAGTTTTGCAGGATATAAACAGCACCATATGTAAATTGGGAAAGCATCTGATCACACTGATCCTGGTGGGATTAGATAATGTAAGAGCAGAGGAGATATCTAGAGTCTGATAGACCCCAGATTTCTCAAAAAAGAATATATGACAATGCCCATTGAAGTTATAGGGGATATTTGCATTCACTGAGACAGCATTAACCACTTCAAGTACGGATACTTTTACCCCCTTCCTGTCCCGGCCGATTTTCAGCTTTCAGTGCTATCACACTTTGAATGACAATTGCGCAGTCATGCAACACTGTACCCATATGAATTTTTTTAGCATTTTTTTGAGACAGATAAAACTTTATCTTGGTGGTATTTATTCACCACTGGGATTTTTTTTCTTTTTTGCTATATAAATGAAAAAGCCCAAAGATTTTGAAAAAAAAAAAGTGTTTTTGCAAATAAATAATCTTTCTTCATAAATCTTGGCCAAAATGTATTCAGCTATCTTTTTAGTAAAAAAAAATAACCCAAATTAGTTTATAACCAAAAATTATCATTTTCCAAATTTTTTTATTATTTTTTCTTTTTTAACATACCATCACCTTAGCAGTACAGTGTCACCATAGTGACACTGTACTACTTGTGGGGAGTGAAGATTTTTTTCTTTTCTTTTTTTACACTGATTGCTTTTACACCCATAAAGGCTGTAAAAGCAATCACTTCTCCTTCTCTCTGGCTGCATTCTTGCAGCCATTGAGAAATACTGTGAGAGCTGTGATTGGTCACAGCTTGTCACATGGTACAAGGCTGTTGTGAATAGCCTTGTACCATGTGACCTCTGTGATCATTCACAGATTTCAGGAAGTGACATCTTGCTTACTACTATTCATGTTATCACTGATTGGCCAATCAGTGATCACATGATTGGGACCTCACACAGAGGTCCAGTACAGCGATTGGTGTTCCGCTGTGTCCAGAGGAGCGCGCACAGGCAGTGAATGCGGAGGCCATTTATAAATGGCCACCCACTCCTGCACTGCTCCTGTCCGGCCGTTTATGTACATTGGCTGGACGGGAAGTAGTTAATTGGCTGGCACGGGACGTTGTCACTCCTGCACAGGTGCAAGAGCTAGTCATTCCAGCACACAGGGATCAGGCTGGCCACTGTAAGCTGAACTACACAAGCGTAACTCAGTTTACAGACTGGGGATCACTGTGAGCAGGCAGGTGGGTGTAGTTTATAGCAGGAGATACAATGCATGTCTCTTCTGCAATAAAAAGTCAGCCTGCTAACTGAATGTAACTGCAGAGTCTTTAAGTCTTTTGTTCTTGGTTAAACATCTTACTCTTTACAGCTAGCCTAACAATATCAAAAGTACTTTTCATTGCAAACAAAAAACTGCTCTGGTGACATTACAACATAATATAAAAGATGCAGGTTTGAACTGATAATGAAAGAACAATGTGACATTTATCATGCATTAGAAAAATTCACCCAAGCTTGTTTGAGCATAAACATATAATAAAGCATACCTTTACAAATATAGTATTGACCCGCATATTGATTCTTTGTTGGTCTTGGTCTTATTCTTTTCCACAAATCATCTGGAGAGTTTTTAATCCGCCCAATAAAAATGTCCTTCTTGCATTTATGTTCCAGTGTGGATTGGTAATTGTAGCTTTGAATTTTTGATCCTGAATGGTTGTACAACATAAAATTAGCAAACAGTATATATATAAAAAAACAAAAAAAGACTACATCCATCATATTTAAAGAGGAATTCCACTTACCCTGTCAAAAAATAAAAGTCAGCATTTAAAAAACAACCAATTACGTGTCCCTTGGTCCCACGATGTGTCCCTCGCAGCCCATTTCACTGGCCATCCTGGATTCCGGGAGGCCGGCATCTTCAGTGTGGGCACCCAGCTGTGATAGCTTGTGGCTTCACAGCTGGGTACTCACTGCGCATGTGCGAGTGCCAGTCACGTGTCCCAAAAGACTACAGGGAGGACACCTTCCGCTTCCGATTGCCTAGGCGTTCGGACTGGAAGTGGGAGTGGGTACCTGTCAAATTCAGGAAGCCGCTCCCCCCCCGCCACCCAAAAGTGCCAATCTTTAATGGGGAGCGAGGGAGCAGTTCTTAAAGCGAAACTTCCCCTTTTGGGTGGAGCTCCGCTTTAAGTAAATTAATAAAGACATTTTAGCAATATTACTTAAATGCATAATTTTATCATACAATTATGTCAAATAAATCATCAGCGAGAATTAAATACTTCATAAATTATATTTTATGGAAGTATGCATATCTGATATTCAGAGGGACATTGGTTATGTTGAAAACCACTGAAGTAAAATGTGCTAGCCAAGCCAAGCGTTGACATTCTGTGCATAGGACTTAACTTTTTTCAAAAGGCTTGTGATGATCTTGTAACAAAAAAATTGAGAAATACTCTACCTGCTTTGGTGAAACACAGCTGACAAGCTTGCCTGAACTCGTGTGTATCTTCCAAGGGGTTCACCATTTTCAGGAGGCTCGCACTTGACACTGGCCCTCCATTAACAAAGCTTTCCAAAAAAGGTACTTGATTATGAGGTGCTGAAACATCTATAGAGCTCTCAGCTTGGAGAAAGAATGCTGAATCATTTACCTGCATAGAGTTAGAAATGTAAGATATATATATATATATATATATATATATATATACACATATACACAGTGCAAAAGTCTAGTTTCACTCAATTTTACACAATTGTATCGAATTCCATTTATTGGCTTAATTTATTTTTGGCTGACTTCTAGCTGAGCTCTAGGTTCTCTTTCACATTAATAAAGCAGAAACTAATTTTTTTTAGTTTTGTATAGAGTTTTTTTGTATGTAGTATTGGAGAGATTGCCTTTTACAACATGCCCTTGGGACACAACAGCAAGTGAACACTGTCAGCAGAAAATTTCCCCTTCGGAAGATTTCCTTTTCCTTCCGTTACAATATTTTTCATCTGATTTACCCATGCCGTTCCCTTTCATGATCTTTTCCATGTCAAGAACACGCAGTTAACAATTTACTAAATATACTTTCACACCAAATTGTTCAGCTTCCTTCATCAGTTAGAGTAACTTTCATCCTAGAAAGTTCTGATTTCTTCCCATTACCACAATACAACTAGCATACATTATGCAATGTACTATTTAATTTGTAACAGTGTTTTTATTATTATCCATTACCTTGCTTGTTACATGTGACAGGATGATGATAAAACAGAATGGTAGAGATCATCTTCCCTTTTTTAATCCCCCATTAAACACTTCCATAAAGGTACCTTGTATAAATACTTTTCTTTTGTGTGATGACATTCAGCTACACTATATAAATGGAATGCAATCCTAGTCTTTATGTCTATTGTAAAAATTTGAAAAACTATAGTAAACATACAAAAATAAATACATACTTAAAGTGGTATTAAAGGCAATAAATAAAAAAAACTAATAATAACATAAAACTGCAGTAATAAGCAACCAGTATATCTCCAATCATAAAAGTAGTCCAATTAAACTCTATTGGTAACGAGTGTGTATAATGTCAGTTAGGGAGATTGAAGATCACGCTGGAATTAGGGCCCCTTTCACACGGGCGTTCAGTCTAGATCCGTCAGTTTTTCAGACAGATCCAGCCTGAACTACAATGTATGTCTATGGGCGGGTGGATGTAAATGGATGATCATCAGTTTATATCCGCCTACAACCATGTCAGCTCAGGTCCTTATTTTTTTATATTCCAATGGTTTTTATTAATTTTTAAACATTATAAAACAGAGGCAATAAAACTCGCCCACACAGGGGCTATCAATTGCACAGAAAAAGGTCCTTATTTTTTTTAAACGGAACAGCCAAAGTTCAGATCTGTGGAAATGGAAAGGATGTAGACTGATGTAAACTTAACTAAACCAAACTGTTATAAACTGATGTAAATTAAACTGAACTGATATTAACTGAACTGAAGTGCAAACTGATGTAAACTGAGATAAACTGAACTGAAGACGGATGTGCAAACTGATGTAAACTGAATTCGTTTTTTCTTTGAAAAAATGTGACTGAACGGATGACATCTGTGTGAAAGATTCCTTAAAGATCCACAGCAGCTGAAACAGGTTGCCTATCACTTTCTGTATCTACTTTAAGACATACATCAAGCTAACAATGAAGCTCATGGTAAATGTATATGGAAAGTCAGTGAGCGCTATGGGTGTGTAGAAAAGTATATGCTGCTGGCACTAAAGGACCACCCTTGGTATCCTCACTAGTGACTGAAATATAAAAGGTGCAATACTAAAGTAATTGTCAGGAATGGACTTGCCAGTAATGGTGGGACTCACCTGCCTTGTGGGCTGCAGTACCAGGGCTGGCCAGCGGGTGCTCCCAGCAATCAGAGACTCAACCCTGCAGCCAGCCAAACACCTGAAGCTGATTATGCAGGTGTATTTAAGGGATGGCCAGACCTGCAGTCTGTGCCTTGGTGTGTGGTTTTCTATGGGCCCCTGTATCTTGTTACCTGCATCCCTGTTCCTGTTCCTGTATGACCGATTCGTTGCCGACCCTGCTGACTTCTCCTGTTTGATCCCTGGCTTGTGACCCCGACCATTCTCTGCCTGACCCCCTGTACCTACCTGCCCGTCAGTTGCTGTACCCGGCTCGTGACCTGACTACTCTCTGCCTGCTCCTCCTGTTCCTACCTGCCCGATTGTTATTGACCCGGCCTGCCTGACGACGCTTGCATTGTATGTATTGTTATCTGTGGGTGGTTTGGTTTGGTTCGTTTGCACTGTGTTATGTTTTAGTATTGCACTGCGTTTATGTATTGTTAGTGTTAATAAATTATAATGTTTATAAGATATCTGAAGCCTGCGTTTCCCTGCGTCAGTTCACATACCTCTGGTCACACCCTGGAGCCCTGACAGTAATGTATGAATCAAATGAAATACTTCTAAAACATGTGCACATACATAAATAAATCATAAGGTGGATAGAAGCAGCAATAAAATGAATAGCAGCAATATTAAAAGGTTGACACAGTACTTGGCTGAAAACCAAAACTGAAATGTCTGTGTATGTGGAATGGAGAAATTTTTTATTTTTTTTGTATTTTTACTTTTAATGTGTGTTTTTATTTCTATTTTTTTAACTTATGATTTTATTGTCATCACATAGGGGACCAATAGTCCCATATGTGATAGCATATACATGACAGGTCCTCCTTGTAGGGTGGGAGGCGCAGTGTGTGCAAGGAGGGGGCAGGTTGAGGAGAAGTGTATACAGTGAGGGAGTAGTGTATACAGACTCACTTGCCGCCGCTAAATGTCATTGCTGGTTTTTAAATGCAATTACCGTCTTTTTTATGACATTACCCAGTGATCCCGCCCTTTAGTTTACTTGAAGCTGTGTGGCAAATGACAGCTCCTTCTCGGAGCTATAATGAAGAAAAAAAAAGCTGGTAATTGCATTTAAAAACCGGCAATGACATTCAGCAGCAGCACATTTAGAGCCTGTCTGTATACACTGCTCACCTCCGGCCCCCTCCTTGCACACACTATCCCCACCCCCCCACAAAGAGGACCTATTGCTGATTTCTCACACTCAGAGCCGGCGGGGAACAGATCAGACCGATGCTGCATCCATGTAGGTATGTATAATGGGGGGAAAAAAACTAAACCCATACTTCTCTTTTAACACTCACCAAAAAAAAAAACAAAGACAAGACAGAAAATGATACTCACTTGGAATGACGTTACATTCAACAACTTTGCTTTAGGTGTCCCACACACGGGATCTAATGCAGACATACCTGGAGACAAGTTATGGAATCAAACATTAACAAAATCAACTATAAATGCTTCCAACAGAAACAAACTTTAACACAGAGGGACTAAGGCTGGCCATAGATGGCTCAAATTTTGGTTGATTCCTGCTGAATCAGCCAAAATTCAACCCGAACAGACCTTGCATCCTGAATACAATAGCGCGCAGTGGAGGTTCCCCCACTCACAGTGTTTAGCATGGATAGGGAATAGATTTGATTTTCTTTTGTTCAAGTCGTGTATGGTTAGCTTAAATCAAACACTAAATGATGCCACTATATAAGAGAGTAAAAAGACAGATTACATAAAATTATTGTATTTACAGTAAAATCTTTTCCTTGAAGTCCCATGGAATATCAACAAACTATGGTATGTTAAATTATCCATAGATGATACCAGTTTAGAGTTACACAAGAAGTCTGATGCTAGAACGTTTGCTCTCGCTGTGACATTCATGAGGAAACCTCAAATATGTGTGGTACGAACACTGTTTTCATGTGCATGTGCGAACTACATACGCATTCGCATTTGCATGTGAGTATGGGGGAATGGGTGAGCTTTACATTTTTTAATTAATTTATTTTATATGAATTTATTTTTTAAGGCCGTACCTTTATTTATTTTAATCAACTTTGATGAACAACATCCTTTGTGATAGTATGGGCCCTGAAAGGTCCTCTTTTTGGAGAGATCTGCAATATATTAGACCCCCATAGCAACTGAGGTTTGACTGTACGCTTTCACACTTGTGCATTTTGCCTAGAAATATATTGCGCACGAATACGCGCAAACCAATTCCCCAAGATTATATCCAGAAATGCTTATGCTTAAACATCAGTACCGTATACAAGAGGCCTTAAGGTCCAAAGACCTGTCTGCAGGAAGGCCAGAATGTAGGCACAGCAGAGTCTATGGGACTGAATTGATGTGTTCACACCAAGCATAATAAGATTTCCAGGTAAGGTAATAGATCTTCCTGGAAGCGGCTTTTTTTGCTTTCAGAAAGGTAGAAATCATAGACTTAGAAATTCCTCTATCCTTTAAGACCTGGGTTTCAACAGCTCTGAAATAGCATATCTGGCCTCTTGGGAAGGGGAAAGGGATTATCTGCTAGCAGTCTGAGTATGTCCATGTACCAGGTTCTCTTGGGCCAGTTGGTGCAATTAGAAACACTGCTTTTCACTCTTGCTCTATTTTGTGGGTTAAGATGGGGCAGAATTCACACTAGAAGAAAGGAATAAAATAGCCTTAATTAACACCAGGGGATTATTAACCACTTCCCATCCCGCCCATGCACATAAACGGCCGGACGGGAGCAGTGCAGGAGCGGGTTGCTGTTCATAAACGGCGCCCGCATTTTTAAGCTGTGCGCGCTCCCTGGGAGCACGCGGCACCGCGATCCAGTCCCCGCTGTGTCCCACTGTACAGGACCTCTGCGTGAGGTCCCGATCAAGTGATCACTGATTGGCCAATCAGTAATCATATGAATAGTAGTAAGCAAGATGTCACTTCTGACATCATTGCTTACTACTTGTGAAATCTGTGAATGATCACAGAGGTCACATGGTACTAAGCTTTTTAAAACAGCCTTGTACCATGTGACAAGCTGTGATCAAATCACAGCTGTCACAGTATTTCTCAATGGCTGCAAGAATGCAGCCAGAGAGAAAGAGAAA
Source organism: Staurois parvus (assembly GCF_062004578.1). Classification (NCBI taxonomy): domain Eukaryota; kingdom Metazoa; phylum Chordata; class Amphibia; order Anura; family Ranidae; genus Staurois; species Staurois parvus. The sequence goes on along the minus strand of NW_028317880.1, from coordinate 542,707 downwards.
CGATTGCTTTTACAGTCTTTCTGGGTGTAAAAGCAACCAGTGTAAAAAAAAAAAAATCTTCATCACCCCCCCACAAGTAGTACAGTGTCACTATGGTGACACTGCACTGCTAGGGTGACAGTATGTTAAAAAAAGAACAAAAAAACCCATAAAAAATATAAAATAAGAAAACTTTTTTTTTTTTTAAATTATAATTTTTGGTTATAAACTAATTTGGGTTATCTTTTTTTTACTAAAAAGATAACCGAATACATTTTGGCCAAGATTTATGAAGAAAGATTATTTATTTGCAAAATGTTATAAGAAAAACACTTTTTTTCAAAATGTTTGGACTTTTTTATTTATATAGCAAAAAAAAATCCCAGTGGTGAATAAATACCACCAAAATAAAGTTTCATCTGTCTCAAAACAATGCTAAAAAATACATATGGGTACAGTGCATGACCGCGCAATTGTCAATCAAATTGTGAAAGCACTGAAAGCTGAAAATTGGCCTGGACAGGAAGGGGGTAAAAGTGTCCGGACTTGAAGTGGTTAAGCATTCGGGGCCTGTTTCTGACAACAAACAGAGGTACTGTAGCTTGTTGTTGAATTTGGAGGTTAGAACATCCACATTTGGATTCCCCTATCTCTGGCATTTCAGATTGAGTACCTCTGGATGAAAAGACTGTATCCCATGGACCATTCTCCTTGGTCCAAGAGATGGCGGCAAAGATAATCACCCTGCCAGCTGTCCACTTCAGGGATGTGGACTGCAGAAATCTTTGGACAGTACGTTTCTGTCCACAAGAGAATCTGGCTTGCTTCCTTCGAGGCATCCAAGCGCCCTGTGTCCCTTTGGTGATTGATATATGTCACTATCGTTGCATTGTCTGGCTGTACCCAGATTAGGTGTCCTTTCAGAAGGGGACCAAGTGACGCAGGGATAATCTGACTGCTCTGAGCGCCAAGATATTGATAGGGAGCATGCTTTCCTCTCTTGACCATGTTCCTGGAACTGTCAAGGATTGGAACAGCCTGATAGACTTACTTCTGTTGTAAGAACTTTCCATTGATAGGGAAATAAGGCCTTCCTCACCATCCAGGCTGGGGTGGTGATACACCAAAAAAAGGAAATTCTTGTTTGGCTGGATAGGAGCATGATTAAGTCAAGGGAAGGAGCCCGCTTTTTTCCATGCTGGAAAAACATGTTGTTGGATGGTTCTTGAATACAATTGAGCGAAAGGCTCTGCGACCATTAGATCTGTAACTCTTATGTGGGATTTCTCTTAGATCACAGTTCTTGAGCATGAGCTCTTAGAAAAATAATTTTTTCTTCTGAAAGAAAGGCTTATGATGGGGATGTGCCCAGGACTAAATCCAAGTATTCCAGGCAAGGGAAAGCTGGAGAGCAATTTTTTAAAATTGATAATCCAGCCAAAAACCAGAAGCAACTGTCCTGTTGACATTTTCTGACAGCTGATAGGGGGTGGGTCCTTCAGAAGAAAGTCGTGTAGATCATCTATTTATGTTTTGCAAGAATTAAAAGTTAGAAAGATACTTTGTGTGCTAGTCCATTACTTTTTATGTATTAGCCCATGCAGTAATAGGGATGATCTCCCATGGGAATGTGTTGCACCCAATTACTATAATCATTGTATTATACAATTATTTAGGTGTTCAATCATTTATTTACTTATTGATGAGGATTTGGGGCGTTTGAAACTGACAAAGTTACTGTAGGCAGACAGTGGATACAGACTAAAGATCCACACACTGGTTCAGAATCAGCAGTTGGGTAAAGCTTCTGAAAGGTTAGTAAGGGAGCATAGAGCACTAACCAGGGGATCACGTAAACACTTGATCCCTCAGCCTTAATCTTTATCATGGTAAAACCAGTAGTGGCAGAAAGTGTGAAACGATGCCATCGGTGCAAATAGTGAAGCAGCCTGATACTTCAGCCTGGGGCTGTGCCAAGGCTCTGGACCCCGAATGTGCTCCTGGCTAACACTAAGGTCTGGGAAGGGCCACAATGCAGAGCCCAATGGCTGAAGGTCACATTCCATAGCTTCCACACGTCCAGATCAAGCTATGGCCTCCAAAGCTAGTGCTGACGAAACACCAATGGTAACAACAAGCACACCATCCCCTTATGTAGGAGTTTTAAAGCCCAACTTCAGCCAAAACCTTGTTATTTCTTTGGATAGAGAAGGGAAAAGTCTGTGCCCTTTGTTCCTGTCAGAGAAACTGGCAGGGGTTTCAGGGCTGTGTCTTTTGTTCCTATCAGGACAGAAAGTGCAGGGACCAACAGGGACACATAGAGTGGAAAAAGTTAGAATCTAATGTTTTTATGATTCTTTAAAGGGAGCTTTAATGAAATTAAACCTTAAAAAAATGTATCTCTCTTCCACTCTTTATCCAAAATAAGATAAAACCTGGATGGAGTAAGGCATTAAAGGTTTAAAATGGTTGCCAGACTAACAGTCACTAGCTCAACATAATGTGAAGAAATGCAATGATTTTCATATGTTCAAACCTTACAAAATAACATATTAGGATTTGTTAAGCTTCACATTCCATCCAAATGTCCTTAATTTGACCATATATGAGCAGATCACTCCCACTACTGGGAATTCCCTGTTGATATAAGTAAAGACATAAAATCTCTGGAAATTTTTAAGCCATGGGAAATTTTCAGACAAATTGAACAAAAATCAGTGTTGCGTAGTCTTACAAACTGAAAGTCATTTTGTTACACTGAAAATTGCAGCTTTGCTCTCAGCAGAAATTGTACTGTGGAAATGTTTCCGAACTCTAACCTTTGAGGAACCCCTGGCAAAAAAGTCTGAGATCTTGAGGAACCCCTGAAATCATCTTCCTATGTACAGCTCAAGGAACACTGATGTGATCAGAGAGCTGTATAACAATTATTCTTGTAAAGAGCATTAAAAAATAGAATAAATATTAAAACTTACATTCTTATTGTGAAAATTGTGCTTGCTTTTTTTTTTGCACAGATGCTCAATTCTGGGTTAAACTTGAGATAAGCAGTGTACAGGTCAGCAAGGCAGAGCACAGGGGATCCAGGAGGGAACAGTATAGGAGGCCAAGAGAGAACTGTACAGGAGGCACAGGAAAGGAACAGAACGGGACTTGGGGGGTGGAGCCTGAACATGGCGGCACGAGAGAGTGTGCTGTAAGCACTCCTCGTTAGCCTCCCCCGTATATACTCCCTAGGTGTCTCCCACAGAGAGACCAGCTGCACCGGAGGGTGAGCGGAGACTCACCCGGTTGAGGAGGGAAGCATTGGTGGCGAGCCTGGAGCCTGGCGGGATCCCGGAGAGAGACGACCGGGAGGTTCACTGGGAACCCTCGCGGCAGCTGCAGTGGAGGAGCAGGAGCAGGGTTGCCAGGGAGACGGACGCAGCGGCGAAGACACGTGGGCAGCCGCAAAGGAGCCCTGGGAGCTTCAGGAGGAGAGACTGCTTGTCAGCTTGACGCTCCAACACTCGGCGTCTGGGTGAGCTGGTGGACTGGTGGAGGGGGGGAATGCAGCCATACTACCTCCAAACTACACCATTCCCAACTTCAAATCCCCCCAAATCCTCCAATTGACATATCAGCAGCATAAATATATATATAAAAAAGAGACCCATAGGAATCCCCCTAAGAGAGCACGGCTACAGGAGAGGACTGTATTGAGAAAGACACTCCAACGTGGAAGGTGAGTGATAACTGTGTTAACTGTGGGATTTTTTTTGCAACTCTTTATGCATTATTTATAAACTGGATTTATGTTCTTGAACCTGATTTATATTGGATCTCCTTGTGCCTCTAAAAAAAAAAAAAGACATTTTATCAAGCATTGAGTCTGAAATAAGGATATAGGGGATTCCTAGGGAGGGTCTGAAGACCTGGAGAAGTGAAAGAAGAGCCTCGAAAGTAAAAGTAAAGCATTAAAAATCAACATGAAAGGAAAAAATACTAAAGGGAGTGGGTCCAAGAGTTCCCAATCTAGTACGATTAAAAAGTATGTATCACAGGGAAATTTGACCCCAGAAAGAACGTTGGGAGTAAGTGAAAAAAGTGAGTTGGAAATAAGTCTGGATAACAGCCCGAGACTATCCCTGGGACTGGTATATAATAGTCAACAATTAAAGGAAGGGATTGAATCAAGAGATTTTGAAAGAGACCTGCAATTACCTAATAAAAAGGAAATGGCGGAGATGTTCAAAAATCTGAAAAAATCAATAAAGCAAGAGATGGGGACAATTCGGGAGGAATTGCAGCAAATGTTAACTAGGATGGAGGAAATGGAGGAAAAGGTTCAAATTCATTCCCAAGTTGTCCCAAAATTAGAGAAATGGATAAAAGAAGATAGAAAAGAACAGAAAAGACTGCTTTTTATGATGGAAGAACAAGAAAACAGAGAAAGGAGAAATAATCTTAGAGTAAGAGGAGTCCCAGAGTTGACAAAGGGGGAAGATTTAAAAGAGCTAATCGACAAAATCTTGAGTTCCATAATAGAGAAAACAGACGGGGAGACGTTTGAATTGGATGGAGTCTATAGGATAGGAAAATATCAACAAGAAAAAAGATTAGAAAGACCAAGAGATATAATTGTTAAATTCCATGACTTTGTAGATAAAGAAGAGATATGGAAAAAGATCAAAGGAAGATCAAGTATTTCATATGATGGGAAAGATATTCAAATTTTTGCAGATCTAACAGCAGAGACTCTGAGAAGAAAGAGATCACTGAAACCCCTATTAGAACTGATGAAAAAGCATAATGTGAAATACAGATGGGGCCGTGCAGTGAGTTTAATCGGTTGGAGAGATGGAATCACAGCAATATTAAGATTCCCAGAAGACATGGAAGATTTTTGTGATAAACTTGGTCTGCAGAGATTAGTGATACCGGGTTGGGAAGTGGAGGAGGGAGAGTTAAGTACTTTTGGTGAAGGAGAGTGGCAGCTGGTAAGAAGAGGAAACAGAGAGTCAATAGACAAGGAGACATCGGGGAGGAGGGGGGGAAGGTGAGCGGTCATGGGTGGAGCCGAACCCCTAGGGAGGGATCAGTGGAGGATCATGATCCAAAGGCAAAGGAGGCCTGGGGGGAGGGAGATGGAGGGGGGGGTGGAGGGGAGGGAGAGAATTGGGGTGGGAGTGGGCATAGAGGTTTTTAAAACTGACATCTTGTATGAAAGGAGAGGTATGGGGAAGGGGAAAGGAAAGGGTAAAATAGGAAGAAGACAAATAAAATATGGCGGTAATATGCTTTGTAACCCATAATGTAAATGGATTAAACTGCCCAGGTAAAAGATTTAGACTATACAGAGAATTACAACATAGAGAGGCCTCAGTCGTCTTTTTGCAGGAAACACATCTAGAGTTAAAAAAAATATCAAGCTAAACTCTAGACAACACCCGACATGGTATTACGCAGATTCCCCAGTTAAGAGAGCTAAAGGTGTAGCTATAGGATTTGCAAGAAACATTAGATTTGAACTGGAAGATAGAAAGACGGACCCGGAAGGGAGGTTTCTGTTCTTGAAAGGTAAACTACAGGACATAGAATGCACGCTTGTAAACATATATTGCCCGAATAGGAAGCCAGAGATGTTTTTGAAAGGGGTTATGAGAAGATTGATGGACTTTGGAAAGGGATATCTAATAGTGGCGGGAGACCTTAATATATGTATGGATCCACAAATAGACACAACATCTAGAGCACAAAGAGGGGAAAATAGGTCCATGGGATTATTGAAAACGGTGATGAAAGAGTGCCAATTGGTGGATAGCTGGAGAATTGTTAATATGAGAGATAGAGATTATACTTTTTTCTCTAGTGTACATAGGACATACTCTAGATTGGACTATATTTTGGTGGACCATTGACTTGTTGAGGATCTGGTTAAAGTAAAAATAGAAGCAATAACTTTCTCGGACCATGCACCCGTAGTATTGGAATTAAGATGGGGAGGGAAGGTGTCAGGAGGCCTATCATGGAAGTTGAATGAGACACTCCTCATGGATCCAGATATTGACCGGAAGATCAGGGTAGAAATAGAGAGGTTCTTTGAGGAAAATGAAACAGGGGATGTATCACTAGCTACAGTGTGGGAGGCACATAAAGCATATGTAAGAGGAATCCTTATAGCAATTGGGGCAAGGAAAAAAAGGGAAAGACGAGAGAAGATCAGTGGGCTTTTGAAGGAAATAGCGGAGATGGAACTCCTACATAAAAATAACATAAGAAAAGATATAGAGCAAAGAGTGATAAAAAAGAGGGAAGAACTAGAGAAGGTAATGGAGGAAGAAAAAATGAGAACCTTTAATAAGATCAATGGTGAAAGATATAGATGAGGAGACAGATCAGGAAAATATCTGATGAGAGCCCTGAGGAAAAAGAAGAATAGGAACTATATAGATGAAATAAAAAACTCCAAGGGAGAGTTAGTCCATTCAACCAGAGACATTGCAAAGGTATTTAAAGATTACTACAGTAAATTATATAATATTGCCCCCAAGGATGACATAAATAAAGATAAAATGATAAATATTGAAAAAAGAAGGGATTATTTAAGAAATGCAGGATTACCAAAATTAAGTGAAGAACTATTAAACTCCTTAGAATCTGAAATCACACAGGAAGAACTAAACATAGCATTAAAAAGCTTTAAGATGGGGAAAAGCCCAGGCCCAGACGGGTATACCGTGAGATATTATAAAAAATATGGTGATTTACTGATACCCAAGCTCAAGAGATATATGGAGGCGTTGGGGGGAGAGATGGAGATAAGACAGGAATCCCTTCTGGCACAGGTGGTCTTAATACATAAGGAAGGTAAAGACATCACCCACTGTTCAAGTTATAGACCGATATCACTATTGAACGTAGATACGAAGCTGTATGCAAAAGTATTGGCGAATAGGTTAAGAGATCTGATGCCGGATTGGATACATGGAGATCAGGTGGGCTTTGTTAGAGGAAGGGAGGGTCGAGATAACGGGTTGAGATCCCTGATGCTTATACAGAAAAGTAAAACGGAAAAAAAACCAGTAGTGCTGCTCTCGATAGATGCGGAGAAGGCGTTCGACAGGGTTAACTGGAGCTTTATGTTAGATACACTGGAGATCCTGGGATTGGGTAGTAGGATGAGAAAGTGGATTGGAAAGTTGTATGAAGGACCGGCTGCGATGGTAATGGTAAACGGAGAGAGATCAGAGACCTTTTCTATGTCAAATGGAACCAGACAGGGATGCCCACTTTCCCCACTGTTGTTTGTTTTATCATTGGAACCCCTGTTATCAACAATTAGGAAGAATATAGATATAAGGGGAATAAATGTTGGAAAGACAGAACATAAGATAGCCGCCTTCGCGGATGATTTATTATTCTATGTTGGAAACCCGAGGATAACACTTCCTAACCTAATGAAAACATTGAAGGAATATGGGGAAATGTCAAATCTAAAAATTAACCCGAGCAAAACAGAGATATTAAATATAAATCTTCCAAAGAGTGAAAAAGAAAATATACAGAGAGAATTTCCCTTTATATGGAAAGATAGAGAAATAAAGTATCTGGGAGTAAAACTCACTCCCTCACAGAAAAATCTTTATAAAGCTAATTATATCCCAATGTTAAACGAAATTATAGAGGAATTGAGGAAAATGGGTAGTGGAAATCCTTCCTGGCTGGGTTGTATTAACCTGATAAAAATGGTAATTCTCCCGAAAATACTGTATAAATTTCAGATGATTCCCATTAATCTTCCAGAGGTGTATTTTAGGACAATTAAGCGAATGGTAACTAAATATATATGGAAAAATAAAAAACCTAGGATATCATATGAAGTGCTAAGCAGAAATAAAGAAAAGGGGGGGTTGGGAGTACCGGACTTTAAAAGATACCATAGGGCAGTCATTTTAGCAAGAATTTTTGACTGGATATATAATTCAAAGAGTAAACATTGGGTCACAATTGAAAATACACTTAGTAGAAAGGAGTTGGGTAGGAGTGTATGGGTGCCACCACAGTTTAGAGAATTAGAGGAGAATACGAGTATATACACGAGAATTGTAATAAGGGAGTGGGATAAAATGCACAAACAGAGGAAATGGGATTATAATTCACTATTAATGTCACTAAGAAATTCAGAGTTTTTCCCCCCAGGTAAAGAGGAAATTTCAGGTAGATGGATTATGAAGGAAGACGCTCAGTTAAGAGATGTAATGGAGGGGGTAAACTTAAGAACACTGGAGGATTTGAAAAGGGAAGAATTTTCACTAGGATAGATATATGGAGATATAATCAACTGAAACAATTTGTGGAGAAATTGACGAAGCCCCTTAGAACTAGGAAAGAGTGGAATGAATTTGAGAAATACTTAGAAGACCGAGGTGATGGGAAACACAGCACTGCTAAAGCATATAAAGCTCTCATGGATTTAGATAGTAAGTTTAAATTAAAATACATAGAAAAATGGGAAAAGGATTTCGGAGTGGAGTGGGAAGAGCACACACAGAGGAAAATACATAGAATGGTACACGAAAATATTAGTATGCGTGAGGTGGAAATGAATTTTAAATGTTTGACAAGGTGGTATTTTACACCGGTGATAGAACACAAGTTGAGTGAGGAGAACCAACCCTGGTGTTGGCGAGGGTGTGGAGGGCTGGGCACGATATATCACATATGGTGGGAATGTTCAAAAATACAAGTATATTGGGAAAAAATTAGAAATCAAATCACGATTATCACTGGAATAGAGATAGGACTGGACCCTGAAACCTGTCTTTTTCATAACTCAATGTTACCTGGAAATAAATATAAAGAACTGGGTATAATGTGTTACTTAAATGCAGCAAAAAGTCTGATTCCTAGGTTTTGGCGTAGGGTTGAGGTACCGAGGGAAGAGGATTGGATGAATAGAGTGGACCAGATTGCTAGAATGGAAAAACTTTATTATATGCAGGAAGATAGGATGGTGACATATCATATGAAATGGGGGAAATGGGAGGAGTTCAAAGTAAAGGTAAAGGAAGGTACTGAGTGAGTAAGTAAACATAAAGAAAAAGGAAAGAGGATAAGAAGAAAGGAAGAGAAAAGAGGAAAGGCCAAGGAAAAGGAGAAAATATAGCAATTAGCCTGTCTTTCTTTCTTCTTCTTTTCCAAGCCTCGGTATCCAGAGGATGTGAGATACAAGTCGATCAGATAGATGTCAGGGGTATATTGAAGCAGGGTGGGAGGTGGGAGGGTGGAAAGGATGGGGGTTAGGGGGAGAAAATGATAAGAAATTAGAGTTTTTTTGAGATTTTGTAATGTTATATTTTTACATTATGGAAATGTGTATTGTTTTATTTGAAAAATAAATATTTAAATTAAAAGAAAAAAAAAAAAAGGAAAGGAACAGAACAGGGGGGGCCAGGAGAGAACAGTACGGGGGGCTGGAAGGGGACAGTACATGGGGAGCATAAGACAGCAGTATAGGGGGGCCAGGAGAGAAAAGTACAGGGAGGCCAGGAGAGAACTGTACAGTGGGAGGCAGGAAGGGAAGAGTAGGAGGCGGCCAAGAGGAACAGTGTATGAGGGCCAGAAGAGCACAGCACAGTTAAGGGGGGCCAAGAGGAAATAGTACAGGGGGGCCAGGAGAGAACAGTATGAGAGGGGGCAGGAGGGAACAGTATAGGGGGGCCAGGAGAGAACAGTATAGGGGGGGCCCAGGGGGGAACAGTATATTTGAGCCAGAAGGGAACAGTATAGGGGAGCCAGGAGGGAACAAATCGTTAATTAAGGTTTTCATGTTATATAGTTAAAAAACAATGTCATAGATCCTACCCAAAATATGCTGACTGACGTTGACCCTCACCGTGACCCTAGCAATAACCCTGACAATGATCTAGATTAAATCTTGATATAGCTATTTTTTCTTTATTTTATTTTTTTACACACATTTACATTCAAAGGAGAAAGAAAACATATAGGCAGGCTGTACAGTGACTGATCACTATGAAAGCCAGTTAAGAGACTAAAACAGCGATCAGGTGACTGGAAACCAGGAGTCCACTTCTATGAGGCCACATATATGCGTACTGTTGGTGGGAAGGAGTTAACTTATTTGATCAGTCTATTTAGTTTATCTGCACACAATCATGATGAAAATTAGTTACCTTTCTGATGTCCTGATAGAGAGAGATGTGGAGAAAAGCCACCCAAGGCTGGCATCATAAGATGAGCATACGGATTCTGCATCGAAAACCCAGGAAAGGTGGAGAGAGGGTCCATACTAGTAAAAGTGTTAAATTGGCTGGATCCAGATAAAGAACTGGCAGTCTGAAATAAAAAGGCATGATTAGAACAACAAAAGAAAAAGCAAGTGCCATAGTCCTGAGTGTCACGTTCAGACTGAATCTCAATTCTGGATTTATAGCAACTAACACTGACTAAAAGGCATAATTAGAACAACAAAAGAAAAAGCAAGTGCTATAGTCCAGAATCCTGAATGTCACGTGCAGACTAAATCCCAATTCTGGATTTATAGCAACTGACACTGACTAAACCACCTATACAACTGCCAAATTCAGTGTACTAACAAAATCAACATAATCAATCTAGCAATAAACTATCACGTACTCACAGCCTGTGTTTCTTATGTGCTCCAACTCCCACACAAGTTTTGTCCTGGCACGCAATTGTTCTGAGACTATGTACCAAGCTGCACTTGTGTGGCTCAGTGTACACGTATAGAAAAAAAAAGGCTGACAGGCAGTTATGTAGAAACATATACAGTGGGGAAAATAATTAATGCTTATTTTGTATTTCTTCCATTTGCGCATAATTGCTTCAACAGATGACAGCTTCTCACCAAGCTTCTTGCTGATAGTCTTGTAGCCCATTCCAGCCTTGTGCAGGTCTACAATCTTGTCCCTGATGTCCTTTGACAGCTCTTTGCCCATGATGGTGAAATTTGAAAGCAAAAAAAAAAATTCAAATACTTATTTTACTACTGTAATATTTAAAATACAGTCTTGGCAGGCTGGCTTTTTTAATGACAGAAGAGACTGTGTATGTATTATTTCATACAGTGCGGAAAATAACTATTTGATCCCCTGCAGACTTTGTAAGTTTGCCCACTTACAAAGAAATGAAGTGTCTATAATTTTTATCATAGGTGTATTTTAATTGATAGAGACAGAATATCAACCAAAAATCCAGAAAAAACACATGATACAAATGTTATACATTGAATTGCAGTTCAGTGATTAAAATATGTATTTGATCCCCTACCAACCAACAATAATGTGCTCATGTGGTACACAGATTAGTCCTGTCAATTTAAGAAGGTGCTCCTAACGACAAATAACGATGAATCTTTCCTCCATTCAAACCTCACCATCATGGGCAAAGAGCTGTCAAACACCAGGGACAAGATTGTAGATCTGCACAAGGCTGGAATGGGCTACAAGACCATCAGCAAGAAGATTGGTGAGAAGGAGAACTGGTGGAGCGACTATTTGCAAATGGAAGAAATACAAAATAACTATCAATCTCCATCAGTCTGGAGCTCCATGCAAGATTTCGACGTAGCCCCCCTGAGAGATATGAGTGGATGTACTGCTGTAAGCCCTGCACCCTTTGAGGACGTGCTTAGAATGAAACACGTCAGGGGACTACAGCATCTGGACATCTAGCCACCGCTGGTGGCCATCCTGAATCATTGCGGTCAGTACCATTTGTTTTATCTCTGCTTCTGGAAATAAAGTACATTTATGCAGTATCTCGCTATGTGATGTTCCTTATTGGGCTCTCTTTATGAGTGCCACCCTTCGCAGTACCAATCTTAAAGAGGGACCCCAGATGTGTATGAGTACCTGATGAACCAGGGAGCCTTGCCATGATGGATGACCAGAAGGGATTAGAGAGCGCAGTTTGACCTGAATGCAGATGACCTAGATGTACCTGCTGTGAGGGGAAACTTCTTTCATGCGTATTTTAAACGCACTTCTGGTGAGTGCACATTTCACTTATCTCCTGTTCACCTTGGATCACTTACCCTTACTGGCAAAGGAGACTTGGCAGAATTTGCACATCAAATCCCTTTGTGCCTTGGACGCTAGATTGAACATTGATTTCTATCACTAATGAAATGATATGATCTAACACCACTATTTGCACATTTTATATATATTGCAAAATTGTGTTTATATTGATATTTTACTACCTCTATTTATAGCGCTGCACCTTTATTATTTTTATGTTGTCTTGGAAGGTTGTGTTGGTTGCCTTTTTGGTGTTCTAGCAGCTTATATTATTTTCTGTTATAGTAAGCGCTCGCTATACAACCTATACATTTGGAACCACAGTCACCAAACAAACCATAGGTAAAACAATATGTCGCCATGGATTGAAATCCTACAGCGCCCAAAAGGCCCCCCTCCTCAAGAAGGCACATGTAGAGGTCCATCTGAAGTTTGCCAATGAACATCTAAATGATTCAGAGAATAATTGGGAGAAAGTGTTGTGGTCAGATGAGACCAACATTGAGCTCTTTGGCATTAGGATGACTTGCCATGTTTGGAGGAAGGAAAATGCTGACTACAACCCTTAGAACATCATCCCTACAGTCAAGCACGGAGGTGGAAATATTATGCTTTGGGGCTGTTTCTCAGCTAAAGGTACAGGCTGACTTTGTCACATTGAGGAGCCAATGGATGGGGCCATGTATTGTAAAATCTTAGATGAGAACCTTCTTCCCTCAGCCATAACACTGAAGATGGGTCGTGGATGGGTCTTCCAGCATGACATTGAAACAAAACATCCCACCACGGCAACAAAGGAGTAGTTCAAGAAGAAGCACATTAAGGTCATGGTCTCCAGACTTTAATCCTATAGAAAATTTATGGAGGGAGCTGAAACTTCAAGCTGCCAAGCGACAGTCAAGAAACCTTAAGGATTTAGAGAAGATCTGTAAAGAAGAGTGGACCAAGATCCCTCCTGAGATGTGCGCAAACCTGGTAACCAACTACAAGAAATGTCTTGCCTCTGAGCTTGTCGACAAGGGTTTCTCCACCAAGTAACAAGTCATATTTTCCTTGGGGATCAAATATTTATTTTACTCACTGAACTGCAACTCAATTTATAACATTTGTATCATGTATTTTCTGGATTTTCGGTTGATCTTCAGTATCTATTATTTAAAATACACCTCTGATAAAAATTATAGAACCTTCACTTCTTTGTAAGTCGGAAAACTTACAAAATCTGCAGTGACTCAAATAATTATTTTCCCCACTGTATATCCAAGCAAAAAAGTATTAGGGCAGGATCACAGCTTGCAGCACCTTCCTTCCAAAGGCCTATTCTTGACTTGAGAGCAGGTCCAAACGGATTGACGAAGGTTTGGAAACTGGACCGCTGCGGCTTGCAGATCTGAAGTGGAAGAGCTCCAACCCTTTCTGCCCAAGTTATAGTTACTGCTCTTGTTGAGTGAGCCTTGATTTTCGTTGGGGGTACCACAGAAGATGCTCCATATGCTACTATGGTTGCAGACTTCATCCACCTTGCAATAGTATTTTTTGAGGCTCTCTTGCTTTTGTTGGGCCCAGAGAAGAGTACAAAACAAACTAGAAGTGAATCTCCAGTCTTTAGTGAGTTCAATGTAAGCAATCATGCATCTCCTAACATTCAGTTTATTGAATTCTGCTTCTCCTGCACTCTTGGGATCTCCACAAAAAGAAGGAACTATGATCTTCTCAGGCCGGTGAAAATCTGATGCCACCTTAGGGAGAAAAGCTGGATCCAGGGAAATAATAACCTTTCTTGTAGTATAATGCAAAATAGTTCTGCTATCAAGAGAGCCTGAATTTTGGCGACTCTCTTAGCCGAAACTAGGGGCACTAGAAGGAATATTTTCAGGGTTAACATTCTGACAGGGCAGACATCCAATGGCTCAAAGGGTTCTTTACAAAAGATGTAGATAAATCCCATTATGGGAATCGGTCACTTTTTGGAGTTCTTGTTCTTCCATCATGGGGTGTTTTAATGAGCCTACATCCTCGAAAGAGAACTCTGATTTTTTTGAAACTTTAAATAAAAAGACATCTAATTTGGGGCACTTTTCCCAAAGACCAATGTCTTCCTTCTTGAAGGGGAACCTTCTTTTCAAATTTTTGGGAAAAAAGACTCTCCTCTGACTCCTTAGACTCTTGGATAGCATTTTTCAAAGTAGCATGATTAGGGAATGTTCTGGCTTGTTTAGCCTGGGGCCCTACATACAATTGATCCTGGACTGACAGCTCTTTACATTCTTCCCTCTCCAATTCCAGCGTGTCATAGACCGCTTTAAGCAATTCTTTCATTTCTTCAGATGAAAAAAGAAATCTTTGGACCTTGCTTACTTTTTCTTCTCTGAGCGCTTCTTCTGACTGATTCGGATCTGGAACTTTCCTGCATTTTCTTCAGTGTACCCTGCTCCTGAATCACTTCGGTGGTGTTGGAGCAACAGAAGCTGTATTAGCTTTGGAGCTACTGGGAAGGGCTCCTTGTACAACAGAATCATGCGTAAGAGATCTGAAAGATTGCGTAATCTCTTTCCTCATGCTCAAAACACAGAAAATGCTGTACAATAGACCCTCAAAAACTATGTGCAGTCCAAAACCCACAAGTCCAATCTTTAAATCTGTCTCCCACCTTCCTTTGGGAAAGATATATTAAAAAGCTTCCTTTTTTCTGAATATTGGTAAGGGTATGCATTCCTTATCTAGAAGTGTCACAGTGTTGGTTGAATGAAAGCACTGAAGAGTGATTCACATTCACGTGGCTTTTCACTTTTTGGCTTCACAGTTTTTTTCATTTTTGTTCACTTTTTCACTGATTTAATGTGATTGGGTATTCACTTGAATAAAGTCACTATTATTTGGATATATATAAAAGGATAATGCACTATGTGAATATTTTTTTCTGTTTGAGGTACACTAACGGAGGAATTTTTTGAAACACAAGAAGAAGTTGATTTAAAGATTGGACTTGTGGGTTTTGGACTGCACATAGTTTTTGAGGGTCTATTGTACAGCATTTTCTGTGTTTTGATTTTTGTACATCTTTGGGGGTGAAGGTGTTGGTAGTGCTGTGGGGAATTGTATTTAATTAATTTTTTAGGAGAGTGGTTTTTCATTTTTCTTTCCTCATGCTGTCTAAGAAACCTTTAAATAGAGCATGCCTCATTATTGAAAAGATTGTCCAGGCAGTCCTGACAGACTTTTCTTCCAGGTTGAAGATAGCTGTACATCTCTTTCTGAGTGGGTCTCCTTTGTTCTCTTTTTGTTTCCGAACTTTGTCCTGAAAAGTGCAGGACAAAAGATGTTCAGGAGCTTTTTGTAACGGGAGCTTAAAGGTGTACATAGATGCCTCCTCAAGTCTGCAGTGAGAATCGCAGGCTGGAGTTGTTGATCCAGTGGCACCATGAGATACAGAGACCCCATCCTCGGTTCTGGAGTGCTGGCCACATACTACTATTTCCAAGATGGCCACTGCGCGCTTTCCAGTCTCCCGACGTCACTTCTGCCCGAAGCAACATCCTCGCTGCTCACCTGCTGTCTCTGGTGCTCGAGCTGCACAGGAAGAACACCTCCATCCAGAGCCAGAAGAAAGGAGCGTCCCTTGAGAAGAAGCTCACGAGTCCCCAAATCCCACTGCTAGTGTACCTCCATCCTAGGGATAATCTGAGGACCCATAGCTGCTACCATTTAGGAAAAGGGGCCCCTATAGCAGACACATTCCCCAGCAGGGGAAACACCGAAAGGCCAGAGCTAGCTGTTACCCCCAGGTTCACTGCCCGTTGCCAGGATATAGTAGCAAGGAGGGCACTGCCACCTAGCATGTAGGCCAGACAAAAAAAAAAAAGTCTTCTTGTGACCTGTCTAGGCCAGAAGGAAACACAAATAATGTGGGCCTGTCAGTGGTGGCATGCCTTTTATAATGTGGATCAGGTGTTTCTTTAGCTAGGTGGGTGGAGCCTCTCTCTGTAGGCTGTCCTGGAGGATGACTCTGGAAAGCATTCTGCTGCTACTAAATGTCTTAATGATTGCAGATGCAGGTAGCTTGTATGCCAAGACAGTCTGTCAGGCATAATATTATATTGCAGTCCTGTCTAAAAATCTGCAAGCCATTTTACATATGTTTTTCTTTAAATAAAATTTTTGATTCACGTCTGATATGTACTAGATTCAACCTTTATAAGTACATATATTTCTTCAGTTATTCTGAGAGTGGATTTCCCCTAACCATGTAGTTGCTTATTTATGTTTACCAATACATATAATAATTCAAAAATATTTTTTGTAAAACTTGTGTGATGTTAATGTTAAGTCAAAGGTTTTTATTGTGCAGTTTGTTTAACATTCTGTCTATTAATTGAATGATTTAAATAAAAGAAAAAATGGCATATTGAGGTTTTTATCTAAATATTTGAAACAATAATCAGCTAGCTGATTATGAAAATAATAGTGCAGCCCTGGCAAAAGGTTTGACACAAATATTAATTTTCACAAAGTCTGCTTATGAAGAGAGATCAGATGAATTGCAATTAATTGCAAAGTCCCTCTTTGCCATGAAAATGAACTTAATCCCCCCTCTCAAAAAAAACATTTCCACTGCAGTACAGCCCTGCCACAAAAGGACCAGCTGACATCAGTGACGTCAGTGATTCTCTCGTTAACACAGGTGCCAGTGTTGAAGAAGACAAGGCTGGAGATCACTCTCTCATGCTGATTAGTTAGAATAACAAACTGGAAGCTTTAAAAGGAGGGTGGTGCTTGAAACCATTGTTCTTCCTCTGTTAACCATGGTTACTTGCAAGGAAACACGTGCAGTCATCATTGCTTTGCACAAAAAGGGATTCACAAGAAAGGATATTGCTGCTACTAAGATAGCACCTAAATCAACCATTTATTGGATCATCAAGAACTTCAAGAAGAGAGGTTCATCTGTTGTGAAGAAGACTTCAGGGGGCCCAAGAAAGTCCAGCAAGTGCCAGGAACGTCCCCTAAAGTTGATTCAGCTGTGGGATCGGGGCGCCACCAGTGCAGAGCTTGCTCAGGAATGGCAGCAGGAGGTGTGAATGCATCTGCATGCTCAGTGAGGCAAAGACTTTTGGAGGATGGCCTGGTATCAAGAAGGGCAGCAAAGAAGCCACTTCTCTCCAGAAAAAAACATCAGGAACAGACTGATATTCTGCAAAAGGTACAGGGATTGGACTGCTGAAGACTGGGGTAAAGTCATTTTCTCTGATGAATCCCCTTTCCAATTGTATGGGGCATCCAGAAAAAACCATGTCCGGAGAAGAAAAGGTGAGCGCTACCATTAGTCCTGTGTGATGCCAACAGGAAAGCATCCCGAGACCACGCATGTGTGTGGTTGCTTCTCAGCCAAGGAAGTGGGCATGAATTAAGAATGGTACAAAAATATCCTCCGAGAGCAACTTTTCCCAGCCATCCAAGAACAGTTTGGTGAAGAACAATGCCTTTTCCAGCATGATGCAGCACCTTGCCATAAGGCAAAAGTGATAACTAAGGTGCTTGCAGAACAAAACATCGAAATTTTTGGTCCATGGCCAGGAAACTCCCCAGACCTTGCAGTCAATCCTCCAGAGGTGAGTGAACAAAAAAAACCCCTCAAATTCTTACAAACTCCAAGCATTGATTATGCAAGAATGGGCTGCCATCAGTCAGGATGTGGCCCAGAAAGTGACTGACAGCATGACCCATTGCATAGGTCTTGAAAAAGGGGGGTCAACACTGCAAATATTGACTCTTTGCATAAACATAATGTAATTGTTAATAAAAGCCTTTGACACTTATGAAATGCTTGTAATTATACTTCAGTATACCATAGTAACATCTGCCCAAAAGATCAAAAACACTGAAGCAGCAGATTTTGTGAAAATTAATATTTGTGTCATTCTCAAAACGTTTGGTCAGGGCTGTATGTTCTAAACAGAGCAAAAAAAATGGTTGGAAACAAGGAAACAGCTAGGGACTCAAAAGCTGCAATATTTTCCATTGTTGTTCTTGGATTACGAACAAAGAACTACAGAACTTGAGGGGGCTTTACATCCCCCCTTGCTAGCTTTACCACCTTTTACTTGCCTGTCTCTGTGATACTGTTTATGTTTGGCCTAGTTTACTTAAGAACTAATATTACAGTAGGCCACCAATCAATGTCTTTTCCATTAGTGCCTTGCATGCACAGTCATAGATGGCCCAACCAGTTCACAAGAGGGCATAGATCACAGCTAAGGAAATGGGTCACCCTCTGATCTGAGGTAAGCAAAAGGGGATATAGTTATAGTGTATTATTGATAGATAAAAATGGACTTGTGTGTCTCAAACTATGAGGCTTCTGATTAGTTGTAGGGAATATTATATTTTTGGTCTACTCAGGTGATTTAGGCTACTTTGGTCATATGTTGTTTTCAAACTATGTACCGTTATATGTTTTGAGTAAAATCGAGGAGGGGGAGCAGTTAGGATTGATCAGTGTAAAAGAAAATCAATTCTTTAACCCTAATTTAACTTTTTTCACTCTCATCAATCCACCCCTATGGAGGTAATGTCAATAAATTAATTGTATTAAATGGTTCTTTGCAGTAAAAAAATAAAAAAAATTAAAAAAAACAGCACTGAGGGACATTTATAGGATTTCATTGATGACCTTCATTTCTAAAAAAAACTAGTTACCTGGCTGTTGTGCTGAATATCTCTGAAACACTTTGTAAATCTGACCTTGACCAAATAAGCATAGAAGCAAGAGAAAGCCAGGTATCTCTAGAGCAAATTCAATTCCTCTCAGATATATACTGGTGCTCACAAACCATTTTAAGAGGTATACTTTCTCTCAAGAACAAGTTTAAAGTGGTTGTAAAGGCTCAAGGTTTAATACCTTCATGTATTCTATGTATGAAGGTAAAAAACCTTGGATGTGCAGCATCCACTCCAGCCCCCCCTAATACTCACCTAAGCCCCCTCTTGATCCAGCGATGTTCACGCTCCTTGCTGGCGTTACGTCCGATCCAGCTCCATCTTGCTTTCCACGCTGGTCACTGTGGCGGACGGCTGCATTCGGATGTTTCAGCTCCACAGTCCAGCTACACATAGACTGTCTGGATTTCAAATAACACAAGAAATACATCCGGACGAATTACTGACATGCCTGTCTCTGTTCATCTTCTAGTGAGTTGCCAACTGTATGTTTTTAATAAACTCCACTACTAATGTTGCACTTAGTCTGGCACCCCTCTGATCTCAAACTCCAGCTCACACTTTATAAGCAATTACAGCGTACAGTTTTTTTTTCCTTTTGGGATAAAGGTTTTACTTAAACAAATAAAAGGTCATCATTGTCAGTGGTAAAACTCTAATCCTTAACCCTGTAACTGCTACATCTGCAAGACAGCTTTTTCTTTGAAAAACAACAGATTCACTGGCAGGATCACTAGGTGAAAATATAGGAAAGAAAAGTAATGCAGCCATCATTTCAAAGAATTGGTAAGCGGCAATATAATAAATGTTTGCTTTTGAGTTTATTACCACTTTAATTAATAAAAGTAATAAAAGTACAAGAGAAGTATGGCCAAAGCTTTTTTGTGGGTCACAGGACTGCACTTTGGCTTTCCTGCGACACAAAATTAGCTGATAGCACCGATATAGGACAGCTGCAGCATCACACCAATGCTGCAGCATACAGGTACTGTACGTATTTGTGGTTATTTTAAGTACCCCAGTAATAGCAAAATAAAAGTATGTAATTAAAAAATTTTAAAGGGATTTATTGTAGTTACATTTTTAACACTGTGATATTCTATATCATTGATGTTTGCACAAAATTCTTAAATTAAACAGAGTGTGTGGATTTGATTAGTAGCACTCATAAGAAACACGTTTTTGGCTATGCTGCAGGAGAATGCAGTTTATGGCATTGGGTACTGTGAAACTACATAACTTATTTCTTGAAACTGCTATAAATAGACACTATAGTATGATGAAAAAAATCTCTATCTAAAAGCTGGTTTTACTGCCTATATTTGTGCTAATCCAGAAAAGACCAGACTGGAGAGCAGACTAAGGGGAAATACACCTGCTCAACTGGAAGGGAAAAAGAGCAAATTACATGATGAAATTTTACATGAAACTTTTTATCAATGTCATAGCACCCAACATGCACAAATGTTATTTTCAAAGGAATGCATGCCTCTCTAAAACAAAGTTCAATGTTCCACATAAAACTGGAGTAAGTTAAACAGTAACAGCTCTTTCAGCCCTTGGTTAACCTAGGTTCACACCCAAGCATTTTCTGCAGCATTTTGTAGAAATGCAGTACAGTCCACTTAACATGAATTCCTATGGGACATGTTCACATCTGCACGTTTTCCCCGGTGCATTTTTTCGAAAGAGCCAGGGACTTTTTTGAACACAAAAAGTTGCGTTTTTGGTTCTATAGACTTCTATGGAAACGCTGCAGAAAAGCATGTAGTGCATTATTTCTGCATTTTAAATCTGCCTAGCAACAAGAAAAATAAAAAATAAATGAAAAAAAAACCCCAACAAACGCAAAATGCATCAAAAGCGTGTAAAAAACGTAAAGGAAAGGCAATGCAGAAACGGCTCAAACGCAATCTGCACAGGTGTGAACCTAACCTTAGGGAAGAACAGGGGGTTCATAATTATCATAATTCACTGCTGAAAACAAATTAATTGCAAACATTTCTCATGTCTTAAAGGTATTATAACTATATCTTAATAAATGTGTTCATGATTCTACCAGATTGCTTGGAAAACATGTCATACTGAACCAAGTATACAGCTGTTCACAACCAATTTTTATGCAGACATCTATGAAACTGGCTTCACTTTCATACAGCTTTTTTCTAGTAAAATTATTATGTAAATCCGATACAGTATGAATGCATGCGTGGGAGTTTAAATTTAAATAATGTATTCTTGTTGTATGGCTATTTTCATAAAAGATCACATCTATAAATGGTGATTATAAAATATCCTTGTACTTCAAATATTTCAATAACCTCACCAATAGACTGTTAGATGTTGGGACAGAATCAAGGATGAGATCCAGTTCATCACCAATAATTTCATCACGTAAATTTGACACTGGAAACAGAGCAGACGTTTCACTGCTGGAAAGGGCTGAAGGGAAAAGTCCTACTTCGGGTACAGCTGCAGGGAGCACATTAGGGGAGAGAGATGACACTGGAGTGGGAGATTGTTCTCTTAATAATTCAGTTTTAATACTATGCGAAGAGAAGGGTGGAGGAGGGGATTTACAGTCATCCACTTCAGGTAAATCTAAAATAGAGCAGAGATAATCATCTTAAAATAAATAATGCAATATAAACTTCTGATGTGATCCTTTTAGTACATCTAAAAGCTGAACTCTACAAAAATTCTCCCTTGCAGTAAGGCTGCCCCTGCACCGCAAGGGTTAAATGATCATCTAGAGTGCAGGATAAGAGGTTTTAATTACACAAGCTTCCATTTTTGTGGATTCCTCTGCGCAGCAAGACTGGTACCTGCAGCCTCTTCTCCCCTATTCTGTGGCAGATGCCCTTGACGTAATCAAGACCCATGGAAGGGCCATAACCCTGAACTTGACGTGGGTAAATTGAAGAACAGTCCGCTGCCAGAGCATAGGGGAGCACCGTATCTGGTAAGTAAAACTGCTGTTCCTATCACCTAGATCTGAACGAGCACTTAACCTTTGCAAGTGGATCGGTTTTTACTTTTCTTGAAGTTGGGCTTTAACTGCATTCTGTTTAAGAACAAAGTGAATGTATAGTAAAGGAAATTCTTATATCACTATGTCTTTATTTGGCCACATATATTAGGCTAAGATGCAAAGCTACTGTTTTTAAAGAAGAGCGCCAGACTCATCTGAAAAATAAAGTCAGCAGCTACAAAAACTGTAGCTACTGACTTTTAAAAAACAGCCACTCACCTGTCTTACGATCCAGCGCTGTGTTCACACCAGCAGGGTTCACTGGCCGTCCTCTCTCCATTAAGTGTGGGCACCTGGCTATGACATCTTGCAGCCTCACAGCTGGGTGCCCACTGTGAATGTGTGAGCAGCCTTGCGCATTGCAAATGGTCCCTTGTTTTCTGGGATCTGTCACGTGTCCCAAAAGACTATGGGGGGGGACAACAACTTTTGCTTCTGATCGTCTGGGCAGTTGGAGCAGAAGTGGGAGCCAGTACCTGTCAAAATCAGGTAGCCTCTCCCAAAAGATGCAAATGCCTCAAGGGGAGTGAGGGACTAGTCCTTAAAGCGGAACTTCCCCTTTTGGGCAGAGCTCCGCTTTAAATCTAGTTATAAAGACAAGGTCAAATTTTTGTCCCAGTAAAAATGGTGGGATTGGGCCAAGTATGCTCCCTGTACAGTGGAAAGAAAAATTTAAGCAATAATTATAACAGGGAAATATAAACCTGAAAGAAAAAAATAATAACATACATACCAGGTTCTAGTTCATCTGCAACATAATCTGTCTTCTGTAATAAAAAGAAATGTATAAAAAAACGGAAGAAGCAAACAATCTATTGATTTAGGTCTGATAGAAGCAGTCACTCATTGGCCCACTGATACTTGATAGTTGTTATGGACCATAGAAACTAAATATATTAATTAAAGCCCAAACCCAGGAATATAAAAAATCCACCCTTGCAGTGGGGCTCCCAAGCAATGAAGGGGATGAATGCTTGTTTTATTTAGGGGGCACAGCACTGGCTGTGTTATTTACCTGTGTCCCTGCTTCATTGCTCTGGTCTGTGAATGGAACCTCAACATCAACATGGACAATATGTTGTATGTACAATATGGGGACCTTTCCCTGTATGCTACATGGAGAAGCCTGGAGTGCAATGCAGCTGTGGCGGACCGATCACAGCACTGGTGGTAGCAAAGAATAAGGTAATTCTCCTTATTCCACTGCCCTAGACATGATGAACATTTATATACAAAAAATGACCAGCGCCAAGACCATGAGTTAATTGTTAAATAAATGCTGCTGCTCATTTAGTGTAAACACCAAAAAATGATATAAAACATCAAAACAGCGCAAATATAGAATACAAATTAATAAAAAATATATGATGAATACACTCCAGTGAAAAATTAAATAAAATTATATATATATATATATATATATATACAGTGAGAAAAAGAAGTATTTGAACACCCTGCGATTTTGCAAGTTCTCCCACTTAGAAATCATGGAGGGGTCTGAAATTCACATTGTAGTTGCATTCCCACTCTGAGAGACAGAATTTAAAAAAAAAATTCAGGAAATCACATTGTATGATTTTTAAATAATTTATTTGTCTTGCACTGCTGAACATAAGTATTTGAACACCTGAGAAAATCAGTGTTAATATTTGGTACAGAAGCCTTTGTTTGCAATTACAGAGGTCAAATGTTTCCTGTAGTTCTTGACCAGGTTTGCACACACTGCAACAGGGATTTTGGACCACTCCTCCACACAGATCTCCTCTAGATCTGTCGCTGAGCAACACGGAGTTTCAGCTCCCTCCAAAGATGTTCTATTGGATTTAGGTCTGGAGACTGGCTAGGCCACTCCAGAACCTTGATATGCTTCTTACGGAGCCAATCCTGGCTGTGTGCTTCGGGTCGTTGTTTCACTTTATTGAATGGGAGTGGGACTTATTAATTTTTTTATATTATATATATATATATATATTATTATTTTATTTAATCTTTCACTGGAGTGTATATTCATCATATATTTTTTATTTATTAATTTGTATTATATATTTGCGCTGTTTTGATGTTTTATATGATGAACATTTAACCCTTGCAATTAATTTTTTTTATATTTCTGGAGATGGACTTTAAATCACTGCTCTTACAGCAATCTGGCTGCTTCTTCAACGAGCTCAAACTGAAAATACCATGCAACAGAAGAACCTTTTTATTCACCTTTATGGTAGGTTGTAAGGAAAAAAATCGTAATTTTCCACATGAGATCAGGCTGCTGCTATCCAACGCTCCCAGGGGTGTAGGATATTGTGCCCCCCAATGTGCATTGTGGTCCCACATGCCAATCCCTACTTCACTACAGAATATAATAGTGATGTAGAGACAGACAGGATAAACCAAAGCGTGTCACTTTCAGTTGGTGTGTTGAGTTAGAGAATGACTGCTTCCATCATAATATAAAAAGAATTTACTTAATAAACCATCATATTCATATTTAATTATTATCAAACACAAAAACATGCATCGTTGTGGAAAGTTCAACATTTATCGCAAACATAGAAAAATAGTATTCTTAGATCCCTCCCCTAAAAAATACAGGCACATGTACCAGCTGGACTGAAAGCACTTTTCTACCATGTTACCATGCTACTTGTCTTTCGCTTTTTTTTTTTTAAATTCCTGGGGGGACATTCAGGTCTAAAGTCTTCTGTCTTTATCTGTGCACAAGAGAAGGGTCATTCTGGTGCATGCATCACAGCCTATGTGATGTGGACACAACTTGCTATCACTGGGGTCCTCTCAGGATCCAAAGAAATGATAGGAATAATATGGTCATCAAGGAGGCCAGGAAACCATGCTGGCAAGGGGACTTAGGCGAGTATAAAATGCTTCACATGGTATTATTACAAAAAATTAAACTGCAGAATGGGTTAGAGGGGGGACAAAACTGGGGGAGATGGGTTTAAAGAAAAATAGAAGGGATTTAAATGTATATGCTTCAGTTGTAACAAAGGTGACATGTACCCCGCTGGACTTAACTTATAGTAAGCCAGCATATTTTGCAAAGTGCCTGAATTCATGGAGTTCAGCTTTTAATGAACCTCTGACAAAAAATACTAACCTCCTCAGTCGCATCCATATCTGTTCCTTGTGAACCAGGCTGAAATACAAAACAATATTTTTAGAGAATGATGAACCCCAATGGTAAAAGAATAAAGGAGAGTAAAATACTGCTTACCTGAGCCCTGATATATGCTTTTCTGATTTTCAGTCCAAGTTTCATAGCTAGTTCTTGGGTTAACTTTACAACACTTTCATCCTGCATTAATAACATTTTTTTTATTAAAGGTGTTATTTTAGAAATTGTCTTCATATGAATGAGTACCTTTATTTGTTAAAGGAAATGTGCATTGCATAAACTTTTTTTTTTCTTTCTTCTGCCAGGTAAATACAAAATATTGCTTGTAAATATTTTGTATTTTCATTTTAATCTCTAGGATTCTTGTTTATCATGCTATAATTCCTTAATGAAAAAGGCAGAGTTCTACAGCTCAGGCTGAAATTTAACACAAACCTGTTTCTTCCTTTTTCTATGTACAGATGGTTCTAACTTAAGTTTCAGTTCAAAAGGGGAGGTCGTGAAGTAAACTGCTTAAAGCTGAAGTTATGGGACTCGGTACGTTACTCCAGTGGCCTGATGTCACCTTTCTTGCCCTTGCTTCCAATCGTTAATAACCCTCTTTTCCCGCCGGGTCTAGATCACCCGAGGGCATTTTCTTGGTGGGTGGCTCATGGTTTCTCACAGGTGCGACACTTTTTGATTTTTCGGTCCTTTCCCACCTGGAATGTCCTCCGGGAGTCTCGGGATGTTCCCCCAGCGGAATTTTTTCGGTACCTTCAATTGCGGCACTGGCTACTCTCGCTGAGGGCCACTTCTGCTTTCCCATATCAGACATCTGCCTTTGAACGGCTTTGCCAGCAGCGTCCGGGCGCCCCGGGCCTTATCTCCCTTCTTTACGCAGCTTTGAACAGATGCTCGTCGCACACTTCTCTTTCATATGTAGTTCAGTGGGAACGCGACCTGGGAGTGGCTGTGGATCCGGAGGACTGGAATAAAGCCTGGTCACTCATAGCTAAATGTTCGTTTAATACGACCACGCTGGAAGCAGCCTATAAGGTATTGTTTTGTTGGTATTGGGTGCCGGCTCGTTTGGCCCAGGCCAACCCTGCCTGTAGTGATCGATGTTTTCGGGGTTGTGGCCATCGTGGCGATGTACTGCATATCTGGTGGTCATGCCCGAGGTTGGTTCGTTTTTGGTCTCGTGTGTTTGGCCTCCTTTTCACTTTGTTTCATCTCTCCATACGCCGGGATGCTCGGTATGCTTTGCTTCATTGCCCCATACCGGGCCTCTTGGCTCGTCAGCAGCGATTGGCTTCCTATTTGTTTTTATCAGCCACTAGGACAATTGCCCAGGCCTGGAAGAGTCCGTTTGTACTTTTTCAGGGGGTGCGGGATCGTATGACTACTATGATGCTCAATGAACAGATGTCGAGTATATGCAATGACTCTCAACATAAATTTTTGAAAATATGGGAACCGTGGTTGCAATATGCCTTTCCCACGCTCCCCCCGGCCAGTGTAGGGAGGTGATGGAGTTTTGTATTGGCGCTCATGGACCCTTGCTCTCTGGTGTGTGTTTTTGTTTTTTCTCTTTCTTTCTTCTCTGCTTTTCTTCTTTCCTTTTCTGTTTGTTTTGATGTGACAGTGGACAGCTGTCTTTAGTTGCGATAATCTGAGTTTCACTGATGTTATTGTTACCTATGTGCCATTGATAGCCCCTACGTGGGCATACGTTTTGCCTTATTGGAATTAGAGCATTGTCTGCTCTATTATACATTTTCTATCGGTGCAATTGATAGCCCCTGCGTGGGCGTGTTTTGTTGCCTCTGTTTTATACTGTTTAAAATTAATAAAAACCATTGAAATACAAAAAAAAAAAAAAAAAAAAAAAAAAAGCTGAAGTTATTCCTTCTATTTTGCTTTTCCCTGGTCCTGTTCAACTGTGTATTTTTAACTCTCCTCCTTAAACTGCAAGGCAGCAGAGGGGGGTGCTTACATGGTGCTGTCATGAAGCTTTGTGCCCAGGACAAAAATCTATTTATTTATTATAGGTACTTATATAGCGCCATCAATTTACGCAGAGCTTTTACATATATATTGTACATTCACATTAGTCCCTAACCCTCCAGGGGACTACAATCTAAAGTCCCTAACTTACATTCATACATACACATACTAGGGACAATTTAGACAGGATCCAATTAACCTACAAGCAAGTCTTTGGAGTGTGGGAGGAAACCGGAGTACCTGGAGGAAACCCATGCAGGCACAAGGAGAACATGAAAACTCTAGGCAGGTGGTGCCGTGGTTGGGATTCAAACCAACGACCCTAGTACTGCCAGGTGGAAGTGCTAACCAATTAGCCACTGTGCTGCTGATCACTCATCATGCTTGATGAGCGGTAGCACTGCTGAACGCAACCTATTCGAGTGAAAGGGGAAGTGCCACAAATTCCCTGCAACCATGCGCAAAGCATGTGATTGCAATGCATTGGTGTGACATTTATGGTGTTAAAACAGGCAGGGGGAAGGCATTATATTGCAGTGAAGAAGCCCATGCCTTTGGCATTCAGGACATTGACATTTCTGTTCTCAGTGAGGATGAACTCTGGACACATCAGAAATTAAGACCAGGCATTGGGGCGCAAACATAGTCATTTATTATGGGTCAAGTTCCTTCAGCTATGAACCTTATTGGTCTCCTTTGATGATTATTCTTACAGCAAAAAATATATACTCACACTTCTGAGTGCTTACACATATCTGGGACTCTGTGTGGGTTTCTTTCCCCACATCTGCACATATGAGACATCCGTATCTTGCTGACTGCTTGGACTATTTCTCTCTGCCTTCCCATCTACTCTGGCTCCTGCTGTATGGCAGTCTATTAGAGTGATATACATCTGCATAGTTATTATTGACTATTCTCCTGAAGAAGCAGGCAGAGATTCCTGTGAAACATGCTGAGAAATGAAAAGTCATCTTCAATACACATATCATATTCTGCTAAGTTTGGATTCGATCACATTTGCAATGTGTAATGCATGTCTATGATGGTTGTTATCTTAATGTAATAGAATTAATTTCTATCAGAAGTATTTTAGAAGGACTTCTAGTCTTTATATACACAATATTAATAAAGTATATTAAGGGGAGTGATTCTCCCTCTTATTATTTTTTAACTAAAATGCTTCTACTTTGTATTACTGCTTGGGGCACCTAAAAAGTCCCTATGGTATTCTTTTTGTGTTTTTTTGTCTAAATTTTGTTGGATGTGGTGTACCCACTTTGGAACCAGACCCACCTAGCACAATTTCTTTGAATGTATTATTTTAGCCTAGGCCAGAAACCAGGAAGCAACTGAAAATATGTTAAAAAAACAAATCAGCTTCAATGTCAAGCAACACTTACATCTAGTATGAATTCTCATAGCTCTTCTACACAAAAGCTATTATTTTAGCAATCCATGTTCTCCAATTACAAAGTATACATAAGCAGAGTTAATTGAAAAAAAAAAAAAAGGAACAGACATGTTCCAAGCTTATCTTACCTTTGGAGCAATAAGGGAGCACTTGGCCACAGCCTCATAAGCCTCTTTGTATTTCTCCAATATAAAGAGGGCTTTAGATTTGCAGTACAGAGTTCTGAGATTTTTGTCATTTATACGCAAAGCATCCTCACAATCTCTTAAAGCATCCTCATGTAAACCCTAAAGATAACAGATAATACAATATTATTTTTAAGCCAGAACATCAAGGGGTTGTGGCCCCACTCTAAAAAAAAAAAAAAAAAAAAAGCCAGGAATAAGATCAACAGATTCAACAGCAACTGTTGTTATTTGTGAACAACTACTTTCAAGGATGAAGCACATGAAGGGCAAAATTAGAACCAAAATATCTGATGAGAATTCATGGAGATCTGCTACTACATCCATCGAAGCAGATATTAATGTTAGTTTATCAAAAAGAGTATCAAATATCGCCCTAGTTTTATGTTGCCCTCTTACTTTTGTAATTAAAAAATATAAAAAATGAGGTTTATTACTAAAAAAAAAAAAAAAAAAAAATGAGGTTTATTACTCAGATAAGTACATCTATCTATATCCGTGAATATTAACTTTATGATCTGCCCAACATTTTC
Source organism: Staurois parvus (assembly GCF_062004578.1). Classification (NCBI taxonomy): domain Eukaryota; kingdom Metazoa; phylum Chordata; class Amphibia; order Anura; family Ranidae; genus Staurois; species Staurois parvus. The sequence goes on along the minus strand of NW_028317880.1, from coordinate 513,682 downwards.
TGCTCATCAGCTATGCCTTTTGTTAGTGTATTTTATGTTAAGCTCAAGAAATTTCCTCTTCTGCCAATGTGGACCAGGAAGGTCAAAAAGTTGGACACCCCTAGCTAAGACCATGCTGATCAGCTCTCATGTCAAGTAAACAATGCAAATGCAGTAGGTAAGGATCAAATCTCTGCAGACTAAACAAACAAGACTAAACAAGGTTATATGATTAATTCACAGGACACTCAAAAGGTTCCCAGGCTTAACCTTTATAGAAGGCGTAGGCAATCCTGGAGAGTTGGGAGATCTACCTGAAGAACATGAAGACATTAAAAATCATCTTTTTTCGCTTTAAAGAAATAACCTATTAATTTAAAAAGTAAGGAAGGTTTGAAAAGTTCAGAGGTAAGCAGTAATGAAGAGTTAATAAATCAGCAGTAAAGCAGAATGCAGAGGTCAGGAGAAAGCAGCACAAAGTTTAGAGGCTTGTACTAAGAAACACAGTCTACAATGGTAAGGAGTGAGTAGTAAGTAATGCAGAGTTATGGGTCAGTAGTATCATAGAGTTCAGGAATGAGTAACATCAAGTCAGTAGTAATGCAAAAAGGAAGGGTCAGAAGTAGGTAAGGCAGAGTGCAGGGGTCATAGGGGGGTGTCCGGGCTGGAAGATAGGGCAATGATTGGTGGAACAAAATGTTACACATACAGACCAAAGCTTTAATGAGACAGAACTCGACCTTGATATCAGAGCTCCATGTGTTGGTCGGTGACTCACTCATACTGCGGCTCTGACATGCATTTGAGTTGGGTCTATTGCTGTTCCTTAAATCTTGTGTTTATCCTTCTTTTTGCTTCCCTTCTAACCATTCAATCTCCTCCTGTGCCTTATCATCATGACTCTTCAAACACGTTTGAGGAAAGACATGCAGATCTCTAAGCTTATGACTGCATGTTGGTGTTTGAAATATACAGTTGTGTTAAAAATAATAGCAGTGTGTTGAAAAAAGTGAATAAAGCTCAATATCCTTCTAATAGCTTTTATTTCCATACACACAAATGCATTGGGAACACTACACATTCTATTCCAAATCAAAACATGAAGAAAAATATATCAAATTTGTGTTGTTCCTCTAAAAAAAATTGAAGAAAAGTGAATATTAGACTGTTCAAATAAAATAGCAGTGTTTGTATTCTTCTTTACAAACTCAAACATTCACTATATAAACTGAAAAACGTTTGAAGATTTTGCTCTCCTTTGAATCACTTAATGAATATTTAGTTGTATAAGCACTGTTTCTGAGAACTGCTGTACATCTGTGTTGCATGGAGTCAACCAACTTCTGGCACCTGTGAACAGGTATTCCAGCCCAGGATGATTGGACTACATTCCACAGTTCTTCTTTATTTCTTGATTTTGCCTCAGAAACTGCATTTTTGATGTCACCCCACAAGTTTTCTATTGGATTAAGATCCGGGGATTGGGCTGGCCACTCCATAACGTCAATCTTGTTGGTCTGGAACCAAGATGTTGCACGTTTACTGGTGTGTTTGGGGTCGTCTTGTCAGAACCCCCATTTCAAGGGCATTTCCTCTTCAGCATAAGGCAGCATGACCTCTTCAAGTATTCTGATGTATTCAAACTGACCCATGATCCCTGGTATGCGACAAATAGGCCCAACACCGTAGTATGAGAAACATCCCCATATCATGATGCTTGCGCAACCATGCTTCACTTTCTTCACAGCGTAGTGTGGCTTGAATTGAGTGTTTGGGGGTCGTCTGACAAACTGTCTCCGGCCAGTAGACGCAAAAAGAACAATCTTACTTTCATCATTCCACAAAATGTTGCGCTTTTTTCTCTTTAGGCCAGTGCTCTTTGGCAAATTGTAACCTCTTCAGAACGTCTTTTTTTCAACAGTGGGACTTTGCGGGGGCTTCTTGCAGATAGCTTGGCTTCACATAGGCGTCTTCTAATTCTAACAGTACTCACAGGTAACTTTAGACCTTCTTTGATCTTCCTGGAGCCGATTGTTGGCTGAGTCCTTGCCATTTTGGCTATTCTTCTATCCATTCGAATGGTAGTTTTTTGCTTTCTTCCACGTCTTTCAGGTTTTGGTTGCCATTTTAAAGCATTTGTGATCATTTTAGCTGAGCAGCCTATCATTTTCTGCACTTCTTTATATGTTTTCCCCTCTCCAATCAACTTTTTAATCAAGGTACACTGTTCTTCTGAACAATGTCTGGAACGACCCATTTTCCTCAGAATTTCAGAGAGAAATGCACTGTAACCAGCATGTACAACATTTGCTGCCTTCCTTCCTTAAATAAGGGCAATAATTGCCACCTGTTTTTCAAAGAATGAATGACCTCACTAATAGAACTCCACACTGCTATTATTTTGAACATGCCCCTTTCAATTAGTGATTCAATTACACAGAATCAGCAGCATGCATGTCATGACTGTTGGGTCTGTTGGATTTCTATTACTCTACTACACCTGCTAGTAAATTATTTGCCATGTAGAAATATAATTTCTACCAAAAACACTGATTGATCAGGTTAGTGATGTCTGACTGCTGTTATTTTGAACACAAATATATGTCACATGCCTGTGATCGACTGGTTGCCAAACCCAGCTTTGTAGACTACATTTAACATGTTTAGTTACATAACTAGCACATAAAAGCATTCTCATAGTGAGGTACTGCTAGAATTCAGTTACTGGAATGCAGACACACTCTTGGACTAGACTGTGGATTTAGTTGTTTTCATAATCATGTAGCTACTTTAGGTAGTTTTTAAACTTCAGGTGCTCGGTTTTTCCCCATATATGTACTAACCTAAACCTTTCAGCACAGACTAAATCACAGCTTGTTTGCAAATCATATGATAGTAAAGACCAAAAGCTAGGAGGGCCAACTTCTAGGAGTCATAATCTCATCCTGCGGTCATCCTATTTCAGTTGTAGTAAGCAGCACAAAACACCATAAAAGGCCATATCCAATACAAGATGGGAGGGAGCTATGTCCCTCAATGAACTCCAAGAAAAAGATTTCATGAGCAGAACAAAAATCCCATTTTATTTATTGTCCATTGAGGGACACAGCATTTCCTATTCATGAACCAATGGACATCCCCAAGCAGTTCAAAGCAGGGGTATTTTGTAAAACTAGGTGAAGGTGTGGGCTGAAGAAAAGGTAGAAGCTTCACAAATTTGAGGTACAAAAATCTGATGGTGAAAGGCCCAAGACATTCATTTGCCCTAGTGAAGAGGGCACAAACAGGAAAGGGTGGGAAAGTTCCTATTTGTACACCTGTACATCAGTTTGCTGAATACACCTGGAAATAGTTGAACTGGAAGCCGAAGCCCATTTCTTGGAACCCTCCAGAATGGCAAACAACAAATGATATTTCCAAAAAACTATGAGCAATCTTCTTACAATGTTTAGTAACCAGACAAAGAAAGGCAAATAAATGTCTTCATTCATAACCTTTTCTCTCTGAAGAACTTAAACAAATTCTTTACAGGACATGGCAGCTACATCAGAGACTTTCTAGCCTAAGTAATTGCCACAAATGAAGCCATATTGTGTGATATAGAAGACAGAGAGAAATTTCAGACTGGTTTAAAAGTAGGTTTCTGGAGGACTGACAAGACCAAGTTGAGATCCCGTGGTTGACGTGACAATCTAATAGGAGCAGAAATATAAGTGACTCCTTGAACAAAAGTCTTGATCGAAGAGTGAATAGCCAATCGACTCTGCAAGTGAATAGCCAATGCTGAAAACTGAGCTTGAGGGTACTCCCCAGTGAAATGGGTCAACCCTTAGCCTCATACCAGCCGAAGTAGGCCTTACAGGTGCAATGATACATTTTTGGGAAGTGGATTCTAATGGTAGAGATCATAGAGTATGAGATACCTTGGTCCCTCAGGTCCCAGGAAGCCACCAGCGCATCCATTACCAGTGGATTGTGAGACCTGGAATAAAGCCTATCTAACTTCCTAGATAGGAAGCAGATCTATTATCCAGCATTCCCCAGTGGAAGCAGAGATCGTGGCATGTTAGACTATTCCCCAGGATCCAGGCATTGTCAACTCAGAAACCTGTAAATTTTCCATGCCACTAACAGAGCTGGAATACTGTTCTGTCCAGGCCAACCTCTACTCCCCTGGCTGTTGCTAAGCTCTTTGGCTCTACTTGTTGATGTTTGCCATTGTCTGATTTATTATTTTGGACGACCTGACATTTGTGCAGACAAGGGAAAGAAGGCAAGGCCAGAGACATTGTCCACCACAAATATGATGTCCTGGCATATTCACCCAACTGGATCTCCCTGTTTAAAGAGAGGAGGATTTGTCCCATTCAGATAAACTGTTCCTTTGCAAGCATCCCGTATGACACTAGGCAAATTACATGACTTAGACATAATACAATGAGAACCAAAACTCTCATGCAATTCCACAGGATAGATCATCTGTGTAAAAGGCATTAATGAGCCTGAAACTGGAGTTTCTCCAGGCGAGAAGACTGGCTAAAGCAGTGTCCAGTGCAAGACTCAGATAATATAGGCAATGGGATGGTGTCAGTGATGACACCTTTATACTGAAAAGCCAATAATAAAAAATTCTTCCAGAGTCTGAAGAGTTATGTTGACATTGATCTCTAGATTCACTGATGACCGTTTCCTTATCAGCATGTTGTCCACGTAGCCTTTAAACAGGTATGACCTGTACTCAAAGAGTACAAACCCTTGGTGAACACTCTGGATGTAGATGAATAGCTGAAAGATGGGCACAAATTTATAGAAATTGACCACCATGGTGAACGGGAGAAACCATTGGTGATCCTTAGATGTAAAGGCATGCATCCTGACAGAAGAAAATTAAGAGTGAATAATAACTATGAGAGCCTTCAAATCCAGAATAATATGCATAACAGCTTTCTGCTTGAAAACAGTAAACAGGCTGGAGATTTTCCCTGCGGGAGAACAGGAACAATGACTTCCTGAGACAGTACTCCCTAAATGGCCTGTCAGAAGCTGAGACCAGGATGCTTGAAGCAATGAATACTGCTGTGGGAAAGGGAAGGGGGGGGGAGATTTCTAGTCTGCGTCTGCGCCCAAAGGTTACAATATTCAGCACGTACAGATAATCTCCAGATCTCTGCAAAGGGTCACATATGTCCACCCAGTTGTAGACTACTACAGGCTGCAGATGCAGATTGCATTATAGCCCACGATTCACGAATATGAAACACAGTATCCCTCAGTAGATGATAAAGCAACTCAACATTTTGACATGTGACGAGAACAGGAATAGGGGGAAATCTTCCAACGGAGACACTTGCTCGAGCAATAATTGTCTAGAAAGGGTTTTCCTACACTTTGGGGATTTATCCTTACTTCCTGCTGGACAGGAAGTGAGGTAAATTTCCCCAATAGGACACAATAACAGAAAGACTGACCGGGGTTTTAACCTTTCCCTACTTTATACAAAATAGAAAAAAAAAAGTTTTGGTTTTAGAAGTACTTTAGGATTGAGAACAGGCTTGTTTAAGATGCTTTGCAACAGATTTACCTAAATGTTTCCACAGTTGTTTAACCACTTGATAACCGGGCTATAGCCGAATGACGGCTACAGCGCGGTTTTCCAGTTCTGCGAGGACGTCATATGACGCCCTCCCAGAACGCGCTATCCCGTGCACCCCCAACGGCAAGCACCTGGCAATCTCCATGATCGCTGTGTCCTACGGACACAACTGATAATGTGATGTGGTAAAAGGCCAATCACAGCGTCCTTTTACCACATGATCAGCTGTGTTCAATGACACAGATCACCGTGCCCAGCAGTGCCACCCTCCAGTGCCCAGCAGTGCCACCCTCCAGTGCCCAGTAGTGCCACCTATCAGTGCTGCCAGTCATTGCCCAGCAGTGCCACCAGTCAATGCCACCCATCAGTGCTGCCTATCCGTGCCCATCCTTGCTGCATATCAGTGCTGCCTATCAGTGCCACCTCATCAATGCACATCAGTAAAGGAGAAAAATTACCTGTATGCAAAATTTTATAATAGAAACAAAGAAACATTTTTCTAATTTTTTGCTCTTTTTTTGTTTATAGCGCAAAAAATAAAACACGCAATGGCGATTAAATACCACCAAAACAAAGCTCTATTTGTGTGAAAAAAATTATAATTTCATATGGGTACAGTGCTGCATGACCGCGCAATTGTCATTCAAAGTGCGACAGCGCTGAAAACTGAAAAGTTTCCACTGTTTACACTTGACTTCCCTACACTCACCCCAAAGAAAAGGTCTTATGTAAGCTTGGTCTGCTGTGACCTGGTGATTAGCTCAGGTATTTTCTTTACTCCAGGTGGCAAAGGAGCGAAGGGGAAGTGGGTATATGTGGCAGGGGAACGACATTTCAATTAAGTGTTGCTCTAAACAGGATTCACTGTAATGATCCTGTACAATTTTATACAGTAACAAAAATCATAAGGAGAAATGCCACAGTGATGTGAAGTAGCAATATTTATTGTAAAAGGCATATGGCTCGCATTATTAAATTATAAAGTCAATTGATATTGTTAGACTCAGTCAAAAAATATGCAGTTCATCAGGTCACATTATTGTTCAGTTAGCTGTATGTAGAATGTGACAGTTGTATAAATACTCCAATTACCATGGCCAGGTAACATGCAGCACGGTTCACATGCAACCTCTCCAGTGTCTCACTAGTGATCACAATCTCCTCAGATGTGGCATATTTAGCAAGGTTAAGCGCTTCTGAGTATTGGTTGATAGACTCATTCTTGTGTCCTTCTTTGTACAGATCATTTCCCTCATTGTAAAGGTTTCTGACCAGCTTTTGCACAAAAACCTGTCAAAGGAAAACAAAACACATCATAAACAACACAAATATAAAAATAATACTGTAATTTAAAAAGGCAATGTTCCATTTACCTCATATTCTTTTTGACTGCCAAAAAAAGGTAATGAAGACCTGAAATAAAAAACATAACTCAGAAAACATTTGTGATTTTTTTTGTCCACAAAATAATCTATACATATCCACTACTTAATGGTCCTGTAATCTATTTTTCATGAAATTGTTTCTTACTGTGTTCACCTGCCTTCTTGTAACTTCCTGCTTCAGCTCCTAAACCACTTCTTTTTCCCTCTCATTTCCATATGTTTGGAACAAGCAGCGCACATTAGTTTCAAGCATGCGCACTACTCTGCGCACACTACACATTCTGATGTCCCTACTCCACAGCAAGCAAAAGAGGGTGGCTACATTCCTGCTTACAGAGGGACCTTGGAGAATGCATGTAGCCACCCTCTAAAAGGAAATCAGATCACAGCAGCAAAAAAAAAAGGCATTTGGAATTTTCTGGCAGACAGCGGGAGCCATCGTCGGAAGCGGAGACTTTTTTTAACATTCTTTTTTCGGGTCGGCAGCGGGCATTGTGATTGACGTTGGATCTACTGTGGATGACATTCTTTTATTTTTTTCTTTTCATAAAGGACTTGTCAAAGACCGTGTCCTGTCTTTTTTCAGTGCGGACAGCAGAGGGAGCTAACTCAGCTCTTTAGTGCATCAGGCTATTTATCACCTTTCCTGCCCCCTTCTAGACACTCCTCTCCAGGTATTCACAGGAGCATGATAAATATTCAGGCTGGTTATTTGCATCTCGCTCCCTAAGCCCTGGAAACTTCTTTCAGAGGTAGGGGGAAGCAATCCAACTCCTAGCCCGGGAAACATTGAACAAACATAAAGAAACAAAATATACCTAGCATTATATATACATATATATATATATATATATATACACACACACACACTCATCACTATGTTGTGTAAACAATGGCATGAACAAAACTCACTGAATAAATTCAAGTCCATTTTTTATGTCCTCCTGCCTGTTGTGTCGATCAGTCAGCTCATTGGACATCTTGTCGTCTTCATCAGATTTTCACAGTAGATGCAAATCTAGAAAACTAAGGATTACGTGTCATAAATGTACAGAAGTGCTATTACAAGAGCTTATGTTACTTAAAAGGGTAGCTGTTCAGTATAATACTGTAAACAAATCACTTCCATAAGAAAGGTAACAGTAGGCTGATGAAATGTAAATACAGCCAGTATGTATGTGTGGCGGATATGATATACGTGTATGACTGTGTGCCGGATATGACATACGTGTGTGCCAGATATGACATACAGTGTTCAGCATAGATGAGTACACCCCTTTTGAAAAGTACGATTTCAATCAATATCTCAATGAACACAAGAACAATTTCCAAAATTTGGACAAAACGTTTTATAGAACATTTATTTAGCTCATCACATGAAAGTAAGGTTAATAAAATAACCTATATTACAGAATCTGCAGTTTTACAAAAATGAATATACCCCACAACAAAAACTACTAAATCTAGTATTTTGTATGACCGCCATGATTTGTAAGGACAGCACCAAGTCTGCAAGGCATGGAATGAAGAAGTTGGCGACATATTGCAACATCTATCTTTTTCCATTCTTCAAGAACGACCTCTTTTAGAGCCTGGATGTTGGATGGAGAGTGATGCTCAACACAGTGGCTAAATGGTTAGCACTTCCGCCTGGCAGTACTAGGGTCTTTTTTACACATTAATATGTTTTGTTTTTTTTGCGTTGTGGAGTGTTTATATTGTTACATTTTTGTATCACTTCTACTACAGTATTCTGACTGATATGTAAAGCTTTGCTGATCTTCCTGTAGCCTTCACCTTTTTTGTTTTCTTTCTCAGGCCTTGTGACATTTCTCTTTCATGTAGTGCCATTGCAGACAGAATGAAACGGGAAGGGGTATTCTTTGTTAACCGCTTTTCGACCGCCCTATAGCAGAAATACTGCTACAGGGAGGCACGACTGCGCAAAATCACATATATATACGTCATTTTGCATTTCTGGGTAGGGGGCGCGTGATTACTCGCTGGCGCCCGGTGATTGCCAAGGATCTCCGACGGGGAGGAGAACTGTATGTAAACAATACAGTTCTGCCTGTCGGCTCATGCCCACTGCTTTGGGTGGCTGTGCACAGCACAGCCATCCAAAGCAGTGTGCTTACAGTGAAGCACACAGACACAGGACAGAGTAAAACAGCATACAGTTAACTCTTTGATTGCCCCTCATATTAACCCCTTCCTGCCCAGTGCCATTAGTACAGTGTCTGTGCTTTTTTTTTTTTTTTATAGCACTAATCACTGTATTGGTGTCAAAGGGGATGTCAGTGACACCAAGTCAGGTCCCCCCAGTGTCAGAATGCCCGCCGCAGTCTTGATATATGTCGCTGATCGCCGACATTACTAGTAAAAATATTTAAAAAAAAAAAAAGCCCAATATATATACTGACATTTGTAAATGCTGTATCACGTAAACCAATTAATTTACATGTATTGGGATTTCTTTTTTTAGCAAAGACATGTAGCAGAATACATTTTGGCTTAAATTCATAAAGAAATTTGATTTTTAAAATCTTTTTACTGGGCATGTTTAATAGCAAAAAGTCAAAATTATTTTTTCTCAAAATTACGTCAATTTAATTTGGATGCAGCGTTGCATGACCGCGCAATTGCAATTCTGCAAGGAAAGGAAAGGTTTTCTGACAAATCTGTTGGGGTGTACTCATTTATGCTGAGCACTGTACATGTGTATGACTCTGTGTGTGCTGGATATGAAATATGTCAGTGGCAGCCAAAGGGGTCTGATTGTGAGTTTTTTCTGCTCACACCACACTAAACCATCCTGCACAAATTGTGCATTTGTAGGGATGTGTGCATGGCTAAAAGGTGGCACCATGTAAATCCAAACATGCACGGCGACTTAGAATCCAGAGCAACAAATTACCCATGTCAGGACATAACACCAATGTTTTGAAAGTACATAGAACCTGCTTATCAAGGTCACAAGCAGAGACAAATGAACTACAACCATGCAGGTCTATAGATATATACATACACCCATATCGGAAAAAACATGGGTAAAGCATAAAAACCATCTCCCTACAAGTTGCCATACTAGAGACCATGGGGTTTATTTATTAAAGCTTAAAATAGTGCAAAATCAGGCTCACTTCTGCATGGAACCCAGTCAGCGATTGGAGCCATACATTTTGTATGGCTCTAATCACACCACACCAAAACGATGCAGGACACTTTTTTTGGTCTGCACTAGAATCGGAGCGCATGAGTATTCACACCTATGCGATCCAATTCTGTACATCACACTGCATTTTGCGGACCGATTTCGGGGTGTTAACATACACACCCGCAGCGGTTTGCATGAACAGGGTACAATTCTGATGCGGTACAGAATTCGCACAGAAAACGCTGTGGATTCTGCACCGCATTAGTGTGAACCAGGGCTTACTGTGAAAGCTCAATTGGACAAGTTGAGGTTAGAAGCTGATCAGTTTCTATGCAGAAGTGAGCCTGATTTTGCACTCTCCAGCTTTAGTAAATAAACCCCTCTGTGTCCAGGGACTGAACTATCTATACCACAACTGTCATGTTTGCCAGAATAACAAAAATGTGTTCGAAAAAGAAACCAAGTCAGCCCCTACCTCTGCCTGCCCTGTATTCAGGATGAAGGGTGAAGTCCTGTAACTGTATATGCAGGGATGGGAACGCTGCAGCAGAGTGCACTCCACCAAAAAATTGGAGGTGTATACGACAAGAGAGGGAGCAGAGCTATCAATCATCAGCAATTCCTCCATTCTTAGATCCGGTTTCATTTATAGAAGCAGTGGTATGACTTCTAAGAATGGAAGAATTAGGCATAAAGGGTTGGCAAAGTCTTGATGAGAGCCTGTGACCCCTTAGCTGTATTAACACCCCCTTGCACCAGAAGATTATGGCAGCAGGGGTAGTGGGGCATTATAGGAGGAAGATCTTATCTAAAGGAGGACACACCAGTGCAAGAGACACATCCTACTGAAAGTAATGTCCCTTTGGCTGATTTATTATTTTTATCTACACTTAAACTCAGTTCACACCTGTGCGGCTTTGAAGTCGCACTACTTCAGTGCGATTTCAAAGCCTCTGATCAGTACGTCTTCATGTGCGGCTTGACACATCTGTGCAACTTCATTTACACATGTCAATGCAAGCGGCACATGAAATTGTACAAAAATAGTGCAGGAACCGTTTTCTGAGTCGCACCGATTTGAACGGTTCCATAGCGGCAAATAGGGTGTGACCTGTCATGCACCTTTGATCTGTCAAGTCACATGGGGCAGCACAGTGGCTAAATGGTTAGCATTTCTGCCTGGCAATAACTAGGGTTGTTGGTTTAACCAAAAGACGCCCGGCCAATAGCCGTTTGGCGGCTGGCAAAATGCTGTAGATTTCCGGGGTGGACGCCAAATGGCGTCCTCCCGGGCATGCGCAGTTTTCGCACTTGCAGAGCCGCGCAGCAGTGCGATCTGTAACCGGCCGTGTACCTCAGACACGGCCGATGACAGATCTGAGTACCGGCCCCCCGTTGCCGGTACCATGTGACCTGCTATGACCAATCACAGCAGGTCACATGACAGTTGTATACAATGGATGGCTTCATTCATGCTATCCATTGTATACTAGTGTCTAGCTGTGAATGGTCACAGCGATCACATGCACGTCATGTGAATAGCTGTGGCCAAATCACAGCTAAGCACAAAAAAAAAAAAAAAAAAACCTTAAAGGAATTGATGTCATTCAGGTAAATGCTTGCTTATAGCAAAGTAATTCTTTGCTATAAGCAAATTCTGTAAAAAACAAAATACTGATCACTTCCCCAAAGTAGTACAATGTTACTATGGTAACATTGTACTACTTTGGTCATAGTGAAATATGAAAAAAAAAATCTTAAAAAAAAGAAAAAACATTTAATAAAAATGTAAAATTAAAAAAAAAAATTATATATTTTTTTTCATACTGTCAGTGTCCCTGATCACCGCCATGCCAGTTATATGATGACGCTGTACTGCACTGGTGACAGTATGTAAAAAAAAAAATAGTGAAAATAATTTTATACATTTTTTAATTTTCCAAAACATTATGACAAAAAAAATATAACTTCAAAAAATTCGCCATGCCTCGTGAAGTACGTCTGACTGTCTACTTTGCAAAAAGGGGCCATTTGGGGGATATCTGTTCTGACATTCTTGGACCTCAAGAAATTAGATTGGCCATCAGTACTTCAGAATTGATCAATTTTCAGATCTATACCATAGTTTGTGATCTCTATAAATTTACTACAAACTAAAAAATACATCCTAATTTGGGTTATTTTAACCATATAAATGTAGCAGAATACATCTTGGCCTAAATTTATGAAGAACAATTATTTATGTGCAAACTTTTATAACAGAAAAAGAAAAATGTGGGGTTTTTTTTCAAAATTTTCGGTCTTTTTTTGTTAATTCAGCAAAAAATAAAAATCCCAGCGGTGATTAAATACCACCAAAAGAAAGCTCTAGTTGTGTGAAGAAAATGATAAAATTTTAGTTTGGGTACAATGTTGTATGACCGCGCAATTGTCAAAGTGTGAGACTGCTGAAACCTGAAAAATGGACTGGGCAGGAAGGGGTAAAAGTGCCCAGTATTGAAATGGTTAAATCCCAGCCACGGCTCCTCCTGCCTGGAGTTTGCATGTTCTCCCTGTGCCTGCGTGGGTTTCTTTCAGGTACTCCGGTTTCCTTCCACACTCCAAAGACATGCTGGTAGGTTAATTGGATCCTGTCTAAATTGGTCCTAGTATGTGTGTGTATGAATGTAAGTTAGGGACCTTAGACTGTACGCACCTTGAGGGTTAGGGACTGATGTGAATGTACAATATATATGTAAAGAGCTGCGTAAATTGATAGCGCTATATAAGTACCAGAAATAAATAAATACATTTTTGTCCTGGGCACAAAGCATTGTGACAGCACCATGTAAGGACAAGTTGCACTGATGCAAACCGGGGCTTAAGCTTGAAAGCAATATTGAACCCAAAAGCAAACATTAGATTGCAGCTTACTAATTCTAAGATGTGACGACTGCATTTGTTTTATTTTTTTAGGCTTTCTTTTATTTTCACCTGGTGATCCTGCCAGAAAATGTGTTCTTTTACAACAGAACAGGCTTTCCTGCAGCTGTAGTAGTTATAGGGTTAAGAAAAACCATTTAACACTGACAAGGGTGCTTACAAAGATCAGCTTTTATTTCACATAAAACCTTTATCGCAAAATAATTAAAAAGTGTTAGCTGGAGTTTGGCTTCAATTTGTCAGTGTATTTAAGTCTGCTAGTATACCTAACACTCCCCTTCCCCCAGACTGACAAAGCTGCTGTCCAAAGGTGCCCTCTGTGCTCCTTCATCCAGAGTGGCGTCTCACTAATGCAGGACATGTTACTGGCCAGGTCACCAGGTGAAATCCGAGGGAAAAAAGCCCAAAAAAAAGAAAACTAATGCAGCCACCACATCGAAGGATTGGTAAACTGCAATAGGTTACATTTTTGGTTTTGGGTTTATTACTGCTTTAACCTTTCCCTATTCTATACAAATCCAACAACAATTTTGCCTTTAAGATACACTGTTTCAACGACATAATTAGAACTCTGTGTAAGTGTATATAATAAGCAGACATAGCCCCTTGAGATACACATACCACCTATGATTCAGGAGAATAGTCACCCCTGAGACTGTATAATTGTTATGTTTCTGCACAACAGGAAACATTACAGATAAAACCTGCCTGATGGCATTTGCATGTGATCTTGAGTAAAAGTAAAAAACATTCCTGGATTTCTCTTAGTATTGCTAAAGTGAACATTGAGCATGCATTTCACTTGCTGAAGACAAAACTGAAGGGAAAATTCCCTAAGAACAAGCAGGAACTGAAGACAGTTGCAGTAGAGGCCTGGCAGAGCATCACCAGGGATGAAACCCAGCGTCTGGTGATGTCTATGCGTTCCAGACTTCAGGCTGTCATTGACTGCAAAGGATTTGCAACCAAGTATTAAAAAGTGAAAGTTTGATTTATGATTATTATTCTGTCCCATTACTTTTGGTCCCTTAACAAGTGGGAGGCACATATGCAAACTGTTGTAATTACTACACCGTTCACCTGATTTGGATGTAAATACCCTAAAATTAAAGCTGACAGTCTGCAGTTAAAGCACATCTTGTGCTTTTCATTTCAAATCCATTGTGGTGGTGTATAGAGCCAAAAATGTTAGAATTGTGTCGATGTCCCAATATTTATGGACCTGATTGTATATCTGGCATGAGGGTAGTAAGTATCAGCCATTCAGGCATAGAATCCTCATCAATAGAAGTAACTTGTTTGTCTTATGCTGCTCCAAAAAAAAAAAAAATTCCTGGAGCTCCACTGAAACTTTGTCAAGATTAAAAAATGTCGAATTCAAAATGCCTTGAAACAGAATCTGTATGGAGAAGAACTGGTATTCTTTACTGATCACTTTGGTATCATATTCTGTCCATTTCCAAAAAGCCCTTGTATTCTATTTACACATTTAAACAACAGGATTCTTTCACTATATGAGAGATGAAACTCTGAGTTGCAGCACCAGCAGTAGAGAGCTGTAATATCCATCATCAATAAGGTGCCAATTCAGCATAGGAGACCATGAGTGCTGGTCAGGTATTAGGGCTCATGCACATGGATGTATTCAAGTGTACACAACAAGAATTCAGTGTACTTTCATCCCTGGGAATCACTGGTGTTGGCATACACCTACAGCCAGCAGACTGTACAAAGGCTGGTTGATAGAAGGCTTTACGCATTTCACCGCACATCCAAGTGGTTAAACGTAAAGAAATTAATGAGTGCTCATTAACACTAGCGGTTTTGGGGCAGTAAAAACCTGTGGTTGACCTTCACTTTTACCACCCTTCAATTGACACCCTCTTTAGTTTCAGAGACAGCAGTCGGGGCTGTACAGATGCCGCAGCAGGATTATACCCCTTGTCACTTTTGGCAGGTGTTCAAATGAGTGGGGCTGCTCTGCAAGCACCCCACACCCGCATGTAATGCATAAAATTGTAGCATGCTAGTGTGTGGTTCAAGGGGTTAAATGCCTCCTCAGTGCCTGTCAAATCCAAGCGCAATCTGCATTTGGATCGCTCTTTAGAGCAAAACTCATGTTAATGAGTTCTTAGCCCTTGTTCACACCTGGCTTTTACGTGCATTCCCATTGCAGGGCCGTGTTTTGTTGACACAGGTAAGCACCAGTGTTGTGTATGTCCACATCTGACTACAGTCTATTGGTACGCAGTGGTTGTAAGGACACAGCCACTGCTCCCAATATGACATCGTATGGCTGCACAGCCCTGAACGCACCCAGGGTGTGACAACACCGGTGCATACCTATGCCGGCAAAACACATAACTGCCTGTAATGCAAGGCTGGACACAAAACAAAGAGCAAGTCACACACACAATACACAGGTACGTCTAACCAGCACTTACACCATTATTCTAAGCTTGTGAGAGAAACACTACCAAGTGTAAAGCCGCCCTGGCACATCATGCAGCATTCACTCAGCTCCCCAAGAAATAACAGAATCCAACTGCAATATTCTTGCACTGACAAAACCTCAACTTTTATTATCACACGACACACAGGAGGATATATCTTATAGTCATCACAATCTGCATAAAAACACACACCAATAGTAATGTGAGTATTACAACAATCTTTTGACAGCGTCACAACATAGAATTAATACATTACCAAAGCTACGGGAAGGAAATGACCTCATCGAAACCATAGTGCATGGGAGACTGTGCAGAAGCCTGGGTCACGATCGAGACTGATAAATCCATACAACCTTGGCAAGATCCCCAGCATCAGAGCGTCCCCTTTCGCATGGGAGGCCTTCCTGATCTCATCTTGTCCAGGCCTCTCTTAAATACCCTGGTTCTTTGTAATCTGGCAACAATCCTAAAATGGGCGGGCGCCTGGCCCATTCCAGGAAGCGCTTACTCGAAAACACCAAAAGGTCCCATAATGTAACATGAATCACACCCCTTGTGACTCTGTAAGTTTTCCTTTAGCCCTTAGGAATGACATAATTGTCATTCCCTGTGTTTCTGGCATATGGGCAGAGATGCATAATTGTAAAAATCCCTAAGAAACAAAGGGTCCAAGGCCAGCACATTTCATAGGTATTACACTGCCCCATGCATGACTCGACAAATCCCAAAGGCCAGGTCGCACAGGCAACTAAAAATTGCGTCCTGGTGCCTGGGTTCACACACTGCTTCCCGTAGACTTCTATGGGAAGTCGCGCCCCGTAGACTTCTATGGGAAGTCGCGCCCCGTAGACTTCTATGGGAAGTCGCGCCCCGTAGACTTCTATGGGAAATCGCGCCCGTATACTTCTGGACTGGTAATGTGTTAGGAACATAAGTATGCCCCATCATTTGATGGAAATTAAAATTATCAATCTACAGAGGAATGAATTCAAAGACACCCCAAAAATCAAAGTGAAAAATGATGCAGCAGGCTAGTCCATTTTGCTGAAATTTCATTCCAACAGCTCAAAATGGTACTCAGTAGTTTGTATGCCCCCACGTGCTTGTACGCTTGCCTGACAACATCGGGGCAAGCTCCTAATGAGACAATGGATGGTGTCCTGGGGTATTTCCTTCCAGATCTGGACCAGGGCATCACTGATCTCCTGGACAGTTTGAGGTGCAACCTGGTGGCGTCGGATGGACCGAAACATGATATTCCAGAGGTGTTCTATTGGATTTAGGTCAGGCAAGCGTGGGGGCCATTCAGTGGTATAAATTCCTTCATCCTCCAGGAACTGCCTGCATACTCTTGCCACATGAGGCTGGGCATTGTTGAGCACCAGGAGGAACCCAGGACCCACTGCACCAGCATAGCGTCTGATAAAGGGTCTAAGGGTTTCATCCCGATACCTAATGGCAGTCAGGGTGCCATTGTCTAGCCTGCAGAGGTCTGTGTGTCCCTCCATGAATATGCCTCCCAGACCATCACTGACCCACCACCAAAATGGTCATGCTGAATGTTACAGGCAGCATAACGTTCTCCACAGCTTCTCCATACCCTTTCACATCTGTCATGTGCTCAGAGTGAACCTGCTCTCATCAGTCCATCACTTCTAGAGTAACTGCCTGTCTCCTGGAATCTCCTCCAAGCTTGAAACTGTGCTGAGAGACAGCAAACCTTCTGGCAATGGCACATTATGATGTGCCATCCTGGAGGAGTTGGACTGCCTGTGCAATCTCTGTAGGGTCCAGGTATCGCCTCATGCTACCAGTACATTGACTCTAGCCAAATGCAAAACTAGTGAAAAACAGTCAGAAACGATGCAGTAGGGAAAAAAATGCCTTGGCCTCCACCTGTAAAACCATTCCTGATTTGAGGGTTGTCTCATTGTTGCCCATCTAGTGCAACTGTTGTTAATTTCATTAACACCAAAGCAGTTGAAACTGATTAACAACCCCCTCTGCTGATTAACTGACCAGATCAATATCCCAAGTCAACAAAGGTGAACGTATCCTTTTAATGGTTCTAAAACACGAGAGGAGGCAGAGATGGGCCTTCAGGTTATGTGACCGCTGTCACATGATTGGAAAGCTATTGAAAGCGATTACAAGTATGCATCAAGAGTTAAGCGATGGCTACTGTGCTGAGAAAGCGCTCTCAGCATGGTTAGTAGTTTTACCAGAGCCATATATGCGTGCAGCCTGCATCAACAGGTTAATGAACTGTTATGTTCAGCTCAAGTCTGGGTGTTTGAGCTTTGATGTTTACTATTTGTTTCAAATATGATTGGTTTGTATATGGTTATTTAACCCCTGGACGCTGACGTCACACAAATATGCGGCCTCACAGAACTGGGCTTTGTTCCATATTTGCATACCTATCTTTGTGCTGGGAGCATGCCGCACTGCGCGCTCCCAGCACAAAGACCGTGGTGTCACTGAGAGCCCCGGGTCCCGGTCTAACGATCGGGACCCGGGACTCCCGATTCCAGGTCACATGATCGCTGTGATAGCCTATCACAGTGATCAGTCACTGTGCAACCCGGCCCCCTTTTTTTCACCCTCTCTCTGAATGGAGAAGAGAGATACATTGTATCTTTCTAACTCCTGGCATAGAGAGGGAAAAAAAATGTTTGTAGAAAAAAAAAAAGATAAAGATATTAAAAAATAAAATAAAAAATGCCTAGATCAAGGTTTGATCTAGTTCAGTGCCAGGGTTATTGTTTGGGTCAAGGTCAGGGTCAAAGGTCAGGATTTAAAAAAAAATTTGGTGTCAGTGTTTTAGGTTAAAAAAAAAACCAATGCGCACTATTGTTTCTGGGCTGTACTACAGGTACAAATAACATACATATATATGGTATCGCTGCGATCGTCAAGTGCTGGAGAATTTATTTTGGGTTGTTCTTTGGTGGTAGGTTATGGTAGTAACGAGAAACACACAGCTAAATGAAAAAAAATATTTTTTTTTTTACTATTTTGGGCCAGTTTTCCTTTGATAATAATAAAAAAAAAATCAGGAGATATTACCATTTACCACCAAACGAAAGCCCAATTTGTCCTGAAAAAAATGCGGTATAATTCACCTGGATGTACAAAGTAGTTGTGATATGTACGGTTTTACTAACACATGTCAACGTTGCAAAATTGTGCTTAGGCATTTAGATTTGTTTTACCCTTAGGCGTGAAGGGGTTAAATATGTTAAGCCCCAGTTCACATCGGATGCACTCGCACCCTATTTCCAGCTATGGAACTGTTCAAATTGGTGCGGCTTGAGCAACTTTGAAAAAGATTCCTGCACTATTTTTGTGCGATTTCATGTGCGACTTGCATTGACACCTGTGTTCAAAGCCACACTTGAAATCAAATTAATTGGTGGTTTTGAAATCGTGCTGAAGTAGTGTGACTTCAATAGCTGCACCCGATATGAACCAGGGCTTAAAGCGTTACTAGACTCACCACAGTAAAATCAGTCTGTATATGCAGTAAAGCATGCTTGTTATACTCACTGTGGAACCTATCCTTTGCACTGTGTAAAAAGACTGTTTGACCCTGTCTTCTATGGTCCTCCCCTTCTTCCACAGTCCCCAATCCACTTGCTGATAGGACAGAGCCTTTGGGGCAAGCTGCACACGCTCTGTTTGATGTGTATTGCTGGAAAGTTATTTTATTTCTTGGGAGGGTGCATGTGATCAGCACAGAGCCAGTCAATGCTGTCCAGAGGCTCAGGGGCTAAGCAGCCTCATAGGACAATCAGGGGACAATGAAAATTTTAACCAGTGCTCAGCTGGACACTGATAGAAGTCACAATACTGCTCTAACGACTTGAGAAAAGATATTTAGCAGTTTATATTTACTAAAATAATTGCATTTCCATGTTCTGTGTACTGAGGGAGACCAGATATAATGAATGCAGGGTCCTGGGTTTAGTAAAACTTTAAAGGAAGCGTATTTAGGTGCTTTTAACCCCAACAAAGGGCAGTGGCCCAATATTTTCCAAAGATATTTATTTCAAGTACTTATACAAGGCTGTCAATTTACGCAGCGCTTTACATATATATTGTACATTCACATCAATCCCTAACTCTCAAGGGGCGTACAATCTAAGGTCCCTAACTTACATTCATACATACACATACTAGGGACAATTTAGACAGGAGCCTATTAACCTACCAGCATGTCTTTGGAGTGTGGAAGGAAACTGGAGTACCCAGAGGAAACTGACGCAGGCACAGGGAGAATATGCAAACTCCAGGCAGGTGTTGCCATGGCTGGAATTCGAACCAACGGCCCTAGTACTGCGAGGTGGAAGTGCTAACCATTTAACCACTGTGCTGCCTTATTATTTATTACAGGTATTTATAAAAGTGATGTCCATTTATGCAGTGCTTTACATATATATTGTACATTCACATCAGTCCATGCTCTCAAGGAGTGAACAGTCTAAGGCTGGCCATACATTATACAATTTTCTTGACCTATTTTCCTTTAGATTTACCAAAAAAGCATATAATATGAGGTCAAACCTAAACAACACTTTACTGTATTCTGTATTGAACTGTATTCAATTAGGCAAGTTCTTGCACTACATAGTTGAAGGTAAATCTAAAGGAAATTGTACAGAAATTTGTAAGACAATTGTACAATGTATGGCCAGCCATAGGCAGTGATTGCGAACCTTTTAAAGACTGACAGCCCAAACTGCAACCCCAAACCCACTTATTCATCGCAATGTGCCAACTCTGCAATTAAACCTGAATGCCAAGCTGGACCAATGTGTGTTTCCAATAGGGCCAAGTTCACACATCTGCATCCTCAGTGTAGGCAGACTATTCATTTCAGTGGGCTGCCTCACCCCTACAAACACAGTGAAAGAAGTCCCTATAATTTAACCCTCTGGTCCGAGCTCTGTCCTATCTGCAGTTCTCTAGCTGGGTAACCAATTTCTCCCTCCCTTCAGTCATGCGCGGTCCTATAGAGGCTCCTACTCCTTTCCGAGCATGCGCATCGGCCCCACTCCTTTCCGAGCATGCGCATCTGGCCCACTCCTTTCCGAGCATGCGCATCGGGCCCACTCCTTTCCGAGCATGCGCATCGGGCCCACTCCTTTCCGAGCATGCGCATCGGGCCCACTCCTTTCCGAGCATGCGCATCGGGCCCACTCCTTTCCGAGCATGCGCATCGGCCCCACTCCTTTCCGAGCATGCGCATCGGCCCCTATGTGCGCTGTTATCAGATGCTCGGCTGCTGGGGCGACTTGGTTAGTGTGCCGACAGAGGGCTCTGCGTGCCGCTGCACACGTGCCATAGGTTCGCCACCACTGGTCTAAAGTCTCTAACTCACATTCATACATACACATACTACCAGCATGTCTTTTAAGTGTGAGAGGAAACCAGAATACCCAAAGGAAACCCACGCAGGCACAGGGAGAACATGCAAACTCCAGGCAGATGGTGCCGTAGTTGGGATTTGAACCAACGACCCTAGTGATCATAGCTGGAAGAGCTAACCACTTAGCTACTGTTCTGGGCTTGCGGTTTCATTGAACATCTTTTATTTCAGGAGATTCAATATTTCCTGTTGGAAAGAAGTGCTTATTTATGGCATCCTGTGTTTTGTTGTGCATTCAAGAAACATTCATGGGATGGAGGACTTAGTGTGTCCCTGGACTGAGAAGCCATAATGTCTGTCAGTCATCACTGACCTGTTGGGCTCCGACACCTGTGAACCCCCACCAGCTAAAAAAAAAAAAATTACACTGATGTGCACCAAATGCGTTTGTGTACATGAACCCCAACACTGGGCCTTTATAGGTGTTCAGTCGGGGAAACCATTGTAGGAGAAGGGGGTGTCCAGTGCCCCCCCCCCCATTACACATGGTCCCCTCCTCCTATAGAGGGTGATAGAACACACAGCACCCGGACCGGATATCAGCACACTTCATCCACCCTGAGGAGAACTCAGGAAGTTTACAACGGACCAAGTCCACACATTTCCACAGACAAGAGCCTGGAAATCACACAGCCCCGTCCTCCCCAACTTCCCCTCATACACCATATGTGAGCGGACATTGTATGACTACACACCGCCCAGCTGCGGGCCCGACACCCCCACCGGTTCCCCTCGTACTATAGTCGGAGCCTCCACACACTACATGAGCCGTACACCGCACTCCCCCCACATATCCACCTCACACCGAGCACTCCTCACCTGCAGATAAGGCGCCCTTTCTTCTCTTCCCTCTAAGATGTCGGGGCTGCCGGCTGTCACAGCGCCGCCTACTGTTAGAAGGACCGAAGAGACGTCTGGCACAGCGTCACATGCCAGCCTGGCATGTGTTGGAGAGGATATAGCATGATGTGATGACCGAGGGGCACATGGGGCCTCTGCCTGTTGTTAATGGATCCTTTGGGCACATTATTCCTTCCATTAACACCAACAAATGATCTCTATCCTTCCACTGACACTATTAAAGGGGCATTTACCACTGACAACAATGATGGCGCACTCTTCCTCCCACTGACACCATTGATGGGGCACTATTCCTCCCACTGACACCATTGATGGGGCACTATTCCTCCTACTGACACCATTGATGGGGCACTATTCCTCCTACTGACACCATTGATGGGGCACTATTCCTCCCACTGACACCATTGATGGGGCACTATTCCTCCTACTGACACTATTGATGGGGCACTATTCCTCCTACTGACACCATTGATGGGGCACTATTCCTCCCACTGACACCAACAATGGGACACTTCCTCCCACTGACACCAATGGGACACTACTAGCACCCCCCCTCCCCGACACAATTGATAGGGAACTTTACTTTTCAATTACACCAACATGAGTCATTATTCCTCCCACTGACACCAACAATGAGGCAGTATTCCTCCCACTGACACTATTAAAGGGGTACTATACTTCCAAATGACACCATTGATGGGACACTATTTTTCTCTGTGACACCAACAATGGGACACTTTTTCTCCCATTTACATAATTGATGGGACACTATTCCTCCCACTGACACCAAATATGGGGCACTATTCTTCCCACTGACACCAACAATGGGACACTATTTTCCTCAATTACATCAGTAATGGGGTACTGTTTTTCCCAATGACACCAACAATGAGGCACTATTTCTCCCACTAACACCAATAATTGTACTTTTTTTTTTAAGGAGGAGGGGGTGGTCAACCATATCAAAGGCAGCCGAAAGGTCCAGAAGTTGGAGTACAGATAAAGGTGCATCTCAATAAATTAGAATATCATAAAAAAGTTAATTTATTTCAGTAATTCAATTCAAAAAGTGAAACCCATAGTATATAGATTCATTACACACCGAGTGATATATTTCAAACATTTCTTTCTTTTAATTTTGATGATTATGGCTTACAGCTAGTGAAAACCCCAAATTCTGAATCTTAGAACATTAGAATATTGTGAAAAAGTTCAATATTGTAGACTCACGGTGTCACACTCTTATCAGCTAATTAACTCACAACACCTGTTAAGGTTTCCTGAGCCTTTAAATGGTCTCCCAGTCTGTTTCAGTAGGTTACACCAGTGGTGGGCAACCTTTTTTTTCAACTGAGCCAAATCTCGCCAAAACCACGATTGAAATTTATTTTGATAGCCACATTTTTAAAACTGAAAATACATCCCCCATATAGTAATTCATCCCCCATAGTAATTCATCCCCCATATAGTAATTCATCCCCCATAGTAATTCATCCCCCATATAGTAATTCATCCCTCATAGTAATTCATCCCCCATATAGTAATTCATCCCCCATAGTAATTCATCCCCCATATAGTAATTCATCCCCCATATGGTAATTCATCCCCCATAGTAATTCATCCCCCATAGTAATTCATCCCCCATATAGTAATTCATCCCCTATAGTAATTAATCTCCCATATAGTAATTCATCCCCCATATAGTAATTCATCCCCCATAGTAATTAATCCCCCATATAGTAATTCATCCCCCATATAGTAATTCATCCCCCCTATAGTAATTCATCCCCCATAGTAATTCATCCCCCATATAGTAATTCATCCCCCATATAGTAATTAATCCCCCCTATAGTAATTCATCCCCCCTATAGTAATTCATTCCCCATATTGTGTCAATTCACTTACCTTTGCTCCGCGCGTTCCTCTCGCCGTGTTCCCGCGCCGTTCCGGTCTTCAGGGCGGACTGTGAGAGGAGAGGAGTTCGTCACGCTGCCCCGCCTACATCCGCGGGCCAGATTAAAAGGTCCGCCGGGCCGTAGTTTGCCCATTGCTGGGCTAGCTGCAGAGTCCTGACTTTTGGGGCGGCCGCCCGTGAGGAGGGAGGGGAGCAGGCGCCCGGCCCACAGAAGAGCCGCGTTGAAGTGTGTAAAGAGCCGCATGTGGCTTGCCGACCACTGGGTTACACAATCATGCAGAAGACTGCTGACTTGACAGTTGTCCAGAAGACAGTGATTGATACCCTCCACAAGGAGGGAAAGTCACAAAAAAGTCACATTGCTAAAGAAGCTGGCTGTTTACAGAGTGCTGTATCCAAGCATATTAATGGAATGTTGAGTGGAAGGAAAAAGTGTGGTAGAAAAAGGTGCACAAGCAACAGGGATAACCACAGCCTTGAGAGGATTGTGACGC
The DNA here is from genome assembly GCF_062004578.1 of Staurois parvus. NCBI lineage: Eukaryota > Metazoa > Chordata > Amphibia > Anura > Ranidae > Staurois > Staurois parvus. The sequence goes on along the minus strand of NW_028317880.1, from coordinate 489,492 downwards.
AAAGGCCATTCAAGAATTTGGGGGACTACGGCTGGTGTCAGTGCCACCACACAGATATACCCAGGACATGGGATACAACTGTTGCATCTTTGTGTCAAGCCACTCCTGAACCAGAGACAATATCAGAAGCATCTTACACGAGCTAAAGAGAAAAAGGACTGGACTGTTGCTCAGTGGTCCAAAGTCCTCTTTTTGGATGAAAGTAAATTTTGCATTTAATTTGGAAATCAAGGTTCCAGAGTCTGGAGGAAGCGTGGAGAGGCACAGAATCCAAGTTGCACGAGGTCCAGTGTGAATTTTCCACAGTAAGTGATGAGTTGGGGAGCCATGTCATCTGCTGGTGTTGGTCAATGCAGGGCTGTGGATAAGGGGGTACCACCATTCCTCCTGTACAGGGACCAAGCCAGCTGGGTGAATTGTGTGTCAGCAGGGAGGATGATCGGCATGTTGGGGGGGGGGGCAATTACTGGAACCGATCCCCTGTATGGCTATCTCTGCAGCAGCTGAAAGCTGGCTTCTTCACCTCTCCCTTTCAGCTGCTTCAGAAACAGCCATACAGGGGATTGGTTCCAGTAATTGTCCTCCCCCCCTGCACCCATCACTCTCCCTGTACACCATACGTTTTCCCATTTTTCTGTGTGCCCCCCACCACCACAGTGCTGCCGGCTTCCCTCCTCTCCTTCCAACTGGCAACTACAAGCACACAATAGGATCCTTCTGGATGGAGAGCGGGGTAAGTGTCCAGTAAGTATGTCCTATTTACCAGCCCCTTCCTTTCCTGAATGAACACAATGAGTGATCGGTACCGATCACTCACTGCGATTATTTATAACTGAAGCATAGTAAACTGTGGGGGGGGGCTGTGTTTTATCAAGTCCAAAGTCAGCACAGCCCTATACCAGGAAATTCTAGAGGACTTCATGCTTCCCTCTGCTGACCAGCTTTACGGAGATGCCAATTTCATTTTCCAGCAGGACTTGGCACCTGCCCACACTGTGAAAAGTAGCAATACCTGGTTTAATAATTATGGTATCCCTGTGCTTGATTGGCCAGAAAACGCGCCTGACCTAAACCCCACAGACAATCTGTGGGGTATTGTCAATAGGAAGATGAGACACCAGTTCCAACAATGCAGACAAGCTGAAGGCTGCTATCAAAGCAACCTGGGCTTCCATAGCACCTCAGCAGTGCCACAGGCTGATCACCTCCATGCCAAGCAGCATTGATGCAGTAATTCATGCAAAAGGAGCCCCAACCAAGTATTGAGTGCATACTGCACATGGACATACTTTTCAGTAAACCAACATTTTTGTATTAAAAATCCTTTTTTATTGGTCTTAGGTAATATTCTAATTTTTACTTACTGAATTTTGGGTTTTCACTAGCTGTAAGCCATAATCATCAAAATTAAAAGAAAAAAATGCTTGAAATATATCACTCTGTGTGTAATGAATCTATATAATGTGAGTTTCACTTTTGGAATTGAATTACTGAAATAAATTCCTAATAAATACATTTTTGATGATAATCTAATTTAGGGCGTAGGTTGTTAAGATTGCTGAGATCCAAGGAAGGCTTTCTAAGAGTGGGGGTGATTAATGTGTGTTTTAGAGTGATGAGGAAGATGCCAGAAGAAAGGGAGAGATTGAAGATATGAGTTAGAGTGTTGGATAGAGCCAGAGGGTGACTGCAGTATTTGAGAGGGAATAAGGTCCAGGGGACAGGTGGTTAGGTGGGCGTTAGAAAAAAGTTTAGCAACTTAGTCTAAAGTAGCAGGGTTGAATAAGGGAAGTGTTGAGTGTACCTGTGGTCATGGGGTGTTAAGTGGGAGGGACATCTGTAGAGTGAAGATTTCATCACTGTAAGGAAATATGTCTTATTAACTGGCATCCATTTTGTATAATACCTCCATTTCTAGATGTGTGAACAGTTAGTTTCGATTTTGAGTTTCATTTGTAACTTCTATTTTCTATTCTCAGTAAACAGAACTACCTTATATGACATCCCTCAGCTATTTGAAGTTTCTAGGATAATTGTGCAGCACTAAAAAGTACCAAGAATGAAATATCAAGAATCAAAAGAGCATCCAGTTATTAAAATTATATGCGTTTAAATGAAAAGTTCTGATGATATAGAGAGAGTAAAAGTTCAAATGGGTATGATCCCAATTCAAATAAAAATCAACGATTAGAACCAAGGTGACTTAATTATTCCCAGCTGTGCACGATTCAATATTCCGGTGACGTGTGGGGTATGGGTAAAATGCACACTCACCAGATGTGCATTATTAAAGCGCGGTGTAAACAATAAATGATGGTCTGCCAGTAATCCCTTCTAGGGTGGTACCTGATGCAGCCTGAGTTAGGTGGCCTTCATCTCGGTTAGAGGATGGTAGTAAGCCGGAGGTCCCTTTAAGGATGTGACACAGTGCATAAAACCTCTTCCAGGCACTGGGGTGGTCACCAAGGAATCTCTGGGGAATTAAACGCTCATAACTAGTGGGACAACTAGTCATCAATTGGCTGATTTTGCTAGAATAAATGAGCTGCCTGTACTATCTCCGCTGGACTCGCGGAAAATGGTGCTTACACATGCGCACTTTCCGTTTTGGTCTTTGGCATTTGTGTTAATGTTCTGGACTAACGCAAAATAGCACCTGCAATAATGCGCATTTTGCATTAATATCCGGCAAGATGGCGCCCGCTAATTGTGCACGCCATCTAGGGCTATTTAAGGAACAGATAGAACGTCAGGCGGCAATGGCACACCCCTTTTGAGAACGTACTATCGTACGAAACGCGTCAAGGAGGAGCTTGCATGCCATGACATCACGCCACCGAATCACGGAGGTCCGGCGGCCATACTTTATCACCAGCTGGTCAGTTTATTCAGCAGCTTTATGCTCCATGTATTTCCACTACTGCATCACTTTTTCAGCCTATGTATGTGAATATATGGCCTATTTTAACCTTGAACACCATTAATAAATATACTTAATTACTACACTATGGGCATATTCCCTCTTTGCTCTGCACTGAGCATTTAATTCCCCAGAGATTCCTTGGTGACCACCCTAGTGCCTGAAAGAGGTTTTATTCACTGTGTCACATCCTTAAAGGGGACCTCCGGCTTACTACCATCCTCTAACCCAGATGAAGGCCACCTAACTGGGGCTGCATCCGGTACCACCCTAGATGGGATTCCTGGCAGACCATCATTTATTGTTTACACCGCGGTTTAATAATGCGCATCTGGTGAGTGTGTATTTTACCTATACCCTGCACTTAACCAGAATATTGAATCATGCACAGCTGGGAATAATTGAGTCACCTTGGTTCTAATCGTTGATGTTTATTTGAATTAAGATCATACCCATTTGAACATTTACTCTCTCCATGTCATCAGAACTTTTCATTTAAATGCATATAATTTTATTAACTGAATGCTCTTTTGATTCTTGATATTTTATTCTTGGTAATTTTTAGCGCTGCACAATTATCCTGTTACCTTTTAGAAGGCATATGGTTTTCCTTTTTAGTGCAATTGCTGCTTCTTTTATTAAGCATTCACTGAGTTTTATATTTTTTATATTTGAAGTTTCTGTTCTTCACGTAACTATATTGATAAGAGTGGAATGTTTCATTGGTCATCCTAAAATTAAGCAACACCCACTGAGTTCTGTATAACAGTCTTTGTCTTGCATTAAACTTTCAGAGATTTAGCTTGCACACCTCGGTGTCTGGAGCTTTATTTCTTCCAGGCCTGGTGGGGAAAATAATTGAGGACAGTTTGTGCTACAGACAGGAATTGATCCTTTAAATTTTGGTGTCAGAAGTTGGAATAAAGGCATGGCAGGTCAGGTAAGCTGAGCTATACATCTTAATTTCACCTTTGATTTCCCCCTTTAAAACCCAGTCACTGTTTGAGATTGTTGGACCTCGCGGGGAGCCTTTGAGGTTTGGAAAAAAGAAGATGATGATTTCCTCAAACCTCCGAGGGCAGACAGACCACCACAACCTCCCGTAGTACAGGCAGAAGATGTACAGAACAGGAGGAGGAGGGATAAGCAGAGGGAGGAGGAGAAGAAGAAGAGTGCCACATGTGGCAGACAGTGGTCACAGCAGAACATGAAATTAATAATTGATGGAATTTTGGGATATGACATGGACTCAGGGTTTGACTGGACAAAGGTGCCTTCCATACATGTTCTAGTTGATCCTGGAACCTCAGCAGCCACTCATGCATGGCTGAAGAAAGACACTCAGAAAAAGGTGTGGGAGGAAGTGACAGCTGAGATGGAGTGAACATGGAAAATAGGAAATCGTTAGCAATTGCTGTTGCTGGTAAGCAAGGAACAAAAGAGACAGTGACAGAGTATGTGAAAAGATTTAGAAAAGTTTGGAAGGAAGAAGCTGGGATGGATATGGCTAGTGCAGAAATGGGCATTATATACGTCCTAACCTTGATGGCAGGATACAGACCTGAAATTTTGCTGTTAATAAGACAGCTTATTTCAAACTGGACAGAGATGGATTCAGGTACATTTGAAAAACAAAATAAATGGCTGGCGATGGCATATCACAAAGCGAGAGAGGCTGACCGTGAAAAATGAATCTTTGGACCTACGGGGAGTCCTTCGAGTAATCAGGAAACAATTAGAATCAATATACAGTATACAGAATTATCAGAGAACATAAAATATATTTGTGCTAAGCATTGGCACATTCTAAAGGAGGATTCCTCAGTTGAGAAATATATTAACAACCATATAAATCTAATTTATAGAAAGGCGCAGTGAAATTAATTGGTATCCTCCTAGGTTACGTTTGTCACCAGGTATGCACAGATGCGGTTGCTGTGATGTCTGCCCTGCTGTGATTGAGAGCGACAGTTTGACTTTGCCAATGGGCAGGGTCCTCAACTGCAGACAAAGAGCCAACTGTGGCACATCTGGAGTTGTATACATCATTCTCTGCGCCTGCGGATCCTTCTATGTTGGCAAGACCATTCGTACCATCCGTAAGAGATTCCAAGACTACCTCTATGAGATTTCCACCTATCACCTCAAATTCCCGTTGGCAAGACACGTGTGTCTTCAACACAACAGTGACCCTAAACACCTCCGATGCTGGGTGTGACAGACGCAGTGCCAGACCCCCAGCCCCAACTCGTGATCGAAGGACTAGCCAATCTAAAACCGCGCTGTCACGTGCGCAACAATACCACGCTCAGCTGCACCCTGCACACAGATTTTCCAGCTAATGGACCACAATCTATGTACCGCAGCCTGAGAGCAATTGTTACTGGGTCAGGTTAATTACCCTTCACACTGCCACCACCTCCTTTTTGTACAGAGAAGGAGGAAACTCGCCAATCTTAGCAGTAACACTGTGATGTTTGAATAAGCGTCTGTATACACGCTGTCACCACAGGCAGATGTATTCAGAAGTTTAAAACACACAGTAGCTGTCAGGGATGTGGGTGTGCCCAGAAGTGTGTGGACTGACACAGGGAAACGCAAGCTTCAGATATGGTATAAATAAGACAATTTATTAAGACTAACAATACAAACATAAACGCAGTGCACCAAACCCCAAGCTAACACAAATACATACAACAAGGTGAAACAAACCCAAACCTAAACTGATATAGATACACAGGTACATACACATATAGAGCACAACGTCGTCAGGCAGGCCGGGTCGATAACTAGGCAGGTAGGTACAGGAGGAGCAGGTGGAGAGAATGGTCAGGGTCACAAGCCAGGGATCAAAACAGGAGAAGTCAGCAGAGGTCAGGATCAGGCAGGGTCGGCAACAAGTCAGGCAGGAACAGGAATGCAGGTTACAAGATACAGGGGCCCATGGAAAAACACACACCAAGGCACAGACTGCAGGTCTGGCCATTTCTTAAATACACCTGCAATCAGCCCCAGGTGATAGCTAATTGCCGAAGTGAACCTCTGGTTGTTGAGAGCACCCGCTGGCCAGCCCTGGTACTGCAGCCCACACGGCAGGTGAGTCCCACCACTATTGGCAAGTCCATTCCTGACAGTACCCCCCCCAAGGAGCGGCCTCAGGACGCTCCAAACAGTCCTAGCTGGGCAAAATGTTCCACCACCCGGGTCCGGTGACTGGCGGGATATCAAAGACTGGCACATCGGGCTGGGCACCGGACGGAGGCACTTCGAGCTGGACACCGGACGGAGGCACTTCCAGCTGGACACCGAACGGAGGCACTTCGAGCTGGACACCGGAAGGAGGCACTTCGAGCTGGACACCGGACGGAGGCACTTCGAGCTGGACACCGGGCGGAGGCACTTCGAGCTGGACACCGGACGGAGGCACTTCGAGCTGGACACCGGACGGAGGCACTTCGAGCTGGACACCGGATCACCAGGCGGAGCAGCGGGCATCGGGCCACCAGGCGGAGCGGCGGGCACCGGGCCACCAGATGGAGCGGCGGGCACCGGGCAACCAGGCGGAGCGGCAGGCACCGGGCCCCCAGGCGGAGCGGCAGGCACCAGGCCCTCAGGCGGAGCGGCAGGCTCCGGGCCCCCACGCGGAGCGGCGGGCACCGGGCAACCAGGCAGGACGACAGGCACCGCGCGATCTGGCTCGACAGCGGGCATCGGGTCACCAGGCATCAGGTCATCTGGCTCGACAGCAGGCACCGAGTCATCTGGCAAGGCCGTGGGCACCGAGTCACCAGGCGTGACAGCTGGCTCTGAGTCAACTGGCATGACAGCGGGCATCGGGTCACCAGGTATGACAGCGGGCACTGGGTCATCAGGCATTGGATCGTCTGGCTCGACAGCAGGCATCGAGTCATCAGGCACAACAGCGGGCATCGGGTCACCAGGCATGACAGTGGGCACTGGGTCATCAGGCATTGGATCGTCTGGCAAGACTGCGGGCACCGAGTCATCTGGCAAGACCGCGGGCCCCGAGTCATCTGGCAAGACCGCGGGCCCCGAGTCATCTGGCAAGACCGCGGGCCCCGAGTCACCAGGCACAAGAGCGGGCTCTGAGCCAACCGGCCCGATAGTGGGCTCTGAGTCAACTGGTGGAACAGCGGGCACCGAGTCGTCTGGCAAGACTGCGGGCACCGAGTCGTCTGGCAAGACTGCGGGCATCAAGTCGTTTGGCAAGACTGCGGGCACCGAGTCATCTGGCAAGACTGCGGGCACCGAGTCGTCTGGCAAGACTGCGGCCACCGAGTCGTCTGGCATAATAGGATCATCAGGCTGGATCAGTTCATCAGGCTGGGTAGAGACATTATGCTGGGTAAGGACATCAGGCTGGGTAGAGACATCAGGCTGAATTGTGGGCGCCGAGGCACCAGGCTGCACCATGGAAGGCGGATTCTCAGATGGCAGGCTGACCGGTCTGGATACTGGCAGGATGGTATTGGTTGGAAAGAATTTTCGCCTTTTCCTGGTTTTAGTTACCGGAGCACTGTAAGTAAGCGCAGGTTTGTAAACGGATGGAGCAGCTGAAGACAGAGAAGAGCTGGAAGATGGAACAGAGGAGGGAGCAGTTGCTACAGAGGACTTCTTTACAGGGTTGAAGAAAGGATAGGTGCAGCGAGTGGGAGCAGGGGACTGGTATGTGGTAGTTAGCAGAGTATACTGGGCCATCACTGGGGGTGCTGTCGGGGATGCAGGAAGAGTGCCTTGAGCAGAGGAATGATGTTGCAAGCCAACTGAGGCTGGGTGTAACAAATCTGTCCATGTCTGCAGTACTGGTTTAGCAAAACTCAGCTTACACCTAGCCTGTCTGATCAAAGACTGCACTGCGTTTATGCAATCCATAAGCACATGTGATGGACATGCTGCATAGTGCTCATGGAAACAATCTGGATCATCCTCCAACAACCATACCAGTGATTCCACTTGATCCACACTAAATGGGGGAAAAAAGTCATCCCTGTTTTCAGGGGTACAGGACCGAGCCAACTCAGCACAAACCTGGATCAATGGCTGCACCTAAGAAAACTCTGTGCCCTGATCAACTAGACAATGAGCGATCCTTATACACTCTAGCAGTTGATCCCGGGTATACTCCTTAAGAGTCTGATAAGCATAGTCTTTGTCATCAAACACTAGCAGAGATAAATACACCACCTCATCAAGATCCATCCTTCCCAGCAACAATAAGCCAAGATGGCCTCCCTGTGCAGCCACTTCTGGTCAGGTTTTTGGCCTTGGTGTAATGTCAGGGATGCGGGTGTGACCAGAAGTGCGTGGACTGACACAGGGAAACGCAAGCTTCAGAAATGGTATAAATAAGACAATTTATTAAGACTAACAATACAAACATAAATGCAGTGCACCAAACCCCAAGCTAACACAAATACATACAACAAGGTGAAACAAACCTAAACTGATATAGATACACAGGTACATACACATATAGAGCACAACGTCGTCAGGCAGGCCGGGTCGATAACTATCGGGCAGGTAGGTACAGGAGGAGCAGGTGGAGAGAATGGTCAGGGTCACAAGCCAGGGATCAAAACAGGAGAAGTCAGCAGAGGTCAGGATCAGGCAGGGTCGGCAACAAGTCAGGCAGGAACAGGAATGCAGGTTACAAGATACAGGGGCCCATGGAAAAACACACACCAAGGCACAGACTGCAGGTCTGGCCATTTCTTAAATACACCTGCAATCAGCCCCAGGTGATAGCTAATTGCCGAAGTGAACCTCTGGTTGTTGAGAGCACCCGCTGGCCAGCCCTGGTACTGCAGCCCACAAGGCAGGTGAGTCCCACCACTATTGGCAAGTCCATTCCTGACAGTAGCGCTCTTCAGAGAGAGGGATTCTTAGTTTGCTTTAAAGAGCTTTAGAAACAGTTCAACACTTTTCAGAAAATAGGATTTATTACTAAAAAGGGTCAAAATGGTGCAATAAAAATATTTACAGAAAAAGATGTAGCCAATATATATATATACAGGTGAAACTCGAAAAATTAGAATATCGTGCAAAAGTTCAATTATTTCAGTAATGCAACTTAAAAGGTGAAGTGATATTAATACTTGTGAGCTAATATGGTGAAATATAAGTGATCAATTATTTGGATATCCAAATTTATAAAGAAGGGTCGTCTTTGTATACTAAAGATTTTTTTAAACTAACGGATAGGAATGCATACATACCGATAAAAAGTTGTCATCACAAATCATGGTTGAATAATATACCTAAAGGCCAATTTATAGGGCTAAAAAGGAATTGCACTAAATATAGTGACTATATGGATCATAGTAAAATTCTATCTGAGAGATTTATATATAAAGGATATAATAAAGAGGTAATTGAGGAGAGAAAGAAGGTGGGATCTATGGATAGGAAAGAGATGCTAATTGATAAACAGAAAGTAAATACAGAGCATGGGGATCTTCCAGTGGTACTACATTATAATAAACAACATAAAGTGATTCAAAACATAATCAAAAGACATTGGAAGGTTTTGAGGTTAGATAAACATTTGAAAAACATTATTCCAGCTAAACCAAAATTTATTTATACAAAGGCTCCCACAATTAGAGATAAGGTGGTAAAAAACATACTAGAGCCACCAACAAAAATTAATAATATGAGTTTTTTTCAGGGTACAGGCTTTTATGCCTGTGGACGGTGTTATAGTTGTAGTAGAGTACCACGGAATCCTAGACGTAGATTTGTATTTAATAATACACACAATGGTAAAGAGTATAAAATCAATCAGTTTATCTCCTGTGACACTAAAGGAGTTATTTATGCCTTGAAGTGTCCATGTAATTTAATATATATTGGACGTACAAAAAGACCATTGAAGAAACATATAAAAGAACATGTATATAATATTAATAGAGGATATAAATGCCATCATGTTTCTCAGCACTTTAAACAATACCATAATAAAGATGCCAAATTGTTAGAATTTTGGGGTATAGAAAAACATATCCATCATTGGAGAGGAGATAATTTGGTTAGAGATATTAGCAAAAAAGAATCTAGGTGGATTTTTGAAATGAGTTCCTTAGCCCCTAATGGTTTAAATAAAGAATTTGATCTGGCTTGCTTTTTAAATAATCATTAGTCTTTGGAGGTTAGGATATTGAGATGTATATTTGTTGTAATTTTTATTGAGAGTATTTTTTAATTTTTTAAATTTTATTTTTAGAAATTAAAGTTTAGTTTTTGGGGTTTTTTTAAGCTTAAAGAGTAGTAGATACCATAATCCTACATTGGGATGTTTCATATTTTTATTTATTTTGTGGTTTTAAATATAGGAATTATATGTAATATTTATCTGATACACTAGATACAAGTTTACTCATAGTTTTATTTATTTGATCATTTTTAGTGGTATAACATTAAGATTGTATATTTAATCAGATTTTATCAATATTTTTATATTTTAAATATATTAAAATGCGTATTAAGTGTGTTGTGGTAAACTAGCCTTTGAGGGTGGATTAATATGATCCTCTACAACGGAATGTGATGACAATATGCAGAGAAGATACGGATTACAGCTACACTGATGGAGCTGTAATTATCCCTGGGAATATGGCCGCATGCATGCGGACTACAATAAAATGGCGCCCGTGAGCCCTATATAAAGTCAATGGAAGTGAGTGGTGTCCAATCATATCCCCCTGATGAAGCCACATGACCCTGTGGCGTAACGCGTAGGGGAGGGGCTCTGAAATCACCACGTTCTGTCGGCCAGCTAACGGCGAGTATTGTTAGTGTGAAAACCACACACAAAGGCATTTATCACAGGCACATTTTGATTGTTTTTACTGTGAGTGCAATTGCTCATTTGATTATTAAAATGTTTAAAAGGATAAGACACTATTTCTTGTTTTCTTTTTGATACCATTATGTGGAGTTCTGGAGGGGATATATAGACAAATAGACCCCTGGAGGTGAGAGTGAGGAATCCTTCCATATCCATCTTATTAAGCAGCATTGTGGAGAGACACCAGGTGGATCATTAGCATACAACAACGTGCAACCAGCTGAGTGGGAGATCTGAAGCAGGAGTAGTTTTCATCTGTCCTGTCAGGACAAAAAGCGATTTTTGCCTATTTATATATTAGGCAAAAATTGGAGGTGCGCGCAATATATATTAATATTCATCGGTGTTTTTCCCCATTTGGTGACACAAGTTTTTGGATTTAACTTAGAAGGTGAAACTAATATATGAGATACACTCATTACATGCAAAGCAAGATAGTTCAAGTCGTGATTTGTCATAATTGTGATGATTATGGCTTACAGCTCATGAAAACCCCAAATCCACAATCTTAGAAACAATATCGGACCTCTGAAAAGTATAAGCATGCATATGTACTTAGTACTTGGTTTGGGCCCCTTTTGCAGCAATTACTGCGGCGTGGCATGGAAGCTATCAGCCTGTGGCACTGCTGAGGTGTTATGGAAGACCAGGATGCTTCAATAGCGGCCTTCAGCTCTTCTGCATTGTTTGGTCTCATGTCTCTTATCTTTCTGCCCTATGGGGTTCAGGTCAGGCGAGTTTGCTGGCCAATCAAGCACAGTAATCCCACGGTCATTGAACCAGGTTTTGGTGCTTTTGGCAGTGTGGGCAGGTGCCAAGTCCTGCTGGAAAATTAAGTCAGCATCCCCATAAAGCTCGTCTGCAGAAAGGAGCATGAAGTGCTCCAAAATCTCCTGGTAGACGGCAGCATTGACCCTGGACTTAATGAAGCACAGTGGACCAACACCAGCAGATGACATGGCTCCCCAAATCAACACAGACTGTGTAAACTTCACACAGGACTTCAAGCATCTTGCAGTGTGTGCCTCTCCATTCTTCCTCCATACTCTGGGTCCTTGGTTTCCAAATGAGATGCAAACGTTTCTCTCATCAGAAAGGAGGACTTTGGACCACTGAGCAACAGACCAGGTCTGTTTTTCTTTAGCCCAGGTAAGACGCTTCTGACGTTGTTTGTTGTTCAGGAGCAGCTTGACAAGAGGAATACGACATTTGAAGCCCATGTCCAGGATCCGCCTGTGTGTGGTGGCTCTTGATGCACTGACTCCACTCCTTGTGAAAGTCCCCAGCACTTTTGAATGGCCTTTTCCTGACAATCCTCTCCAGGCTGCGGTCATCCCTGCTGTCAAGAATGGACTTGCCAATAGTGGTGGGACTCACCTGCCTTGTGGGCTGCAGTACCAGGGCTGGCCAGCGGGTGCTCTCAACAACCAGAGGCTCACTTCGGCAATTAGCCATCACCTGGGGCTGATTGCAGGTGGTGTATTTAAGGGATGGCCAGACCTGCAGTCTGTGCCTTGTTGTACTGTTTGATGAACTCTGCCTGTACTGACGTCGGCTAGTCCTGACCACTCTCCCGCCTGCTCCTGGTACTCCATTTGCCCGTTTGCTACCGACCCGGCCTGCCTGACTACTCTTGTATCGTATGTTTGTTATCTGTTGGATAACAACAAACTGCGTTTGTATTGTTAGTCCTAATAAATTATATTATTTACTATATCTGAAGCCTACGTTTCCCTGTGTCAGTCCACACACTTCTGGTCACACCTGCATCCCTGACACCTGCTGCTTGTGCACCTTTTTTTTCACACTTTTCCCTTCCACATAACGTTCTATTAATGTGCTTTGATACAGCACTTTGGGAACATCCAACTTCTTTTGCAATTACCTTTTGAGGCTTTCCCTCCTTATGGAGGGTGTCAATGATGGTTTTCTGCACAACTGTCAGGTCAGCAGTCTTTCCCATGATTGTGATTCCTACTGAACCAGACTGAGAGACCATTTAAAGGCTCAGGAACCCTTTGCATGTGTTATGGCTTAATTAGTTGATTAGAGTGGGACACTTTGAGCCGAGAATATTGCACCTTTTCACAATATTCTAATTTTCTGAGATTGTGGATTTGGGGTTTTCATGAGCTGTAAGCCATAATCATCACAATTATGACAAATCACGACTTGAACTATCTTGCTTTTGCATGTAATGAGTTTATCTCATATATTAGTCTCACCTTTTAAGTTGCATTACTGAAATAAATGAACTTTTGCACAATATTTTAATTTTTCGAGTTTCACCTGTAAATACAGAGAGCAATACCACAACGGAGAGATAACAGAAAGAACTTTAGAGAGGTAGAGAGGTAGAATACTTGCCGTCATCCTTGGTTTAAGCAGATCAAGGTCCTGAACAAAAGGGTACCGTTCTCCCAAGTTGGTTCCTGATGTTAAAAAGGGAGAATTCTTCAACTTATCTCTCTCTCAGGCCTGACAGCCTATTTTCTAGTCCACCAGCAGGGTGTCTCCTTAAAGCAGAGAACCAATCGCCTCATTTGGGGAGTGTGTTAAGGCGGGGAACTCTGCTATGACCAAATCCCTCACCCGTTTATACCATGGTCAATAATCTTCCATAGGTACGTGAAGCATCCTATCCACTGGTAGGATAATATGCAGAATCATCTGCTGAATGTCTAGATATCAGATATGACATATCTATCTGTGACTCTTAAAGAGATATTGCTTTCTGCTCTCAGGTAGACGTAATCTAGGGGTGTAAGATATCAGGCGACTCGCATTAAACTGAGCTATCCGAATATATGCTTTGTTCGATTATATGTACTGTATTCCCTATTTTAAGTTATGAAAAGTGGTTTTTAAATGGGATGTATGTTTTACGGCTATTCTGGAATGTGTTTCATGTCCAGTGAAGGACTGGTTTATAGCTTTACGATCATCTTCGGGGTGAGAAGCTAACAGACACCCAGGCACCAGCTAATTTGGGATTACAACCATGAAGTATATCCAACTGTGCCTGATGTCCTTGTGAACCCAGCACACACACACCACATTCCTGAGGGAGGGGGATTGGAGGGAGAGAGAATTATACAAGATGGGGAATCTTGAGCAAGATGGATGACCGCGTCCATATCTGTGTGCACAATTGCTACACCTCCCCCCTCAGGTGGTTGCATGGGAGGGAACTGCAATTTCCCTCCTGACGCAACCGACTCCTGCTGCTGGTTTGGCTGATCTGGACACAGATCCATTGTGCCCAGAGGTTCACCTTGGTGTGATCTGGTACAACTGCACTGCGGGAGAATCAGGTTCCTTCTGAGAAGGGTGCTGTTCTCCCCAGCAAGACTGTTGTGCCAACCAAGTGAGTTGTTAGGGGTGAGCACCAGTCTGCTGTGACTACCCGGATATCGTGGCAACTGCCGTGGTGCCCACCTGTTCACAAAACACTTCTGTTCAGGGGTGTCATATACTAACATATTGAGATGTAGCTTCTTGTCGAGGTAGAGAATGAGATTTCCCTCTCCAGTCTCCTTCCTCAGGACCAGGACTACATCTGACCCGAAGGCAGTGGCGCCTGTGTGCGCCAGAACCGGACAGGCGAATTCTGGAACTCTCTTTCCAGATGTGTCTACAGGTACCTTCATGCAAGATGAACAGTCTTCTTTACCTGCTAGCATCCAGGACACCATTTCCATCAGTTTCCTGTCTGTTATGTCAGTCACAGGTTCAGCTGAGCCACGATAGTTGCACCCAGGCGTCTTACGTAGCCAGCTGTACCCAAGACTAACGTAACCTGCTTTTTGGCCTGGGGAGTAGGCTAGGCCATAGTTGCCTCAGTCTCCCCATTTCCAGACCTCTGTGGGGTCTCTTTCTACCGGTGGTTCCCAGTGCTGAACCACTGACATGCCCCTCTGACAGTTACCATGTTTGACTGTCAGACTAGGCATGGGCAGTTTGTTCCTGCCTAGTAACAGGGGTCCAAGTTGCTCTTCCCAGACAGGGCCAAACACTACAAGGCCCCTAAAGTGGGCAACTTCACACAGTTCCACTCCACATTGTAGGTCATTCCTGACCCCTGGGGAGGTGGTTGGTGCGTTCTCAACCCCAACTAGCTTTCCCGTGAATTCAGGCAAGCCACATGGGGTGGTGACGGCTGACTCGTCCTGAGCCTCCTGGGTTAGAGATGGTGGCCCATACCACCTGTTCAGGTCCATGACTGTTAGACAGCGGGCACCTGCCGGATGCTTCATTATTTCATGGCTCCTGGGCATGGGGCAGGCCACAACCACAGGGTTGGTGCTCATTTTTCCAAGGTCCTCACAAAGCCTGGTCATCTGATCCTGTTTGGGGACCGAGACTACCAGTGATGCCCAGACCCTGTAGGACCTCTGGATCCCTGACTGCGGTATTCCCCCTGTCTCTTTGGCCCATTCAGTCTGCATCTCCTGTGAGATGAGGTGAGCCGAAGGCATGAGGGAAGGATACACCCTGTCGTCCAACTCATGAACAGCACGGTGAGCTCTCCCAGGGCTTCCCTGAACCCAGACACCATCTACCATAGGCCTTGCCAGCAGCTTCTGTACCTGAATGGAAAGGAAAGGTGATTGGAGCTGAAGGCCGAACCCCTCTCTCTGAGGACCGGCTATCAACTCCAATAGGGCCCCTCGCACTTCCAATCCAGGTGTGCTGTCACTGCCTATGACATATACGTTGGTCTGCCTGGTTTTTGGGGAGTGAATCTAAGTCAGAAATAGTTGGAGGTGACTTCCTCCCTGGCTTCAGATTTTCCCCATACACTTTGGCAGGCTTGTTTAGGTGACACTCTTTCAGTCCCTAAGCCCCCTGCTGGTAGACCATTCATTTCTTTGTCCCAGTCAAGCTGTTGTTTACCTTCTCAGCAGGGAAGCTCACAGCTAGCTTGCTGCTGAATTCCACATTTTAGTCACTCCTCAGTGCTGCCTTTACCTTGGGACCAAAATTCCCAACCAGCTGTTGTTTACCTTTCTCAGCAGGGAAGCTCGCAGCTAGCTTGATGATGGATGCAACATTTTGGTCATTCCCCAGTGCTGCCTTGGCCGTGGGACTAAAAGTACCAACCAGCTGTCCAGTATCATACAAAGACAACTGCTGGGAGATTATCAAGGTAGAATCCTCTGAGCCGGAGCAAGAAAAAGGCCTATCCAGACCATCCCTCTGCTCAGCACTCAGAGATTGTACCTCTGCCTGCTTCACAGCACTGTGGGTGACCCCCAACAATGAAAATGCATCAGTATTATCATCATGATCATCATCATCATCATCAGTGTCATCATTAACATTATCAGTATCATCATCACCGTCATCATTATCATCATCATTATCAACAGTTACGTTTGTAACATCAATAACACAGGAGTTCATTACCTCCCCATGCAAGGGGATTTCCTCTCCTTCTCCAGGTAATGGAGAATCATGTAATCCCACTCTATACTCAGCCCCCTCCCTCTGTCCATCCACATGTTGCCCAGACATTACCCCAACATCTGCACACAGTACCTTGGCATGTCCAGAGAGTTCCAGGGGGGCCTCCAGGCTGTTCTTGGCAGGGGCATAATAGGACACAAGAGTACCCAAATTGGCACCCAACAGAACAGGTGTGGGAATTTCATCCGAGACCCCCACCTCCCTCATCCCCCTTCCCACACCCCAATCGATGAATACCTTTGCACAGGGTATGCGTGAACGGGTTCCCCCAACTCCCATGAGGGTAAGGAACTCTCCTGGGATGAGGTTCCTTCACCCAATCACCTCTGGTCGGATCAAGGTGACTTCTGCCATGGTGTCACGGAAACCAGTTACAGACCAGTTGTCTACAGTGACTGGCTGCAAGTTGGCGAGGGTTACCCAGCACTGAAGAAGAGTTGCTGGCTGGCCAGGTCATGTCATTTGCTTCTGCTCAGGAAACTGCGTCCTGAGATGTCGGGTTTCCCACAGGTGTAACATCTGCGATTGTCAGGCAGGGATGGCTTGGCCCCAAGTACTGCAGGTGTTAGGTGAGGGGAAGCTTGACTCTCCAGCGTAGGGGGGTTGCTATGGGTGATTTCCCTCCTTTCCAGCCATTCGGAGGAGCCTTGCGATGGTCAGACACCCGCGTGTGGACATAGGTGTCTGCCAGATCTGCTACAGCTTTGGCAGATGCGGGTTCTCTCTCCAATACAAACTGTCTGACGTATGCCAGGCAGATATGCAGTAGCTGATCTCGTATCGTGAGATCCTTCAGGGACTGTGGAATGTGGTGTGTAAGCGACTTACCACATCCGTGTAAGAGTTCCCAGGTCCCTTTTTCAAGGACCTAAACTGCTTGTGGTACACTTCTGGGGTCAGCTGGTACTTCTGGACGATGGCTTCTTTTAGAGCTTCATAATTGTCATCCTGCCCCTCTGGCAATTCGACAAACGCATCCATGGCCTTGCCTCGTAGCCCTTGTGTCAGGTACTGAGCCCATTGTGTTTGGGGCAGATGGTACTGATGGCAAGTTTTTTCAAATGACAGTAAATACATGTCAATGTTACTATCTTTTTCCATCACTGGAAACTTGGCTGCTGTGCCCACGGCTGGAGAGGCGTCCCTGTGCTCTAGAGACCCGAGGTTCTGAACCTGTCACTGCTGCAATTCTCCAAGTAGTTCTAATTTACTATTGCTGTTCTCTAGCTGGTCTAAAACCACTTTTGACCTAAAGGGACGCTTTTTGGACGCCATGGATTTTTCTCAGCTTCCAGGCAGAAAGAACAGTAAAAATGCAAGCAGGGCACAGGACAAAGCACTAGGGACAAAATGTATGTGAAATGGTTTGATACAGTAATGTTTTACTATGTGATTTTAGTGAATGTCACTTCTACAATTTTCAAATTTCCCACCAGTTCCGTCCCCGTACGTCCTGACGTTGCAGGGAACGGAACCCGGAAGACAGATGCTGGCATCGGCCGGAGGACATTGCCGGGGACACTGTAGGGAGCACTTCGTGGGAGCGCAGGACAAGGTAAGTGAAGAAGAGAGCAGCTTTGCAGGTTATTCCAGAGTGTAGCTTGGGGTTACCGCTTGTGGTACTGAAACGTTACCCCGAGCTACACTCGGGAATTCCTCCAGGGAGGTTAAGGAAAAAAAGCTGTCCAAACCTGCCTGGCTCTATGTGAAAAAAGTAATTGCTCCCTAAACTTAATAACTGGTTGTGCCACCCATGGTGGCAACCACTGAAATCAAGCGTTTGCAATAACTGGTATGATGTTCTTTTTATGAAATGCTGTGTTAGTTTTATGCCAGAAGTAACAGGACGCACACCCAGGGCCGTGGATAAGGGGGTTCGACCAGTCCTCCTGTATGGGGCCCAGGCCAGCAGGGGGGCCAGGTAACTAGGTGAATTGGATGTGGGCAGGGAGAGTGATTAGCACAGCATGGGGGGTAATTACTGGAACCAATCCCCTGTTTGGATCTCTATGCAGCAGCTGAAAGCTGGCTTTTTCTCCTCTCCCTCCCACTGGCATGCAGCTGCTGTATGGAGAGTGGGGGAAGGGTCAAGTAAATATTTGACATTTACAGGGCTGTAGATACATTTTTTTCTGGGGGGGTTCAGCTTGCAGCTGAGCTGCATTTTTACCACTCCCCCAACTTCTCCCCCTTGAAGAAATGAAGGAAGGGAGGTGTGGAAGGAAGGAAGGGGTTGGTGGAAGGAAGGAAGGGGTGGATGGAAGGAAGGGAGGGGTGGGTGGGTGGAAGAAAGGGTGGGTGGAAGGAAGGAAGAAAGACGTACGTGGGTGGATGGAAGGAAGGAAGGAGTGGGTGGAAAAAAGGAAGGAAGGAAAGGGTGGGTGGAAGGAAGGAAGTGGTGGGTGGAAGGAAGGAAGGAGGGGTGGGTGGAAGGAAGGAAAGGATAGGTGGGTGGAAGGAAGGAAGGAAAGGGTGGGTGAATGGAAGGAAGAAAAGAAGAGGTAGATGGAAGGGATGGATGGGTGGAAGGAAGGGTGGGTGGGTGGACGGGAGGGGGGGGTGGAAGGATGGAAGGGAGGGAGGGGTGGAAGGATGGAAGGGAGGGTGGGGGGGTGGAAGGATGGAAGGGAGGGGGGGTGGAAGGAAGAAAGGTCAGACTCACCATGACTCATTCAGCTGCATCTGAGCTGTTGGCTGCTCTGTGTTCAGTTTCCCGCCACACTTCCTCAGAAGCTGCAGCGACTGGAGTGTGAGCGGGTACAGGTGGAGGCAGAGCAGATCCAGCCTCTCTCCCCTCTTCTCCTATTGGTGCAGAGGATGGAGGGAAAGGCTGGGCACTGAGAAGAACACAGTGGCGGGAACACAGCGGCAGTGGGAAGGGGGAGGCCAGATAGAAAACTGAATTGTGCTGTGCAGCAGTGGAGGCGGCAAGCAGCACTAGGACTAGTGGCGTGTCGGAGGGGTGGCAGTGGGGGCGGTGACAAACAGCGATATCCTGTATGGCTTTCAATGAAGCAGGTGGAAGCCATTTCTCCTCCTCTCCCTCCCTGCGGCTTTCAGCTGCTTCATTGAAAGACCTACAGGAGATTGCTGCGTGTCACCGTCCCCACTGCCACCCCTCCCACACACCTCTAGTCCCAGCACTGCTCACCACCTCCACCTTATTGCCACTCACAGGCAAGTGGAAAGTTCAAGGGCTGCAGCCTGCAGGGATGGTTGGCAACTCTCCTCTGGGGAAGGGGGGGTTTCAGACCCCCCTGACCCCCCTTATCTAAGCCCCGGCACATTTACCAGCCCCTTCCTTTCCTGAATTAACACAATGAGTGATTGGTACCGATCACTCACTGTGTTCATTCATAACTCAATTACATTGGGGGCCACATTAGCAGTATGGTTGCCCACGAAAGCCGGTTGGCTAGGGTGCACTATGTACATAGTGCAGGGTTCAGGAGTGTGTTACGTACAGCGTGCAGGGTTCAGGAGTGTGCTGTGTACAGCATGCAGGATTCAGGGGTATGCTGTGTACAGAATGTAGGGCTTAGAGGTGTGCTACCTACAGAGTGCAGGGTTCAGAAGTGCGTTACATACACAGCGCAGAGCTCAGGGGTGTGCTGTGTGCAAAGTTCAGGGTTTAGGGGTGCGCTATACACAGTGTGCAGCCCCAAACCTCCCTAAGCTTCAGTGCACCACCAGGGAACATGTCTTATTTTTTAAGTTTTTTTTCTACAAGTACTTAAAGATGAAGAGTTCCAGGAGATAATCATTTCACTACTTTTTCATTTCCTGTTTCAGAATACCAATACATCTCTTAGTTTTACTTCTTTATATTAGAGCCTCTAAATGCCAAATAATAAATCCCACTAACCTTTTCTCTGTATGTCTCACCATGTCAGGTGCCTATGTGTAAAATGTGCTGTGCAAGTGCTCAGTGGTCTGTGGCTGGTCACAATGTTATTCAGTAACAATGTGACCAGTGGGACACCACAAGTGTGACTGGGTCATGTAAGGTCAAAATGATTCCTAAAACTTAGGGTTATTTTTTTATATGTAGTGCTGTGAAAAAGTATTTGCTCCTTTCCTGATTTATTTTTTTGCATATTTGTCACACTTAAATGATTCAGATCATCAAACAAATGTTAACACTACATAAAGATAACCCGAGTAAATACAAAATTCTGTTTTTAAGTGATGATTTCATTTATTAAGGGAAAAAAGCTGTTCAAACCTGCCTGGCCCTATGTGAAAAAAGTAATTGCTCCCTAAACTTAATAACTGGTTGTGCCACCCATGGTGGCAATCACTGAAATCAAGCGTTTGCAATAACCGGCAAGAGTCTTTCACATTGGTTTGGAGGAATTTTGGCCCACTTTCTTAGCAGAATTGCTTTAATTAGGCCACATTGGAGGGTTTTCGAGCATGAACGACCTGTTTAAGGTCATACCACAGTTTCTCAATCAGATTTAAGTCTGGACTTTGACTAGGCCACTTCAAAATCTTAATATTTTTTTTTTCTTTTTAGCCATTCAAAAGGGGACCTGCTGGTGTGTTTCAGATCATTGTCCTGCTGCATAACTTAAGTGCACTTGAGCTTGAGGTTATGAACTGATGGCCGAACATTCTTCTTTTGGATTTTCTGGTAGAGTGCAGAATTCATGGTTGCATCAATTATGGCAAGTCATCCAGGTTCTCAAGCTGCAAAGCAGCCCCAGACCATCACACTACCACCATCATGTTTGATTGTTGGTAAGATGTTCTTTTTATGAAATGCTATGTTAGTTTTATGCCAGATGAAATGGGACGCACACCCAGGGCCGTGGATAAGGGGGTTCCATCAGTCCTCCTGTATGGGGCCCAGGCCAGCAGGGGGGCCCAGGTAACTTGGTGAATTGGATGTGGGCAGGGAGAGTGATCATCACAGCATGGGGGGTAATTACTGGAACCAATCCCCTGTATGAATCTCTATGAAGGAGCTGAAAGACAGCTTTTTCTCCTCCCTCCCGCTGGCTTTCAGCTGCTGTAGAGAGCCATACAGGGGATTGGTTCCAGTAATTGCCCCCCCCCTCCACCCCACCCATCACCCTCCCTGTGCATCATGCATTTCCCCTTATTACTCAAGCCACCCTGTGTGCCCCCACCCTGCAGTGCTGCTGCCTTCCCTCTTTTCCTTACCACTGGCAGCTGCAAGCATACAATATGATCCTTCAGGATGGAGAGTGGGGGAAGGGTCAGGTAAATATGTCACATTTACAGGGCTGTAGATTCATTTTGTTTTCTGAGGGGTTCAGCTCGCAGCTGAGCTGCATTTTTAGCACTCCCCCCCAACTTTTCCCTCTTGAAGGAAGGGAGGGGTGCAAGGAAGGAGTGGGTGGAAGGAAGGAAGGGGTGGATGTAAGGAAGAAAGGAGTGGGTGGAAGGAAGGGGTGGGTGGATGGAAGGAAGGAAGGGAGGGGTGGAAGGAAGGAAGGAAGGAAGGAAGGAAGGGAAGGAGGGGTGTGTGGAAGGAAGGAGAGAAGGGTGGGTGGAAGGAAGGAGAGAAGGGTGGGTGGAAGGAAGAGGTGGAAGGAAAGAAGGAAGGGGTGGATGGAAGGAAAAAAGGGAGGAGTGGGAGGAAGGAAGGAAGGGGTGGAAGGAAGGGTGTGGAAGGAAGGGAGGGGAGGAAGTGAGGGGGGGTGGAAGGATGGAAGGAAGGGAGGGGGGTGGAAAAATGGAATGATGGGGGGTGGAAGGAAGGGGTGGAAGGAAGGGAGGGGTGGGTGGTAGGAGGGAAGGAAGAGTGGGGGTGGAAGAATGGAAAGAAGGGAGGGGGGTGGAAGGATAGAAGGAAAGAGGGGGTGGAAGGAAGGGAAGGGGAGGTGGAAGGATGGAAGGAAGGGAAGGGGAGGTGGAAGGATGGAAGGAAGGGAGGGGGGTGGAAGGATGGAAGGAAGGGGGGGTGAAATAGGGGGGTGGAAGGATGGAAAGAAGGGAGGGGGTGGAAGCGAGAGAGGGGGTGGAAGGATGGAAGGAAGGGAGGGGTGGGTGGAGGGATGGAAGGATGGGAGGGGGTTGGAAGGAAGGGAGGGGGTGGAAGTAAGGAAGGGGTGGGTGGAAGGAAGGAAGGGGTGGGTGGAAGAAAGGGAGAAGTGGGAGGAAGGAAGGAAGGGGTGGGTGGAAGGAAGGAAGGTAGGGTGGGTGGAAGGAAGGGTGGAAGGAAGAGGTGGGTGGAAGGAAGGCAGGGTGGAAGGAAGGAAGGGATGGGTGGAAGAAAGGAAGAGGTGGAAGGAAGGAAAGGATAGGTGGGTGGAAGGAAGGGAGGGGTGGGTGGAAGGAAGGAAGGAAGAGTGGGTGGAAGGAAGGGAGGGGTGGGTGGAAGGAAGGGAGGGAAGGGTGGGTGGAAGGAAGAGGTGGAATGGAGGGTGGGTGGAAGGAAGAGAAAGGTGGGTGGAAGGAAGGGAGGGGAGGAAGTGAGGGGGGTGGAAAAATGGAAGGAAGGGAGGGGTGGAAGGAAGGGAGGGGTGGGTGGAAGGAGGGAAGGAAGGGAAAGGGTGGAAGAATGGAAGGAAGGGAGGGTGAAAGGACAGAAGGTAAGAGGGGGTGGAAGGGAAGGGGAGGTGGAAGGATGGAAGGAAAGGAGGGGGGGTGGAAGGATGGAAGGAAGGGGGGGTGGAATGATGGAAAGAAAGGAGGGGGTGGAAGCGAGAGAGGGGGTGGAAGAATGGAAGGAATGAGGGGTGGGTGGAGGGATGGAAGGAAGGGAGGGGGTGGAAGGAAGGGAGGGGGTGGAAGGATGGAAAGAAGGAGGGGGGTAGTAGGAAGAAAAATCGGACTCACCATGACTCTTTCAGATGCATCTGAACTGTCGGCTGCTCTGTGTTCAGTTTCCCGCCACGCCTCCTCTGAAGCTGCACGGACTGGAGTGTGAGCGGGCACAGGGGGAGGCAGAGCAGATCCAGCCTCTCTCCCCTCTTCTCCTATTGGTGCAGAGGATGGAGGGGGGGCTGGGCACTGAGAACAACACAGTGGCAGGAACACAGCAGCGGTGGGAGGCCAGAAAGAAAACTGAACCATTCTGTGCAGCAGTGGAGCCGGCGATCAGCGAGCAGCGCTGGAACTATGGGTGTGTGGGAGGGGTGACAGTGGGGGCGGTGACAAGCAGCGATCTCCTGTATGGCTTTCAATGAAGCAGCTGGAAGCCGCTTTTCCTCCTCTCCATCCCTGCGGCTTTCAGCTGCTTCATTGAAAGACATACAGGAGATCGCTGCGTGTCACTGACCCCACCGCTATCCCTCCCACACACCTCTAGTCTCGGCGCTGCTCGCCACCTCCACCTTATTTCCACTCGCAGGCAAGTGGACATTTCGAGGGCTGCAGCCTGCCGGGATGGTTGGCAACTCTCCTCTGGGGGGGGTTCAGACACAGAATAACAAAAGGGGAAAGTGGGAAATAACCTAAAGGGGAAAGTGGAGTTACTCTAAGTGCAACAAATATGCAAAAAAAAAAATCCAGGAAAAGGGAAAATACTTTTTCACAGCTCTGTACAAACATCACTGTATAATTGCACCATATGCAATAAGCAATGTATTTTCTTTACTCCTGGTCGCTGAGCAGAGCATCAAGGGAGCCAATGTAAGTATGTGGAACTGAAGAGGAGATAGCATGTTGGGGAATCTGTTACTTTGTTCTTTTTGAGAAAAAGCGCAGGTCACTTTGAGAGGGTCTAGCATATAGGTATATGTAGGGAGCATGGTCCTATACTCCTGTATGTGCAGCATCTGGAAGCCACATTCTGCCCAAAGACAGAATACGCTGTGTGCGGCTATGCAAAAATGTGCGTTTGTGGAAATACGTCCATATACATGCAGTGTAAAAGTAAGTACCAGTGTTTATGCATGTATAGCTTCATACGGTGTATTCTGTAAAACGTATCTATGGGCAGAATTACGGTACACAGCAGATGTAGCTCTTGGGTGCCACAAATACAGGCGTATATGGCCATATGCCCATGTACAAGAGCTGTAAATGCTTAACTTTGGGATAGTTTAAATATTACATTTGCAGTGAGCCTTCCTTGCACTGCAAAGTTTAAATGTTGTTTTGCCTGGTGTAGAGGAATAAGCAGTAATACCTTATTCCTTGTCCCCAAGCAGTCAATGTTCTCCTCTGCTCTCTGATGGTCATGGAATGTGAGTGGGCCATGGTCATTCTATGTACTATGCAGAACGGATGGTCATGTCAAGTCAGAAAGCCTGAAACTGAAGGGCCAGTGAAAGGGAGCAGCTTTCAACAAGGAAATGGTCTTGAAGGGATGGGAGCAGAAATAAGGTATTTGCTACTTATTCTTCTAGCCCTAAACTAAATAAATATTTGACCCTTGCAATGTGGAGGGAGATGGGGGAATGGGGATTTCAGGGGAGTACTGCAAGGGTAATTTTTTACTGCAGCCAGGAGTCGGGCTTTAAAGCTCCTTTCCCGTGAGCAGTAAAATCAGGTCTACCTTTCAGATTTCCAGGTGGACCTGATTGGAAGCTCCATGTAAGTCTAAGGATGGCCGATTGGAAGCTCCATGTTAGTGTAGCTCACCTGTCCTAAACAGGGGCTACTATCTAAATTTAGTTTTTGGCTGGTCTGTAGTCAGCTCAGTCTGATAGTATAGATTTTCACCTAGTTTTTCCCTAAGCCTAAAGTAGAACTATGGGCAAATTCTTTTTTTATTCATTTTGGATAGAGCAAGGGTTATAACCCTTTCCATATTTTGTTTCACCATCTATGTCCCATTGTGGAGATTTCCCTTTACTTCTTGTCCCATAGCCAAACAAGAAGTTAGTGGAAATCCCTGCAAATAAAGGGAATTCCTTGAAGACCCCCAGGTTACCAGAACTAGTGTGATTTTCTTTTCTTTTCACTTTTGATGACAATAGACAAATGGAGATGGTGAATCTCCTCAACGGGGAGCACAGACAGTAAGTGAAGGAACAGGAAGTGAATGGAATTCTCCTCAATGGGATATAGATGGCAGAAAATAAACTGACGGGGTTATAACCCTCCCTTACTCTAAAGTTCTACTTTAAAGCAGAGTTCCAGTCACACTGTAAAAAAAAACAAAAGTCAGCAGCTACAAAAACCGTAGCTGCTGACTTTTAAAAAAAAACAGCCACTTACCTGTCGGATGTTCCCAGCTCCGGCATCTTCACTATGGGCACCCGGCTGAGACAGCTTGTAGCTTCACAGACAGGTGCCCACTGCGCATGCGCAAGTAGCGGGTGCCCACTGCTCTTTCTGAATGGTCTCATAGTCTTCTGGGACCTGTCACATGTCCAAGAAGACTAGAAGGAGGGAGGACAACTTCCGCTTCAGATCACCTAGGCGATTGCAGCGGAAGTGGGAGCAGGTACCTGTCAATTTTGGGTACCTGTTCCCCAAAGGTGCCAATCCTTAATGGGGAGCGGGGGACCAGTCTTTAAAGTGGAACATTCCCTTTTGGGTGGAGCTCCGCTATAAGTTGGCTTGTGAAATCTCACTGTCCAGTAAGTGTCACTGGTACCACTGGCTATAGCATGAGATTTCATAAGCAAAAATAAGTTATAAATGTATATTTCCTCCAGCCAATCTATTAGGAGGCTTATGTCACTGGTGCATGCTGGGGGGAATATAAATATTTGGGACAAGCCATGTGCTGGGTCTCTCTCTCTGGGCCGAGGCCTAGGCAGGTGCTGCCGGAAGGAATTCTGTTGTTAGGCCCAAGAGCGTGTGAGGCCTTACGTGCTGAAGTGGTCTGGAGCTGTCCTGTCTGGTGTGGAGGAAGCTGTGCCAGGGAGAGAAGAGCCAGGGGATGCCCCTTCCTGGAGAGAGCCATAAAGAAGGCTGGTTTCTTGCAGGGCATGGTGACTCACTTGGAGGACACATTTAACTTGCTTGCAGTGTTGCTGGGTCGGCTCAAAGGTTCTGACACTGTGAAGCTGGATGTTGATCTGGAGAGCCTGTAAACAATCTGCTGTGGAAACTCGGACCCTAAACCTCATCTCCTTAAACCCCTTATTCGTTCTACAATAAAACCGGAGGTGCCATCCTGCCTTTGAGGTATTAGGGTAGTGCTACAACAGACTGTGTCTGTGTGTACATGTGTCTGTGTATGTATGTACATGTGTCTGTGCGTGTGTATTTCTGTGTATGTACATGTATCTGTGTGTAAGCGTGTCTGTACGTGCCTGTGTGTGTATACATGTGTCTCTGTGCGTGTGTGTACATGTTTCTGTGTATTTACATGTCTGTGTGTGTGTACAGGTGTCTCTGTTTGTGTGTGTTTGTTGGTAGCGAGTAACTCTAAGGCCTGGCTAGTAGCTCAGGACTTGAAATTTTAAGCCCTGCACTAAGGTGATCAGATTCTCAAAATGAAATCCAAGGACACCCTGCTGATCATTCTTTAATTGCTAGTGAGGCAGGGGTGGGGATAACGGCGTCAATTGTAGCATGCACACATTGGGTGTGATCAAAATGTGTTAAAAGGGTAATGTTTAATAACACCTAAGCCTACATTGCCCTGGGTCAAGAGGGCATAACAGTCAGAGTGTTGAGGCAACTACCATTACACTGAGCCTAGATTCATATTACAGTAGTGTGGGAAATCGCACATGATTGGACAGGAATCGCACAACATTCCTGTTCAAACTACATGTGATTCTCTGAAGTGCAATTTGATCCCTTTCATTCTGTATAAGCTCAGTTTGCACAGCACCCAAATGAGAAAGGCCCAGGCATATTATTATTTTTTCACACCCATGTGATCCAATTCTTGTAATCACACTGCGTTTTGCGACTTGTTTTGGGATATCATTAATTTAACACTGACACCCCTGGCAGATCGCATGAAAGGAGTGCGATTAAAATGAGGTGCGAGAAACGCTCAGGATTTGCTGTGTTTTCAGCTCCGCATACATGTGACCCAAAGCTCATGACAATTCATGTCCAAGACTGCATTTATAGGTGGCTGCCAGCAGAGGGCTCATAGCAATGTTACGAAGTGCCATCTGTGTCTACAGATACATACAATATAAAGGGCGGTGTGCTGGCAGTGGTACAGGCAGGGGTGTATTTACCACAAGGCAAACAAGGCGTTTGCCTAGGGCGGCATTTTTCAGGGGGGCAGCAGCATTTTTTAGAAGGGCAGCGCCGTCCCCCAAAAGAAGGAAAGGAAGAAGAGACACTCACAGCTTGGGGACCAGGTGCAATCTGAGAGAGGCTGCTTGATGGTCTATGCAGATCCTGACTCTTCTTCCCGGGGATGTCTGGAGCTGTGAAGT
Organism: Staurois parvus; assembly: GCF_062004578.1. Taxonomy (NCBI): domain Eukaryota; kingdom Metazoa; phylum Chordata; class Amphibia; order Anura; family Ranidae; genus Staurois; species Staurois parvus. Next base: position 461,960 of record NW_028317880.1, on the reverse strand, counting down.
GTCTTATCTCTTGCTGGGGTGGGGGGTTGCCAGTGTATGGGTGGCGGTGGTAGAGGAAGGCTCCCTCGGGTGGGGCTGGGGTGTTGTTTGTCAATGTCAGGCTCTCTTCTTGGAGGGGGGGGGGGTGTTGATCGGTGTCAGGGTCTCTCCGTGGGGAAGGGGGAGCCAATTTTTGTGCTGCCTAGGGTAGCACAAAACCTAACTACACCACTGGGTACAGGGACTTCCCGTCTGTTGCCAAAACAAAATTGAGTTTCGCTAAATGCTGGTCAGCCATTCACATGAAGCTTCATATTCTGTGAACGAATACAAATCTTTTTCTGATTGGCACAGATGGAGAAGATGAAGTTGCTATCTCATCCTCAGCCATTCAGAGGAAGCCTTGTATCCACTGATGAAATACAAAGCTTCCTGTGAATGGTGGAGTAGCGTTCAGCAAAACTCTGTTGTGCCAGGAATGGGAGCAGAAGTTCCCATACTACTGCTGGAACACAGCGCTGTATACTGTATGTAGCTGATGCTGCATACAATTTACACAGCACTGACACCTTCTGCATTTATTGGTAAAGGAAATAGTTTGGTCAAGCTTGGCCCAGATTATTTAAAGTGATACAAAGCTGGGGTTAGGCTTTAACTAACGTGGCAGCCATCTACATTAGGACACACATAACTAGAGGTATTTTAGAAAATGTGCCAAAATATTTTTTTCCCAGAGCTCAACTTTAACCTCAACTAGAAAAACGACAGTTAAGATCACTGATTGCAGGTTCATGTCCTCCAGACTTTATTTGTCTGAACATGTTGCCTCTACTACCAGTAGCCGCTCAGGTCGGTGCAATCTTTGATGTGTACAGTAGGTGGCGGCAGAGATTCAACGTCTTCCTATAAGCTATCCCAGTCCATGTTTGTGTATGTAGGAAGTGGTTGTAGCTGCAGTCATGTGATCTCAGTTCCTGGAGTGATGTGTTCTCTCCTCTCCCATTAGTGTTGATAGAAGGAGCCGGGTGCACTATACGAGGTAATGTTTGGCACGAAACTTCTTTCCTTTTAGTATCTTCTCCTGTTCTAGTTGTTTGTAATGTAAATACTTGTTTCTGTGTATAATTTATCAATGAAAATAAACAGCCAAGCTATCTTATCTTTGTAGCAAATCATGCACCCTACAGAAAATCTTTGGTTTGCTCTCAGTGAGATTGTAGTGCCTTGAAAAGCTGCAGTCCATTCATACACCCTGTATTCCTATTATATGTGCATTTGATACAAACATGATGTGTACAGAGCCTCTGTTAGCAATGGTATAAGATGCATGTTTCAGGGTCTGTGTAATGTATCTGTTTTTGGTGGGGACTGGTAAGTGCCCAGGCTGGCTGCTTCTCTGGTTAGTTCGGCAGTAAGATCCCTGCTCATCTTGGCTACTTGTTTCTGTTGCCTTTTATGTGTGGGACACGCCTGTAGTTAGATTTTCCATTTCCTTATTTATTTTAGATTTACAAGAAACTTATTTACTTTGCTGAGAGCTGCAGCAGGTATGCAGAACTAGGAACTTACTACATATTATGTGATCAGATCGCTGGGGTCTCCGCTACCTTTCGTCAGATCGCTGGGGTCTCCGCTACCTTTCGTCAGATCGCTGGGGTCTCCGCTACCTTTCGTCAGATCGCTGGGGTCTCCGCTACCTTTCGTCAGATCGCTGGGGTCTCCGCTACCTTTCGTCAGATCGCTGGGGTCTCCGCTACCTTTCGTCAGATCGCTGGGGTCTCCGCTACCTTTCGTCAGATCGCTGGGGTCTCCGCTACCTTTCGTCAGATCGCTGGGGTCTCCGCTACCTTTCGTCAGATCGCTGGGGTCTCCGCTACCTTTCGTCAGATCGCTGGGGTCTCCGCTACCTTTCGTCAGATCGCTGGGGTCTCCGCTACCTTTCGTCAGATCGCTGGGGTCTCCGCTACCTTTCGTCAGATCGCTGGGGTCTCCGCTACCTTTCGTCAGATCGCTGGGGTCTCCGCTACCTTTCGTCAGATCGCTGGGGTCTCCGCTACCTTTCGTCAGATCGCTGGGGTCTCCGCTACCTTTCGTCAGATCGCTGGGGTCTCCGCTACCTTTCGTCAGATCGCTGGGGTCTCCGCTACCTTTCGTCAGATCGCTGGGCTCTCCGCTACCTTTCGTCAGATCGCTGGGCTCTCCGCTACCTTTCGTCAGATCGCTGGGCTCTCCGCTACCTTTCGTCAGATCGCTGGGCTCTCCGCTACCTTTCGTCAGATCGCTGGGCTCTCCGCTACCTTTCGTCAGATCGCTGGGCTCTCCGCTACCTTTTTATCTAATCGCCGCTGGGGTCTCTGCTACCTTTTTATCTAATCGCCGCTGGGGTCTCCGCTACCTTTTTATCTAATCGCCGCTGGGGTCTCCGCTACCTTTTTATCTAATCGCCGCTGGGGTCTCCGCTACCTTTCATTTGATCGCCGCCGCTTCTGCTACCTTGCATTCGGTCGTTGCTGTATCCGCTACCTTTGGACACCAGAGCTCCTCTCAACGCTACCTTTCTTCAGACACAATTTGCCTCAGATTGATGGGGTCTCCGCTACCTTTCATCCGACCGCTGGAGATACCCTATTACAGGAAGTGTGTTATTGGCCAGATCATTAGGTGAACATAAAGGATAAACAGCCTAGGAAAAGAAAATGAATGCAGCCACCACACTCTAAGGATTCTAATATCTAAGGATATTTGTTTTTTTGGTTTAATACTTTTTACTTTTACGTTTTCATTATTGAAATACACCTGTAAACTCAAACACCTGATAAAATCTCAAAATGTGATGGACTGCTCCCTTTTATTTACAGGGGTAAATGCAGCCTTCTGCGAACCAATGGGGTTGATTGGTTTCTATGCAGAGCTGCACCAGATTTTGCACGTTTTGGTTTTAGTACATCAACCCCATTACATTTGTTCACAATCAACAATGCATCTCTTAATCCTTGTCAAAAGTGATGTAAACAGGGAGTTCAACATTTATAAGCTACTATGGTTCTATGTCCCTGTTCTCCGATATGAGCATGAATTGTACATAATGGCCCAAACATAAGGTTGTAAGACAGCAATGAGAAGTCCTGGGGCATCACCCAAATGGGATTATGTCTTTCAGCTGTCCAGAGAACACCTTGGCATTCTCTTTGGGAAGAAGGGAATTGTCAGTGGCCTGGCAATGGGATATTTCAACCTGTTCAGTTCATTTGCAAATCATACAGGGTTACATTGTTTGAAAATAAGACATATATTAATGTAACATGGGTGCATTTACTGTGTTTTTTATATAACCAGTCTTATTTTTATTGCATCTAGCAACAAAAACCTTCAGGTTGTGCTGACATCTTGTAACATCAAATCACCTGCCAACAGAACATTGTGCTAAAATATGTTGGGTAACATGACTGTTCTGTTTGTGACTTGATGTACAAGGTGCACTACTAGAAGGTTGGATCGTCCTATTTTTCTGCTACAGACCTGTAAATCAGGTTTGTTTTTAGCAAGCAGCTAATGTGAATAATCAGAATTTTTACAAATGTTTGAGCTATTCTTGCTGTTAAGACTAAGGCATTCACACTTGGGGCTGTTTTGAAATTGGCTGCAGGAGACCCAGTAGGGTGCACTGCGATTATCTGCAGGTGGGAAAACCAGTTGAAAGCAATTTGAGGCTGATCCCTCCTACAGCTATTTGGAGCCAAACACATTATTATACAGGATTTATATGGCGCCAACAGTTTGCTCAGTAGTTTACAAAATGAATGCAGACATTACAGTTACAATATAATTTGGTACAAGAGGAATCAGAAGGCCCTCCTTGTCACAGCGTACAATATAAGAGGGAAGGTCAAGTGATACAAATGGTAATAACTATGGGGGTTGAGCTGAGAAAGTAAAAACACAAGTGTATTAGAAGCAGGATAGGCTTCTTTAAAGAGAAGGGTTTTCAGGGATCGTCTAAAGATGCGTAAATTAGGAGATAGTTGGACAGATTGGGTTAGGGAGTTCCAAATGATGGGAGAAGTTCGGCAGAAGTCCTGGAGGCGAGCATGGGAGGTGGTGACAAGACAGCTAAAGAGCAGGAGGTCTTGGGGGAACCTAAAAGAGCAGTTTGGTTGATATTTTGAGACCAGGTTAGTGATGTACCTAAGGACTAAATTGTGGATGTCTCTGTAAGTTGTTAGTACTTTGAATTTTATTTGTTGGGTGAGCGGAAGCCACTGGTGGGATTGGCAGAGAGGGATACTAGACACTGAACAGTTGGTAAAGTGGATGAGTCTGGCAGCAGCATTCATGATGGACCGAAGGGGGGGATAGCCTATGTAAAGGTAATCCAATGAGGAGGGAGTTGCAGTAGTCGAGGCGAGAGGTAACCAGGGAGTTAATTAAAAGCTTTGTGGTGTCATTGGTTGAAAAGGGGTTATTCTAGAGTTGTTGCTGAGGTTAAGGTGGCATGATTTGGACAGGGATTGGATGTGGGCCTGAAAGGACAGTTCAGAGTCCACGGTTACTCCTAGCAGACTGATAGTTGTGCCATTGATCTTGACAGAGAAGTCGGGAAGGGGCACGTGGGGGAAGAAATATTATGAGCTCAGTTTTGGATAGATTGAGTTTGAGGAAATGGTGTGACATCCAGTCTAATATATCAGTAATACGTGAGGAAACTAATGGGATGAGGTGAGGGGTAGAGAGATGGATTTGAATGTCGTTGGCGTACAAATGGTATTGGAAACCATGGGAAGTTAGCTAACCCAGGGAAGAGGTGTAGATCGAGAATAGGCAAGGTCCAAGGACAGAACCTTGGGGGACACTGACTGTAAGAGGAATAGGAGAGGAGGAAATAGAGTTGTAAGGGACACTGAAGGTATGGTAAGATTGGCATAATGCGAACCAACAGAGAGTACAGTCACGGAGACCAAGGAAATATAGTTTTTTGAGGAGGAGAGGGTGGTCAACTGTATCAAAGGCAGCAGAGAGGTCTAAGAGTACTGAATAGTGGCTATTGGTTTTTAGCTGTTTTTGGAGAGTTGTGGGCAAAATCCATACTGAAGGGAATTAAGGATATTCTTAAAGAGGTGGCAGCTTAGCCGGTTATAGACTAGACATTCAAGGAGTTTGGTCTCAGAAGTTCAGCAGTAGCAGGAGTGTTAAGATTAACAGGGATGTTGAAATAACTGAGAATGATTGTGGGAATTTCAGAAGAGAGAAAGTGGGGTAGCCAGGCAGAGAGGTCAAGGAAGCTTGATACCAGTCCAGGTGGCCGATAGATCACAGCAATTCTCAAAGAAACTGGAGAGAATAGACATACAGTGAGGTTCAAATGAGCAGAGGGACAGAGTGAGGTGAATGAAGGACCTGAAAAGTGCTTTGAGGGTATAGGATTCTTAGTCCACCTCCTTTCTGTCCACTGGGCCTGGGAGAGTGAGTCCAGGGGAGACCACTGTGGGAGAGGGCAGCAGGAGAGGGAAAGTCAGATTCTTGAAGCCAGATTTCAGTAATTGCAAATAGGTTGGTAATATGTAGAAGCTGTGGGGTGGAGAAGAGGGGTGAAGGAAAGTGAGTTTGAGGAGATTGTGGTGTGGTGAGATTAAGAAGCAGGCTGGGTGAGAGATGGAAAAGCTGGATAGGGAAACAGTTCACCTGCAGTCTGTTAAGCGTTCTGCTGTTGATTATCACTTTGTGCATTCCCTTAACCACTTCAATACTGGGCACTTTTACCCCTTTCCTGCCCAGGCCAATTTTCAGCTTTCATCGCTCTGTTTGAATGACAGTTGTGTGGTCATGCAACACTGTACCCAAACTAAATTTTTATCTTTTTTGTTCACTAAAATAATGCTTTCTTTTGGTGTTATTTAATCACCACTGGGTTTTTTATTTTTTGGTAAATAAACCAAAATAGTTTTTCTTCATTTCTGTTGTAACGTTTTGCAAATAATTGTTCTTCATATATTTAGGCCAAAATGTATTTTGCTACATTTTTTGGTGAAAATAACCCAAATTAGTCTTTAGGAAAGTTTTATAGGGTCCACAAACTATGGTGTATATATCTGAAAATTGATCAATCCTTATGTACTGACAGCACTGATCTCATTTCTTGAGGCCCAGAAATGTCAGGACAGTAGAGATGACCCCTTTTGGAAAGTAGACAGTCTGCAGTATTTAGTAAGAGGCACGGTAATTTTTTTGAAGTTGTAATTTTTTGTCATAATATTTTGGAATATGAAGAAATTAAAAAAATATTTTTTTTCACATACTGCCACCATGCAGTACAGCGTTATCATATAACTGGTGTGGTGGTGATCAGGGGGACTGACTGGTGAGGACCATGCAAAAAAAAAAATGTGTGTGTGTGTATATATATATGTGTGTATGTGTGTGTGTGTGTGTGTGTGTATATATATATATATATATATATACAGTCATGGCCGAAATTGTTGGCACCCTTGATATTTTTCCTGAAAATCAAGTATTTCACACAAAAAAGGTATTGCATTAACACATGTTTTGCTATACACATGTTTATTCCCTTTGTATGTATTGGAACAAATATAAAACAGAGGCAGAAAAGCAAATATGACATAATGTCACACAAAACCCCAAAAATGGGCTGGACAAAAGTATTGGCACCCTTAACTTAATATTTGGTTGCACACCCTTTGGAAAACATAACTGAAATCAGTCGCTTCCTATAACCATCAATAAGCTTCTGACACCTCTCACCCGGAATTTTGGACCACTCTTCCTTTGCAAACAGCTCCAGGTCTCTCTTATTGGAAGGACACCTTTTCCCAACAGCAATTTTAAGATCTCTCCACAGGTGTTCAATGGGATTTAGATCTGGGCTCATTGCTGGCCACTTCAGAACTCTCCAGCGCTTCTTTGCCATCCATTTCTGAGTGCTTTTTGACGTATGTTTGGGGTCATTGTCCTGCTGGAAGACCCAGGATCTTGGACGCAAACCCAGCTTTCTGACACTGGGCCCTACAGTGCGACCCAAAATCCTTTGGTAATCCTCAGATTTCATGATGCCTTGCACACAGTCAAGGCACCCAGTGCCAGAGGCAGCAAAACAACCCCAAAACATCATTGAACCTCCACCATATTTTACCGTAGGTACTGTGTTTTGTTCTTTGTAGGCCTCATTCCGTTTTCGGTAAACAGTAGAATGATGTGCTTTACCGAAAAGCTCTATCTTGGTCTCATCTGTCCACAAGACGTTTTCCCAGAAGGCTTTTGGCTTACTCAAGTACATTTTGGCAAACTGTAGTCTTGCTTTTTTATGTCTCTGTGTCAGCAGTGGGGTCCTCCTGGGTCTCCTGCCATAGCGTTTCATTTCATTTAAATGTCGACGGATAGTTCGCGCTGACACTGATGCTCCCTGAGCCTGCAGGACAGCTTGAATGTCTTTGGAACATGTTTGGGGCTGCTTATCCACCATCCGGACTATTCTGCGTTGCAATCTTTCATCAATTTTCCTCATCCGTCCACGACCAGGGAGATTAGCTACAGTGCCATGGGTTGCAAACTTCTTGATAATGTTGCGCACTGTGGACAAAGGCAAATCTAGTTCTCTGGAGATGGACTTGTAACCTTGAGATTGTTGATATTTTGCCACAATTTTGGTTCTCAGGTCCTCAGACAGTTCTCGTCTCCTCTTTCTGTTGTCCATGCTTAGTGTGGCACAGACAGACACACAATGCAAAGGTTAAGTGAACGTCTCTCCTTTTTATCTGCTTTCAGGTGTGATTTCTATATTGCCCACACCTGTTACTTGCCCCAGGTGAGTTTACAGGAGCATCACATGCTTGTAACATTCTTATTTATCCGCAGTTGTGAAAGGGTGCCAATACTTTTGTCCAGCCCATTTTTGGAGGTTTGTGTGACATTATGTCGAATTTGCTTTCTTTCCTCCCTTTTTTTGTTTTGTCCCAATACACACAAAGGGAATAAACATGTGTTAATGCAATACGTTTCGTGAGAAATACATGATTTCCTGGAGAAATATCAAGGGTGCCAACAATTTCGGCCATGATTGTATATATATATAATATAATATGTGTATGTATGTATATAGTGTGTGTGTGTGTGTGTGTATATATCTCTCTCAGGTAAAATAAGTATTGAACACATCACCATTTTTCTAGGTAAGTATCTTTCTAAAGGTGCTACTAACATGAAATTTTCACCACGTCGGTAACAACCCATACAATTTATACATACAAAGAAACCAAAACAAGTTCAGAAATTAAGTTGTGTAATAGAATGGAATGACACGGGAAAAAATATTGAACATGCTAACTGAAATTTATTTAACACTTCGTGCAAAATCCTATGTTGGTAATGACAGCTTCAAGATGCCTCCTGTATGGATAAACTAGTCGCATTCATTGCTCAGGTGCGATTTTGGCCCATTCCTTTACACAAACAGTATTAAAATCTTGAAGGTTCCATGGGCCTCTTCTATGAACTCTGATCTTTAGTTCCCGCCGACCTATAGGGGAATGACGGCCAAGAGGGACTCTCGTAGATCCGGCTGGGTCATATGACGTCCTCCTGGTTCACCACCTTCTGTGCGCCCACAGGGCCACACTGTGTCAAGATCAGTCACCGGCTGTGTCCTATGGACACAGCTGATGACCGCTCTGTTTACCGGCCCATTGCCAGTACCATGTGACCCACTGTGACCAATCACAGCAGGTCACCTGACAATTGTAAACAATGGATGGCTTCCTTCCTTACTCTTCCTACGACTCCATCCCCCACAGCTTACTTTTCCTGTGCCACCATCTCCTCCCTCCTAGATTGTAAGCTCGAAAGAGTAGGGCCCTATAACCCCTCGTGTGCTGTTTGTAGTTGCTGTAATGTTTCATGTATTGTCCCCCCCTCTATTGTACAGCGCTAAGCAAACCCTTTGGCGCTATATAAACTCAATGTAATGTAATGTAATAATCCATTGTATATTATTATTATACAGTATATATAAAGCGCCAATAGTTCGCTCAGCGCTGTACATTACAAAGGGGACAGAACATGTGACAGAACAATAACAATGCAAAACATGAGGGGTTTGAGGGCCCTGCTCTTTCGAGCTTACAATCTAGGAGGGAGGAGATGGTGGCACAGGAAAAGTAAGCTGTGGGGGATGGAGTCGTAGGAAGAGTGGAGGAGGTCGGCAAGTTAGCAGGGGGTATGGTAGGCTTCCCTGAAGAGGTGGGTTTTCAGGGTGCACCTAAAGGAGAGTAGGTGATAATCTGATGGGTTGGGGCAGGGAGTTCCAGAGGATGTTGCGACACCCTGGAGAAGTCCTGGAGGCGGGCATGGGAGGAGGAGACCAGGGAACTAGAGAGCAGGAGGTCTTTTGAGGAATGGAGTGAGCGTGCTGGGTGGTACTTGGATATTAGGTCGGTGATGTAGTTCAGGGCAGTATGGTGGATGGCTTAGTATGTCAGTGTTAGGATTTTGAATTTGATCCGTTGCGCAATCGGAAGGCAGTGGAGGGATTGGCAGAGGGGGGTGGCGGAAACGGAGGAAAGGTGAATGCGTCTGGCAGTCGTATTCAGGATCGACTGAAGCGGGGATAGCCAGTGGCGAGGCAGGCCAGTAAGGAGGGAGTTGCAGTAATCGAGTCGTGATATGATGAGGGAGTGGATGAGCTGTTTAGTGGTTTCTGGGGTTAGGAACGTGTGCATTTTGGCGATGTTGTGGAGGTGGAGTCTGCATGAGTTTGTTAAAGATTGGACTTTGGGCTGGAAGGATAGGTTGGAGTCCAGAATGACACCAAGTACTCTGGCCTGCAGGGCGGGTTTGATGGTGGCGTTGTTGGACATGATGGTGAAGTCAATGGGGGGTGTGGTCCGGGCTGGGGGGAAGACAAGAAACTCGGTTTTGGAGAGGTTCAGTTTAAGGAAGTGGAGCGACATCCAGTCTGATATGTCGCTCAGTAGGTGTGTGATTCGGGCGGAGACTGAGGGGGTGAGGTGGGGGGTCGAGAGATTTGTGTGTCATCGGCATATAGGTGGTAGTTGAAGCCGTGAGAGTGTATGAGTTGGCCAAGGGAGGAGGTGTAGATGGAGAAGAAAAGGGGCCAGAGGACGGAGCCTTGAGGGACCCCAACAGAGAGGGGGAGTGAGGGGAGATGGTAGCATTATAGGTAACGATGAAAGAGCGTTGTGACAGGTAGGATGAGAGCCAGGAGAGAGCAGAATCTCTGAGGCCGAGGGAGTGTAGTTTTTTGAGGAGGAAGGGGTGGTCGACTGTGTCGAAGGACGCGGAGAGGTCAAGGAGCAGGAGCACTGAATAGTGGCCATTAGCTTTGGCGGTTAGCAGGTCATTGGAGAGTTTGAGTAAGGCAGTTTCGGTGGAGTGTAGGGGACGGAAGCCGGCCTGTAGGGGATCGAGGAGGTTGTTGTTGTTGAGGTGAGAGCTTAGGCGGGTGTAGACTAGGCGCTTGAGGAATTTGGATGTGAAAGGGAGCAGGGAGATGGGTCTGAGGTTGTTCGGGTCATTGGGATCCAGGGAGGGCTTTTTAAGTATGGGGGTGATGTGTGCATGCTTCAGAGGGGAGGGGAAAGTGTCGGAGGAGAGGGAGAGATTAAAGATGTGGGTGAGGGAGCATTGTGTTGTTAGCTGTGATTGGCCCAGTCTGTACATGTGATCACTGTGACCAATCACCGCTAACACCACAATGGTATACAATGGATGGCATGAAAGGAAGCCATTCATTGTTTACAATTGTCATTTGTCCTGCTGTAATTGGTCACAGCGGTCACATGGTACCGAAAACGGGCCGGCACACAGATCGGTCATCGGCTGTGTCTTATGGAGGAGTACATCATATGACACCCAACTGGATCGACGAGACTTTCGCTCAGCCGTCATTCTATAGGCTGGCGGGAACTGGTTAAGTGCAGAGCCAAAGTATAATACTTTATCAAAGATGATAATTACCAATGCTTTCCCTGCCTGTGCGTCCCCTAAAGAAGGCCTAAATTTATACTGTGCTGGGTGGGTGTATTGCCAATTAACTAATTAGGAGTGCATAGGAGAAACACATGGCTAGCAGAGCAAGCTTCTCATACCAAAGGCAGACTACAAGAGACAACAAGAGAGCAGGAGGGCAGAGTTGTAAAGATTAAGATCAGCTCATAATTTAGGTTTACCCACCTCCTGTCCACCATATAGTAATATGACGGACACAAAGTGGTTCTTTCGTTCTGGGAGGACGTCATATGATCCACGGAAAGAGCCGAAGATCTCGGCTCGGTCAGGTGATCAGCTGTGTCCAATCACAACTGATCACATGTAAACAGGGAAATGCCGGGTATCGGCATTTCTCTCCTCTCGAGCTGTCACGCTGACGCTGGGTCGATTTTCGAGTGATTTTGCATTCGATAAACGGCTCTGTTAGTGGGGCAATGGCACCAGCCGATTTTCGTGGTTCCTCCACATTTCGTTTGAGCATGCTGGAAAATTCGTGAAAAACGACCAATTTTCGAAATCATTGGTGGCACCATCAGATTACAGAACGAACGATGTTTTCGATTGAAAAATAGTTCAGAATTCGACCCATGTATGGCCTGCTTTAGTAACTCTCCCACAATGTCTCTTTAACCACCTCCCGCCCGCCATATAGTCCAATGACAGGCGCAAGGCGGTTCTCTCGTTCTGGGAAGACATCATATGACGTCCTCCCATTCTCACCACGCGGTGATCGGCGGTGCGCTCTGTACCTCGGACACAGCGGATCACTGATCAACGGAACGAGCTGAAGATGTCGGCTCGGTAATGTGATCAGCTGTGTCCAATCACAGCTGATCGCATGTAAACAGGGAAATGCCGGTTATCAGCATTTCTCTCCTCATGACCTGTCACGCTGACAGCTCGAGAGGAGTGGAGAGCCGGTAATTGGTATTCCTCGGGACATGTACGCTGATCATCAGGGCACTGATGATCAGTGTGCCCTGATAATCAGTGTAGCCCCAGCAGTGCCACCTGTCAGTGTCCATCAGTGCTCATCCATGCCACCTACCAGTGCACATCAATGCCACATATCAGTGCCCATCTGAGCTGCCTTTCTGTGTCCCCCATCAGTGCCACCTATCAGTGCTGCCTATCAATGCCAGTCAGTGCCGCCTATCAGTGCCATATGAGTGCTGCCTTTCAGTGCCCATCAGTGATGCCTGTCAATGCCCATCAGTGCCACCTACCAGTGCCTCCTCATCAGTGTCACTTATCAGTGTCCATCATGCAGCATATCAGTGCCCATCAGTGCAGCCTCATTAGCGCACATCAGTGAAGGAGAAAAATCACTTATTTACAAAATTAAAAAAAAACAAAAACTAAGAAAAAACTTTTATTTTCAAAATTTTCAGTGGTTTTTGGTTTAAGAAAAAATAAAAAACCCAGAGGTTATTAAATACTATCTGTCACAAAAAATTATAAAAATTTCATATGGGTACAGTGTTGCATGACCGCGCAATTGTCATTCAAAGTGTGACAGCACTGAAAGCTGGAAATTGGCCTGGGCAGGAAGGGGGTATAAGTGCCCTGTAGGCTAGTGGTTAAAGACTAGCTCTTTCACCCACTATTTCAGCATGAATGTTAAAGGTTTCACTTATCTATATTTATACAAATTTGAGAATTCTGCTGCATGATCTCCTGGATTAGGAGCACCTGTCTCAACATTTTCTGCAGCACTTTACAGTGTCTCCCTAATCCTGTTTGTATGTTGTTTTGTAATATGATGTAATGACTAAATGCATGTCAATACCTGTATTTGCTCTTACATTATTTGTAGTTCCAGTTATTCTTTCATACTTTAGCAAGTCAAGTGAACATTGTCAAACAGGTATCTGAATGTCTTATGCTTCTGAAAGAAAGTCAGACTTTTGACCAGCTATAGCTATAGTTTTTCACTGCTAAGTAAATGGTGATATCTATGCCCTCAGGGCAGCATGGGGGTGCTCTTGATAAGAAGGGGTCTGTTTTTGAAGACTTTGCTTTACAGATTTGCTTATTTTTATTTACAGTTTTAAATAGAAGAGTTGAATAAAATGCGGCTGATATATCTAGGCATTCTCCTTGCTCTGTCTGCCCTTTGTTCTTCCTTGGACAATGGCTTAGGAAAGACACCTCCAATGGGCTGGATGACATGGGAACGATATAGATGCAACATTGACTGCAAAATTGACCCAGAGAATTGTATTGGGTAAGCTTTTTTTTTTAATACATTTTTAACTTTCTAGTACATAAATTGCCATGGTAAAAATTTATTTTTAAAAGACTGTTTATGTTAGGAAAATGTAATCCCCAAATTTTCTGCTTTTAATTACTTTAAATTGCTGTACACTCCATGACCAGACCAGGCATAGTAAATAAATGTTTTTCTGAGTTTCACTGTTACTGCAAATCCCATAACTACCTTGTAATTTTTAGAGGATTTAAAAGTAAAGTTTGTAAAAAGTGAAGATATATCCTTTAGATACAACCTAAAGACTCAGTGCTGTTTTTCATCCAGGGATAGCTGTACGGCTCCAGTCCACCACACTCTCTTTTGTCAAATTTGAAGCTGGAATACACAGAGCAGACACCTTGCTGCCTCCTACATGCAGAAAATGTTATGTAAAAATATGTCAATACTAAGAAGTTTCTCGCAGAAAAGCTTGTTGATGTACGAAGCGGAGAGCCGAGCTGTGAAGGGGGTGGTAGGTGCTGGCTCAGGCTCTCAGCAGCATGTTGAGAGGCTAAGCCAGCTGCTGGTCCAGGCATCTGGGTGGATCCTGACCATGTGGTCGGGATCTTTTCAGAGCCTGGACCTGCTGATAACAAGCCACAGGCACGCAGAACGAAGTGCACTCCTGTGATCCCTAGAAGAAGTATAGCCAAAATAGCTGTGGCTATGCTTCTTCTTTAATACTACTCTAACTATCCATCTCCCAAAGAATTACTTTTGGAAATATTTACATTCACTAACCTTCCAATTTGTTAAACAGCTTACATTACTTATCAAAGATCTGCTGATACTCCATTGTTTAGTTGTCAGTTCGTTATTTAATATTTTTAAAATTACCTTAGAATGTGTTTTTAAGCAAATCTGTAAGTGCAGTATCTAAATCCCAGTTGGACTCTAGTATAAAACTATGATGGTAAAGCAGCCCACATTAATAGCAAAACGTTTGTTCCCTACCATCAAACTGAGTTCTGAATGTAAGACACAGCTCTCTCAGGCTGTGGTCCAACAAGCCCGTGTGAATCAAAGCTACTTTCCCACATTCAGCTCCCACTCAGTAGGGGACTGTAGCTCTGACTTAAGTCTAGTACACACGATCAGAAACTCATATGAAAAATACTGCTTTTGAAGCGATCATACGATAATCTGATACGATAATCAGCTTTCGTACAAAATTTTTTGAAGGGACAACACTTTTCTTGTAAGATACCAGATCATACAATTTTCCTTTAATCAGTCCTGTGAGGAGCGAAGGGCACGGGTAGGGTGGTATTTGGGTACCAGGTCTGTTAGGTAGTTTGGGGTGGCGTTGTGAATGGCTTTGTAGGTCAGAGTTAGCAGTTTTAATTTGATGTGCTGGGCAATCGGGAGCCAGTGAAGGGATTGGCAGAGGGGGGTGGTGGATGTGGAGCTGTTGGTGAGGTGGATGAGTCTCGCCGCTGAGTTCAGGATAGACTGGAGTAGGGATAGCGTTTGTTTGGGTAGGCCAGTGAGAAGTGACTTGCAGTAGTCCAGGCGTGAGATGATGAGGGAGTGTACGAGTTGTTTAGTAGTGTCTGGGGTGAGGAATGTACTTATCTTTGAGATGTTGCGGAGGAGGAGGCTGCATGACTTTGATAGTAATTGGACATGAGGTTGGAAGGAAAGGTTTGAGTCCAGGGTGACACCCAGGACTTTGGCGTGTGGGGTGGGAATGATGGTGGCGTTGCTAGTAGTGATGGAGAGGATGGGGGGGCACGGGCTGGGGGAAAACCAGGAGCTCGGTTTTGGACAGGTTTAACTTGAGGAAATGGAGCAACATCCAATATGATATGTCGTTCAGGAGGTGGGCGATGCGGGCGGAGAGTGAGGGGGTGAGGTGGGGGGTGGAGAGGTAAATTTGTGTGTCGTCGGCATAGAGGTGATAATTGAAGCCGTGGGAGTGTATTAGTTTGCCAAGGGAGGAGGTGTAGATGGAGAAGAGCAGGGGTCCGAGGACAGAGCCTTGGGGGACTCCAACAGAGAGGGGGAAAGAGGGGGAGGTGGCAGTGTTATAGGTGACGCTGAAGGAGCGTTGGGACAGGTAGGAGAAGAACCAGGAGAGAGCAGCTTCCCTGATGCCAAGGGAGTGCAGTTTAGTAAGGAGGAGGGGTGGTCGACTGTGTCAAAGGCCGTGGAGAGGTCAAGGAGCAGGAGGACTGAGTAGTGGCCATTAGCTTTGGCAGTTAGCAGGTCGTTAGTGATTTTAAGTAGAGTGGTTTCGGTGGAGTGTAGGGGACAGAAGCCATAGTGGATCAAGGAGGTTGTTATCAGTGAGGTGGGCGCTTAGGCGATTGTAGGCCAAGCACTCAAGGAGCATGGAAGTGAATGGTAGCAGGGAGATGGGTCTAAGGCTGTTTAGGTCAGTGGGGTCAAGGGAGGGTTTTTGTGGTCTAAAACATCCTTAAGATATTAGTGTGATCTCTGCCAGTATCTGTATTTTTAAAATTGCTTTCTTTGATTCTGCCAAATGCATAACTTTTTCATGGTGGATGTTCTCACTGCTTCGAATCTGCACTCCCAATGACCACCATCAGATAACTGCCTGTGTCATAAACTATAGGTGTACATGCCCAGTATACTGGAGCACCATGTCACCACAATGTACCCCTTGTATCACCGCCCATAAACAGTTGATCCAGAGGAAGGCAAAAAAAACAGCAAAGCATGATCCAATTTGCTCCTGCAGGGGAAAAAATTCCTTCCTGATCCCCCAAAAGGCAATCTGATATTCCCTGGATCAACTTTACCTATTAAAGTTAGTATTCAGTTATATTCTCTGTCATTCTAATGTGACTTTCATGCAACTTTGGAGGGTTTACATTGAAGTCTATGGCCCTCAAGTCACATGAAAGTCGGACCAAAGTAGTTCAGGAACTACTTTCATGTCGCTGCAACTTGAAGTTGCACAGATATAAACTGTACTCATTGGGAAACGTGGGGTGTTGGACCCCAAAGTCGCACGACAATTTGCAAAAGTGTGAAAGGGGTCTTAGGGTGACTGAAAGACAGGGTACAGGATGATGTCTGCTCATAGAAGGGCAAAGGAAGATGGCGGCAGGAGAAAGAATAGAATGCAGTATAGGCTAGTGGTAGCTGAGGGTTTATTATATTTTGTCTGTGATTTTATTCTATAATAAATGGGAAAAAAAAGCACAGTCCAGGATTCCCAGTGTACTTATAGAAATAAAATATTCTTTGCAGTACAATAAAGGACAGAAGCTTGCGATTATTTTTTTTCTTTTTTTTGAGGTGTTGCTTAGAGTCACAAAAAATGTATGTTTTATTAATATATATTTTCTCAATATTTGTTGTAAAAGGCAATCCTGATACCAGGAAACATTTATATGAAAACACATGTATAGTCAATTTGCACGATAATATGACATATACAGTATATTGCAATTAGTGAAAATGACTTCCACCCATAACTTTTCTAACACTACAAGTAACAAAGAATTTAACAAAAATCTAGGTGGAAATACCTTGATTTTATCTTTTTTTTTTTTTTTTAAATATATTCTTGTTTTTTAGTGAAAATTTGATCAAAAGGATAGCTGACAAAATGGCTGACGGTGGCTGGAGGGAACTTGGCTATGTTTATATCTGCATTGATGACTGTTGGTCACTCAAGAGTAGGGGTTCCAACGGGCGACTCCAACCTGATCCAGAAAGGTTTCCCAGTGGCATGAAAGCACTCGCTGACTATGTAAGTATGTTATATGCTGTTATACAGAGTTATGTGGAGAGTACAGTAACACCACCTACCTTTGGAAAAAGTGGTATCGAGATCCCTCACTTTTCCACTTCAGTATCTAGCTTGCTCAGTGCATCCACATGAGCGCTAACAAACTCATTGACTATTCATACACAGCCCAATTTTTAGCTTTCAGTGTTCTCACATTTTGAATGACAATTACTCAGTCATGCTAAATTGTTTTGAAATTACATTTTTATGTTTTTTTTCACACTAATAGAGCTTTCTTTTGGTGGTATTTAGTTACCACTGGGTTTTTTATTTATTTTTTGTGATATAAGCGAAAAAAAGTGCAAATTTTGAGAGAGTATATTTTCAACTTTCTGTTATAAAAAAATATCCAATAAAATCAGATTTCAACATAAATTTAGGCAAGAATATATTCTACTACATATCTTTGATAAAAAAAACATCCCAATAGGTGTATATTAATTTGTGTGAAAGTTATACTGTCTACAAGCTATGCTACATATGATACCACTACCACACCAGGATTTACAGTGCTAGAGGTGGTGCCTGCTCCTCCTCAGATCTCTTGAACCTCTTTGTTTGGACTCTCTCCTCAGAATCTGTTGCTGACCCACTGCTTTAAACGGGCTCATACTCAGAAGTCTGACAGGGAGAGTTCCCACTTTTCTTTTCCCTCATACTCATCTGGAAAGCCTCCTCACTGCTGTATAATTTTTTAGTCGTATTGATGCTGCACTGCTAATATTGCTGATGTTGATCACTGGTACTGTGTGACAGATGTGGAGATGATCACTAGTACATTGTAACAATGTTGATCACTGATATGATGTAACAGATGTGAATTTGACATGGTACACTGTGACAGATGTTGATCACTGATATGCTGTGACAGATGTGGATTTGACACTGGTACACAAACAGATGTTGATGATCACTGCTACACTGTGGCAGATGTGGATTTGAAACTGGTACACTGTGAAAGATGTGGATGATCACTGGTACACTGACAGATGTGGAAATGGCACTGGTACACTGTGACAGATGTGGATGATCACTGGTACATTGTGACAGATGTGTGTACATTGGGGACACTTGCTGGGTCATTTTGTATGTGTAAAGCAGTAATAATGCTGTAAATTCGCTGTGTGAGGAGAAACAGAACTGATAGGCTGCAATGTTTACATTACATGATGGCTGTGATTGGACACAGCCATCATGATCAGAAGGGCCAATCACAGAGCCCTTCTTCTGAGTCATGATGCACTGTGACACGGGCACACCGAGAGCGCGGAGCTGCACATTCACGTTTTTAGGGAAGTACGGGTACGTCTAGTCAGAGTGGAAAAGCTACCACCTGGCCGTTTAAGTACAGTGGCCAGGTGGGAAGTGGTAAAAAGCTTCAGATGTATAAATGTAACCTTTAATTGCCATTTTAACCTGTGTGTGTCACCTTGTCTGTACCAAGGCCACACATTCCAGGGTATGTAAATTTTTGACCAGGGCCATGTGGGTGATTTCTGTTATCATTATGATTTAAAATGGAGCCAAACAACATATGTGATAATAAACGGCTTCATATAATCACTATCCTTAAACTAAAGACAGTTTTTTTTGGCATGATCAGTCACATTTTCATTTCAATGCCAAACGTTCACGATTTCTGCCAGGGTATGCAAACTTTTGAGCATAACTGTTCAACACTTTAAACCTAAACTCTGGGGAAATTAAAAAACTTCTCTTGCAGTGGGGCTGCCTTTGGGTTAAATGCTCATTTTTGCCATGAAAAAGAAACTTCAGTTACTTTTTTTCCCTTGCTGTCCTGGCAGCCAATGCTCTCCGCTCCTCTGGCACGTCAGGTTGAGGGTGGGCCCTCAGCGTCCTCACTTACAGTGCAGGACTGCTGGTCCTGTATTGTACACCGATGACATCAGAGTATGACCAACAGACAGAGCACCAAATACATGGTCTCCTGGAGAGGAGGTACCTAGGGGAGCAAGAATTAAAGTGTTTAAAAGTGATTTTTAATGTTACCATAGGCAAACAAGCATTTAAACCTTGCAGTGCAGAAAGAACCACCACTACAAGGGTAGTTTTTAAATTTACACAGAGTTCAGTTTTTTTATTTTTTGCTCTTCATTGCAGTGTGTGAGCAATACATTAGAATGACTGGTTAATTCATAATGGAATGCTAACTTATTTTTTATTGTTGATTTTCAGGTACATGCCAGAGGCTTAAAGCTTGGAATTTATGCTGACTTGGGTAATTTTACTTGTGGTGGCTATCCAGGAACCACTCTTGACAGTATACAAGTTGATGCTGAGACATTTGCATCATGGGAAGTTGACATGTTAAAATTTGATGGCTGCTACTCAAATTCTTCAGAAAAAGCATTAGGTCTGTATGCATTTTTATTTACAACACAATAATATACAGTACAGAAGTCATTTTTGTGCATGTTTGAAGTATTTCTGAAGTGACCTATATCTAACTGAACTGCTTCTGGTGCTACAAAACAGGTACCTCTGGTTACCTGCACATAAAGTTTTCTCTTCAGTTGCCCCGATGCTCTGGATCCGGTCATTCCTTTCATACAAAAGTATAATGGGCCCAAACCTTGGTCAGTACCTCCTAAGCTACCATATTAAATCATCACTATGATGGGCAATCAAGGTGGGAAAGGGGTAAGGCTTTAAACCAGGAAATTGGGTTAATCTTCGCATACCAGAGTGACCCATGATTTATAAATCTGGACCACTGAAGGGGAAATATGACCAGATGTGCAAGAACTTGTTATGGGTGATAGGTACTGGTCATATCTAGATGTTTGCCGTTTGCTCAGTCTTCAGTCCAGGAGTTCCACAAACACCCAGGAGAAGATGTATGCATTAAAGGTAGACAGGCAGAGGAATGCTGCATTGTCAGGTGGTGGTAAATAGTGGTTAATAGCTCCCAGTAAAATTCCCAGTAAGTATTCCACAAGATTTTCTAGTTGGATGACCACAGACAGAGCTCCTGTACTCAGCAAACAGGCAGGAACAGGTAGACCTAACCAGGAACAACAGGAGAAGAAGTACAGCCAATACAGGTCAGATAACCAGATCAAACCAGAATACACAAGACAGATGGGCTTAGCCCAAATGCAAGAACAGACAATATGGCTAACTCATATGCACTGGCTGGTGAGCAAGAAGCCCTGAAATAGCCAGTAACACAGAATGTATAAGAAACACACAAAGAGAGACTGACTGAACTTTCCTAACCTGGGAAGTACATCAGACTTGAAATGTTAGAAGGGCACACATACCAAATTTGTGGCATACCTGGAGGTGCATGTTGTGTACTGCTGGCAGTGGTTCTGGTATGTATAAATTAGGTATGCTATAATACATAGGATGCATTTTTTTTGTTCTGTTCCAGGATATCCAAAAATGAGTTATGCACTAAATGCAACCGGGAGGCCCATTTTATATTCCTGCAGTTGGCCTGCATATGAAGGGGGTCTTCCTCCTCAGGTAAGTGTTAGTTGGTAAGTGGCAATTTTATGGTAAATCTAAGGAGGCAGGCTACATCATTTTGGATCAGTTTTGGACCATGCCAAAGACGTTATGCTTAGAAGGTGCATGACACCCTTTGCTTAAACTTTTAAATGGCTAGCAAGTGATGAGACAAGCCAGAGTTCTCTGAAAACTGCACAGTCAGTATTGGTGCACATAACCGTTAAAGAGGGAGGATTCTGCTTTAGCACATTTTTCCTCTGGTCCTTTTCCATTACTTATTTGATTCAGAGCTACAGTATAGTTTCAATTTGCATAGTGGTTTGAGATTATTCTAAATCTGTGTTTTGTTTTTTTTTGTTTTTTTTTTTGTTTTTTAATTTACTCATTGGGAGTTGTATTGTGATATTTTCTGGATTTGAAAGATATACTCACAGGAGCAGCTTTTGATTTTGTCTTGAAATTTTGTGTCATTAGGGTGTAATGTATTTCATTTACTCGTAATTGTTACTTTTTGAGATATGTGTGTTGCTGCTGCTTTATTTGCTTTGTGTTGATATATCATTCAGCCATCCTGAATTCTATTTTGATTTACATTTTTTTTTGTTTTGTTTCTTTTTATTGTCTTGTATGTTTTGTTAAAACTTTAATAAAATACCTGATTAAAAGAGTGAGAATTTTATTGATATTAAAAAGGACAGAAAGGAAATCTAGATGACTTTCTATATTCCTGCATATTGACCAGCAGCAAAAACATGTTATTTAACTATTATGATTCTGGAGTTCAAGCATGTATTTAGATTTAAAAAGAAATGTTAATTTATCTGACATTCTGTCAACACAGGTGAATTACACTTTGCTAGGCAGCATTTGTAATTTGTGGAGAAACTTTGATGATATTCAGGATTCCTGGGAGAGTGTGCTGACTATCATAGAGTGGTTTGCCGTCCATCAGGATGATCTACAGTCAGTTGCTGGCCCAGGAAGGTGGAATGATCCAGACATGGTGCGTTGAATGCAATTTGCTTTTAATTGTGATCATATTGGAATGTATCTTTCTAAAAGTTGTTTATGCCCCTTTATATGTTTTCTTCTCTGCACTTTCTAATATAAATGCTGAAGGATACTTTTTTTTTCTAGGACTTTTGAAAGCAAGATAAATCAGACACGCACAAATGTTCCTGATAACCACAATCACTGTACATCATCTAAGGCTTTAGAGTGATTTTGGTGGATGTCAACAATGTACATGGGAATCTAAATTACACTGTTTACATGTACACTAATGTTGTACAGGCAATTTGTACGCTTTCTGGCAGCATCCAGGGAGGATCAGGGGATCAGGGACCATGAGGTCAGATAAGATTCAATGCATTCTACTTTCCCCCCACTGCATGAGTGCTGTGCTGTGGATTCTACACTATACATCTCCACTATGTATGCTTTGATGTACATAACATATTCTTCACTCTGAACACTGTGCTGCTCATTTTGTAAGCTAGTGCAGGGGCCAACACTGCTGCCATGCCTAGGGACCCATTTGGCCTTAATCTGGCTCTGGTTCTGGCTTTTACTAATGTGTATGTAAGCAAGTTAAAATTAACTAGTTAGGTGCTGTCCCAGATGGGAGGGCTAGGGTTAACTTAGTTCTCAGGTTTCTCTTTGTGGTGGGATTTTTGGGTCTGACCCTCTGCTCCTATGGATATAAAAGTGGACAGTTGTCTGGGGCCAGAGAGTTCTACAGTGAGAGAGTACAGACACTGAAGAGTAAGAGATGGGAAACCCACCAAGTTGGGGTTCTCCCAGCTGCTGAAGAATGCCACTGATGGACCTTTTAGCACATGGGCTCTACCTTTGCAGGTATGCCAGGACAGCACAGCCTAAGTAGAATTAGGGAACAGGGATATAGGAAAAGACTGCTTTCATCTGTTGGACTCAGTAATGTTTTGCACTTTGATTCAGTAAATTGTTGAACTTTGCCTTCTGCCTGGTCTGAAGTTATTCAAAGTAGTACACTGCAAGTAACCGACACACTTCTACAGCATTGGGGTATGAAGAGTCAGCTCTTAGGGATTCATCCTAGTGCAGTGTTACATGTGGTTGCCATGGGCAACGAAAGTCTACAGCCAACCAAGCAGCCTGTCGGTAGTGTGTACCTGTTAGACCGAACAGCTTCTAACAGCAAGGGAGATGTTGTTGGCACTGCTTCCACTGCAGTCTGTCTCCCATAGCAACAGGAGTGGACTTGCACCGCAGAGATCCCAATCCTGTACTGAGGTATGAAGGCTCGAGAGTGAAGTCAAATGCATGTGTGAAGCACGGGCAAACTGCACGGCGGGGCCAACTCCACTACTGGGGAAGGGTAGTGGAAAACGCTAGACAGGTGGTTGTGGACAAGCATCAGTATGTCCCTCCTAATTGTGAGTCAATGGGACCCAGATGTTTATTGGAGGACAGTTATTGTGTAAATGTACACTGAGGGTCAGCAACCAGTAGATCGCGGCCAGGTGACTGGTAGATCGCGGTCTGAGATTGCTAACCTGCCATCCTAGATTGTAAGCTCCAAAGAGCAGGGCCCTCGAACCCCTCATGAATTGTATTGTTACTGTATTGTCTCATGTACTGTCCCCCACTATAATGATCAACCTTTTTAGCGCTATATAAATACTGTATAATAATAATAATTAGAATGCAATGCAGAGGGACTGTAAAGTTGTATCTGTAGTAGAGAGCAAGAGCTCCGTAAGCCGATACCTCCTGTGTAGTGCTGGCTCCTGTCCCACACGGCGTGATACCAACTGCAGAGTGGTGCCAGCAGCAGGAAAGAACAGATCTTCAGGTCAATGTGAAGTAATACACTGGGCATAATAGTATAAGGCTGCTTTTACACTGATGCACTGTGGTTTACCCACACCACAGGTGCAGTGCACTGCATCCACAGTGCAGGTAAATTGCAGCACATCAGTGTGAAAGCAGAAGGGCTCAGAACAGTAAGGGTTCATTTACATTTGCATTTTTGGGGGTGGTAAAACCCCATAGTTAAGACTCCTTTTGCACCACCTCCGCCCCCACTTCACCCCCTTTAGCTGCAGTGGCCAGAGATGTACACGTTGCAGCCGCAGCAGGAGTTCTATGCCCTGAGATGGTTGGTGGGTGTATCGCCTGCCAAACATGTCCCATTCAAGTCCACTCTGCAAGTGCCCTGCAACCTTATGCAGTACAGCAAACAAAGGGTTAAAGCAGGCAGCATTATGTTGCTTTCTCACCACCTTCTTTAGCCCCTTGGACCCCGCAGAAGCATGCAGTTGCGGGGTGCTTGCAATTGGCAGGTAGTAGCTGGGTGTTTAATTCTTGCTGCGGAATGTGTACACCTTTGGTTTCTGCCTCAGCAGCTAAAGGGGGTAAGGATTATGGGTGGTAAAACCACAACTCAAGCGCAGGGTTTTATACCCCCCCCCAACTGTATGTGTGAACAAGCCCTAAAGGTGCTGCTGCTGAATGCAACGAAGGGCTCATTCACAAGTGCAGCAGGCACTGCTGCTCCTCTGAAAAGTGATCCAAGTGTATTTGACAGGTGGTGAGGAGGCGATTTAAACCCATGATTGCCATGCAATGCATACGATTGCAACATGGTAGTATGACAATTAAAGGTTTAAATGAGGTGTGAGGAGGCAACACTGTGCCTGGTGATCTTTTACGTCTCCCAT
This sequence comes from Staurois parvus, assembly GCF_062004578.1. NCBI lineage: Eukaryota > Metazoa > Chordata > Amphibia > Anura > Ranidae > Staurois > Staurois parvus. The sequence goes on along the minus strand of NW_028317880.1, from coordinate 437,767 downwards.
GTTGTTCAGGTAGATCTCCACCTATTTAAGTTTGCCTACCTCTGATGTATACAGTGTACATCCATCCCTGAAAGTAGAGGCCCACCTTAAGGTCAAGTATTCCCCCACAGCGATCTCAGCCTTGTCCCAGGACATTGATGAAATGGTACAAAAGTAATAGTACCCCATGTGTAGTATAGTAATCCTGTTATGGGTGCCTAGCATAGCCTAGAAGAACCCACCTCCAGGTAGGCCTCCTATATGACCCATTCTTGGCACCCAGCGAGGAGGGAAACATGGAGGAGGTACCACCTGCCTACTCTACATGGCACGAATAAGTAATTTGTGGAAGTGTCAAAATAACTGGATCCATCAGAAATATAGAAAATAGGCAAATATCTTCTTGGCAAAAAAAAAAAAGCCTGCCCCTTAATTATATAATAATAAACATGCAATAACAATTAATATGTTTGTATTGTTTTGTAGCTTATAACTGGAGACTTTGGATTGAGTTATGAACAATCTAAATCACAACTGGCCATTTGGGCAATCCTGGCAGCTCCAATGATTATGTCCAATGACCTGAGCACCATCTCACAAGAAGCCAAGGAGCTTTTACAGAACCGTCTTTTGATATACATTGACCAAGACTCCCTAGGAAAACAAGGAAGAAGAGTGGCAAAGGTACAGTATACGTGAAAGGTTTAAGTACACATAAGACCACTAAATCAAACCTTGGAATAATATATCTTTGCACATTGGACCTTTTTTTTTTTTTTTTTTTTTTTTCTGCCTTTAAATGCTCCTGCATGTGCCCATGTACACATAAGCTTTTAGAGAATTTTACAGGCAGAAAAAAACCCAACTGCCAGCGCATCCAGCAGCAGCGGTGTATTGGCAGAAAAAACACTTGCCACTAAATGCTAGGCACGTTTAGCGCTTGAGCATTAATTCATTTCAGTGGCCAACGTAAATTATTATTCTGTCCAGTGAAATGAAATAATGCCCAAACACTTGATGTAGTTAAATGTGACAAGTGCTTTGTTCTACCAAAATGCTGCTGACAGAAGGAAAGACATCTGCAAGAGATAGAAACATGTCCAGTGTGCATAAGGCTTTATAGTTGGATGATTCTTGGCTATAACTTAGGACATACATAGATGTCTGAATGATCGTTTTTAAACAACAAAACTCGACACAGCATATGTATCCATGCACAGTGGGTGTATGCGTGCACTCCCCAGAGTTGGGACATTGTTTTATTCCTGCTGTATGCGCATAGTACAGTAGCCAGCAGGCCCGGACTGGGGAAAAAAAATAGGCCCAGGCATTTTAGACTTAGAAGTAAATTTTTCCAGGAACTTGCGGGGGGGGGGGGGGGGGGCTGTGGTTGGTGACAGGATATTCACGGAGTTGGTTCTCCACGCTGTATTGTAAAGGGGCACTGTGATATAACAGGGACTGCACTGTAAAGGGGCACTGCATTGATTAGTGCAGTCCCCCTTTATATCACAGTGCCCCTTTACATTACAGTGCCCCTAGCACTCACAGCACCCCTTGTATCCATTTTCTCTCTAATCAGAGTGCCCCCTTTTACTCTGCTTTCCCCTGCACAGTCCTACCTTCGGCAGGGCACAGGCAGGATTCAGCCCATGTGTTCTCTCCATGGTCTCCCTCCCTGATGACAATATCCTATCAGCAAAGCAAGGGGGTGGGAGGAGCTGCAGATCTGGATCATATTTACAGTATATTTTGACTAAAGAGCAGCAAAGAGACATCCCCATATATTCAGAAAAGAGATGGCCCAATCCAGCAAAGAGATATCCCCATATATTCAGCAAAGTGACATCCCAATCCAGCAAAGATATATCCCCATCCAGCAGAGAGGCGGCCCCAGTATAGCAGAGAGGCGGCCCCAGTATAGCAGAGAGGCGGCCCCAGTATAGCAGAGAGGCGGCCCCAGTATAGCAGAGAGGCGGCCCCAGTATAGCAGAGAGGCGGCCCCAGTATAGCAGAGAGGCGGCCCCAGTATAGCAGAGAGGCGGCCCCAGTATAGCAGAGAGGCGGCCCCAGTATAGCAGAGAGGCGGCCCCAGTATAGCAGAGAGGCGGCCCCAGTATAGCAGAAAGACCTCTCAATCCAGCAAAGAGAGCCCCATATAGCAGAGAGATGTACTAATCCAGCAAAGAGAGCCCCATATAGCAGAGAGATGTACTAATCCAGCAAAGAGAGCCCCATATAGCAGAGAGATGTACTAATCCAGCAAAGAGAGCCCCATATAGCAGAGAGATGTACTAATCCAGCAAAGAGAGCCCCATATAGCAGAGAGATGTACTAATCCAGCAAAGAGAGCCCCATATAGCAGAGAGATGTACTAATCCAGCAAAGACGGCTCCATATAGCAAAGAGCCCCATTCAGCAAATAGACCTCTCTATATAGCAGAGATGGCCTAATCCAGCAGAGACAGCTCCATATAGCAAATAGCTCCATATAGCAAAAAGACAGTCCAATATAGCAGAGAGACAGCTCAATCCACCACCAACCCCACATGCACAGCTGCAGAACAGGACTGTTTGTCTGTAACACACACTGGATCAGTGCACTCCCCTTCCTCCACTGTGCAGCTGTCACTGTGTGCGGGTGGTGTTAGGAGGAAGGCCACCATTGAAGCTGCAGGTGCTTCCTGTGTATCACTTACTGGAGCCTTCTCTCCCACACCTCCTAGCTTGCTGTCACCGGCCCTGCTATAGGAATGGCCACATAGTAGGAGGTGAGTGGCAGCCGCGGTCTGTGTTAGCCCTGTTCAGACCGCGGTCGCTGCTACCGCCTACTGTGCAGCCTGGTCCTAAACAGGCCTGTCTTAGAACATGCGGCCCCGGCCCACCGGGAAAATGCCCGGTGTTCCCTATGGCCAGTCCGGGCCTGGTAGCCAGTCATAATCTACTGAGCTTTCAGAATTTCCTGTCCCTTATCCAAAGATTTGGGCCACTTTTATACTTTTCTAAATTTCTCTGTGCAACCAATATTTTGCATTAATTCACTGCAAGATATGAGAATAAACTGTTGGTGAACCTCCCATATTGGTCTCCATGCACCCTTGGAGTCCGTAACAAAGCTCAGTAGTAAAAGGGAATGTAAGCAACTATGGCATCTTATTTGTTACGGTTATGCAAACTCAAAAACTGGGAGACTGTAAGGTCAGGCAGGTGACAAGAAAGCAAATGTTTAGACTTAAAGCGGTATGAAACCCAAAAAACAAAAATGTACTTTATTGCCGCTTACCAATCCCTAAATGTGGCGGCTTGCATTTAGTTTTCTTTTTTAGGCTTTTTTTGGACAGCAGAATTGTTATCCTGGAGAGAGGTGATATTTAATGCACTATTTATTTATTTCAGGTACTTATATAGCGCCGTCAGTTTACGCAGCGCTTTATATATATATATATATATATACAGTCATGGCCGAAATTGTTGGCACCCTTGATATTTTTCCTGAAAATCAAGTATTTCACACAAAAAAGGTATTGCATTAACACATGTTTTGCTATACACATGTTTATTCCCTTTGTATGTATTGGAACAAATATAAAACAGAGGCAGAAAAGCAAATATGACATAATGTCACACAAAACCCCAAAAATGGGCTGGACAAAAGTATTGGCACCCTTAACTTAATATTTGGTTGCACACCCTTTGGAAAACATAACTGAAATCAGTCGCTTCCTATAACCATCAATAAGCTTCTGACACCTCTCACCCGGAATTTTGGACCACTCTTCCTTTGCAAACAGCTCCAGGTCTCTCTTATTGGAAGGACACCTTTTCCCAACAGCAATTTTAAGATCTCTCCACAGGTGTTCAATGGGATTTAGATCTGGGCTCATTGCTGGCCACTTCAGAACTCTCCAGCGCTTCTTTGCCATCCATTTCTGAGTGCTTTTTGACGTATGTTTGGGGTCATTGTCCTGCTGGAAGACCCAGGATCTTGGACGCAAACCCAGCTTTCTGACACTGGGCCCTACAGTGCGACCCAAAATCCTTTGGTAATCCTCAGATTTCATGATGCCTTGCACACAGTCAAGGCACCCAGTGCCAGAGGCAGCAAAACAACCCCAAAACATCATTGAACCTCCACCATATTTTACCGTAGGTACTGTGTTTTGTTCTTTGTAGGCCTCATTCCGTTTTCGGTAAACAGTAGAATGATGTGCTTTACCGAAAAGCTCTATCTTGGTCTCATCTGTCCACAAGACGTTTTCCCAGAAGGCTTTTGGCTTACTCAAGTACATTTTGGCAAACTGTAGTCTTGCTTTTTTATGTCTCTGTGTCAGCAGTGGGGTCCTCCTGGGTCTCCTGCCATAGCGTTTCATTTCATTTAAATGTCGACGGATAGTTCGCGCTGACACTGATGCTCCCTGAGCCTGCAGGACAGCTTGAATGTCTTTGGAACATGTTTGGGGCTGCTTATCCACCATCCGGACTATTCTGCGTTGCAATCTTTCATCAATTTTCCTCATCCGTCCACGACCAGGGAGATTAGCTACAGTGCCATGGGTTGCAAACTTCTTGATAATGTTGCGCACTGTGGACAAAGGCAAATCTAGTTCTCTGGAGATGGACTTGTAACCTTGAGATTGTTGATATTTTGCCACAATTTTGGTTCTCAGGTCCTCAGACAGTTCTCGTCTCCTCTTTCTGTTGTCCATGCTTAGTGTGGCACAGACAGACACACAATGCAAAGGTTAAGTGAACGTCTCTCCTTTTTATCTGCTTTCAGGTGTGATTTCTATATTGCCCACACCTGTTACTTGCCCCAGGTGAGTTTACAGGAGCATCACATGCTTGTAACATTCTTATTTATCCGCAGTTGTGAAAGGGTGCCAATACTTTTGTCCAGCCCATTTTTGGAGGTTTGTGTGACATTATGTCGAATTTGCTTTCTTTCCTCCCTTTTTTTGTTTTGTCCCAATACACACAAAGGGAATAAACATGTGTATAGCAAAACATGTGTTAATGCAATACGTTTCGTGAGAAATACATGATTTCCTGGAGAAATATCAAGGGTGCCAACAATTTCGGCCATGACTGTATATATATATATATATATATATATATATATAATTACATTCACATCAGTCCCTAACCCTCAAGAGGGTCCCTAACCTATATTCATACATACACATACTAGGGCCAATTTAGACAGGCGCTAATTCACCTACCAGCATGTCTTTGGAGTGTGGAAGGAAACTGGAGTACCCGGAGGAAACCCACGCATGCACAGGGAGAACATGCAAACTCCAGGCAGGAGGTGCCGTGGCTTGGATTCGAACCAACAACCCTAGTACTGCCAGGCGGAAGTGCTAACCAGTTAGTAGAGTTAGATGAATGGGGAAAGAACAAAAAGAGGGCGCACAGGCCTAGTGCATTACCATAAAAAATGTTTAATAAAAAATAAAGTAGGTGTTGTACTCACAAACGACAATGTAGTCAAGGCACATCATAAAAGAACAGCTGGATCAACACCGCGCTGAGTAACAGTCCGCAATAGGGAGTTTAGACATCCAAAAGGCTGACGCGTTTCGAGGATCCGCCTCTTCCTCAGAGCTCTGAGGAAGAGGCAGGTCCTCGAAACGCGTCAGCCTTTTGGATGTCTAAACTCCCTATTGCGGACTGTTACTCAGCGCGGTGTTGATCCAGCTGTTCTTTTATGATGTGCCTTGACTATATTGTCATTTGTGAGTACAACACCTACTTTATTTTTTATTAAACATTTTTTATGGTAATGCACTAGGCCTGTGCGCCCTCTTTTTGTTCTTTCCCCATTCAGTATATTTGGATTCCCCCGGTCCATTTGAGGGCAGCAAGGTGTGCATGTTCCAGGACATTCTTAATGTGGTTGTAGCATCGAGTCCATCCCCAAGCGCAGGAGCATTTGTGTTTGCTAGTAGAGTTAGATGAACCTGACTAGCAAGTCAAAGCTGAAAACCAGCGAACACTTTTTAAATAGTTACAGCAAGAGTGGTTTTTGTTTTTTTTTATCTATTGAGATAAAGGTTTTACATAATTGAATAAAATCTGACCATTATAAACACCTCTGGCAGTGTTAGTGTTTCTACCCCAAAACAATGTAATATATTGCAGCTTGTCGATTCCTAAAGAGTAACTCCACTTTTACTAACATTTATAGGTAAAGTTGATCCAGGGAATATCTGATTGCCTCTTGGGGGATCAGGAAGGAACTTTGTTCCCCTGCAGGAGCAAATTGGATTGTGCTTTGTTGGGTTTTTTGCCTTCCTCTGGATCAATTGTGGGTGTAGGATTATAACTTTTTTTTTTTAAATGGTTAAACTGGATGGACTTTTGTCTTTTTTAAGCCAGACTAACTATGTAACTTTTATTGAGAAAAAACATTCCTCTTTGGGTCAGTGTACATTGCAAGGATTTTAACAAACGTTGAAGATTCTTAACCACTTGCCCTCCAGAGGATTTACCCCCCTTCCTGACCAGGCCATTTTTTGCGATACGGCACTGCGTTATTTTAACTGACAATTGCGTGATCATTTAACGCTGCACCCAAATGAAATTTGTGTCCATTTTTCCCCACAAATAGAGCTTTCTTTTGGTAGTATTTGATCACCTGTGCGGTTTTTATTTTTTGTGCTATAAAAAAAAAAACGATAATTTTGAAAAAAATTTTTTTACTTTTTGCTATTAAACGTGTGCAGTAAAAAAATTTTAAAAATCTAATTTCATCATAAATTTAGGCCAAAATGTATTCTGCTACGTCTTTGCTAAAAAAAAATCCCAATATGTGTAAATTAATTGGTTTATCTGAAAGTTATAGTGTTTACAAATGGCGGTATATATACTGGAATTTTTGTGTTACTGAATTTGCGCACCCGTGCCGCCCTGTAGTAGTATTTCTGCTATAAGGCCGCAAAGAAGCAGTTAATATTAGTATAAACTGTGTGTAAGGGAGGGCCAGGATGCAGTCATAAACACGGTGACACTCTCGTGGCCACTCCTTAACCGCTTAATTGGTCAGATGGTCTCTGACAATACCTCCCTTGATACCAAAGAAAAAAAGACTGCTCCAAAAGTTGACAGCTCTTGTTTTAATAACAACCAAGAAACACCTAACAGTACTTGAGAGAGTCACTGTACCATTTGTGCTTGAATAGGATGGTTGCTAAAACCAAGGACTTTGCAAGTATTCTTCATTTTCAACTACTTTTTGTTTCTCTGTTGCTTTCTTGTAAAACCATTATTTTTCTGTAAATATTCTATTTGCATAATGTTGACCTTTTTCATTATTAACCACTTGCCTACCGGGCACTTATACCCCCTTCTTTACCAGGCCAATTTTCAGCTTTCAGCGCTGCCGCACTTTGACAATTGCGCGGTCATGCGACATTGTACCCATATGAAATTTTGATCATTTTTTTCTCACAAATAGAGCTTTCTTTTGGTGGTATTTAATCGCCACTGGGCGCTTTACTTTTTGCTCGAAAAATAAAAAGTGTAAAAAATTTGAAAAAAAAAGTTTCTTTGTTTCTATTATAAAATTTTTCAAACAGGTATTTTTTCTCCTTCACTGATGTGCGTTGATGAGGCAGCACTGATGGGCACTGATAGGCAGCACTGATGGGCACTGATAGGCAGCAGTAAAGGGCACTGATAGGCAGCACTAATGAGGTGTCACGGATAGGCGGCACTAATATGCAGCACTGATAGGCGGCACTGATAGGTGACACTGATGATGGGTACTGATAGACGGCACTGACTGGCATCACTGCTGGGCACTGACTGGCACAACCCCTGGGCACTGACTGGTGGCACTGACTGGCAGCACTGCTGGGCTGCACTGGTGGGTGGCACTGGTGGGCAGCACTGGTGGGTGGGCACAGGTGGGTGGCGCTGCTGGGCACAGGTGGGTGGCGCTGCTGGGCACAGGTGGGTGGCACTGCAGAGTGGCACAGGTGGGTGCACTGCTGGGCACAGGTGGGGGCACTGCTGGGCACAGGTGGGCGGAGCTAGTGGGCGCACTGCTGGGCACAGGTGGGCGGAACTTGCGGGTGGCACTGCTGGTCACCGATCATCAGGGCACTGATCATCAGTGCCCTGATGATCGGTGCCGATCCCCGCTCTGACAACTGCCGGTTCTCGGCAGTACTTTCCTCACGATCTGACAGCGTGAGGAAAGTGCAGCCGAGAACTGGCACTTGCATTTCCCTCTGATCAGCGTGTCATTGGACACCGCTGATCATGTGGTAAAAGGCCGCTGTGATTGGCATTTTACCACATCACGTGATCAGCTGTGTCCGAAGGACACAGCGATCATGGAGATCGCCGGGTGGAGGAGCAGAGAGCGCGTTCTGGGAGGACGTCATATGACGTCCACTCAGAACTGGCCAGCCGCAGTGCAGCCGTCATTCGGCTATCTGCGGTCGGCAGCTAGTTAAACCATATTTGGAAGTGTTGACATTTTCTTTAAAGCTTTTAATGCAAACTAAAAAAATCTCTGTTTCTTGAAGAGTGCTACTGTAGTATAAATCTCTGAACATACCTGTCTGTGGTGACAATATGTGTTGCAGACGTTTATTCTAAAATCATAGGATTGTGAGTCTCCTCCTTCTCGGTAAAAAGGTGGTGGGAGTTAAAGGGTTAGTTGCTTAATTAATTTAACCCAGTGAAAATTGCTCTCAGGCTGCTGGCACCTAGATTGTGGTCCCGCAAGCTGGGAAATCTTTGTGCAGGGTGCAGCTGAGAGTGGCATTGTTAGGTAAGGTAGTGCGATGTGAGATTGGCTGGTCCTTTGTCACAAGTTGGTGAGAAGGGCAGGGGTTGGGCCCAGCGTTTGTCACACATGCCTTTTACTCAACACCTTGGACTGTCTACTTTCCAAAAAGGGGTCATTTGGGGGGTATTTGTACTGTCCTGGCATTTTAGGGTCTCAAGAAATGAGACAGGCCGTCAGTACTGATCAGTTGTCTAATATATATGCTGTAGTTTGTAGACTTTATAACTTTCACACAGACTAAATATTGTACACTGATTGGCTTATTTTTACCAAGGAAATGTACCAGAATACATTTTGGCCTAAATTCATGAAGAAAGAATATGTACAGTATTTGAAAAATGTTAGTACAGAAACAAAAATGTGTTTTTCAAAATGTTTTTTTTTCTATACTAAAAAAAAAACCAAATCAAAAAAAAACAGTGGTGATTAAATACGACAAGAGAGCTCGATCTGTCTCAAAAAATTATAACAATGTAATCTGGGTACAGTGTTGCATGACTGAATATATGGCATTAAAAGTGTGACCGCACTGAAAGTTGAAAATTGGCCTGGTTAAACTTGCTTTAACAGACCAACCTGTCCAGCAAAGGTGACAGTTAGTGTTGAGTCAAACTATTTATTACTGACAGGCGTGTTTACTGTGATCAGCTTGTATTTATTTATGTAACAGCTTTATCCCAAAAGGGAAAAATGTTTCTATAACTGCTTAAGTGTTAGTTGGAGTTAGACTTTAATTCATTAGTCAAGTCTGTCTACTGTAAATCTGCTAGTGCAGATACTACCCTGACCTTGTGTTGACAATGCTGCTGCCCAAGGGACTATGTTGCTCTTCCTTTGATAGAGTGGAGCACTGAGCATACTCACCCTAAGGGCCAATTCACACTACTTGCATTTCAGTTGCTTTTTTTCTGCACAGAAAGTAGGTTATATGGTTGTCAATGTCATAGTTCACATCAGTGCTTGCAATTCCAGTGCTTTCCGGTTGCAGGAAAAAAAAGAAAAGGCTGCATTTTTTTCTGCACAGAACTGTACTGGAATGCTGTAAACGCATTGGAACTGTACTGGAATGCACCAAAATGCATAACTGTACTGGAACGCACATGTTTCTATTTAAATTGAAAAAAAAGGGAGGGGAAAAAACGCACCGGAACGCATCAAAAACACGCATGTGGAAACGCATCCGGACTGCGTTTCTATAGTGTGAACTGGCCCTGAGACAGGAAACGCGTTACTATTTTCATGCTTTTTATTCCACCATGGGATTGGAAAGCTGCAGTATATAAAATGTTTATTCTTTGATTTAGATACACTTTAAATGGATTGTCTCAATCCACTAACTGCCAATTTTGAAGGACAGCTTTGTCTGTTAAAGAAAGTTAAAAAAGCAAGACTCACTGGCCAGATCACCAGGTGAAAACTAAAGAAAAAAAGTCATAAAAAATATAAGTGAATATAGCTGTTACACCTAAGAATTGCTAAGCTGCAATTTATAAAATTTTTGCTTTAGGGGTTACAACTGATAAGGCAAACTACAGCTCCTGGTCTGAAAAGTCAGATTCCAGCCTGTAATATATGAAGAAAAGTATAAAATTATTTAATAATTATATATTATATTAAATACAAAATATTTACATTTTTGTACACGCCAGTCAAGATTAGTCCCTTATTATGACCTTCTTTATATGATTCACTGTTTAAATATTATTTATGTTCCTGCAGGTGAGTTCTCTGGAAGTGTGGATGAGAGAGCTGGTAGATGAACAGTACGCCGTGGCTGTCCTGAATAAAGGAACAGATGGATTTCCAAAACGTTTCTCTATGAGCCTCGCCAACCTGAATATTACACAGTGTACGCTCGGCTATAAACTCTATGATGTGTTTGAAAAAGAATACTTGGGAAATGTTAAACCTGAAACACATATTGAAATGAATATTAATCCAACAGGGGTAGTCATGTTATTTGTTCGTCCAGCTTCTGTGATGCTTCATCCTGTATAATGTAAGCAAGGCAATGCCATATTAAACTAAAGGGAGTTGTTTTGATGCTATAGAAAATTTTGATTAACAGTGGGGTTAATATATGAATGACAAACAGAGCGGCCACTATGCAGGGCAATGCAACTTTTTTTTCACACTTGAAATTAGTAGTGTTTGGAATTAAAAGGGATCTGAAAACTACATGCTTATTTTAGTTTGAAAAGAAATAAATAAGAATTGAGAAATAAATAATGTAAGAATTGCAATCCACATCAATATGCAGCACCGCAAAGCAAAACCATATGCTAAAAAGTTCACTTCTGAGCTTAGGCCAAAGAAGAAATATACACTTGTACAGTTTCACACAAGTAAAGCAATCCAGAATGTTACCATCCTTTTCTGTTCCCTAATCTCTTATATGTGAATCTTGATAGAGAAAGCACAATTATGAAGGTAACTCAAGGTAGTTTGAATAATAATAATTAGTCATAATAATTAAAGTCTGCATTCAGGAATAGCAAAAGAACAATATTCAGAAAGAGAGGTTTAACACTATTTAACGAGGGCTACTTGCAGCTCAGCGTTTTTGCACAAATGGCAAACTTGATTAGTGAACTTGTATTTAAAGTGTTTATATAGTCAATGTTTTCATTATTTTGGATAGTATAGGGAAGAATTCGAATCCCTGTCAGGTCCTTCCTGGGAAAATTCAAGCTTTAATATTTGTCCATGTGAGTTTTTGGCACAAAAAATTAGGAGAAATCCAAACATTTGCATTGACACCAGAACAAGAGGTGAGGGCAAATCTCCCAGTGGCAACACTTGTCCAGTGACCTCTGTCTAAGGTGGAATTTCTCCTCGCAATGTAGAGATTTCCATACACTTCTTGTTGCATTTCTGGGACACAAAATAAATGAAAATCTTAGTGACAAAGACTGCAAAAATTAAATTGACGCGTTCTTTCCTAATCTAACCAAAAGAAACATGGAGGCTGCCATTGTAGGCCTCTTCTAAAAAAGTTGTCTAGATGTCTTTTTGTGATCCTTTAGCTTCAATACTTTGAACCACTGACCAAGAACTTTCCTGATCCACATACCTCTTTTGGGGCAGTGACTTAAGCCGGCCATAGATAATGTGTTTTTTTTTTTTTCCCTGGTGTTGGCCATTCTCTGCTGAACTGGCTGAGGTTTTAACCATCTATGGATTGCTTTAGGCAGTATTGTAACCAGCTGGTCAGAGTAATGGGCAGACAACTACATTTTCAAAATGAGGTCTACAATCACAGCCCCCCTTTTCTTGTCTGACAGGTTTACATTAATTCATTATTGTCTGTTGATTAGATACGCCCCACAACCACTGTGTACCAAGTTGGGCAATGCACCCTGTGTAAATCTTTTTTATTTTTTCTGGGTAATTTTGTGTTTTGGGGAGCAAATAAAAGTAGCCAATCATAGATTATCAAAATTCAATCAATTCTTTTACTGATAAAGGGACTATAATCTGAAACAAACTTTTGGTTCATTGTATACATTTGCATTGTCTATTTAGAACTAGCTAAATGTTAAAGAACACTCCAAATATGAAATGCATGTAGAACCTGGAGCCCCACATCTTCTGTATATTTTTTGGCTGAATGTGGTTCTTATAGTTGTGGCAAGGGAAACAGGATCCTGATAATGTTCTGTGACGTTTATGAAGGGCGCAGTGTTTTATGTAATGGCTGATATACCTATGTATATGTGTGTGTGTATATTTGCATATATTTATACATATGTACATGGAAAGACCATAAAAAACTCCCCAGAACTTAGCCATGTAAGCCTGCAAAAGAAACTTAATTTAATCACTAGTTGCTATTTCAGTAAATACAAAGATCACAGTGGGCACAAGTTTGCAAATATTTTCATATATACAAACTGTAAAATATTTTCAAATCATTCAAGAAATTGCATGATTTAAATGTAAATTAGCTGCTGTTTTTTTCAGTGTAAATAAAATGTCAAATTTAACAAGTACTGGTTGATTGTTTCATAATTTCTATGATTTCTTGATTATGTCTTGGAAGATAGAACTTTTGTGGTAAGGGCTTGGTCTCTATTAAAACCAGATGGCCACTGATGCAGCCTTGTCCTGTGCCACCATCTTTGCTGCTCTTTCTGGTTCAGGAAGCCTGGACTCCTCAATGATTCATGTCTGGCCTGTCCCCTCAAGCTGCTCTAAAAAGAAAGGGAAGTTTGTATACCAGGAGGCTTCAGCACAGAGATGTCATTCTGGCCTAGACAAGAATGGCAGTTAGGAGGCAGGCAGATTAAAAATAAATAAATAAAAGGTAAAGAAACATATTAAAAAAAGGCTGTTCTAAACACTTACCCTCCAGACCAGTGGTTCTCAACCTTCCTAATGCCGCGAACCTTTAATACAGTTCCTCATATTGTGGTGACCCCCAACCATAAAATTATTTTCGTTGCTGCTTCATAACTGTAATTTTGCTACTATTATGAATCGTAATGTAAATATCTTACCTCCAATACTGCTGCTTTTAACACAGTAGCTGCTTTAAACAGAGTAGCTGCTTTCAACACAGCAGCTGCTTTCTACACAGTAGCTGCTCTTTTACATGTGTGACTGATCCACATAAGTACATTATGGCACCAACCCTGTCACATACGCCTGTACAGGTACTCATATGTGGGCGTATCTGCATGTGGGCAGAACCCGCTGTGTTACTTTAACTGACAATTGTGCTGTCATGGAATGCTGCACCCAAATGAAATTTATTTCCTTTTTTTCCCCACAAATAGTGCTTTCTATTCATTCTTTTCCATGGGAAGAGTAAAGGAGACCGGGATTCTCCCAGGTCAGTCATGGCCTGGATTGTCCAGGCCATCCAAATGTCCTACAGAGCAAAAGGCTTGGTGCCTCCGGAGGCAGTGACCGCACACTCAACCAGAAGTGTGGCTACGTCCTGGGCGGCTTCCCGGCATGTCGCCCCTGAGATGATCTGCAGAGCAGCCTCATGGTCCCCAATCAACACTTTTATGGCTCATTACTGTGTAGAGCCTGCTTCCTTATCCTCTGTTTATTTTGGTTTGAAAGTCCTGTCGGTTGATGGGGCAAATTAAAGTCTTTGAGTAACTGCCCACCTGTGTGTGTATGACTAGTTATATCCCATATGTATGCTGCCATGGAGTCTGTCAGGAAAACGGAAAATTTCCTATCAAATACTTACCATAATTTTCCTTTCCTGATGGACTCCATGGCAGCAGGAGTACCCTCCCAATGCCATGAGTAGACTAGTTATGGAACATGGCCTCTGGCGAGGAGCAAAGATGTATGGGAGTGGGGTCCTATAGGAGAGGAGTGGTCGGGACTAACCCATACGTATGCTGCCATGGAGTCTATCAGGAAAGGAAAATTACGGTAAGTATTTGATAGGAAATTTTCTGTTTTAATCATTTGTTTGAGTCCAGGATGGGAGAGAAAGTATGGGTGGCGATAAGTGAAAAGGATGTGTGTATGTCTGGTATTTAGTGCTGTATGTGAAAAAGACACTATCACTACTACACAATAGACAGAGCACTTGGCATCAGCAAAGATTTTTTTCAATCATCCAAATTAAAATTTAGTTAAAATGAGAACAGAAAGTTGCTGACGGTGATGAAAGCTAAGCACTGCAGTACCAATGAATATTTGCCAGTAGATGGCATGCCTGCACCTTATGACACTGTGCCTTGGACTCTAACCGTATGTACTGAAGCTTCCTCCAGTTGTCTCCCAGTAGTTTTGTAGACAAGTCCTATGTATAAACTACCTTTACCTCTCTACCAGCTGGTTGCCTTAGCATTAAGCCTGTTACCCTGTTATATTTTTTGCTGCTCTGGCCTTTTAATTGCTTGTGTGATCCTTTAGGCCTTGTTCACATATAGGCGTTTTGAATCGCAGGCGGGATTGCCACGATTCTGCCAACAATTTCAAAACAGGCTGTTAAAATGTCAAATTGCATATCAATGGCAACTAAAAATGTGGGGCGATTCTGCTGCAACTGTCACACGACAAATCACGCTGCAATCGTGAAAACCAAATAACGAAACATGAGTTGCCCTAAAGAAGTTCCGGAACTTCTTTTGGTCGACACTCGCTGCGCAGTTTGGTTTGCAGTACAATTTGTCACACAACAAAACAGCAGAATCGATCCAGATTTTTACGTGGCTTTGAAATGAATGACACCTGAACACGCTGATGTGCAATTTGACATTTTAACAGCGCATTTTGAAATCACTGGCAGAATCGCAGAAATTCCACCAGCAATTCAAAATGCCTATATGTGAATGAAGCATAACTCTGCCCTGTTAATTACCAGGCCTTCTGGCGTATCATTTACATAAAGCTTTTAGGACCAGTTCACATCTTTGCTGTACGTTTTAGGTGTTTTCCCATTGAACTCTGTATAATGTCTATTTTCATGAAATTGCATTAAAGATGCAGCTTCACAATTTTCTATTGCACCACTCCTAAAACGCACATAAATGCACAGGTGTGAATAGGGCCATCTTGGTGATTTGTTTTCTGGCTTTGTTTGCACTCAGCATTTTATTAGTTATGTGTTTGCTTGCTGTATATATTCATTTGTCAGTTTGGAGTGTTTGGTGTCAATTATTGTGTACTCCCAATTGAATAATTAACACTTTTTAAATATTTACTTTCTCCACATTCCCTGATATAATTGTGTGATCAGATCAGAAATATTATTTTATTTTTGTGTTGTTTTCTTGAAATCAACAAGTGTGTCAAGCAGTCAGCCTGTCTGCTTAATTAAATCTATGAGTTCCTGTGCTCCGCATGGGGTGGGAGATGAGGTTGATCTCAGCGGGAGGCACAGACAGCACCATGTCCTGCAGCTGGGAAAAGCCAGATGTGTGGGCACCACCGGGTACTTGGTTTGGTAGAATTGAAAGGACAATATAATGTCCTTATGCTGGCAGAAAGGGTCATAAAATGTGCAGAGCTGACGTCAGTGATGGACAGCAGAGCTCATGACTTCAGGCCTTGCTAAGAGATGCATTGAACTGCTGAGACAGAACTGTATGGACTGTGCTTTGCTTTTTGCACGGCTGGGACTTGTAGTTCCACCTTGTGTGGCTTTACAGACACTGGGACTTTATTTTACCCTCTGCTGTTCTGTTAACTGCTGCCTGTGTGGTCCTGAAGCTGAGGCCAAGACACACAGCCTTCTGAAGATCCATGAGGAGTTGGTGAAAGACCTCTGCCCGCTGGACCTCCTTTTCCCTGCCACTCCTCCTGGACTTCCTCTGCTACGGCCACTGCTGGATGGCGAGTCCCTGAATTGCTACCCTATGCCAAGGACTTTGCCCTGTGTGCTGGACTTAACCCTATTCTGCCCGGAACCCTTTGCCCTGTGTGCTGGACTTAACCCTGTTCTGCCCCGAATCCTTTGCCCTGTGTGCTGGACTTAACCCTGTTCTGCCCGTAACCCTTTGCCCTGTATGCTGAGGACTTACTGCCCTGTTGTGCCCTCACTGCTCTGCCCTGTTTGCCCTGTGGACTACCTGACTTCTGCTGCCAAATGTTGCCATCCTGAGAATCATTCTTCATTGTGGCGTCTTGTGTTGTTCTATTGACTAGTTTTTCTATTGTCTGTACCCCAAGTCTTCCTAATAAATGCCTGTACGTCGGGTTTCTTGTGATCTGCCTCTGTGTGCTCTCTCTGCGCTCCTAGGTCATCACAAGTTGTAATTTTGTTCATTCCATATTTCAACAGGATTCAATGGAATTCCAGACCTAAGCCTGTTACAGAGATTGCTGTACTAACACAAACAATTGGCTCTGAGCGCTGATCGAATACTGGTCGGGTGCTGGTTTTCTAGCATGCTCGTTCAACAGAAGCCAATGGTGAGATCAGCTTCTGTCCTACAGAAAGCTGTACACACGGATCGAAAGTCAGACAGTTTTTAATGTACTGGCTGATTTCAGCTGATATTCGGCCCTTGTGTACCTGGCCATAGGCTTAAGGGCTCATGCACACAAAAAACACTGTGCTCAGGTAAGTAAATTGTATATTTGTTCCGATGTATGGGCCCATGCACATAATTGTGTTTACATCAGTAAAATTGTGCTGCATAAGGATCTGTAAAATCAAAATGGAGAAATCTGTTTTCTAGCTCAGTAATTTAAACATCTAAATACTTGTGAATGCATGAACATGTGTACATATGTAAATCTGAGCTAGGAAATGTAAGAATAATTTTATGGATCTGTATGTTTACGCATCTAAACGTGTGGTTAAATGAAAACACTTACTGACCATTAAATGAATTTTGTAATATCTTGCTGTTTGCCAGAAAGATCTTGCATATAATAGCAAGGCTCTTCTGAGCAGCTTGTAAGTAAGTGCAATTAGCTACTTCACCACTAGGTGGCTGTGTACCAGAATAGTGTCTGGTAGAGCTGGTAGTGACACCAGGTGTTGGGCTCCTTTTAGATAGAGTCCCCTGTGACGGGTGCGGCGTCAGACCCCAGCCCTTCTCACTAAACTCGTGACCAAAGGACTAGCCAATCTAAAACCGCAATGTCGTGTGTAACAATGCCACACCCAGCTGCACCCTGCACACCAATTTTCCAGCTAATTGGACCACAATCGACGCACCTGCAGCCTGGAAGCGTTTGTTACTGGGTCAGGTTAATTACGCAATTAACCCTTCACACTGCCACCACCTCCTTTTTGTACAGAGAAAGAGGATACTCCAGCAATACACTAGGATGATTGGTTAATCATCGGTATCCTGCTAGCTCCACAGACAGGTTATACAGAGGGATTAAACACTCATAGTAGCGCTCTTCGGCCGCAGGGATTTGTAAGTTACATTCAAGAGCTATAGAAACAGTTCAACACTTTCAGAAAGTAAAATTTATTACTAAAAGGTCAAAAGGGTGCAGTAGAAATATTTACAGAAAAAAGATGTAACATGTAACATGTACAGAAAAAAGATGTAACATCTTATATATATATATACAGTTGCAAGAAAAAGTATGTGAACCCCTTGGGATTACATGGCGTTTTGCATGAATTGGGCATAAAATGTGCTCTGAACGTCATCTAAGTCACAACAATAGAAGAACACAGTCTGCTGAACATAATACTACACAAACATTAGATGTTGCCATGGTTTAATTGCACATAACATGTAAACATTCACAGCGCAGGGAGGAAAAAGTATGTGAGGCCCTAGCTTAATGACTTCTCCCAGAGCTAATTGGAGCCAGGAGTGAGCCAACCTTGACTCCAATCAGTGTGATGATATTGGATGTGTTGCTGACACCTGTTTTGGGTTTACTGGTTTCAAGAAGCACTGTCTGATGTGAACCATGCCTCGCAGAAAAGAGCTCTCAGAAGACCTACCATCAAGAATTGTTGACTTGCATGAAGCTGGAAAGGGTTACAAAAGTATCTCCTTGAGCCTTGATGTTCATGTGTCCACGGTAAGACAGACTGTCTACAAATGGAGAAAGTTTAGCACTGTTGCTACTCTCCCTAGGCGTGGTCATCCTGTAAAAATGACTGCAAGAGCACAGCGCAGAATGCTGCATGAGGTAAAGAAGAATCCCAGAGTGTCAGCTAAAGACCTACAGAAATCTCTGGCACATGCTAACATTTTTGTTGACACATCTACAATCAGGAAAACATGAAACAAGAATGGAGTACATGGGAGGACACCACGGAGGAAGCCATTGCTGTCCAAAAAGAATATTGCAGCACGTTTGAAGTTTGCAAAAGAGCACCTGGATGTTCCACAGCACTACTGGCAAAATATACTGCGGACAGATGAAACCAAGATTGATTTGTTTGGGAAGAACACACAACACTATGTGTGGAGAAAAAAAGGCACAGCACACCAACATCAAAACCTCATCCCCACTGTGAAACATGGCGGAGGGAGCATCATGGTTTGGGGCTGCTTTGCTGCCTCAGGGCCTGGACGGATTGTTGTCATTGATGGGAAAATGAATTCCAGAGTTTATCAAGACATTTTGCAGGAAAACGTACGACCATCTGTCCGCCAACTGAAGCTCCGCAGAGGATGGGTGATGCAACAGGACAATGACCCAAAGCATACAAGTCATTCAACAAAACAATGGCTGCAACAGCACAGAATACGCCTTCTGGAGTGGCCCAGTCAGAGTCCTGACCTCAACCCCATTGAAATGCTGTGGCATGACCTTAAGAGAGCGATTCACACCAGACATCCCAAGAATATTGCTACACTGAAACAGTTTTGTGAAGAGGAGTGGTCCAAAATGACTCCAGATTGTTGTGCAGGTCTGATCTGCAACTACAGGAAACGTTTGGTTGAGGTTATTGCTGCCAAAGGAGGGTCAACCAGTTAAGTCCAAAGGTTCACATACTTTTTCCTCCCTGCACTGTGAATGTTTACATGTTATGTGCAATGAAACCATGGCAACATCTAATGTTTGTGTAGTATTATGTTCAGCAGACTGTGTTCTTCTATTGTGTTGACTTAGATGACGTTCAGAGCACATTTTATGCCCAATTCATGCAAAACTTCACGGAATCCCAAGGGGTTCACATACTTTTTCTTGTAACTGTGTATATATATATATATATATACACACACAGAACACAGCAAACCGATAACCGGAAGATGTTTAGGTAAATAAGTACAGTTGTGTTCAAAATAATAGCAGTCAGACATCACTAACCTGATCAATCACTGTTTTTGGTAGAAATGATATTTCTACATGGCAAATACTTTACTAGCAGGTGTAGTAGAGTAATAGAAATCCAACAGACCCAACAGTTATGACATGCATGCTGCTGATTTTGTGTAATTGAATCACTGATTGAAAGGGGCATGTTCAAAATAATAGCAGTGTGGAGTTCTATTAGTAAGGTCATTCATTCTTTGAAAAACAGATGGCAATTATTGCCCTTATTTAAGGAAGGAAGGCAGCAAATGTTGTACATGCTGGTTACAGTGCATTTCTCTCTGAAATTCTGAGGAAAATGGGTCGTTCCAGACATTGTTCAGAAGAACAGCGTACCTTGATTAAAAAGTTGATTGGAGAGCGGAAAACATATAAAGAAGTGCAGAAAATGATAGGCTGCTCAGCTAAAATGATCGCAAATGCTTTAAAATGGCAACCAAATCCTGAAAGACGTGGAAGAAAGCGAAAAACTACCATTCGAATGGATAGAAGAATAGCCAAAATGGCAAGGATTCAGCCAACAATCCGCTCCAGGAAGATCAAAAAAGGTCTAAAGTTACCTGTGAGTACTGTTACAATTAGAAGACGCCTATGTGAAGCCAAGCTATCTGCAAGGAGCCCCCCGCAAAGTCCCACTGTTGGAAAAAAAGACGTGCTGAAGAGTTTACAAATTGCCAAAGAGCACATTGACTGGCCTAAAGAGAAATGGCGCAACATTTTGTGGACTGATGAAAGTAAGATTGTTCTTTTTGGGTCTGGTGGCCGGAGACAGTTTGTCAGACGACCCCCAAACACTGAATTCAAGCCACAGTACACTGTGAAGACAGTGAAGCATGGTTGTGCAAGCATCATGATATGGGTATGTTTCTCATACTACGGTGTTGGGTCTATTTATCGCATACCAGGGATCATGGATCAGTTTGAATACATCAGAATACTTGAAGAGGTCATGCTGCCTTATGCTGAAGAAGAAATGCTCTTGAAATGGGTGTTCCAACAAGACAACGACCCCACACACACCAGTAAACGTGCAACATCTTGGTTCCAGACCAACAAGATTGACGTTATGGAGTGGCCAGCCCAATCCCCACATCTTAATCCAATAGAAAACTTGTGGAGTGACATCAAAAATGCAGTTTCTGAGGCAAAACCAAGAAATAGAGAAGAACTGTGGAATATAGTCCAATCATCCTGGGCTGGAATACCTGTTCACAGGTGCCAGAAGTTGGTTGACTCCATGCAACACAGATGTACAGCAGTTCTCAGAAACAGTGCTTATACAAGTAAATATTAATCGATTCAAAGGAAAGCAAAATCTTCAAACATTTTTTAGTTTATATAGTGAATGTTTGAGTTTGTAAAGAAGAATACAAACTGCTATTTTTTTGAACAATCTAATATTCACTTTTCTTCAATTTTGTTTAGAGGAACAACACAAATTTGATATATTTTTCTTCATGTTTTGATTTGGAATAGAATGTGTAATGTTCCCAATGCATTTGTGTGTATGGAAATAAAAGCTATTAGAAGGATTTTGAGCTTTATTCACTTTTTTCAACACACTGCTATTATTTTGAACACAACTGTACTTGCCCACAAAGATGCCTGGGGTTAAGCAGTTTCAAGTCTGATGAGCTTAAAAGGGATTTCTGGTCTCGACTGCTAGTTTCGTTGGTTCATCGCTGGAGACTTAGCTTTTTCTCGGTCTGCTAGATGTTAACACGCAGACGGTCCTCACTTCTCTTTCTACACACAAAGCATAGCAGCTTCTTTTTCTACACAAAATCAACTGGTATCTTCCTACAACGGACAAGCCAATTACCTTATTTGGCAAGAGGATTGTATAGACAGCCGCTTAGCAAGGTACGCTGAACGCATTCCTGAGGGAGGGGGAATGAGGGAATAACATTAAGACTTCTTAACGCAGCGAGAGACGTGCCTGGCTCTTGTATACACAATTGTGACACCTCCCCCTCAGGTGGTTGCATGGGAGGGAACTACAATTTCCCTCCTGATGCAACCGACCTCTGCTCAGAGGTTCACCTAGGTTGACAGGGTGCCATTGCACTGCGGGAGAACCAGGTTCCTTCTGTTGTGCCAACCAAGTGAGTGGTCACAGGGGAGCACCAGTCGGCTGTGACTATCCGGATATCGTGGCGACTGCCGGGGTGCCCACCTGTTCACAAAACACTTTGGCTCAGGGGTGCCATCTGCTAACATATTGAGATGTAGCTTTTTGTCGAGGTAGAGAATGAGCTTTCCCTCTCCCATCTCCTTCCTCTGAACCAGGACTACATCTGACCCGAAGGCAGTGGTGCCTGTGTGCACCGGAGCCGGACAGGCAAATTCTGGAAATCGCTGCCCGGATGGGTCCACAGGTACCTTTGTCTAAGATGAACAGTCCTCTTTACCTGCTAGCATCCAGGACACCAGTTCCGTCAGTTTCCTGTCTGCTAGGTCAGTCACAGGTCCAGCTGAGCTATGATAGTTGCACCCAGGCATCTTACCGTAGCCAGCTGCATCCAAGACTGACGAAACCTGCTTCTTGGCCTGGGGAGTCGGCCAGGCCATAACTGCCTCAGTCTCCCCATTCCCAGACCTCTGGGGGTCTCTTCATACTGGCGGTTCCCAAAACTGAACCACTGACATGCCTCTCTGACAGTTACCATTCTCAACTGTCAGACTAGGCACGGGCAGTTTGTCCCTGACTAGTGACGGGCCCGAGTTGCTCTTCCCAGACCGGGCCAAACACCGCAAGGCCCCTAAAGTGGGCAACTGCACCCAGTCCCATTCCACATTGTAGGCCATTCCTGACCCCTGGGGAGATGGTTGGTGCATTCTCAACCCCAGTTAGCTTTCCCAGAAATTCAGGCAAGCCACATGGGGTGGTGAAGGCTGACTCATCCTGAGCCTCCTGGGTTAGAGATGGTGGCCCAGACCCTCTGCTTCGGTCCATGATGGGTAGACAGCAGGCCCCCTCCGGATGCTTCATTACCTCCTGGCTCCTGGGCATGGGGTAGGCCACAACCACAGGGCTGGCGCTCAGCTTTCCAAGGTCCTCACAAAGTCTGGTCATCTGATCCTGTTTGGGGACTGAGACTACCAGGGATGCCCAGACTCTAGCTGATCCCTGGATTCCTGACGGCGCCATTCCCTCTGTCTCTTTGGCCCATTCAGTCTGCACCTCCTGTGAGATGAGGTTGGCTGAAGGCATGGGGGAAAGATACACCCTGCCATCCAACTCATAAACAGCACGGTGAGCTCTCCCTGGGTTTTCCTGAACTCTGACACTATCTATCATAGGCATTGCCAGCAGCTTCTGTACCTGAATGGAAAGGAAAGGTGATTGGAGCTAAAGGCTGCAGCCCCCGCTCGGAGATCCGCTGATCAACTCCAATGAGGCCCCTTGCACTTCCAACCCAGGTGTGCTGTCACTGCCTAGGAGACATGTTTTTCTGCCTGGTGACACACCAGGACAGGTCAGATCATATGACATGCTTTCAGTCCCCCTGTGTACCCTTCTCAACAGGGAAGCTCACAGCTATCTGGCTGCTGAGGTCCATGTGTGATTTGCTTTCCAGTGCTGCCTTACACATGGAACTACACGTCCCAGCCAGCTGTCCAGTACCATGCAATGATAATGGCTGAGCGCTTATCAAGGGAGAATCCTTGGGGCCTGGGCAAGGAACAGGCCTATCCAGACCATCCCTTTGCTCAGCCCCCAGAGATTGTACCTCTGCCTCCTTCACAGCACTGTCGGTGACCCCCAACAATGAAAATGCATAATTTTTATCATCATGACCATCATCATCATTAGCATTACCAACATTATCATCAACGTGATTGACATTATTCATATCAGCATCATCGTCATCATTATCCTCATCGTTATTGACATTACCAATATCGACATCATCGTCATCATTATCATCATCATTATCAACAGTTACGTTTATAATATCAATGACACATGAGTTCGATACCTCCCCATGCAAGGGGGTTTCTTCTTGTTCTCCAGCTAATGAAGACTCTTGCCACCTCACTCCATTCCCAGTCCCCTCCCTCTGTCCATCCACATGTTGCCCAGACATTACCCCAACATCTGCACACAGTACCTTGGCATGTCCAGAGAGTTCCAGGGGGGCCTTCCCGGTATTCTCGGCAGGGGCGTAATAGGACACAAGAGTACCCAAATCAGCACCCAACAAAACAGGTGTGGGAATTTCATCTGAGACCCCCACCTCCCTTATCCCCCTTCCCGCACCCCAATCAATGAATATCTTTGCACAGGGTATGCGTGAATGGGTCCCCCCAACTCCTTTGAGGGTAAGGAACTTTCCTGGGATGAGGTTCCTTTGCTTAATCACCTCTGGCCAGATCAAGTTGACTTCTGCTCCGGTGTCCCGGAAACCAGTTACAGACTGGTTGCCCACAGTGACATGCTGCAAGTCGGCAGGGGATACCCCCATCTTCCTGCGGACAAACAGCAAGGAAGAAGAGTTGCTGGCCGGCTGGCCAGATGATGTAGTCTGCTTCTGCTCAGAACACTGCACCCTAAGATGTCTGGCTTTCCCACAGGTAAAACATCTGCAGCTGTCAGGCAGGAGTGGCTTGGCTCCAAGCACTGCAGGTGTGGGTGGAGGAGAATCTTGACTCACCGGAGTAGGAGGGGTTACTAGGGGTGATTTCCCTCCTTTCCAGCCATTCAGAGGAGCCTTGCGAGGGTCAGACACCCGTGTGTGGACAAAGGTATCTGCCAAATCGGCTGCAGCTTTAGCAGAGGCTGGTGCTCTTTCTAAAACAAACTGTCTGACGTCTGCTGGGCAAATATGCAGGAGCTGATCTCGTATCATGAGATCTTCTAAAGACTCATAGGAGTCTGCTTTCAGTCCCTTAGTCCACTGTCGGAATGTGGTGCGTAAGCGACTCGCCACATCTGTGTAAGAGTCCCCAGGTCCCTTTTGCATGGACCTGAACCACTTGCGTTACACTTCCGGGGTCATCTGGTACTTCCAGATGATGGTATCTTTTAAAGCTTCATAATCGTCGTCCTGCCCCTCTGGCAATTTAACAAATGCATCCAGGGCCTTGCCTCATAGCCCTGGTGTCAGGTACCGAGCCCATTGAGCTGGGGGCACATGGTACTGACGGCACGTTTTTTCAAATGACAGTAAATACATGTCAATGTCACTATCTTTTTCCATCACTGGAAACTTGGCCGCTGTGCCCACGGTGGCGGAGTGGCATCCCTGTGCTCTAAGTACCCGGGGTTCTGACCCTGTCGCTGCTGCTGCTGGAGCCTCGTTATCTCCAGCTCGTGCCCACGATCAGCGATCAGCTTCCCTCTGCGCCTGGTGTTCCCCTCTGTCAGCCGCTGCTTGGCGTTCCGCCACCTCTCTGTCAGCCTCTGCTTGGCGTTCCGCCACCTCTCTGTCAGCCTGGCGTTCAAGGAACCGCAGGTATGCCTCAAGATCTGTCTCCATGAGGAATTTCAGGGCTTCCTGGCTCTGAGGAGGGTCTCTACTGCTTACAGACACTCCGGGGCTGGCCTGCTCAGGCGGTGATGTGACGATAACATTTGATGATACTCCAGTGTCAGTCCCTGTATGCTCACCCTGCGAGGCCGTCTCTGAGCCACTGGGATCGGATGTAGCAGGAACCCCATCATGGTCAAGTTCCCCGAGTTCTGATCTGCTCGGATATCATACTCCAGTAGGTCCCGAATCAAATCTTCCCGATTTTTGCAACCGACGTCCATTCCTCGTGAGGTACATTCAGCACTCAAATCACTTTTGGTCATTTTCTTGTATTCTGCTGCCCCAGGCATAATTGCAAGCAAGATAGAATGGAAAGTAGAAAAAGGAAGGAGCTGTTGCTATATGTCTCTCTATATACAGTGAGGAACAGAAGTATTTGAACACCTTGTGATTTTGCAAGTTCTCCCACTTAGAAATCATGGAGGGGTTTGAAATTCACATTGTAGGTGCATTCCCACTCTGAGAGACAGAATTTAAAAAAAAATTCAGGAAATCACATTGTATGATTTTTAAAGAATTTATTTGTCTTGCACTGCTGAACATAAGTATTTGAACACCTGAGAAAATCAGTGTTAATATTTGGTACAGAAGCCTTTGTTTGCAATTACAGAGGTCAAACGTTTCCTGTCGTTCTTGACCAGGTTTGCACACACTGCAACAAGGATTTTGGCCCACTCCTCCACACAAATCTCCTCTAGATCTGTCAAGTTTCGGGGCTGTCGCTGAGCAACACAGAGTTTCAGTTCCCTCCAAATATGTTCTATTGGATTTAGGTCTTGGAGACTGGCTAGGCCACTCCAGAACCTTGATATGCTTCTTACGGAGCCACTCCTTGGTTATCCTGGCTGTGTGCTTCGGGTCGTTGTCATGTTGGAAGACCCAGCCACGACCCATCTTCAATGCTCTGACTGAGGGAAGGAGGTTGTTGCTCAAAATCTCACAATTAATGGCCCCATTCATCCTCTCCTTAATACAGTGCAGTCGTCCTGTCCCCTTCGCAGAAAAGCACCCCCAAAGCATGATGTTACCACCCCATGCGTCACAGTAGGGATGGTGTTCTTGGGATGCAACTCATCCTTCTTTTTCCTCCAAACACAACGAGTGAAGTTTAGACCAAAAAGTTCTACTTTGGTCTCATCTGACCATATGACTTTCTCCCATGCCTCCTCTGGATCATCCAGATGGTCATCGGCAAACTTCAGACGAGCCTGGACATGTGATGACTTGAGCAGGGGAACCTTCCGTGCAATGCATGATTTGAAACCATGACGGCGTAGTGTTCTACTGACAGTGACCTTTGAAACTGTGGTCCCAGCTCTCTTCATGTCATTGACCAGCTCCTCCCTTGTAGTTCTGGGCTGATTCCTCACCTTTCTTATTATCAGTGATACCCCACGAGGTGAGATCTTGCATGGAGCCCCATTCCGAGGGAGACTGACTGTCGTCTTTAGCCTCTTCCATTTTCTAACAATTGCTCCAACAGTTGATCTATTTTACCAAGCTGCTTGGCAATTGCCCCGTAGCCCTTTCCAGCCTTTTGGAGGTCCACCATTTTGTCTCTGGTGTCTTTTGACAGCTCTTTGGTCTTGCCCATGGTAGTAGTTGGCGTCTGAATGACTGTGGGGTGGAGAGGTGTCTTTAAAGAGCTCAGACAAGTGCTACTAAGTTAGATTAATAAGTGGAGTAGAGGTGGACTTTTTAAAGGCACAGTAACAGGTCTTTGAGAGCCAGAATTCCTGCTGTTTCTTAGGTGTTCAAATACTTATGTTCAGCAGTGCAAGACAAATAAATTCTTTAAAAATCATACAATGTGATTTCCTGAATTTATTTTTTAAATTCTGTCTCTCAGAGTGGGAATGCACCTACAATGTGAATTTCAGACCCCTCCATGATTTCCTAAGTGGGAAAACTTGCAAAATCGCAGGGTGTTCAAATACGTCTGTTCCTCGCTGTATATATATAAAAAATATGCACCGCTTGTTTCTAAGGACTGTTTCCACAAAGGTTACAATCCTTCAGTGCAGAGCTAATTCCTAACACTGCACTGAAGCTCTTAATGCAACTATCCCACGTACACTGCCAGCCAATATGTGACGGGCACGGCGGCAGACCCCAGCCCTTCTGACTAAACTCGTGACCGAAGGACTAGCCAATCTAAAACCGCAATGTCATGTGTGTAACAATGCCACACCCAGCTGCACCCTGCACACCGATTTTCCAGCTAATTGGACCACAATCGACGCACCTGCAGCCTGGGAGTGTTTGTTACTGGGTCAGGTTAATTACGCAATTAACCCTTCACACTGCCACCACCTCCTTTTTGTACAGAGAAAGAGGAAACTCCAGCAATACACTAGGATGATTGGTTAATAGTCGGTATCCCGCTATTTCCACAGACAGGTTATACAGAGAGTTAAACACTCATAGTAGCGCTCTTCAGCAGCAGGGATTCGTAAGTTACATTCAAGAACTATAGAAACAGTTCAACACTTTCAGAAAGTAAAATGAATTACTAAAAGGTCAAAAGGGTGCAGTAGAAATATTTACAGAAAAAAGATGTAACCAATATACAGTTGTGTTCAAAATAATAGAAGTCAGACATCACTAACCTGATCAATCTGTGTTTTTGGTAGAAATGATATTTCTACATGGTAAATAATTTACTAGCAGGTGTAGTAGAGTAATAGAAATCCAACAGACCCAACAGTCATGATATGCATGCTGCTGATTCTGTGTAATTGAATCACTAATTGAAAGAGGCATGTTCAAAATAATAGCAGTGTGGAGTTCTATTAGTGAGGTCATTCATTCTTTGAAAAACAGGTGGCAATTATTGCCCTTATTTAGGGATGGAAGGCAGCAAATGTTGTACATGCTGATTACAGTGCATTTCTCTCTGAAATGCTGACGAAAATGGGTTGTTCCAGACATTGTTCAGAAGAACAGCGTACCTTGATTAAAAAGTTGATTGGAGAGAGGACAACATAAAGAAGTGCAGAAAATGATAGGCTGCTCAGCTAAAATGATCGCAAATGCTTTAAAATGGCAACCAAAACCTGCAGGACGTAGAAGAAAGCGAAAAACTACCATTCTAATGGTTAGAAGAATAGCCAAAATGGCAAGGACTCAGCCAACAATCAGCTCCAGGAAGATCAAAGAAGGTCTAAAGTTACCTGTGAGTACTGTTACAATTAGAAGACGCCTATGTAAAGCCAAACTATCTGCAAGAAGCCCCCCGCAAAGTCCCACTGTTGAAAAAAAGACGTTCTGAAGAGGTTACAATTTGCCAAAGAGCACATTGACTGGCCTAAAGAGAAATGGCGCAACATTTTGTGGACTGATGAAAGTAAAATTGTTGTTTTTGGGTCTAGTGGCCGGAGACAGTTTGTCAGACGACCCCCAAACACTGAATTCAAGCCACAGTACACTATGAAGACAGTGAAGCATGGTTGCGCAAGCATCATGATATGGGGATGTTTCTCATACTACGGTGTTGGGCCTATTTATCGCATACCAAGGAACATGGATCAGTTTGAATACATCAGAATACTTGAAGAGGTCATGCTGCCTTATGCTGAAGAGGAAATGCCCTTGAAATGGGTGTTCCAACAAGACAACGACCCCACACACACCAGTAAACGTGCAACATCTTTGTTCCAGACCAACAAGATTGACGTTATGGAGTGGCCAGCCCAATCCCCGGATCTTAATCCAAAAGAAAACTTGTGGGGTGACATCAAAAATGCAGTTTCTGAGGCAAAACCAAGAAATAGAGAAGAACTGTGGAATGTAGTCCAATCATCCTGGGCTGGAATACCTGTTCACAGGTGCCAGAAGTTGGTTGACTCCATGCAACACAGATGTACAGCAGTTCTCAGAAACAGTGCTTATACAACTAAATATTAATTAAGTGATTCAAAGGAAAGCAAAATCTTCAAACATTTTTCAGTTTATATAGTAAATGTTTGAGATTGTAAAGAAGAATACAAACACTGCTATTATTTTGAACAGTCTAATATTTAGTTTTCTTCAATTTTTTTAGAGGAACAACACAAATTTGATATATTTTTCTTCATGTTTTGATTTGGAATAGAATGTGTAGTATTCCCAATGCATTTGTGTGTATGGAAATAAAAGCTATTAGAAGGATTTTGAGCTTTATTCACTTTTTTCAACACACTGCTATTATTTTGAACACAACTGTGTGTATACAGTCAGGTCCATAAATATTGGGACATCGACACAATTCTAACATTTTTGGCTCTATACACCACCACAATGGATTTGAAATGAAACGAACAAGATGTGCTTTAACTGCAGATTGTCAGCTTTAATTTGAGGGTATTTACATCCAAATCAGGTGAATGGTGTAGGAATTACATCAGTTTGCATATGTGCCTCCCATTTGTTAAAGGACCAAAAGTAATGGGACAGAATAATAATCATAAATCAAACTTTCACTTTTTAATACTTGGTTGCAAATCCTTTGCAGTCAATTACAGCCTGAAGTCTGGAATGCATAGACATCACCATACGCTGGGTTTCATCCCTGGTGATGCTCTTCCAGGCCTCTACTGCAACTGTCTTCAGTTCCTGCTTGTTCATGGGGCATTTTTCCTTCAGTTTTGTCTTCAGCAAGTGAAATGCATGCTCAATCAGATTCAGGTCAGGTGATTGACTTGGCCATTGGATAACATTCCACTCCTTTCCCTTAAAAAACTCTTTGGTTGCTTTGGCAGTATGCTTTGGGTCATTGTCCATCTGCACTGTGAAGCGGCATCCAATGAGTTCTGAAGCATTTGGCTGAATATGAGCAGATAATATTGCCCGAAACACTTTAGAATTCATCCTGCTGCTTTTGTCAGCAGTCACATCATCAATAAATACAAGAGAACCAGTTCCATTGGCAGCCATACATGCCCACGCCATGACACTACCACCACCATGCTTCACTGATGAGGTGGTATGCTTAGGATCATGAGTAGTTCCTTTCCTTCTCCATACTCTTCTCTTCCCATCACTCTGGTACAAGTTGATCTTGGTCTCATCTGTCCAGGATGTTGTTCCAGAACTGTGAAGGCTTTTTAGATGTAGTTTTGAAAACTCTAATCTGGCCTTCCTGGTTTTGAGGCTCACAAATGGTTTACATCTTGTGGTGAACCCTCTGTATTCACTCTGGTGAAGTCTTCTCTTGATTGTTGACTTTGACACACATACACCTACCTCCTGGACAGTGTTCTTGATCTGGCCAACTGTTGTGAAGGGTGTTTTCTTCACCAGGGAAAGAATTCTTTGGTCATCCACCACAGTTGTTTTCCGTGGCCTTCCGGGTCTTTTGGTGTTGCTGAGCTCATCGGTGCGTTCCTTCTTTTTAAGAATGTTCCAAACAGTTGTTTTGGCCACGCCTAATTGTTTTGCTATCTCTCTGGTGGCTTTGTTTTGTTTTGTTTTTTCAGCCTAATGATGGCTTGCTTCACTGATAGTGACAGCTCTTTGGATCTCATCTTGAGAGTTGACAGCAACAGATTCCAAATGCAAATAGCACACTTGAAATGAACTCTGGATCTTTTATCTGCTCATTGTAATTGTGATAATGAGGGAATAACACACACCTAGCCATGGAACAGCTGAGAAGCCAATTGTCCCATTACTTTTGGTCCCTTAACAAGTGGGAGGCACATATGCAAACTGTGGTAATTCCTACACCGTTCACCTGATTTGGACGTAAATACCCTCAAATTAAAGCTGACAGTCTGCAGTTAAAGCACATCTTGTTAGTTTTATTTCAAATCCATTGTGGTGGTGTATAGAGCTAAAAATGTTAGAATTGTGTTGATGTCCCAATATTTATGGACCTGACTGTATATATATATATATATATATATATATATATATATATATATAAATATACAGATACAGAGCACAACAGCACAGCAAACAGATAACAGAAAGAAGTTTAGGTAAATAAGTACTTGCCCACACAGATGCCTGGGGTTAAGCAGTTTCAAGTCTGATGAGCTTAAAAGGGATTTCTGGTCTCGACTGCTAGTTTCATTGGTTCATCGCAGGAGACATAGCTTTCTTTCGGTCTGCTAGATGTTAAGACGCAGACGGTCCTCACTTCTTTGTCTACACACAAAGCATAACAGCTTCTTTTTCTACACAAAATCAGCTGGTATCTTCCTACAACGGACAAGCCAATTACCTTATATGGCAAGAGGATTGTATAGACAGCCCCTTAGCAAGGTACGCTGAACACATTCCTGAGGGAGGGGGAATGAGGGGATAACATTAAGACTTCTTAAGGCAGTGAGAGCCGTGCCTGGCTCTTGTATACAGGATTGTGACACCCCCCACAGTGATGTCAGGGGTGTGTCAGCACATACATATAAGCTAGGTGGGGAGGTTTACACACACACTTGAGGTATGGAAGCTAAACACTCCACATCTGCGAGCATGTAGTCAGCACATATAGGCCCTGGATTGGGTAGAAAGCCAGGTGGAGTGGACTTGTATGCAGAAGGAGCTGGCTGTAGTCATTCTGTCCCTTACGGAGCTGGGGGCTAGGGTTGATTGTAAAAGGCCTTTATGCCAGACTGGAGATCCCTGAGTGAGACGGCTTCCCTGTAGGGCTCACAGGAAAGCTGTACCTATCAAGGAGGTGACTACAGAAAGCTTAGTCCTGTGAGTACTTATGACACTGGGCAGAGGAGACACTTTAGGGAGATGGCTGTTGAACAGTGTTGGGCTTGATGTTCGAGTTGAACATAAGTTTGACTTGAACATCGGCCGTTCGTGTGTTTGGTGAACACAAGTATGGTAAGGGCGTTCGGTAGGCTGTTTGCCTGCTGTGCCCCACAATGCACTGTGCCTTGACAGTGCATTGTGAATGGCTAAAGCACTGCACCTGACTAAAGGTCAGGTGCAGTGCTTTGGCCAATCACAGCGCATGATGACATCACAAGGGCCGGGGCTGACCCTGCCCCCTTGTGACGGCATCCCAGCGCAGCTGTCAGACAGACGGAGCCAGTGTTGAGAGCGGAGAGTTTTTTGGGTTTTTTTTCAGGTCGACGGTGGCATCATGATTGATGTTGGATCTACTTTGGAGGATATTTTTAAAATTTTTGTTTTTATTAAAGGACTTGTCAAAGACTGTCTACTATCTACACTTTTTTGTTTTGTGAATGCATAGTGGTACCATGTACCCCATACTCATTCACATGGGGGTGGGATCTGGGTGTCCCCTTGTTAAAGGGAGCTTCTAGATCCTGATAAGCCCCTTGCCCGCAGACCCCCACAACCACTGGCCACGGTTATGGGGAAGAGGCCCTTGTCTCCATCAACATGGGGACAAGGTGCTTTGAGGGGGGGGACCTCCTGTTCCAAAGCACCACCCCATATTGAGGGCATGTGGCCTGATATGGTTTGGGCTACATACTCAGATATGTGCTGGCAATTCTTTTCACATTCAGCTGTCAGCGTGTAACCTTGCTTACAGCGGAAACATTAAAGAATGTTTTCAATCAGTGGTTAGTGAATTGTCCCCTCTGTTCGAAGTTTGCAGTCGAACTGAACAGGGGGGTGTTCGGCCCATCACTACTGCTGAAATGCTGCACATGCTTTCACTTGTGACTGCTGCAGACTGTGCTCTAAATGTGATTAACTGACTCCAGAATGTATATCCTTGTAATGTAACTGTAATGCTGTTTTATGAATACCACCAGTAAAGTGCAGCAAAACTATTTCTTCTGAGAACATTCTTTCCTTGGTGAGTCAAAGGTCTGTGGCCGTGAATATTGTGTGGAGACCTATGGCAAGCAGAGGGCACAATATGGCAGAGGGTTCAGCCTCAACAGGAGGACAGTAATGCAGCAGGGCTGATGCAGGGGGAGGTATGTGAGCTTTGGTGCCAAAAGCAGCCAACTACGAAGCCCCTCTTCCCAGTTAATGCTATTATCCAACCCGTCAGGCTCCCAGCTGCCTACACCACATGCAGAACCAACTACTCTTCCTGCTGCTGAACTTCTGGCACTGTAGGGATTATTAGCTTTGAGTCTTTGGGTTCAGTTGCATTAAAGACAATGATGGGGACACTTCCCCTCCTGCATTCTCCATTCAGAAAAGTTATTTCATTGAACGGATACCCGAATTTGACAGGTACACGCTCCCACTTCCGCTGCGATTGCCTAGGCGAACGCAAATGGAAATTGTCCTCCTACCCTCCCTACCCGAAGTCTTGTGGGACACATGACAGCTCCCATAAGACGACGGGGCCATTCAGGAAGCGCAGAGCTACTCGCGCATGCGCAGTGGGCACCCGACTGTAAAGCCGTAAGCTGTCACAGCCGGGTGCCTACACTGAAGATGCTGGCACCTGGAATACAGGACGGCGGGGGCAATGCGGGATCGTGGGACAGGTGAGTGTCTGTTTTTTAAAAGTCAGCAACTACAGTTTTTGTAACTGCTGACTTTTATTTTTTTACAGAGTGAGTGGAACTCCGCTTTAAGGACAAATCTCTTCATTAGATACTGTCCTTTCCTGTGGATCTATCTGCTACTGTACTAAACCCATTAAAATGTCTGAGTGCGACAGTGACCTCCATCTCTTTGGGAAGGAACCTATTGCCTTGTTTTTGCATAGGCCACTTACTACATTCCAAGACCCAGGTAGAAACCCCCGCGACACATCTTCAGTATGACTCTAAGCTCTGACCCTTTTCAACTCACTGAAAGAAAAGCTACGCCATACATACTTTTGTTTTCACATCATTTCAGGTTATTCTTACTGTTAACATGGAGCGAATTTGCTACGTTTGTCTATCACACTGGGAATGTTATCTGGAATTGGCGTGATAATGCTTTTTCTGTGTTTGTATTTCATATTTCTGAGTATGTGCTTTACCACAAGGCCATCTTCCTTATTTTGCCACAAGCCACTTCTACACTCATCCTGGGTTTCTCCTGCCTCCAACAGTATTCTCATGTGCTAGATTGGTCTTTCTCCCTTTTGCTTATCTGTGGGCCCTCTCTTCCTGTGCAGGTAAATGAATTGCTATGTTTTCTCCAAATGCAAGGCAGACCAGTTACCACCCCATCATCCCTCCAACTGTGCCACTGACCTGTTTCCAGGCCTCACTTCCCCTAGAGCAGGGGTCTGCAACCTTTAAGACATAAAGAGCCACTTGGACCCGTTTCCGAGAGGGAAAAAAAGACTGGGAGCCGCAAAACCATTGCAACATTTAAAACAAATCCGACACTGCATATATTGCAAAAAGCGCTCTGGTCATGAAGGGGGTTTAAGGGCCCAGTAAGCAAAGGGTTAATCAGGGCCACAGTGTATCGTCATAATCACAATCATAGCCTTAGGTCAGTGGTGGGCAACCTTTTTTTTTCAACTGAGCCAAATCTCGCCAAAACCACGATTAAAATTTATTTTGAGAGCCACATTTTTAAAACTGAAAATACATCCCCCATATAGTAATTCATCCTCCATAGTAATTCACCCCCCCTATAGTAATTCATCCCCCATATAGTAATTCATCCCCCATAGTAATTCATCCCCCCTATAGTAATTCATCCCCCATATAGTAATTCATCCCCCATATAGTAATTCATCCCCCCTATAGTAATTCATCCCCCCTATAGTAATTCATTCCCATATTGTGTCAATTCACTTACCTGTACTCCGCGCGTTCCTCTCGCCGTGTTCCCGCGCAGTTCTGGTCTTCAGGGCGGACTGTGAGAGGAGAGGAGTTCGTCACGCTGCCCCGCCTACATCCTGACAGCCAATGTTTGCCACGCTCCGCGGGCCGGATTATAAGGTCCGCCGGGCCGTAGTTTGCCCATTGCTAGGCTAGCTGCAGAGTCCTGACTTATGGGGCGGCCGCCCGAGAGGAGGGAGGGGAGCGGGCGCCCGGCACACAGAAGAGCTGCATTAACCTCCCTGGCGGTATGATTCCTTCCGATTTTTTGTGCTGAAAGCGGTACCATTTTTTCGCATGGAAATAGTTTTTTATTGTAGGCTGTAATTTTTAGGAAAATTTCCCCACAAATCATTATCACTCAATTCTGCAAGTGGTTCTGATTTACTATCGCTGTTCTCTAGCCGGTCTAAAACCGCTTTTGACCTAAAGGGACGCTTTTTGGACGCCATGGACTTTTCTAAGTTTCCAGGCAGAAAGAACAGACAAAATGCAGGCAGGGCACAGGACAAAGCACTAGGGACAATATGTATGTGAAATGGGATGAAACAGCAATGTTTTACTATTGAAAATTGAAAAAAAAAAAAAGACATTTTTAAAATTTTTTAAATTTCACGCCGCCGGCGGCGCCCGTACGTCCCGACGTCACGGGGACCGGAACACAGAAGCCGGATGCCGGCATCGGCCGGAGGAGATGGCCGGGGATGCTGCAGGGGACACATCGCGGGAACGAAGGACAAGGTAAGTGCTGCAGGGACCCCCAGAACAGCGCCGCATGGTAAGCCTGAGTGTAGCTCGTGGTATAGAAATTCTACCACGAGCTACACTCGGGAAAACCGCCAGGGAGGTTAAAAGAGCCACGGCTTGCCGACCACTGAGCTACGGCAACCCTATTGCCTGTCACCTGGTGGGCAGTGTGCTCCGGAGCCGCAGCAAAGGTGAAAAAGAGCCGCATGCGGCTCTGGAGCCGCGGGTTGCCGACACCCGCCCTAGAGGATGGATATATCCCCTCAGTGTCCCAGACACAAAGGTCATGTCAGAATACTTAATTGAGATTTTCCAAAAGGGTATTATCTGCAATTCATCTTCTCCTGCTTCTTCCTGCATCTTTTTCTTTGTTAAGAAAAGGGAAGTTTCTCCCTTCCCTTGTATTGGCTACTGCCACCATTAGCAAGAATTGCTGCTCCTTTTAATTGAGCTCTATTGATCATCTTTGTGGAGCCCAGGTATTAACGCAGTTAGACCTATGGGGCACATAAAACCTGAAGCCTTATGAGTTAATACCAGGGATGGCCACTACAAATACCTAGAGATGCTTTTCAAATGCTTTAATGCCACTGCAGCCTTCCAAGATCTGCTTTACAAGTGTATTGTCTTCAAAAATGTGCCTGCTGAAGGATATCATTCCTGCTCCATCTTGCAATGCCTCCATGAAAATGGACTCTATACCAAAGCCAAAAAAATCTCTCTCCAGACTTTCTCAGTTGCTTTTTCTGGGCTACAGTATGTGGTCTGATCTTCCATGGACTCCGAATTGTTGCTAATTCCAATAAACCCTGTCCAGCATTCTGAATTCTACACAGTGCTTACTAATTACTACTAGCAATTTGTCAAAAAATACTATGTTTTTGTTAACATTACCACTCTCACCAGGAAAGATGCAGATCCTTAGCATTGACATCCCTATGCAGTTGAAGCACTTTTTGAAGTGAGCTTTTCTTTCCAGCCCTGCCCTAATGAGACTACTAAACCCTCTCCAATGAGGTTGATGTCTAATCTGTGGGAGCCTTTGCAGTCCCCAGTTGTGCTAGGTGCCCTTGCTCCTTCTTCTTTAAAATGTTCTTTCCAGCAGAGAATTATTTCATCGGAGATTGAGAACTGCTCCCTGTCAAGCTGACTCTTGAGGTGTAGTGATACCTTTTGTAAGGGTCATCACATCAAATCACCATTTACTCCAGTACCTACAAATTGTCCATTGTGCAAACCCCTGCAAGCCCATAGGTCATTGTTGTTCTCCTTTGCCACTCTCAAGTTATATTGACACGTAAGATTCCAAAGCGACAGCCGACTCGGAGTCCATTATTCCAGCTTTTCACATGACTGTGAATTCAATCCAAGAATCAACCCCCCCCAGCCAAAATTCCAGTGCCTGTGGAACTAAGATGCAAACTCCTACATACAGTCAGGTCCATAAATATTGGGACATGGACACAATTCTAACATTTTTGGCTCCATACACCACCACAATGGATTTGAAATGAAGCGAACAAGATGTGCTTTAACTGCAGACTGTCAGCTTTAATTTGAGGCTATTTAAATCCAAATCAGGTGAACTGTGTAGGAATTACAACAGTTTGCATATGTGCCTCCCACTTGTTAAGGGACCAAAAGTAATGGGACAGAATAATAATTATAATTCAAACTTTCTCTTTTTAATACTTGGTTACAAATCCTTTGCAGTCAATTACAGCCTGAAGTGTGGAACGCATAGACATCACCAGATGCTGGGTTTCATCCCCGGAGATGCTCTGCCAGGCCTTTACTGCAACTGTCTTCAGTTCCTGCTTGTTCTTGGGGCATTTTCCCTTCAGTTTTCTCATCAGCAAGTGAAATGCATGCTCAATCGGGTTCAGGTCAGGTGATTGACTTGGCCATTGCATAACATTCCACTTCTTTCCCTTCAAAAACTCTTTGGTTGCTTTTGCAGTATGCTTTGGGTCATTGTCCATCTGCACTGTGAAGCGGCGTCCAATGAGTTGTGAAGCATTTGGCTGATTATGAGCAGATAATATTCCCGAAACACTTCAGAATTCATCCTGCTGCTTTTGTCAGCAGTCACATCATCAATAAATACAAGAGAACCAGTTCCATTGACAGCCATACATGCCCACGCCATGACACTACCACCACCATGCTTCACTGATGAGGTGGTCTGCTTAGGATCATGAGCAGTTCCTTTCCTTCTCCATACTCTTCTCTTCCCATCACTCTGGTACAAGTTGATCTTGGTCTCATCTGTCCATAGGATGTTGTTCCAGAACTGTGAAGGCTTTTTTAGATGTCGTTTGGCAAACTCTAATCTGGCCTTCCTGTTTTTGAGGCTCACCAATGGTTTCCATCCTGTGGTGAACCCTCTGT
Source organism: Staurois parvus (assembly GCF_062004578.1). Classification (NCBI taxonomy): domain Eukaryota; kingdom Metazoa; phylum Chordata; class Amphibia; order Anura; family Ranidae; genus Staurois; species Staurois parvus. Next base: position 399,893 of record NW_028317880.1, on the reverse strand, counting down.
ATTCACTCTGGTGAAGTCTTCTCTTGATTGTTGACTTTGACGCACATACACCTACCTCCTGGAGAGTGTTCTTGATCTGGCCAACTGTTGTGAAGGGTGTTTTCTTCACCAGGGAAATAATTCTTTGGTCATCCACCACAGTTGTTTTCCGTGGTCTTCCGGGTCTTTTGGTGTTGCTGAGCTCACCGGTGCGTTCCTTCTTTTTAAGAATGTTCCAAACAGTTGTTTTGGCCACGCCTAGTGTTTTTGCTATCTCTCTGATGGGTTTGTTTTGTTTTTTCAGCCTAATGATGGCTTGCTTCACTGATAGTGACAGCTCTTTGGATCTCATCTTGAGAGTTGACAACAACAGATTCCAAATGCAAATAGCACACTTGAAATGAACTCTGGATCTTTTATCTGCTCATTGTAATTGTGATAATGAGGGAATAACACACACCTAGCCATGGAACAGCTGAGAAGCCAATTGTCCCATTAATTTTGGTCCCTTAACAAGTGGGAGGCACATATGCAAACTGTTGTCATTCCTACACCGTTCACCTGATTTGGATGTAAATACCCTCAAATTAAAGCTGACAGTCTGCAGTAAAAGCACATCTTGTTTGTTGCATTTCAAATCTATTGTGGTGGTGTATAGAGCCAAAAATGTTAGAATTGTGTCCATGTCCCAATATTTATGGACCTGACTGTAAGTCCCACAAATCCTCTGCGGCTCTCGAAGCTCTGCATGCATCCTGTTGTCCATGGAAGTTTTTTTCCCACCAGTACTTAGGATCCAGTCAACAAAGGGATGCAGAAATCTACCTAAAAGCTTATGAGATCTGTGCCCAAACCAAGTCTTCAATCTGTGCACCAGCCAGTCCTCTTTTGTTACCCATTCCCAAAGAATCTTGGTACTACCTTTCTATGGACTTTATTACTGACCTCCCTCTTTATAAAGTCTGTATGGTTTTTAGGTAGTGATAGACATTTCAATGTTAAAACATTTTATACACATCCTTTGCTGCCATTCTTGGCATGCCAACCCACATTGTTTCTTACTGCGGAGTCCAATTCTCCTCCCAATTCTGGCCTCTGTAAGATATACAGTGGGGGAGATAACTATTTGATCCCCTGCAAATTTTGTAAGTTTGCCCACACTCAAAGAAATGAAGGATCTATAATTTTTATCATAGGTGTATTTTAAATGATAGATACAGAATATCAACCAAAAATCCAGAAAAAAACACGATAAAACTGTTGTAAATTGAGTTGCAGTTCAGTGAATAAAATAAGTGTTTAATCCCCTACAAACCTCTTAGGCACAAGAAATGTGCTGATTCACACCACTGAAGAGCACTGCTTTTCCAACCAGGGATTAAAATTTGTCTTGGCACCAAAACATTTGTCCCAAAATTCCCTTTTTGACGTTTATATCACAAACCTGGTTGGAGGCCAAGATAACAAGAGGGTTCCCCTTAAACCTCTGGGTCAGACACCCCTGTATTGGAGCACAGGGAATGAGAGGGCACAGTGTCAGGGTTGCCAAAATTCCAGTCCACAGAAGCTTCCTTCAGGAGGTAACCTTGGATGTGGGGTGCTCATGCAGATTAAAAGGAAAGTTCCCAGGAAAAAAAACAGACAGGAAGGCAGATGACCAGAACACTGGAACACACAGCAGACAGGAGGTAAGGTCTGGACAGACAGTACTCGACAGCTAAGGAGACAGAAAGTAGGCAGAGTTGTGGTCTGGTGTTACTAGGCAAGCTGAGGTAACACCAGAAGATCAACAGAGATAAGCCATAGTCATGAGTTAGCTGAAACCAAACTAGGAAACAGCAGAGACAAGCCATGGTCAGGAACTAGCAAAGGTCAAACCAGAATCAGCAGGGATAAGCCCAGGTCAGAACTAGCTGAGGTCAAACCAGGAATGTGTGGAGATGAGCCACAGTCAGGAACTTGCCAAGGTCCATAGCACAAAGGCAAAGAGAAGAAAAATCAAAGAGTAGGCCAGGTTAGCAACCAGAAAGCAGATAACAGGAACAGGTTCAGGGTTAAAGTCACAGGATAACAGCTGAAGACCATTCAGCAGCCTCCTAACTCAGATCAGTTCTTTAAATAAGGCCTCTGACACCATATTGGAAATAGTCATGCATGCCTAGGGGCCTGCACATGCGTACATTCGCACAACGTGCCTGTGTAACTTAGTGTGCTCACGTGAATTAGTATGTTCACGCAAACCTGCATGCACATACAAACTGCTGTCAGTGACTGTAACGTACAGTACCTGGTGGTGAAACCTGAAGTGCAGAGGAACGCCTCTCTTACAGCTCTATCTCAGGAGCTTTCGTAAGAAAACAGGGAACGCCGAAGCACAGAAGGGCATGAATGCCTGGTAAGTAGTGCAGGAGCAGCTGGCATGCTGGCAGAAGTGCAGGAGCAGCTGGCAGATGGCACACAGGCAAAAGTACAGGAGAAGCTGGCTGATGGCATGCTGGCAGTGGTGCAGGAGCTGGATGCCGGCATGGATCAACTGGTTCAGGTGCAGGAAGCAGTGTAAAGGCAAGGTCAGCCAGTCCAGGTTGGCAACTAGCAGGCAGATCAATCATAAACAGCATACAGAAGAATAGTCAAAGGGCAGGCCAAGGGTTGGTACAGGCAGTGTTCAGGCAAAGTTGATAACAGGTCAGGTCGGCAACAGAAGATAACTCAGGAACAGAATGCACGGATGCTAGAACATAGTAGATCAAACAGCACTGATACAAGGCACTAGTGCAGTTTACATAGCCCACCTGGTGCCAATGCGCCGTCACGTATGATCATGCACGCACACCTGCCAATCAGGTACAAGCAGTGCTTACAGGGATTCTGTGCATAGGAAAGAGTATTCTCTGACAGTGACCCTTGTTCTGCTCATTGGCACACATACACATCTTCTCCTGATGGTCTCCTGACAGTTTGCTCTGTGTTATATTATTATTATTAGGCCTTATGTTATTACTGCAAAAATCATACTAGTCATTCTGAAACTTTGTTTGCCTTTGCATCTCAAGATATCAAATTCTTAATAAATCTCAATAAATTTCTTCAAGATTAGGAGTTTAACTGTCTGTGTATTAATATGAGACTGGCTGTCAGTGGAGGTCCGTCGGCCACTTTTCATTGTTATTACTAAAGGAAAAAGCAATAGAACATTGAAACAACAAAACTAAAAGTATTTTTGAGTACCAATAAGCTCAACTAAAATAATTAATCAATTTCTGAGTTGGTATAAGATGGATTAGCAGACGATTACATGGCCCAGGTTCTGTTCTGCATCTGACAGGAACTGATTCTCTAAAACTGTATTTCTATTGCTGAAAAAAAAAGTGAATAGTTTTTTAATTTAAATATGTGGTGAGCCTCGCTACAGATATGTTTTGGATTATTGTAGTCCTTTAAAAATAGTTATCAAGACCATATATATAAGTGCATTGTGCTCAAATTGCATATTGATCCCCTTAAACAGAACTGATTTGAAGTTTGAGCTCTTCACCCTCGCTTCCTACAACAAATATAATTGTGCTATCTGTAGAAAGGGGATAGACAGCTCAAAGTTAGAAAGAGAGAGCGAAACAAAGAGACTTTTTTTATGGTTTTTAATAGTTCTTGAGGTAATCCTGCAACTATTCTGGGATACAAAGCAGCTTTGTGCTGTAATTATTCTGTTAATGTCACAATCTTCTAAGTCTTATGATCTTTGAGCCAAAAATGTAGATGTATGAAGGTATTTGAAGCTCCTGCTCTCATATAGGAAAGATCATCAATGTCAAAACATTACATTCAGCACGTAGCAGTTTGGTAAAGGCATCATTCTAAAGAGAGTATATGCATCAAAAACTGTGTTTAGGTACCCATGGATTTTATTAGGAACATATTGTTGACTTATGAGGGGTTTATGTATAATCGTCATCAGCAACTGTAAATAGATATTTTTCTAACTATATAACCAAGTTACAAAGCTGGAAATATCAGCTTGGTTTGATAGCGGTGTGTTGTACATAGACATTGAAACAAGTGATCAAGTTGTAGAGATAGCTTTGTAGTGTATTGGAGGAATGTTTGGTGTGTAAACAGGTGCATGCCACAAGGAATGTTCTATTGTGTGAGAGGGGGCAACCACTAAATTAACTACCTTATCTCAGACTTTATGGGGCCCACATAACGATCTAGGCCAGGCCATTTAAATCTCTTTGTTTATATGAGGGCCACTTCAAAGTACCCTCTCTTTAGATATGCAATGGTGATGGCTATCTGGGGAATGCAGGTTTACCAGGCTATGACCTAAGGTTCCCTCCAAACTCTCAATATTGGAGGGAATTTTGATGAGAAAGCCTGGATCCAGACGCCTCGGTGCCATGACCTGGCATATGTAATTTTATCACTAAGAGGGAGGCTCTGGAATGGGGCTGAGTTATGTAAGCGATATGGGATGGGGAAACTGTCCAATCCTGGATGAGATGTGTCAGATATGGAAGATGGATTGGATAGTTCTACCAATCAGGATGGCCCCATGCAAGTCTATGGGAGATAAGTGTATATCAGGGTAGGTTTGGAGGAAGACAAGAGAGAAGATACACCGATCCTGGGGGCCCCCATGCTACACCATTGGTAAATATCAGGACATTTCTCTGGCACTTATATGTATACATGATTGTTGTATGTGTTGTCTGTCTTGCTGTTTGTGGGTTTAGGGTATGAATAGTATATGCTTTAATTCATTGGGTGAATCATATACATTTTGTTTCTCTTTTTCTTATTGTTAAATAGATAGATTGTGGTATGTTAGTTTAGACCTCCCTACTATTCACCAATAAATTTTGGTTGTTGTGTTAAACCTTTCACTCTTGGTCAAAGAACTCTCATTAAGGTTAATCAAATCATATCAGAGAAATATTATATTTCATATTCCATAGATTTGGTCAACATAATTGGCGACCATGAAGGGACCCGAGACTGAGAGTATTTAATACAACAACCCCGAGATTTGCGTAATGCAAGTTAAGGTTATTGGGGTGGCTTTAAACTGAGTCAGTTTGCCGGTAGTTTGGAAGGTTACAGCAACCCTATCTAGTTAAAAAAAAAAAAAAAGGTACCTTTTACATTTTTAAGTGGATATTAGAAGAACTCTAAAAAGAGGGAGGATACTCCACAGAATTTTTTTTTTTCTCTTCATAAATGTCCCGCAATTATACTGAAATAGTATGTTAGAAGAACCATTAAAAACCGGTCAATTTAATGGGGAGGATGTACTGATGGGACCATATTGTTTTTACTTGTTTGTTTCTTTTGAGCTTACCAAGCTTCATTTCTCTTGAATTATTGTTGGGTTTTGTTTTATTGTTTTTCTTGTAAAGGCACTGAAAGAGTGTTGCATTCGTTGTTTTGAAAAAAAAAAAAATCCTGAAATTCATTTATTTAGTTAATTTCTAGTGTTATTTTTTTTTTAATATTATTTTTTTTTTTGTTGTGCTTTCCTCTCTTGACAAGTTTAAACTAAGCTACAGGAGAAGTTTTTTTTTATTATTAATGATGTGTTGAAGGCATTTACTAACCTCATAGTTGTTAGAGTGGAAATAATATTGCAGATAGTTTTTCTTTTGGTTGCAGGGCAAAATAAGTTTCCATTAGCGTATTATAATACACCTGAGCAATATTTTTTTTCTGTTAGGTTAAAGCCGAACCACACTGACAATTTTTTTTTTTAACTAAATTTGTTATTGGTACTTTGAATTGAATTTAGTAATTATTGCTCTAACACTGCTTGTTTACCATTTATTTTGTCTGTCCAGAGGCTCACCTACACTATTGTTCACAGTGTGTTTACAGTAAACACTGCAGGGCAACAATATTGTTCCACTTGGCTGCTTGGCCTATTGTGCTTTGGGTGTAGGAGCCAGGGTAGAGTTTATTGTAATTACAGACTCCACTCTTGTGTACAAAATATTTTGGGTCTCTGACTAGGGTTAAAATTGTTTTGTGTGCTGGAGTTATATATTGTTTACCATATTTTGGGATCGCTTTCCTTAATTATATGCTTGTAATCTCAATTGCCACAGTATAACCCAACTGCAAATTTCAAAGTTGTGAATTATAAATTGTGTACAACATCTGTTAATAATGGCTACCATGTCTAGTTTAGAAAGTTTTGTTGCAGCTTACACTCTTAAAAATAAGAGCAATGAATTTGCCTGTGATGCCAAATTAAAAGAATCTCCTTGGGCCTATGTCAAGGAGCTATTTGAAGAACAGGTAAAAACATCCAAAAAGAATAAAAAGCTTAAAGGTATAGCAATGGCCGGCATGTATGCTGCCTGCATGGCTATGAGTACTAAAATACAACAATTGGAAGAGATAGTTGATAATGCCAATGTTAAAGTAACTGAAAAGGAAAAAGAAAACACAGCTTTACACAATCAGGTACAAACCTTAACTACTCTTAATCAAATGGTTAAAGCCTCCCAGGAGGAAAATAGTAAAAATTGCAAATTAGCTCAAAAAGAAGTAATACAATATAAAGACATGCTAGAAAAAGTTGAGACTGAACGGGACCACATAATTAGTGCATACAAAGTTGTCCAAGATCAGTTACAGGAAACAAAAAAAGGAAAAATTATAGATCATACACAATGCAAACAAAGAGAGGCACATCTGCTACAAAACATTTCAATCCTTAAAGGACAGGCTGCTGTGGCAAACAGATTAGGACACATTAATGCAACTGCACCTACCTGTGCCTATGAAATTGGGGAAAACTATGATGAGCATTGGGGAGAAGAAGATATGGATCCAAATTCTCCTTTTCCTGTGGCTATGGGAGAAATTGCTGACCCACGGGAAAATAGAGAGTTTACCATTGTTATAGACACTGAGGATATTGGGGATGAAAGATCCACAAATGGGGATCAGGACAAAGTACCCATCATGGGTAGGACCCAGATCTTCTCCTCTCCTGCAAGTGACCAAACATTTCTAGGATTTGACAGTGAAGGAAAGGAGGTAATATCTAATGTATATCCTACTCAACCTGTAAAAACCCTTATGAGTATGGCTGATTTCATTGGCAAAATTAAATCTAATGAACACATTACTTCACATGCAACAAATGTACAACAAAGGTGTGAGCTTCTAGGTGTGAGAAGTCCTAGTGACCAGGTTAAGGTGTTACAATTAACCCTTGACTCCCACACCTGGAATGCACTCCCAGATTTAATTAAGGAAGGAAAAGGGAGTTACAAAGAAACAGTGGCAGAACTGCAGAAGGTTATAAACCCCTCAGCAATAGGTTTGATGGTGGCATATCAAATTAAACAGGATACAGAGGAAAACCCTCTACTTTATGCCAATAGATTGTGGGCAGCGTATAACACTAGTAATGGGAAAGCAACTCGGGAGGATATAGAATATAAAAACTTATTGATTCATAATGCCCATCCGGCTATTCGAGTAAAATGTGAACATTTGATAGACCCCAGAAAACACAGCTATGAGGAAGTGATCGGATTAATACATAGATCATTTCAAGCAATACAATCATATAAACAACACAGGCTTAAAGAAAAGGAAGATAAACAATTGTTCAGGAAGGTGGCAGCATTACAATGTAAAACTACCACCATAGAAGGCCCCTATGCCCCAGGGGAATCCAATCCTCCATACAACCCCAATTGGAACAAAAGCTTACAAGGTAGGGGGAGGGGATTTAGGGGGAAGTTTGCTTATAGAGGCAGGGGAAGAGGAAACCCTCATAGCCATGCATCAGAAGGCAAGCAGATCAGTGAGACACAAAGAGCCCCTACTTATGCAGAATTACAGCAACAGTTACATGCATTGCAGGTATGCCCCAGAAAGGAAACACAAATAACACCCCAAAAAGAGGGGGAAAGCCTTCAATGTTGACAATTACAAGGCCCCAAAATTTTGGCACCTATTTCTCTGGATAGGTGCGGGCGCCCTCAAGTGTCAGCATTGATTAGGGGCTGTCAACGAACTATGGTTTTAGATACAGGGGCTGCCATTTCCATTCTGCATGACAAAGACCCATTAAAATCAACATGGTCTTCAGGAAAGCAGTTAAATCTCCAGAGCTTTGCTGGGCACACTGTTGAATCAGCTCTGTCTAAACCACTGACAATCCAAATTGGAGAGTTATTAGTAAAACAGCCACTTGCATTAATGTCTTTGCCAAATGAAACCAGCCTCCTGGGGTCAGACTTCTTAATTCCCAATGGATGTATGTTAGACTTGACCAATCTGTTACTATGGCAAGGGGTTCCAAACAATCATTCAAGCACCATAGTGATACCTGATTCACATACAATTGCAGCTATCAAGCGTAACGATTCCACATATGACATCTTACAGATCATAAAAGATCATCCAGACCATGATCTTCTGCAGCCCATGATAGAAAGGCAGCAGGGAGCTTTTGCAACACATAAGCATGACTGTGGAAAGGTAGACACAGCAATACACATTAGTGGGCCGGATGCAGCTCCACAAAAGCAATACCCCTTTCCACAGGAAGCTATCAGTCACATTCAGGAAACAATAGATTCACTTCTAGACCAAAGGGTCATCAGACCATGTGTATCCACAACAAATGCGCCAATATGGCCAATTCGCAAAAATTCTGACAATTCGTGGAGATTAACAATAGATTACCGCAAGTTAAACAGTGTTACCAACAATTGCGCCCCCACAGTTGCATCTGTCCCCGACGTCTTGAGCATGTTGAATCCAAATCACAAATATTTCACAGTGCTTGATATATCGAATGGTTTTTGGTCACTCCCCTTGTCAGAAGAATGTCAATATAAATTTGCATTTACGTTTTTGGGGAAACAATATACATTCACATGTCTTCCGCAAGGATTTCATAATTCTCCTTCTTTATTTCATGCAACCATGAGAGATATTTTAACTGATTTTTCTTCTCCAAAGAATCTTTTTCAGTACGTTGATGATTTGTTATTAGCCACGAGTGACAAAGAAGAACATTTGCGGCTATTGGAGGAACTACTGCGGATCCTAGAGAAGGCGGGACTGAAGTGTAATCCCATTAAGGCACAATTGTTAAAAGAATCTGTGTCTTTTCTGGGGATTACAGTAACCGCAAACGGTCGTAAGATAGCAACCGAGAAGGTAAAAACCATTCTACAATTACCTCTGCCTGTAAGCATCCCCACTCTGAGATCTTTTCTAGGATTGGTGAATTATTCAAGGGCTTTTATTCCTGAATTTGCTGAAAAGTCTACACCATTATATGATCTGTTGAAAAAGGATACCCAATGGCACTGGACTGAGCAACACACCAATGCAGTGCAGGAGCTCAAAGAAGCATTAGCGCAAGCACCAGCTTTAGCCAATCCAGATTACCAACTGCCCTTTCACATTGAGACTGCAATATCTGATACAGCCATGTCAGCTGTTATGTCACAGGAAATTCATGGGCAACAGAGACCCATATCATATGCTTCTAAAATATTATCTCCTGTGGAGATGAAGTACTCTCTATGTGAAAAACACCTCCTTGTTACATTTTGGGCAGTGAAATACTTCACATACATCATAGGGCTCAACCCAGTCATCTTGCATACAACTCACACTCCTACTAAATTTTTACTAACAGACAGAGTGAAGGATGGCAATGTATCCAATGCTAGACTGGCCCATTGGGCTCTGTTGCTCCAAGATCGAGACATCACAGTAAAACACACAAATAATCCTTCCACCAGGGCCCATGGCCTTATTTACCAGGGAGTACCACATGAATGTGATATCACCCCACAGTCATATGCCCATCAATTCTTTAGACCCCTTGCATCAAAGGAAGAAGTCCCAGAAGATGTAGTCCAAATTTTCACAGATGGATCATGTCTTTATGTGGATGGTTCCCCACATGCAGGGTTTGGCATCTTCATTAGTGATCCAAAAGGAAATACACAAATATCCATATGTCGATCATGCCAAGTCAAATCAGCACAATTCGCTGAGATGGCTGCAATCGCGCATGCCCTAGAATTAATAAAAGGAGACAAAGAAATTGTCTTATACTCTGACTCAGCTTGGGTGTGCAATGCTCTCACAGAATTTCTGCCCTTTTGGCACACCCACCAGTACATGTCCTCAGATGGGTCTCCGCTTAAGCATGCATCCCTTTTGAGATACATTACCACATTGGTGCAAAAGCTGCCAGTCAAACCATGGGTATGTAAGGTAAAAGGACATTCCACTAGTGCCCCCTACTGGGAACAAAATGACGTGGCAGATTGCTTGGCCAAACAAGGAGCACAAAGGGGGGAGATCTGGGAAATTCCCTCCACTTTACAAGATCCAGCCTTGTGCCCCAGTGTTTGCGCCTTCACAAAATCCTGCATTGAAGTGCCTGATATTTCAGACATACAAAGGCAGGATGACAACATTAAAGAAATAATTCAGAAACTGAAACATGAGACTCAGGAACTATCTGAAGGGAATACTTTGGCAAAATGCATAAAAAGCCTCACACTGTCAGAAGACCAAAAAGTATTACTGCATCATGGAGAGGAAATAACTTGGGTGGTTCCGGAAAATTACAGAAATGAAATGATTTACTTAGTGCATGACCTGCCTACCGGGGGTCATCAAGGGTCAGGAAAAACATTGGAGAGACTCAAGAACATAGGATGGTGGCCTTCTATGATGACAGATGTGAAACAGTATTGTGACAGTTGTATTGTCTGTGCACAGGTTAATCCCGCACCAAGGAAGATCAATGCCCCTTTAAGAATACGATTGAAAGAAGGGCCCTGGAATGCCTTACAAATGGATTACATGGGACCCTTGCCAGTCACTTCCAAAAACAACAAATACGTTTTGGTAGTCACAGATCTGTTCTCTAAATGGGTAGAGATCTTCCCAACCAAAAGTAACACTGCACAGAATACTGCTAAGATTCTGGTGGAACAGGTATTCAGTAGATGGGGGCTCCCGTCATCCATAGAGTCAGATCAGGGGTCCCACTTTACTGGAAAAGTGATGAAAGCGTGCCTAGAGATGTTGGGAGTGGAGCAAAAATTTCACATCCCATATCACCCAGAATCTTCAGGTCAGGTTGAAAGAGCCAATCGGCAGATTAAAACGATGCTAAAGAAATTTGTCCACATCAACAGTAAAAATTGGGATAATCTATTGCCTTTACTGGCCATGGCCATTCGAGCGACACCCTCATCCGCTACCCGGTTGACACCCTTTGAAGTGTTGACAGGCAGGCAGATGAGACTCCCAGAACATCTTTGGCTAGAAATGCATACCCCTACCATAGACAGACTTTCCGTGGATCAATACCTCTTAAAACTAGAAAAGGCGGTAAAGGAGATCCATGTGTTTGCAGCAGCACACATGGGTAAGATGCAAAAGAAAGCAAAGGCGTATTTTGACAAAGGGATTCGAGAATGTACTTGGGCAGTAGGAGATAGAGTCATGTTCTTAGAACTCCGTCCGCTGGACAACTGCTTAAGCCAAAAATGGAAAGGGCCATTTCCCATTATTGACAAACTAAGTCCTTCAGTATATAAAATCAGAATAGATGAGGGCAAAAAGACAAGAGATAAATGGGTTCATGTGAACCAACTGAAGCTATTCCATGGAGTCAAGGACATCAACTAAAATGTTGAGTTTTCTTTCCTTTTAGAGCCATGAAGTCGATATGGATTATTCTCATGCTCCTTCTGTTCAGACTTACCATGGAAGAGGAGAATGGACCACTTATTAGCGTAATCGTTGATGAAAATCCGGTCCACTGTCAAGAGGGGGAATCCGTGTTGCTGCCAGTGGCAATTAAGGGGACTGAGGGGAAACAAGTGTCCTGGTGGAGTCCCATCAATAATCACCTAGTCTGGGTCAATGGCGTTGTTGGGAATGTTATGGACTACCGGGATAGGATAATGGGTTTTCCTAATGGTTCATTGTTGATTCGAGATACACGGTTAAGTGATGCTGGAGAGTGGAAATACTCCTTTGTCATTTCAGTCCCTTTGTCCAGCAACACTCAACTATCCACTCTTCAATATGTCCCAGGAAAAGTTACCTTGTATGTGTCCCCAAAGGCCAAAACCCCTGCTTTTACAACCTTGACAAAAAGCTCAGCTGCAATCCCTTTTTCCGCAGAACTAACATCCTTGGACTGCCCATCACTGGAAGAGGGACCACCTAGTGGCCTAACTGCGACATCAATCCCCGGAACACTCTTTAATAATGTTAAGTTCATTCATGTGCCCGTTGTGCTTAATTTGTCCAAGTGGAACATGGCCGAATTCGGCTCATGTGCCCGGACAAATGTGTCACTATTTTATTCTTCCTTGCTGGTAGATTTGATTGCCTCCCATGCCAGCCGAACTCAGGATCCTTTTGCAGAACCAAATATCTCTCCCCAAAGGGGCATTTTCCGATCGAGAAAGTTAAATGGCTTGGACAGTCTAATTGGGTCCATCCCGGGACTTTTTGGATCGGGTATGTCAATTTGGAACCGAGCCGATTTAGCTGCGATTCGCAGACATATCGGTAATTTTGAACAGAAAGAGGGTCAGCAAGTGCTGAAACCAGCTCTGCAGGGTATTGAGGGGCTGGCAGAGGAAGAAAGGTTTACAGTTTATAATATGAATGACATTGCCCAGTTGTTTGAACGGACTCAGCAGAAAATCAATGAAATCATAACAATAAATAATCAAAGGGCCAGGGAGAACAATATGGGAAAAGAGGTAATATGCACTGCATATGGGAACTTTGTTTTAACGAAAGTCACCAATGTTATAAGAGACATCCAAGTTGGCAAAATCCCTGACATTTTAAGAGATAAAGATCTTACCCAATGGTACTGTACTCACACTAATATTAGTGGAGGAATGAATGTACATCCAGGAGATAGATGCAAACCTTTGCCCGTCTCCACAATTAGGAATCTAGGGTTAGTGACATCACACCCAAATAGAGGTCCGTTGGATTGCCTGAAGAGCCAGTCACCGTGTGCCTACCGTGACCTCCTATATATATCCTTCACCATGTCGCTGCCAGTGTTCCATCCTCAAGATGACTACTTCGACAAGATGGCGTCGGTACACTCCCTTGGGTACCTCGAGAATGACGTGTACAAAGAAAGGTTGCACCTCCCCGAAATGCTCATTCACGTCCAAGAGGGATGGAAAGCACCTCACACTGCCTGCTGCACTGTCAAAGAGAATAGGTACCTATGTCGTTGTGATGTGTTTGAAATCGACACTCCGGTCTGTGGTCTGAGCAATGACCAAGATCCCACAACAGAAGAATCCAGGGAGCCTCATTTGCAAAGCCCACGCCAAGCCAACCAAGAAACTAGTCCCAGTGAGATGGAAGCCAACTGCCCGGTGAAGTTGACGAAATGGAGAGCACCAAGAACAAAGGTCACCTACAACATGGATGGACTGTATTGTGTTGTTACCAATCATAAGACATTCCTCTATGGGGGTCAGTCATGTCCAATACCCTATCCAAATTTTTGCTTCGTTCCACACGAGTACACTATTATTGGGGAAACCGTAGTAACTCCAATACCACAGCTGAATAAAGATTATGTTGTAGATAGTGCCCCCGATGTCCCAGATCCTACACCGTACATACCCTATTTTGATATTAAAATTGATAAACTGTCAGTAAACCTTCACAATCTACTCGCAAGGAAGGATACACATATAATACAAATTAGTAACAATATGGTAAAGACGGGAAAACAGTTAAATGAACTTTTACATGATGGGGATTTTAGCTTAGTTACCACTAGGACCTGGGTGGAGATAGGAATAAAAGGTCTCCTTGTGTTACAGGGTGGGTTACTGTTCATCATGATGGTTATGGTAATATATCTGAGTAGACTTTTAAGATGGCAGAGGGAGAAACTCAAATTGCTAATGGAGATTAGACATAAACAGTTACTTGAATAGCGTGAGTGTGGCCTAGCCTCACTGGCCACAAGGGGGGATCTGTTGACTTATGAGGGGTTTATGTATAATCGTCATCAGCAACTGTAAATAGATATTTTTCTAACTATATAACCAAGTTACAAAGCTGGAAATATCAGCTTGGTTTGATAGCGGTGTGTTGTACATAGACATTGAAACAAGTGATCAAGTTGTAGAGATAGCTTTGTAGTGTATTGGAGGAATGTTTGGTGTGTAAACAGGTGCATGCCACAAGGAATGTTCTATTGTGTGAGAGGGGGCAACCACTAAATTAACTACCTTATCTCAGACTTTATGGGGCCCACATAACGATCTAGGCCAGGCCATTTAAATCTCTTTGTTTATATGAGGGCCACTTCAAAGTACCCTCTCTTTAGATATGCAATGGTGATGGCTATCTGGGGAATGCAGGTTTACCAGGCTATGACCTAAGGTTCCCTCCAAACTCTCAATATTGGAGGGAATTTTGATGAGAAAGCCTGGATCCAGACGCCTCGGTGCCATGACCTGGCATATGTAATTTTATCACTAAGAGGGAGGCTCTGGAATGGGGCTGAGTTATGTAAGCGATATGGGATGGGGAAACTGTCCAATCCTGGATGAGATGTGTCAGATATGGAAGATGGATTGGATAGTTCTACCAATCAGGATGGCCCCATGCAAGTCTATGGGAGATAAGTGTATATCAGGGTAGGTTTGGAGGAAGACAAGAGAGAAGATACACCGATCCTGGGGGCCCCCATGCTACACCATTGGTAAATATCAGGACATTTCTCTGGCACTTATATGTATACATGATTGTTGTATGTGTTGTCTGTCTTGCTGTTTGTGGGTTTAGGGTATGAATAGTATATGCTTTAATTCATTGGGTGAATCATATACATTTTGTTTCTCTTTTTCTTATTGTTAAATAGATAGATTGTGGTATGTTAGTTTAGACCTCCCTACTATTCACCAATAAATTTTGGTTGTTGTGTTAAACCTTTCACTCTTGGTCAAAGAACTCTCATTAAGGTTAATCAAATCATATCAGAGAAATATTATATTTCATATTCCATAGATTTGGTCAACACATATAGATATAATAGTAGCACTGATGTAAAACCAAAATAATTTTTTCTATACATGTTGAAGCCTACTAGTCAGCTAGGGGGAGCTGGATCCTAATGGTTAGACAGGGGCTGAATAGCAGCCCAGGTGTAATAGTCAGAGAGGTCAAATTTTGGTCAGGAGCTGGAAGGCTCTGCAGACTCAGCCCTCTGAGACTTCCCCCTGCCTAGAACCTTAGAGAAAGTTTTAGAAGCAGTGGGCGGATGTAAGGAGTGGCTGATCTGCATATTCAAGGTACTCTGACCAATCCCCAACAGGATGCTTGGCAAGGGGTCAGAATATCCCTAAATATGAGTGAGCCTGTTCAGTGAGAGAGGAGTCAGGTAGAAGAAGGAGAGAGGAAGATGTGAGGCTGTGAGGAAAGAGGCTGCAAGGAGGCCCATGGGGTGGGGCCCACCTGCTGGCCTGGACCTTCAAAGCTTGGAACTCACTGGCCCGCTGAGCAAGGACCACCTGTATGGCAGGCAAGGAGCAGTCCAACTGATAGGTCTGGTAGCAGCAGCCAACCCACAAGCAGTACAAGAGAAGACCTGAGTGAGTACCCCTGCACCCCCTGGGCAGATAGGGGAAGGATCACTATGGTAGGAAACCAGATTCTATTATTCCTTTAAAAAAATGAAAATGTTTTCCTGAACAAAATTATCTTTTATGGCCCATTCACACTTAAAGTAGTACTAAAGGTTCCACCTTTTTTTTTACCCTACTGCACCCAAGGGAACTTGTAAAACCATATCCTGTAAAAATGTTCATCCCTCTAGGTGAAAATACACTTTTTGAGTTTTCACTGCCTCTAGCTCCAGGTCTCGAAGAACTGCTTCCCCTAATTTCTGGATAGGGAAGTCCACATTCTGCTTACATTACAGCAAGCCTGTACTAGGGACAGCGCAGGACTGAGCTATGCTGTCACCACTTGTTTAGAGGTGTCAGGAGTGTGTAGCGCTCCTGCTCCATTAGAGCTTCTGTTCTCATTCCAGAATCCTGGTTTTGGTTATGATACATTCTCCCTGTCTGTCTGTCTGTCCACCTGCAAAGTGATTGATGTAATCAGTCTCTGGGTGGAGACCAAACCTGATTTAGGCCAAGATTTCAGTCTCATGTTTGTGATACTTTGCCTGCCTTGTAACTATACTGTCACTGAACCACCCTGCTGTTTTGCCTCAAAACAAAGTGTTTTTAACACTACTACAATCGCTCACTAATACATGGATTAGACTTAATAAATATTAAAGCAAAACATGATTTATTGAATAAGTTCTGTTAGTATAATAAAATAAAAATTGTCAGAATTGCAAATCATATTTAGATCATATTATAGCAAGAATAAAGCATCAATACATCACCGAATATTGTAGCATCACCCGTTGCCCAACGATTGGGGGACTTCAGCAATCAGCAAAGGGGAACCTGGGAAATCACCGCAAGGCATGTCTGCTGCGTCTTCAATAAGTCCAGAATTTCCCTAGAATCCCCTGTGTTTTATATACATAATTTGCAGTGTCCTTGTCTACTGCCATGTGCAGTAGACTCTGTATAACTATTGTGACTATTAACCTTGACTTGTTTGACTATATATCTTGTAACTATAAGTCCTTGACTGATTGCGACTGCACATCTGGTAACTATGAATCATAGATCTAGCCTTGACAGATTTTAACAATGTCCTTGTCTTATTATTCTAAACTCTAGTTACTCCTCCACTGATGTATCCTACTAAAATTATGGCAATTGAGTGTCAATCATCCTTCACACATACATTCTATACACCCATGTTACATATATATCACACCTGCCTGTATGTCAACCGTAAGTACCTGTTTACTGTGCTCAGTTCGCGCCTGCCCCAGTGTAGTGGCCGGGCACTAGAACATAGTGTAGTCCTTGGGGCAACTAAGTATAGGTAGGCCTGCTTGTCTTACGGTAAAAGGGGCTGCAATAGGTGAAGAACACAGAAGCCAGCTATAGTGTCTGACCACCTTTTTTAGGGGTAAGCATGACAGGGAGAGTGAGGAGCAGAGGAGTAGCCCTATGCCCTATGGAGGCAGGCAGATGACCAAGGAGGTGCACACAGTGTCAGCAAGGATATGCACACAAAGATGTCTTCAGTGGAATGTAATGGGTAGGAGACCTAGTTTGGCTTGACTTTTTTTTAGATATACTTGTTTGACCATGGTGCTTTGTGTTTGTTGTCGGTTGTTGGTATGTTTACGTATAGAGGTATTTATGTGAGCGCTCTGATGAAAAGGTGCTTTTTTAATACACAGTATATTGCTAAAAGTATTGGGACGCCTGCCTTTACACGCACATGAACTTTAATGGCATCCCAGTCTTTGTCTGTAGGGTTCAATATTGAGTTGGCTCACCCTTTGCAGCTATAACAGCTTCAACTCTTCTTGGAAGGCTGTCCACAAGGTTTAGGAGCGTGTCTATTGGAGTGTTTGACCATTCTTCCAGGACCTCATTTGTGAGGTCAGGTACTGATGTCAGATGAGATGGCCTGGTTCCCAGTTTTCACTCTAATTCATCCCAAATGTATTCCATCACTTTGAGGTCAGGACTCTGTGCAGGCCAGTCAAGTTCCTCCACCCCAAACTCACTCATCCATGTCTTTATGGACCTTGCTTTGTGCAAGTCATGTTGGAACAGAAAGGTGCCATCCCCAAATTGTTCCCACAAAGTTGGAAGCATGAAATTGTCCAAAAATGTCTTGCTATGCTGACACCTTTAGAGTTCCCTTCACTGGAACTAAGGGGCCAAGCCCAACCCCTGAAAAACAACCCCACACCATAATCCTTCCCACCGACCTTGCAGTCAGGGAAGTACCATTCTCCTGGCTACAGCCAAACCCAGACGCGTCCATCAGATTGCCAAGTAGTGCGATTAGTCACTCAAGAGAACAGTGGCGGTGTGCTTTACACCACTGCATCCGCCCCTTTGCATTATACTTGGTGATGTAAGGCTTGGATGCAGATGCTAGGCCATGGAAACCCATTCCATGAAACTCTCTATGCACTGCTGTTGTGCTAATCTGAAGGTCACACGAAGTTTGGAGGACTGTAGCTGCTGACTTTGCAGACACTGTGCGCTTCAGCATGTGCTCACCCCACTCTGTCATTTTACGTGGCCTACCACTTTATGGCTGAGTTGCTGTTGTACCCAGTTGCTTCCACTTTGTTATAATACCACTAACAGTTGAATAACGTGGACAGGCCTGGTCTGGTCATAGGGCACACCAGGCATTTGCCCGGTGGGCCATGTGTCCTAGGACGAACGGCCTGTGGATGACTGGGCTGCACAGTGGGAGGTAAGTGGCGACCGTGGTCTGGACAGGGTTAACACAGACCTTGGCCGCCACTTGCCTCCCACTATTTGGCCATGCCTACAGCAGTGACGTTTCGGCAAACTACGGGGTGCAGAAGAGGTATGTGGGGGGGAAGGGGGGGTGAATTGGTCTGACTCTTTGCTGGATTGGGCCATCTCCTTGCTATATGGAACTGTCTCTTTGATGGATGGGGATGTCTCTGCGCTGGATTGGGCTGTCTCTTTGCTATATGGAGCTGTCTCTTTGCTGGATTAGGCTGTCTCTTTACTGGATTGGGCCGTCTCTTTGCTTTATGGAATTGTCTCTTTGCTGGACTGGGCTTTCTCTTTTCTGGATTAGACTGTCTCTTTGCTGGATTGGGCTGTCTCTTTGCTATATGAAGCTGTTGCTTTGCTGGATTGGGCCGTCTCCTTTCTATATGAAGCTGTCTCTTTGATGGATTAGGTTGTCTCTTTGCTGGATTGGCCATCTCTTTGCTATATGGAGCTGTCTCTTTGCTGGATTGGGTCACCTCCTTACTATATGGAGATATCTCCGTGCTGGATTGGGCTGTCTCTTTGCTGGATTGGGCCATCTCCTTGCTATATGGAGCTGTCTCTTTGATGGATGGGGCTGTCTCTGCATTGGATTGGGCTGTCTCTTTGCTGGATTGGGATGTCTCATTACTGGATTAGGCTGTCGCTTTGCTGGATTGGGCCATCTCTTTGCTGGACTGTGCTGTCTCTTTTCTGGATTAGGCTGTCTCTTTGCTGGATTGGGCTGTCTTTTTGCTGGACTGGGCCATTTCCTTCCTATATGGAGCTGTCTCTTTGATGGATGGGGCTGTCTCTGTGCTGGATTGGGCCATTTCCTTGCTATATGGAGCTGTCTCTTTAATGGATGGGGCTGTCTCTGCGCTGGATTGGGATGTCTCTTTGCTGGATTAGGCTCTTTGCTGGATTGTGCCATCTCTTTGCTCTATGGAGCTGTTTCTTTGTTGGATTGGGCCGTCTCTTTGCTGGATTGGGCCATCTCCTTGCTAGAAGGAGCTGTCTCTTTGCTGGATTGGGATGTCTCATTGCTTGATTGGGATATCTCTTTGCTGGATTAGGCTGTCTCTTTGCTGGATTGGGCCATCTCTTTGTTGGACTGAGAAATCTCTTTGCTGGATTAGGCTTTTAGCTGAATGGGACTGTCTCTTTGCTGGATTGAGCCATCTCTTTGCTATATGGGACTGTCTCTTTGGTGGATGGGGCTGTCTCTTTGCTGGATTTTCAGGTCTGTTTTCTGGATTGGGATGTCTCCTTTCTCTATGGGGATATCTCATTGCTGGATTGGGCTGTCTCATTGCTGAATTGGGCTGTCTCTTTGCTATATGGGAATGTCTTTGCTATGTGAGTATGTCTCTCTGCTGGATTGGGATGTCTCTTTGCTGGATGGGGTTGTCTTTTTTCTAGATGGGGATTTTTCTTTCCTGGATTAGGATATCTCTGCTGAATATATGGGGATGTCTCTTTGCCAAAGTTAGAACTATGCAGGGGAGGCAGAGCGTAAAAGGGGGCACTGTAGAGGCACTGTAATGTTACATAGTTAGTCTGGCTGAAAAAAGACAAAGGTCCATCCAGTTCAACCATAAAAAAAGTTATAATCCTACACCCACATTTGATTAAGAGGAAGGCAAAAAAACCCAGCAAAGCATGATCTAATTTGCTTCTGCAGGGGAAAAAAATTCCTTCCTGATCCCCCGAGAGGCAATCGAATATTCCCTGGATCAACTTTACCTATAAATGTTAGTATCCAGTTATATTCTGTGCATCTAAGAAAGAATCCAGGCCTTTTTTAAAGCAATCCACTGAGCTGGCCAGAACCAACTCTTGAGGGAGTCTATTCCACATTCTCACAGCTCTCACTGTGAAGAAACCTTTCCATGTTTGGAGATTAAATTTCTTTTCCTCCAGCCGTAAAGAGTGCCCCCTTGTCCTCTGTGATGCCCTGAAGATGAATAACTCTACACCAAGTTCACTATATGAACCACTGATGTATTTATACATGATGATCATATCCCCCCTTAATCTCCTCTTCTCAAGAGAGAATAAATTCAGTTCCTCTAATCTTTCCTCATAGCTTATCTCCTCCATGCCTCGTATCAGTTTGGTTGCCCTTCTCTGTACTTACTCAAGTTCCCCAATGTTCTTTTTGTGAATTAGTGCTCAAAATTGAACTACATAGTCCAGATGAGGTCTTACTAATGATTTGTACAGGGGAAAAAGTATCTCTCTCGCTGGAGTCTATACCTCTTTTAATACAAGAGAGGATTTTGCTTGCTTTAGAAGCTGCAGCTTGACATTGCAAGTCATTATTAAGCTTGTGATCTACCAGAACTCCCAGATCCTTCACCATTGATTCCTCCAGTTGTACCCCCCCCCCCGCCCCAGTATGTATGATGCATGCATATTCTTAGCCCCCAAGTGCATAACCTTACATTTATCAACATTAAATCTCATTTGCCACATAGTTGCCCAATTAAACAGTGCATTGAGGTCGGCTTGTAATCTGAAGACATCCTGTAAGGACATTATTCTACTGCACAGCTTGGTGTCATCTGCAAAGACTGAAATTGGATTCTTAATCCCAGACCCTATATCATTTATAAATATATTAAAAAGTAAGGGTCCCAACATTGAACCCTGGAGTACACCACTGATGACCCCAGACCATTCAGACTATGAATCATTAACCACTGTTCTCTAAATATGATCTTTTAGCCAGTTTTCTATCCATTTACATATGGATTTTTCCAAGCCTGTAGACTTTACCTTACACATTAGCCGTGTGTGGGGAACTGTGCCAAACGCTTTTGCAAATGTAAGAGGAGCTGCACTGTAAAGGGGCACTGTAATCAAAACAGTGTCGCTTTACAGTGCAGTCCCCTTTTATCTCACAGTGTCCCTTTACATCACATTGCAGAGAACTCAGACTTTGTGAACATCCCGTAACCGACCGCCCCCACAAACACCCACCCTCCATCACATTCCACTACCCCCCCCCCGGCCCTGTGCCTTGGCTGCTGAGTTTAAAATGCCCAGGCCTATTTTATGTCCCAGTCTGGGCCTGAACGTGGAATATTTAGTAGTAAGGAAATTTCACAGATGGACATATTGTACAGGTGGCAACCTGCACCACGCTTGAATTCACTGAGCTCCTGAGAGCAACCCATTCTTTCACAAATGTTTGTAGAAGCAGTCTGCATGCCTAGGGGCATTATTTTATAGACCTGTGGCCATGGAGGTGATTGTAATACCTGAATCCAATGATTTGGAGGGGTGTCCCAATACCTTTTGGCAATATAGTGTATGTTTGATTCGAACAATAAAAGGGTACTGTATAGTTTTGTTCAGATGATTGTGGTGCATTATTTTTTGCTTACTTTACCCAGTTTGGGACCCACTCTTTTTATATGCATATTTTAAATAGATGGCATGTCCACTGGAATGCGGGAGACAACATGGATATTGAATTTATTTAACAATATGCACACCTTTATATAATGGAGAGAAAAGGAAAGCAGAGCTGGAAAGAAAGGCACACAGCAATGATGGTAAGCGCTCAGGTATGCAGCATTATGTGTATTTTTCTTGTGAGGGTTTATTATTTATTTATTTATTTCAGGTACTTATATAGTGCCGTCAATTTACGCAGTGCTTTACATATATATTATACATTCACATCAGTCCCTAACCCTCAAGGGGTGTACAATCTAAGGTCCCTAACTCACATTCATATACAAGGGCCAAGTTAGACAGGATCCAATTAACCTACCAGCATGTCGTTGGAGTGTGGGAGGAAACCAGAGTACCCGGAGGAAACCCATGCAGGCACAGGGAGAACATGCAAACTCCAGGCAGGAGGTGCCATGGCTGGGATTCAAACCAACGATCCTAATACTGCCAGGTGGAAGTGCTAACCATTTAGCCACTGTGCTGCCCACTTTAAACATTTTGTTGCGGTGTGTTACATGGTTACATAGTTAGTCTGGCTGAAAAAAAAGACAACAGTCCATCCAGTTCAACCATTAAAAAAAAAAAATCCCAGCAAAGCATGATCCAATTTGCTCCTGCAGGGAAACAATTTCCTTCCTGATCCCCCGAGAGGTATTCCCTGGATCAACGTTACCTATAAAATGTTACTATCCAGTTATATTCTGTGTATCTAAGAAAGAATCCAGGCCTTTTTTAAAGCAATCCACTGAGCTGGCCAGAACCAACTCTTGAGGGAGTCTATTCCATATTTTCACAGCTTTCACTGTGAAGAAACCTTTCCGTGTTTGGAGATTAAATTTCTTTTCCTCCAGACCTAAAGAGTGCCCCCTTGTCCTCTGCGTTAATCTACACGTGTTAATATGAGTTGTATTAAGGCAGCCTGTTCATTATGAATGGAATGCCAATACACCACAACAGATGAAAAGCATACATGACCTATTTTAAAAAATGCAACACATATGGTGTGTGTGTTGGATTGCATTGCGTTGTATGTCTCGCTCTACTATACAACTGTATTGTGAATGGCACCACAAGGCATTGCACATAAAGCAGGTGTGTTTGCCATGCGACGTGGTGATGCTACAAAGCACAAGTGTGAATTGTTCGTAAATGTTTCTTAAAACTGCTCTATTTACTTAGAGGTACAAATGTAGACAGCATGGGTTACTCAAAAGCCAAACTCAGCAATTTACTGTAAAGTTCAAGTACCCGCTTCCCTGTCTGTAATAACTGCTTTCTTCATATTATTTGGAATAAAGAAAGCACTGGGAACTCTATGTGGTTACCTCTGCAACCACCAGAAAGGAAAAAAAGAAGACTGAGATTCTGAAAAAGATACTTCCACTTCCTCTGCAGCTCCAAAAAATCCACATTTATTTCGGTACTTCTAATTAATTCTGTGTACTTTTGTGACTAACACATTTCTCTCTTGTTTCATTTAGATCTGTACAATGGTTACAGTTATGACTCAGAACTAGGTAATCATCAGACATTAGAAAGGTTTTTGTTTAGATTGAAGTTCTTCCTTTCAAGAGAAGTTCATTCTTTGTTAGTAGCATTATGTACTTTCCAGTGTGAGTGTTATGTATCTTTCTAATTGCTTTCCTGTCATAATTTTTTTAAATCTCAGTATACTTCCAGTTTAGATAATTGGTTACATTTATCCAACCACACTTGCTATATTTTCTGCTTTTTATCTCCTTTAAAGTGTATGTAAACTCAAAAACAAAAATGTTATAGATTGCATCTTTGGGCCTCATTTACACAAGCACTGAGGCCTTTACATTGTGAGTGAGCTACCAGGTGCCTAGTGCAGGCATCCCACGTAAGTCTATGGATACGCAGCGGCTGTACAGGCACAGCTGCTCATCCTAATTTGACAACGATATGGGTGAGTGGCCTGACAAATTAGGATGAGTGACTATATCTGTGCAGCCTCTCTGTTCCCTTAGACTTACAAGGACCTTGAGGCTCCAGCTGTATAAACAACTGGCCCTTTTGTGGTGTATGCGCTTTACTGCGTTTGTGAATGAGGCCTTAGCTGTGGTGACTGTGTTTTTTTTTTTTTTTTACAGGAAAAGAAAACTAAGAACAAAAAACTTTCTATTCCTGAGTGGCTACATTCACTCCTCCTTTGTACCTAGGAAGAGAGCCATAACATTTCTGCCTTTATTTCTATTGGGAAGAGGGGAGAGTATTAGTTTATAGACGAAATATTAGATTGTTTTTGCTATCTGTTCAGATCACAGAAAGTTACAAGGATGCTGCATATCTGTCGAGATCAACAGTGGTCTTCTGCATTTCCTGAAAATGTTGTTAGCCTGAAAATGAAAATTAATGCAGCCACCACATCTAAGGAATGGTTAGCTGAAATATATTCCATTTTTGTTCTTGGGTGTAGTTATCCTTTAAAGCTGAACCCCATCAAACTGAAAATTCTCCTTTGCAGTGGGACTGTGCCCTTGGTGCAATGGTCAGCTGCTAATTTCTATCTAGGGGATTTGGAAAATCAGATTTACTGCATTCTCCTCCTCTGCACTGCTAAACGGGTCCCTACAGCCTCATCTCCTTTATCGTCAATGGTACCTATGCATCAGCAAGAGCGATGCAAGTACCATAGCCCTGCTTTATACACGAGGACACCGTGGGACAGTCCACTGATGGAGCATGAGGGAGTACTGTGTGCCAGGGGTGTGGAGGATTCAGTAAGTAAAAGTGATTTTGCTATTAACGAATCCCTCTTACAGGACAAAGACACCATGACAGAAATACCAAGAGAACTGACTGTCTATTTTCAGACTAATGACACCAAGAATGTTTCCCCACCCATGCTCTGGGAAGAAGTCTATTTTTAAACATGGTTCCCGGCTAAAAAAAAATACTGGGCTCAAAGCTAACTGCTTAATTCTCCAACACAAAAGCTAAAAGCTCTGCGCAAAAAATCTCAGGCAACATCAAATTACAAAGAACTTCAGACCTTGCAGGAAAGACTAAACTCCCTTTTATAACAAAAAATTAATAACACATGCAGCGCTACAAAGGGTTAATATATGTTAACACAAAGGGTAATAAGTGATGTGCTACTGGTGCTTAATGGTAATTGAAAAGTGTCCTCATAACATGATACAATAGTCCCAGTAAACAGTGCAAAGGTGGTCGACTCCGTGCTGAAAGGTGTATAATATTATGCACTCACCAGAAAGCGCATAATATGCGCATTTGAGTTGTCAGACAAACTCCTGGTCCTAGAAAGCTGAAACAGTGTGGATCATCTGGCAAGCTGTCACTCTGATGGGGGTACACCTTTCCTTGGCCAGCAGGGGGATTCCAGACATCCAGAGATACTCAATAACATTGATCCAGACTCCTCACCCAGGGCACTCATATAAGATATCCACCTTAAGAGAGGGGGGGGGGCTTGACCAAAAAGCCCACCCCAAAAAACACTTTAGAATTTAAGTCTTTCTTTTTTTGTTGTCTATGCACCCTCTTTCCTCCTCTTCTTCCTCTGACCGTGTGCTTCTTTTCCTTGCCGGACCTATTCCCCGGCAGCAGGTGTAGCCTTTTCTTCCTCTTCTCCTTCTTTTTTCAAGGAAAAGAAGCACACGGTCAGAGGAAGAAGAGGAGGAAAGAGGGTGCATAGACAACAAAAAAAGAAAGACTTAAATTCTAAAGTGTTTTTTGGGGTGGGCTTTTTGGTCAAGCCCCCCCCCCTCTCTTAAGGTGGATATCTTATATGAGTGCCCTGGGTGAGGAGTCTGGATCAATGTTATTGAGTATCTCTGGATGTCTGGAATCCCCCTGCTGGCCAAGGAAAGGTGTACCCCCATCAGAGTGACAGCTTGCCAGATGATCCACACTGTTTCAGCTTTCTAGGACCAGGAGTGGTCTGACAACTCAAATGCGCATATTATGCGCTTTCTGGTGAGTGCATAATATTATACACCTTTCAGCACGGAGTCGACCACCTTTGCACTGTTTACTGGGACTATTGTATCATGTTATGAGGACACTTTTCAATCACCATTAAGCACCAGTAGCCCATCACTTATTACCCTTTGTGTTAACATATATTAACCCTTTGTAGCGCTGCATGTGTTATTAATTTAGTGTGAAGGTTTGGGGTTTGTGCCTTTCATGCTAGCTGCTTGTCATCTATCTCCAAGCGCTCGTTAATTATTTTCCCTTTTATAACAAAATGCTAAGGATAATCTCATGAGGGACCAAAGGTCTTTCTACGAATTTTCCAACAAACCAGGAAGGATGCCAGCAAGGGCATTGAGAGGATCAACTCACCCTCAGGCATCAAAATCACTGTTTCAAAAATAATAGCATAAAAGTTTCAGTCATACTACCATAACCTGTACAACTTAAAGACTTCTGCACAAGGGTCATCTGCCTCTCACCAATCACATATTGAATCCCATCCCAAAGCATCAGGTCTCCCCGTGCTCCATCAAGAAGCCAGAGAAACACTAAAGTATCCTACATTGGCAGAAGAGTTGTACCTTGGCATCTCAACTGCCAAGGCAGGCAAAGCTCCAGGACCAGATGGTCTACCTCTTCAGGACAACAAAAAAAAGGAACTATCTACCTCTAACATTTTTGTAGGGCATTCAGCTTTCCTACAGACTCAATAAGAGATCACATAATGGTACTGCCACAGCAAGATAATGACCTCACCCAATGTGACAACTGTAGGCCGATTGCTTTACTAAATGTAGATCTCAAATTATTCTCAAACATTTTAGCAAATAGACTCATTTTTTAGTGGTCGTATTCCTGGGCATTAGACTCACATCTGATCCTGCTCAGCTGTAAAAAAACAATTTTCTTCCCTTTCTGACAAGAACCATATGGACCTATCAAAATGGAGAACACAGAGACTTACATTATTTGGCAGAAGTTGTGAATTTAAGATGACAACTTGACCTCAAGTACTCTACTTAAATTGATTGTGAAGGCTGAAGGTTTTTAAGCTTCATGCATACTATGCATGAAGGTAAAAAAAAAAAAAAAAACTTTGTGTGCAGCAGCGCCTCCATCCCCCCAAAACTTGCCTGAGCCATATCCTGATCCAGCAATGTGTGCCATCAGGGCACATGAGAAGAGGAAGATCAGGACACATATGACATGTTTGGCATTAAAAAAAACAGCCTTTAATATCACTTTAATTCAAAAGCTTCTTTACACATCTACACTCCCTACGTCTACAGTTCATCTAGCAGATAAATTGCCATGTATTTGTACCTCTCAAAAATAGGTGATGTTATAGGACTACTGGACCTGTTACAATATTATAGGGCTCAGCACTAATTGCGTGTCAATAGGTTGATGCACTCAAACTATCATGAAATATGGTTACAATTGGAGCAGGTGTACACTTCAGTCCCTTTATCCAGTCTTCCATGGTGCCCATGAAGTCAGGTACAATCTCTACAAACACATCTGACGAGCCACACTCTGGGTCATTTCCTTTCCCCTCCCACTTTCCGGGATTTCCCTGCATCTGTCACTGTTCACCCCTGTGCCAAGTATTTATAGCCAACTCCAACAGGAATCCGAACCCAAGAAACAATACAGTGTCTCCTGAGCCCACCCACAGACCCATGGTCAGGGTACCAGCTACGCCATTTCATGAGGGCTATTTTGGACCAGAGTAGACTCCTTGGACTTACCACTCTTTTTCATGTTCAATCTTTATTTTAGCAATTTTAAGGCAAAAAATAACAACTGAATTACCCACGCAGGGGCTACAATAAATTAATAAGGACAGGTATGAGGACAGTCTGAGGCTCGGGGAGGAAGGAAAAAAGGAACTCATCCCCCATAGATGTGGGCAAAGTGGTTGTAAATAAATTATAGGGTTTAGGACAGGCATAGCATAGTTGAGCCATGGTTCCCAAACTTTGAGAAATTAGAACAGTGAATCAGGAAGGATACTGGATATTTTTTCATTTACCAGCATCAAGTTCATGCAATCTTTAACCTCTTGAAAAGTTCCATGCCCTGGCCCCTAACTATAATTTGTTCTGCCATGAGCAACAAACAATTTTCTAGTTTCTGTTGGGAAGAGAAAAGACTCAGGATCAGTTGATAAAGAAGCATCCAAGCATCCTTGTAAACAATTAGGTGAAATTAGGTTTGCAGTAGCCCAAAAATTCTGGACCAGATGGCTGTGAGTTTAGAGCAGGACAACCAAATATGGATTGCGTTGTCACATAAACTGCAACCTCTGAAACATCTGTCAGGGTAGTTAGGGTTAGCTCGAGCAATCTTGGCAGGTACTCACTACCACAGGAGGAGGACTTTATAGGCTTTTTCTAAAGTGGAGGTGTTGAATGAATATTTAGCTATACTTAGCCAAGATTTGCTCCAGTCTTCAAGCTCCATAGAGGCTATGTGACCTTGATCCCAGCCTGCCAATGTGGAAAGGGAAGAAGGGGGGCCCTTTGTATTCAAGGTGGAACATAGTATTGTTATGATCTTAGACAATCTTGGGGAGTGTAGGCAGATGTGTTCAAACAATGTTTTAGTGTATGGAAAATTGTCAAGTCTCCATAGGGACGAAGTAAGTAATCGAATTGTAGTAGGTAACCAGTGCTCCGAATTAGGCACCCTATGATATTCTTCAAAATGGCCCAAGGGGAAAAAGTGCCTTAGGTCAAGAAGTGGTAGATGAGAATGAAGCCTTAAGTGGTCCACTAGACAAAAGATTTAGGTTGATGCAAGCCTAGAGGAAAAAGCAGGTTATTGGTGATGGGCAGTAGGGACAGAAAAGTGAACAATAATTATCTTATGGATTATTAATGTAATCCCACACCTATACTGTAGGCTGAGGCAGGTGAACATTGGATGGAAGGAACAGCAAGGCCATAATTGGGACCTGGTCACAAATTGGTAATTCAAGGAATGCCAATAAGAGGACATCTGAAGTAACATGCAACATTGAGAGTTGAGATATTTATGCCACTTTGTAATGCCATTCAATGTTAGGAACTCCTAAGCCACCTTAAAAACTATGAGTATAAATGGTGCAGGGAGGGACTCTCAAATGTTTATGCTCCCAAATTAAAGATAAGATTAGATTTTGCAGCAAGTGAAAGTAAAAAGTTGGCACGTGAATCAGAGTTCAAAAATAGTAAAGGGCTTTAGGGAGTATGGTCAGTTAAATTACGCTGATTCATCCTATCCAAACAGAGTTGGGAAGTTCCAACCTGTTATAAGGAAAGTAGGAGTATGCAGCAGGGGATAATATTTAATTGCAAATAGAGAGTGGTAATGCAAAGTCAGTTTCACACCAAAGTATCCAATGATGTGGATACCCAATTGTAAGGAAAATTAGAATGAATTTGTGCAACCATTTCTTGAGGGATATTAAGAGTTATTTTCTTAGCTGGGTTTTCCTGGAGGCCTGAGAAGTCTGTAAACTGGGAAAAGGTGTGTTGGAGGTTTGGAAGCGTTGTGCGGGGATTGGTGAGAATTAGGAGAGCATCATCCACAAAGAAGTTGTGTTTGTAATGAAGCCATGCATTCAGGATTCCTGTGATGCTGGGGTTGTCACTGATTGTCTCTGATGGCTCCATGACTACAATAAAAAGGATTAGGGACAGTCAGCAACCCTGATGTATGCCTCAGTAAATATCGAAAGAACAGGAGTAATAGCCTGCAAATTAAACCGTAGCCGAAGGGGCCGAGTATAAAGCAGAGATCCACAAAAGAAGCGAGGCACCAAAGCCCCAACATTGTACATGTTTTCTCCTGCTTAGTGCGCTGGAACAAAGCCAACTTGCTCCCTGTGTACCAGGGCAGACAGATACTTATTAATGCACTTGCCCAATATTTTACCTACCAGTTCCATATGTACGTTTAAGAGAGAGTAGGGTCAGAAAGGCTGGGGTTCAAATGCATCCGAGGAGCATTTGGGTATGTTGGTAATGTGCATTTGCAAGAAAGCTGGGGGGGGGGGGTATCATCTTTAACTTTTTTGTAGTAAAGATCTGCAAAACTGTTAGGGCCTGGTGCTGTGGACGGTTTGAGGAATTTAACGGCAAGGGGAACCTCAGCTTCTGAGATGTTTGTATTAAGGGCTAAGGTTGTTGCTTCTGAGAGAGTATGTGGATTTGTTGGTCTGCCTTAGTTTGTGACAAGGAAGCGGGTTTGTCATACAAAAATGCCAACAATTTGGCAAAGCTAGGAACTATTTTAGAGGTATCAAAAAACAGGTCACCCCTGTGGTTCTTCAATGGTACTGATTTAAACGACTTCCCATAGAAGTTACCTTTTCTCCCAAGGAGAGGATTAGGTTTGTTCACACAGGAGTAATTCAGTACTGTCCGTGATACTTTTTTTTATTTGCACTAACATACAATTTTGAGGACAAGCTTTCGGGGAGTGTCCCCTTCTTCAAGGTCCAAGCAGTACTGTTACAAAGTTTTAGCAGAATGTTAGAAGATATGTGGAGGTTGAGAAAAAAAAAAGGCAGAAAGAAACAAGCCTAAGGTTAGCCTAGAGATAAGAACAGCAAAGCAAAAGCAAAGACTGGGGGGGTGGGGAACAGCACTCACAGAGGGAGTCATAAATATGTTGGATAATGAGTGAGGAATCCCATGTCCAAATTCAGGCCGTTATCTCTTGTGTCAAATAGAATTATCATTCTTAGTTCAAAAGTTTTTCTTTCCTGAATGGATTTGAAATTTCCTTTAAGAACTAAAACATTGAGGTCTTCCATAATGTGGTCCGGTTGTGCGAAATGGTGTCCCACAGGTGTGCAAAGGTCACCTTCTTTATGTTCCTTGATGTCTGTGCAGATTCATCCTTGTTTGCAACTTCTGTCCTGTTTCGCCAACATAAGATCCTTTGTTACATTTTCTGCACTGGATAAGGTACACAACATTACTGGAGGTGCAGCTGTATGATCCGGAGATATTGAAGATCCCTTTTGAGTGTCTGACACTTTTTGATGGATTGATTTGGTTGCACAGTTTGCAGGGTTTCTTATTGCAGGGTTTGCTTCCATTATTTGTGACATTTTGATCAGAAGGAAGTTTCCTACTGATCAATTTATTTCTGAGGTTGGGGGGTTGTCTGAAGGCCAGTATTGGTGGTTACTGGAATATTTCTTTGAGTTCCATCCTCTGTTATGATGAGTTGTAAATCTTTGATTATTTTTCTTATTCCTTCTAGTGCTGGGTTGTATGTTATTACTAGAGGTACACGGTTGTTTGTTTTTTTCTCTTTGTACTGAAGCAGATTTTTTCTTCGGGTTCTCAAGGCTGTGTTTATGCCGGTGTTGATAGTTTTGTCCTTGTAACCTTTCTTATGGAAGGCATCTGCTAGTGTCCCGAGATGTTTATCTCTGTCTCTTGGGTCAGAAGATATTCGGTGGTATCTAATGGCTTGGCTGTGTATGATGGCACGTTTTGTGTGTTGGGGGTGGAAGCTGGAACTGTGGAGCTAGTTGCATCTGTCAGTGGGTTTCCTGTATATTGAGGTGTGAAGCGTACCATCCCTATGGTGTCTAGGAAGTTGACGTGTGTGTTTGAGTATTCCATTTTTAGTTTGATTGATGGATGAAAAGTGTTGATCAATGAGTAAAATTGTTTTAGGTGTTCTTCACCTTCTGTCCATATGATGAAAATATCATCAATATAGCGATAGTATCTGTATGGTTTTGTTCCATGCTGTTCAGGAATTTTTCCTCCAGGTCAGCCATAAATAAATTGGCATATTGGGGTGCCATTTTACTTCCCATCGCAGTACCCATACATTGAAGATAAATGTCTTTATTGAAGGTAAAGTAGTTGTGTGTAAGTATGAATTCAATGAGCTGTGTAACATCCTCAGCAGTGTATTTGTGGTTTGGTGAGGATGATAAGGATCTGTAACATGCAGCTAATCCATCCTTGTGAGGGATATTACTAAACAGGGATACTACATCCATAGTCACTAGAAGTGTATTAGATGGTAATTGCTGTATGTTGTCGAGCTTGTTCAGAAAGTCAGTTGTGTCTTGCAAGAAACTAGCAGTATTCTTGACTAGTGGTTTTAAAATGTTTTCTACAAAGCCTGAGATTTGTTTGATGAGTGTATTCATACCTGTTATGATGGGTCTGCCTGGATTTCCTGGCTTGTGGACTTTGGGCAGCATGTAGAAGTCCCCGATTTCTGGATGATCCGGAATCGCATTTATAAGTTCTGAATGTAGGTGGGCTGGAAGTGTTTTAATGAGACCTTTTAATTGTTTTGTAAAGTCCTGGGTCGGATCATAATCCAGTTTTTTATAGTAGATGGCATTTTCCAGCTGCCTCTGGCCTTCTTGTATGTATTTGTTTGTATCCATCACAACAACTGCTCCCCCTTTATCCACTGGTTTGATGGTGATGGCCTGAATATTGCGCAAATCGTGTATAGCCCTTTGCTCTAGTGGTGAAAGATTGTACAGAATTTTCTTTTGCTGGGTGGATATCAGGGATGTAGCTCACAGCCTGAAGCTATCAATATAGGTGTCCAGTTTGGGGTTGTGTCCTTGTGAGGGTGTGAAGCAGTTGTTCTTTTTCTTTGTGTAGCATTCCATTGTCCTAGGATTCCTTTCATTACTGTGGAAATATTCTTTGAGCCTTAGTCTCCTGAAGAAATCCTCCATATCTGACAATACTTGTAAATGATCCAATTTGGTGGTTGGGTAGAATGTAAGGCCTTTGGAGAGGATGGTTAATTCTGGTTCAGAAAGTTTATGATTTGACAAGTTGATGATTCCAAGTTCCTCTGTTATATCCACATTTTCAGTCAGGTCAGCACTTACACAAGGGATACCTTGGGATTCCGGATTGAATTCCAGGTCACTGACAGTAGGAGGTATAGATGTTGGGTTGCTTTTATGTTTAGGTTGTATCCAAAAGGTCTGCTCTTGGTGTAGCTTCTGAAGTTTTTTTTGCTTCCCAATCATTGCAAGTTTTTGTCTTTGTAGAGTTTCCAATTTATTCTTGATTTGGTTAATGGTTGTAGGGTCCAATGATGTTAGGATTTCAAACAAAACTGCTTTTGTGTCCTGATTGTTACCCTTTTTCCATACAGTTTGTGAATAAGGTTATGCCTTAATCTCTCGCTGGTGCGTCTGCAAAGTCCTTCTGCATAAGGAGAGTTGATTGTATTTACGCAAGGATTTTTAATCCGGAGGCCTTGTGGTATGAGATTCCTCTTGGGACACCATTTCGCACAACCGGACCACATTATGGAAGACCTCAATGTTTTAGTTCTTAAAGGAAATTTCAAATCCATTCAGGAAAGAAAAACTTCTGAACTAAGAATGATAATTCTATTTAACACAAGAGATAACGGCCTGAATTTGGACATGGGATTCCTCATTCATTATCCAAAATATTTATGACTCCCTCCGAGTGCTGTCCCCCCCCCAGTCTTTGCTTTTGCTTTGCTGTTCTTATCTCTAGGCTAACCTTAGACTTGTGTCTCTCTCTGCCTTTTTTTTTTCTCAACCCCCACATATCTTCTAACATTCTGCTAAAACTTTGTAACAGTACTGCTTGGACCTTGAAGAAGAGGACACTCCCCGAAAGCTTGTCCTCAAAATTGTATGTTAGTGCAAATAAAATAAGTATCACGGACAGTACTGAATTGTTTCTGTCGCAAGTGCACTAATACAGCTAGAATCACCTCATTTAAACAGGAGTAAAATTTGTGCGTGGACCACCGAATGGCTTTTTCTGCTTGGTCAGTAAATAGATGGTCTAATTCTGTGGTGAGGGTATTTTGGGTTTTCCTGTTGGAATCAGTAGGTTGGGATTCCCAGTGTTCATCTAACTGTGCTAGAAGGGAGGAAAGTTTTTATGATCCTCTATTCATGTAGAGCTTTCCTTTAGGAAGCTAGCTGAATTAAATGACCCCTGATGATAACTTTATGTGCATCCCATAACATTACCATGGCATCTACAAAACCCATATTTTCTGAGAAGTTCTAAATATGAAACTGAATTTGAAGAGAAGTCTTCATGGATGTAAGTAGAGACTCATTAGTCTCCAAGACCCACCACCCCTTTTAAGGACCTATGCAGGGAACAGAAATATACACTCCATTTATTCTCCCAGATTTATAAACTTGTCCCAATCGCTTCAAGGAGATTTTACCACAACCTACTTCCAGAAGTGAGAAAAGGAGATGCAAACTACCTTGACCCGAGCCCAGATCAAAAGGGCCATGCTTTTTGCTTAAAAGAAAATAAGCACCTATGCAGGGAACATAAATATACACTCCATTTAATCTCCCAGATGTATAAACTTGTCCCAATTGCTTCCAGGAGATTTTACCACAACCTACTTCCAGAAGTGAGAAAAAGAGATGCAAACTACCTTGACCCGTGCCCAGATCAAAAGGGCCATGCTTTTTGCTTAAAAGAAAAATAAGCACAACACAAATAAGATCACTGGTGTCATGTTGCTGGATATGCCAAGTTGTATTGGCCCTGGAACTATGTGAACGCTATCAAAGGCGAGGGCCAATTAGCCACAGCTCATGGAGCCTCTAGCAACCTCGGACTGAGAATAGCTGGTTACATTAAAAAAAATAAAAGATTTGAACCTCAGAATAATTTTTTGATATATAATTTTATAAAGATTTTTAATGCCCTAATGTACAAGAAATGTTCTGCCAACTTTGTGTATGAGATAGAATTGTGTAAGTATGGATGACTTATAGCCACAGATGTGAGAAACTGGGTTACAGTTTTTGTGCTTCAGGCAAATATACAGTATACTGTACATGTTAAATTGCAGTCCCTTTTAAAATCACCTTTATAAACAGCAAGAAAATCATATACTATAGGTGGGATATAAAGCAAACTTTCATCATCCTCTGCTAACTAAAGAGATTCCTTGGCCATGTGCCATGAATGGCAACAGCCAAGGCACACACAGGAAAAGGCTGAAGCTGTCTGAGGGATGCATGTAATAGAGTGTAGAGGGAAAGCTATTTTTTTAATCACAGTTCCAGTGGAAGTTTGCAGAACAGCTTTATAAAAGGGCACACAGGGACACTGACTTCATATGCACAGGACACCAAAGAGAGAACATCCGCCACAATACCGGTTCCCACCAAGATTCACCAATGAAACCCCAGATATTGCTCTTATTTTTCTTTCATAACTGTAAGTATTAGTAGAGTATAACAATCTATTTATTGAGATGTATGTTGGCTTGCTTGAATGTCAGTGAGAAATTAAAATTTACATCTGTTTTTGTTCAACATGTGCTTTAAATATCTTTAAGAAAATACTTTTTTTTATAGATGCAGCAAGCTTATGATTAATTTGTTTTTTTGTTGAATCTGTTCACATCGTACATTTAACAAACAGATTTTCTGCATGGCTATACCTTTTATGGTGTGATAGCTGATTCCAATCCCACTTAATTATAAAATAAGATTTTTGTTTCCTCCATTTCGGTGACAAGAATGTAATCTCATATTTTACATTGTATGTTGGCTGACAGCCACACACTTTTTTATTGCTTTTTTGGAGCAGGAAGACCACATGACTGATAGTTTACTATATAGGAACAGTGGACCGCCCTTGGTACTGTGACAGGGGCTCATTAGTTAACTACTTTCTCAGATAACTCAGCCTACTAACCCCTATGGTTAATATTTGAATGCTGCCAGCTCTATTATACAGGAATAGAAAGCATGGCCAAAAGTGAGTGCTTTTTCAATGGATTAATTTGTTGATGTTCTGTCTGACAATCAATCAGTGTCGGGACAAGGTCCTCTGGCACCCAAGGCGAAAGTGTCAGAGTGCTAACCCCCTCCCTTCCTAAACTGAGATGGATGCACATTCACACGTACAGTGACTGGGCTGGTGCAAGGTACAGAAATGACAGCCACCTTTCACTGGCCCAAGGATTACCACCTTTAGGTCTAAGGACAACTAAAACAGGTGGGGGGAGGTATTGTGACACGGGTAAAAATGTGTGATTTTGTAAAACATTGGCATGGTAGAACAGAGCCAAGTTTTCATTACAATATCATAATTCATTTAATTCTGTGATCCAGGAATTGCTAGGTCATAACTAATCCAGATTGTGCAATTTGTCCTTTATTAAAGGGTGCTAGTGTTATGTTTCTGATACAAAGAATTTTAGAGGGTCATACGATAGACATGTACACATTGGAAATTGTTGTTTTGTTTTGGGGCATTCATTAAATTTGTTTAGTCATATTTCTTGTGTTGAACAGATTCAGTTTCGTATATTTATTAGTTGGTATCGGAAGGATTCAATATCTTCGAATCTGATCTGAATTCATTGTGGATAGCTGGTTGTTAAGGAGTGGGTGGCCACAGCAACCATGACTCATCTGTTATCAGGGGCATTCCCCACTGACAGCAGAATGTAAATAAAAGTGCTGGTGTTAAAAAATAAGAAAGAACCAGCATGAGGGCCCTTCGAGTCTGGTATGGATTTTGGGGGGGAACTCCATACCAAAGTAAAAAAAAAAATGGTGCGGGGTCCCCCCCAATATCTATACCAGACCCCTATCTGAGCATGCAGCCCAACAGACCAGCAAAAAACGGGGGGGGGGAGGGGGGGCAAGTGAACCATTGGAATTCATCCAAATGAAACAAAAATATGAAACTTTTTTTTTTCAGTTTTCTTGTTATTCGTTTCTATGTCCATTCGGAAAACTGGATACATTCAAATCTTTAAAAGCAAAACTTACTTCCAAAAAATGAATCAAAACAAAATGAAATTGCACATGTCCAGTATACAGAAAAGGAAAAAATATAGGGAAGTCGGGCATAATTGAGTAAATAAAAAAAAACATATTCCCCCCCCCCCAATGTAATCTGCAAGACTCACCTCAGCACAGCACCCAAGGCCCTTCTGATAACATAGCTTTAGTTGTACTAGTTGGTACAAATCCTGTTGTGTGCTGCTTAGAAAAGGCACTATATTAACCAAAAATGTGAGCCAAAGCTCTTTTGGCTGTACATCTGTGGATCAGTGGAGTGCAGTTTGTTCTGGACTCCTGTGACCCTCATTCAGCTGACAGCAGGCTGAAGCAGCGGGGGACAGATGCAACAATTGGAACGATGCTGCATCCACTTAGGTAAGTATGATTTAAAAAAAAAAAAGAAATCCCATACTTCTCTTTTAAATCCAGAGTGTACAAACTGTTCTAGAAGGTATTCACACTCATCATTTGATTTCACCAGCTCTCCTATTCTAGGATTCTTGATTAAAATCCTTAATATCATTTGGTTGTTAATAGCCTTATGTTCATATACCCTTCTACCTGCCATTGTTAGAGTGATTCTTTCAGTATCTAGCAGCATTTACTCTGTTGCATACATTTAACATGTTGTAGAACAACATATTGTGTATGGAAAGGCGGTTCTTGGCTGCAAGGGCTCAGAGGAGCAGAATTTGGCAAGCAGGACATGCCAGGAGCAATGCCAGTGGCCAGGAGTGACAGGTAGAGCATTCCAGGAATGGTACTAGTGACCAGGACCAACAGGCAGAGCATACCAGGAGCAGTGCCAGTGACCAGGAGTGACAGACAAAGCATACCAGGAACATTGCCAGTGGCCAGGAGAACAAGACAGAGCTTACCTTGAGTAGGATCTACAGACTGCATGGACTGTGCAGCAGTGACAGAGGCTCTGGGAGTCTCAGAAATAGAGGCACACCTGGACAGGCTTGCTAAATTGTGGGGGCTCCGTGTCATATGCACAAACATTTCACAGGTGTCTGTCCTTGTACTACAATGGCCCTTTTCGCAGCCACATGTTATTGTCCGTAGCTATGGCACCTGGGGAAAGACTCAGTAGTCAGCATGGCCACTACTCCTAGGAAAAATGTCACTGTACATTGATGTTTAGAGGTTATTCATCTCAATCAGTAGCTGCAGAGGATAAGCAGCTTCCACTGTGCCCTGAAAAATCTAGCTTGTGTCTTGATTAGCTCTGCAATATAGCAGTTTACTTCTTGACATGTGATTGCATCTACAGTGTATATCTGCAGTGCCTACTGGTCCAATAATATTTAGAGTGATATTTGGTTAAGGCTGCTCATTTTTGTCATGAGGGCTTGCTGGAGAGAAAGGTGTTCCTGATTACCTGCAGTGGCAGGATGCCCCTGCTTTTGCTTCATTTAATTAACCTGTGCTTCCTCCTTGTCACCTGCAAAATCTGAATTAACAGGGCACACGTATCTTTATTACGGTTTCATTGTAGCACATTACACTTTACAGCTATATTTTGAACAGAATTTGAGGACAATCACATACAAGTGAGTGTTATTTGAAATATATTACTTGGCGCAGTACTATGCCACAGTTCAGAATGCTTTTGATTAAAGTAAATATTTCGTTTTAAACAGGTATGAACCAAGAATTAAATAACCATCATGTACGGCAAAAAAGGGCAATACTGGACCTTGCTGCAATGATTAAATGTGGTACTGGGCACTCTCCTCTGGCATATGTTGGTTATGGATGTTACTGTGGAATAGGAGGAAAAGGATCACCAAAGGACAAAGCAGATTGGTATGTCCATTTATAGATGTCCTTTCCTTGCTGGACAAAATGTCAAAGCTATTGCTTGGCATTGTTTGATAATAAGATGTGCATTTAAATGCAATTTACTGTATCAAATGTGTTCTGTATTTTTTTTATTTAGATTGTGCTTTTATATGCATTACACAAATGTGTATATCCATCTTTTGGATGGAGATTTTACAATTTTTTTTGTAATTGATGAATTGCAGGGAAGGGCAAATCCACCAAAAGCAAGCAACTGTTTTTGGTAGAAAATAGTAAGTTGAGGGCACATGTGCACTTCAGAATAGGATGGTTGCTCTGTGAAACCACTCTGTTCAGCCCAGGAGAATCTCCGGCCACCTACCGTTTCTCCATTAGCCCTACAGACCTCACTCCACTCTTTCTGAGGAGTGCTTTGGCTACTGCACCAGCACAGAGTGGGTCCGCCTGTCAGAACAAACCCAAAACATGGCTCTGACTGCACCTCCTCGAGCAAGCCCAGCTCCAAGATGGTCCCAGCTCCTGTTTTCATAGGTGAGCAGCACATTTACACTGGCATTGAACTTTCATCTCCAGAAAATCTCAACCCGTTCCCTCCTCAATAAACTCAGGGAGATTGTCTATGAAGAAATCACTGCGGCCTCCTGCAATCTCTCCTCTGAACTAAAATAAAAAAAATCAGGGAATTGGGGCAACATGCTGCATCCCTAGAGGGCCACATGGATGATACCACCACTGTGCTGGAAAGCCATGATAAAATAATAGATAAGCTGCAAGCTGAAATTGCTACTATGAAAGAGAAGCAGGAAGATCTAGAGAACCAGTATTGGCACAGTAATGAGAGTCAGTGGCTTGCCTGAGTCCATCACTGACCTGCTAGGCACGGTGAACACCATGTTCCAATAATTGTGCCCTAAGATCCAGCTTGAGCAACTTCAAATGGATAGGGTGCATCGCTAATGTCCTCACAATTTTGTCTCCAGACTGTGCTCTGTAGCGTGGGACTTATTGTACTTCATTATGCAACATTACGTGATCCTCTCACAGACTGTTTCTGTTTTTGGGGGTCCCTTGGTAGGGGTCCCCCTAGTGTTCGTTCCTCTTCTGTATTATAAACCTGGGGTTGCTACTGTAAGCCAAGTATAATTTCTCATTGTCTACTTCTGCTTTCTTGCTGGCAGAAGTGGGACCCTTGCAGCTTCTCAGCACATGCCCACCCAGGGGCTAATATTGTATGTACCATGGCGATGCTCGCAATGTCTAGTAAGAAGTACATCCTTTGTCAAAAGACTTCACTTTCTATTCCCACCTGCACAATGTGCATACCACGATAGATCATATATTTGTTCCTCAATCCCTTCTCCCTAACATGGTGCATGTAGATATTCTAGCAGTCCCTTGTCTGGTCTGTACTACCTGCTCCTCCTTGGTCCTAAACCCTCCTACAAATAGGTCCTAAACAATTTTTTAATGTACTCCCCAGAGGTGCTTATGCTAATCCAGAAAAAGGTCAGTGAGTTCTTTATTCTTAATGCGAGTTGCCTTTATGGCTGTTCTTCACGGCCATCTGATTCAGAGCTCTTCCCGTTGAAAAAAAAGGAACATAGGCAACTTCTAGACAAGCTGGAGTGGGACCTGTCTGAGCACACTGCATCTAAATCTTACCCAACAAAAGCAATTCTGCAAGTACCTTGCCAAGCAGAAAGTGTGCTGGTCTAAACAGCACTTTTATGCCAAGGGTAATAAACTGAACACCCAACTAGCAAATAAACAGCATTGTTTTAATCCTATGCATCTTGCAATTGGCCTGCGCACTTGTACTAGCACAGGCACCAGCAACTCTGAAAATGATGGGAGTTTAGAGAACAGTTACCAAAATTATACTGGGACTCTAATTACTTTGGTCCATCCTTTGGCCACTGAGGTCTTTTTTGCTGAGATTGAGCTCCCACATATCTTGGATGTTCTGTTGTCCAAAATGGAAGCCCCAATTACCTCATAAGAGGTTGGAGCCGTGATAAAAAATACTTTATAAACTGGAAAAAGACAAGGCCTTTTCGGCTTTTTACAAAACATTCACAGATCTTCTTAGTCCCTCATTGGTGGCAGTGTACAATGAGATATAGACCTCTTCTATGTTACCTCCTATCATGCTTCAGGCGCAAGTGGTGATGCTTCCCAAACTGAACAAGAATCCCCACACCTGGGCGAACTATAGACCCATATCTCTTTTAAATATAGACATCAAACTGCTTACAAAGATCCACGTGAATAGATTGAATTGGCCTTGGCTGCCTCATTCATTGTGACCAAACTGGCTTGATCCCGCTGTGCAAGATTGGTGACAATATTAGAAAGGTCCTAAAGCTCCTACACACCAGCAGGAGCTTATACGTCTTTCTATTTATATAGAAGCATATATAAAAGCATTTGATACCATTTCTTGGCACTATATTTCTTTGTCCTACAAAGGTTGTACTCCTTCAGCCTCAATCCGGTACTCGGGCTTCCAATCTTCTCGGTTTCCTGTCTGCTTAGGAACTCGAGAGGAATGCCCTCTTTCACCACTCATACTACATTTTGCTCTTGAGTCCCTGGTGATTCGCACTTGTGAGGATATTAAGGGGGTAGAAAAAGAGCCTGTTTATGAAAAATTGTCACTGATAATATTCTTTTTTTACTATCTTGTCCCTGGCGGACTCATTACTTTTCTTGTTCTGGGTCTTGGGCAAATTTGCATCATTTTACAGTCTTAAGATTAACCAAGCTAAGGCAATGGCTAGGGATGTCTTGCTGAATCCCACAACCCGGTCTATATTGCAGTCCTCATTTTCCTTCACATGGCCACGCATCTTCACTAACTCAGGGTTCACTTAACACCTTCTTATGAGGTATATCAGATCTTTGATTCCCCTTCTTTGTTTCTGGTCTCACATAGGCAGTTTGTGCTGCCTTTCCCGTTTCCACCCACAGTATTGTGTGTATTGCAAAATAAGGTTCTCTTGTTCATCTGGTATATATAAAGACACAAATATAGTTGGGGCTTGGGGGTTCCCCATCTCCTTCATTATTATAGCATAGCACAGATGGCTCCACTTACTCGACTTCATTCTATTACTGAAAACCCCTATCTTGGTTTTGTTAGACCGGATAGACTATTGTAATGTAACATTGTCATCCCTGCTTTGGCTCCCAACCCCTTTACCAACCAACCTCTTTAGCTCTGACCCTGGCTCGTCCTGTTTGATTGTGGGACTCTTATCAAATACTCGAGTGGCCTGGGGGAGAGAACAAGTGGGAGGGCGGAGCCTAGACATGGCGGCGTCGGAGAGCACGATGTGAGTGCTCTCCGATAATCTCATTCCCGACCACCCCGAGACCCTCATGAAGTGAAGCCCTACCTGATTGTGGAGGGACCTGGGGAGCGAGCGGCAGAAGCGGAGAGCGGAGCGTGTACGGACATCCGGGAGGTGAACTTGCTGGGGAGATCCAGCGCAGATGCCGGGTTGCCGGGGAAACGAAGCTGGGAGGCGTGAGCCGCAAAGGACGACTGGGAAGTAGAGACGCCGGCCAGTTCCCTCGTGGAGAGGTAGTGACAGGTCGGCTCCCCTGGCACCACATGAGTGAAAACCCGTGCGGCTAGAGGAGGAGAGATGCTGCAGGAGTAAGGGGCCAGCTACGGAGGACCCCTGGAGGGAAAGTGGATGCTGGCTGGCGCCCTGATGTGACAGGGTGTTGCCGGCGTATAGCTGCCTGTACCCCCTGGACGGCTGTTTGACCCTGGGGCAGGGAGACCCATAAATACCAGACGAACCACCCTCCTTCCCTGAGTCGACTTCTAAGGACCGAGAAAGGAGGAGGAAAGAAAGAAAAACAGTATCGGAAACTCTGAGGAATCCCCCCCCAGGACTGAGCAGCAGTGAAGACCTCCCACACAAGTATGGAGTCACCGTCCTGAGAAGGGAAGGGTGAGTGAAAAATGCTGGGAGCTTATTGTGTGGTGAACCCCTGAGTGATTTAGGCTACTAAGGGGTGAAGGAGGGGGAGGATTCCCAGGGGTTTGAAGATAAGAAGAGAGGAGGCCCAGGTGCCCTAGGAGAGTAAAGGTTATAGGAAAAATTGCAAGTCTACCAAGATATTTAAAGGATATGAAGAATAAAGGTCCCAAGGGAGCAGGGCCCAAAGGGTCCCAAACAGGAACAATAAAGAAATATACATCATATGGAAATACTACGCCAGAAAGGGCCCAAGGTATAAAGGGGGAAATGGACACTAGTTCAGGAAGTAGTCCTAGATTATCAATGGGCTTGAATAGCAGCAGTAGCCAACAAATAGTGGATGGCCTGGGAAGGAAAGGATCTGAAGGTGAACTACAGGTACCAAATAAGAAGGAGATGACTGAAATGTTTCAAAATCTGGAAAAAACGATAAAACATGAAATGACAGCTATTCGAAACGATTTAGGACATCTGCTAGCAAGAATGGAAGAAACGGAGGAGAAAGTTAAAACCCAGGCCCAGAACATAGATAATCTAAGGAAAAAAATAAGCCAATTAGAAAATAACCAGAAAAAAATGATCTATAGGATGGAAGTTCAAGAAAATAAAGAAAGAAGGTGTAATCTTAGATTACGAGGAATCCCAGAGACTGCTAAAGGGGAAACATTATACGAACTAGTTAA
This sequence comes from Staurois parvus, assembly GCF_062004578.1. NCBI lineage: Eukaryota > Metazoa > Chordata > Amphibia > Anura > Ranidae > Staurois > Staurois parvus. The sequence goes on along the minus strand of NW_028317880.1, from coordinate 356,725 downwards.
AAAAATTCTAAACTCCATAAGAGATAGACCTGAAACAGATGGGATCAAGTTAGACGGAGTATTTAGAATAGGAAAGTTCAATCAGGCTACCGAGAAGGAAAGACCGAGGGACATAATAGTCCAGTTCCAAAAATTTGGGGTCAAAGAGGAGATCTGGAAGAAGACCAAGGGAAGATCATTAATTAAGTTCGGAGACTTGAGTATCCAAATTTATGCGGACTTAACAGTAGAGACCCTAAGGAAAAGGAGATCCCTGAAACCCCTGTTGGAGCAGATGAGAAAACAGAATGTGCAGTATAGATGGGGTTCCTCAGCATTTCTAACTGGCTGGAAAAATGGGGTTACAGCGTATTTGCGATTTCCGGAAGATTTAAGAGATTTTTGCGATAGACTGGACTTGCATAGAATGGAGATAGCTGGGTGGGAAGAAGAAAAAGAAGACAAAGGAAATATAACTAATGCAAGAAAAGAGGACTGGCAGCACGTGGGGGGAAGGGGGGAGGGAGAATTAAGTAGAGACCGAGTTTTTTTTTTTTTTTTCTCTCTCCACTCTCTCGCCACTGGCCTTCCTCCTCAGGAGGTCGTGAACCGCTTAGAGGATACGGTTAAGGGTGGGAGGTAAAGAGTAAAGACTCTCGCTGAGTCTAGACTATAGAGAGAGGGAATCGGGTGGCTCGGAGATGAGGTGAGCCGTACATAGGTGGAGCTTACGCCCTAAATTTTAATCAATGGTGGAAATGGATCCACAAATGATTTGTAGGCAGCTTATATGCCTAAAAATGGGAAGGGGAAAAAAAAGAGAGGGTGGGAGGGGTGGTAGGAGGGGGGAAGGGGGGGGGTGGGGCTAATATTCTGCAAGTCATTTGGGCCTAATAGGAGGAGACGAATTAGAAGAGAGATAATAAAAATTAAGAAGGATGGATGAAATACAGTTTATAACATATAATGTGAATGGGTTAAATTGCCCTGGGAAAAGATTCAAGTTGTTTAAAGAGCTACATCATAGGGCAACGTCAGTGGTATTTTTGCAGGAGACACACTTTGAGATAGAATCTAATGTGAAACTAAAATCCAAATATTATCCTACATGGTATTATGCCGACTCTCCAACTAAAAGAGCAAAGGGGGTGGCAATAGGATTGGCAAAAAATATGAGGTTTGAGCTGGAAGATAGAAGGACTGACCCGGAAGGGAGATTCCTGTTTTTGAAAGGTAAACTACAGGGAATTGAATGCACACTAGCCAATATATATTGCCCCAATAAGAAACCTGAGATCTTTCTAAAGGGTCTGTTAAAAAAATTGATAGATTTTAAAAAAGGGCGTTTGATAATAGCAGGAGATTTAAACCTCTGTATGGACCCACAGATGGATGTAACCTCCCTTGTGCAGAGAGAAGGGGGTAGGTCCCTGAGAGCTTTGAGGAAGGTGATCCACGAATACCAACTGGTGGACACCTGGAGAATAATGCATATGAAGGACAGAGACTATACCTTCTTCTCTAATGCACACGAGATGTATTCGAGACTGGATTACATCTTAATAGATCATCAACTCATTGAAATGTTGGTTAAAATAGAAATAGAGACAAGAACTTTTTCGGACCATGCCCCAGTTGTGATGAAAATGGGATGGGGAAAAAGGTGGACGGGAGGTTTAGGTTGGAGGTTAAATGAGGCTTTACTCTTTGATGAGGATATTGTGCAGAGGATCAGTGAAGAGATTAAGGTATACTTCCAGGAGAATGAAACGCAGGAAGTATCGACAGCTACAGTATGGGAAAGTCATAAGGTATATATAAGAGGAATCCTGATTGCGATGGGAGCAAGGAAAAAAAAGGAAAGAAGAGAGAGGGTTAGTGGACTCTTAAAGGAAATCCTGGAATTGGAGTGGATACACAAGAAAAAAATAACAATAGAAACAAGACAGAAGTTAAGGGATAAAAAAGATGAATTAGAGAGATTGATGGATGAGGAGAGGAGAAGAGTATATAATAAAGTATTAAGTGAAAGATATAGATGGGGTGATAGACCAGGAAAATACTTAATGAGAGCCCTGAATAAGAAAAAAAACAGAAATTATATAGAAAAGATAAAAAGCCCTAAGGGGGAGATAGCCCACTCAACTAAAGAAATCATAAAAGTATTCACGGAGTATTATAGAAAGTTGTATAACATCAGCCCCCAAGGAACATCAAAAGAAATTAGAGAAGGTATTAATGAAAAAAGGAGGATATATTTAAAAAATGCGGGATTGCCAAAGCTTAGTGAAACACAACTGAACTCCCTGGAGGTAGAAATCTCTCAGGAAGAAATAGAAGTGGCATTGAGAAGTACAGGGGGAGGGAAAAGCCCAGGCCCGGATGGTTATACCGTTAAGTATTATAAAAAATTTAGTGAAGTACTGTTACCAAAGTTAAAGAAATATATGAATGACTTGGGAGACGGGATGGAGGTGAGGAGGGAATCCCTTCAGGCCCATGTAGTTCTCATCCACAAGGAGGGAAAGGATCCCTCTCAGTGCTCTAGTTACAGACCCATTTCCCTATTAAACACAGATACTAAGTTGTACGCAAAGGTCCTAGCAAACAGGCTGAAAGATCTAATGCCCGATTGGATCCATGGAGACCAGGTGGGCTTTGTCCAGGGGAGAGAGGGTAGAGACAATGGTTTGAGAACTCTGATGCTTATCCAGAAAAGTAGAAAAGGGAAAGCCCCGGTGGTGCTCTTGTCGATCGATGCCGAAAAGGCGTTTGATAGAGTGGACTGGGGCTTTATGATAGACAACTTGGAAGGGTTGGGGATTGGAGAGAGAATGCGAGAATGGATAGGTAAACTATATAAGGAGCCCACCGCAATCATTACGGTAAATGGGGAGAGGTCGGAATCCATTGGGATGTCCAATGGAACAAGACAGGGATGTCCATTGTCCCCCTTGCTGTATGTATTGACATTGGAACCCCTGCTGTCAATAATAAGGAATAGTGGAGCGGTAAAGGGAATCCAGATAGAAAATATAGAACATAAAGTAGCGGCCTTTGCGGACGACCTACTGTTTTATGTAGGCAACCCCCGAATATTACCAAATATAATGAAGATTCTGAAGGAATATGGGGAATTATCTAATCTAAAAATTAATCCAACAAAAACTGAGATTTTGAATATTAATATACCAAAGAGCGAAAAAGAAAGGCTACAAAAAGAATTCCCCTTTATTTGGAGAGAAAAAGATATAAAATACCTAGGCATAAAACTCGCTACCTCATATAAACAACTGTATAGATTAAACTATATTTCTCTGATAAATGAGATTAAGGACGAACTAAAAAGATTAGAAGGAGGAAATCCATCATGGTTAGGACGTATGAACCTAATTAAAATGGTAATTATACCTAAAATACTCTATAGATTTCAAATGATCCCGATTAAACTCCCAGAGGTGTTTTTTAAGATAATGAGAAAAATGTTAACAAGATATATTTGGAGGAATAAAAAACCAAGAGTATCATATGAAACACTAAGTAGGACTAAAGAGAAAGGGGGGATGGGACTACCTGATGTCAAGAGATATTATAAAGCAGTAATGTTAGCAAGAATTTATGATTGGACTTTTAATCATAAGGGGAAAAGCTGGGTTAAAAATAGAGAATGATATGAGTGGAATTAATCTGAGCAAGATGATATGGGTTCCAGCACACTATAGGAGAACCAAAGAGGGCACAAGCACTTACACTTTAACTGTCTTAAGGATATGGGACAACTTACATAAACACATGAAATGGGAATTCAACTCTATATTAATGCCTCTTGCAAACACGGAATTCTTCCCTCCGGGAAAAGATGAGATATCAGGGAGATGGATTAAAAAGGAAGATATCCAACTGAGAGATGTATTGGTAGAGGGGGAATTGAGAACATTTAGAGAATTAAAAGAGATGGTAGGAGATATGTTTAGTAAAATAGATGAGTGGAAATATCATCAATTAAAATGTTTTATAGGAACTCTCCCAAAACCCTTGAGATTAAAAAAGGAATGGAACATGTTTGAAAGGCTATTAGAAACACGTAGAGACGGGAAACACGGAGTTACAAAAATGTATAGAATACTCACAGAACTAGACACAGACACAAAGTTAAATTTTATAACAAATTGGGAAAGAGATATGGAGGTGGTGATAGATGAAGATCAACAGAATAAGATATTTAGACTGGTTCACGAGAATGTTAGTATGAGAGATGTTGAGATTAACTATAAATGTTTGACACGATGGCATATTACACCGAGCACTGAGCACAGGATGAGGGGGGAGAATTCAAACATGTGCTGGAGAGGATGTGGGGAAGAGGGCACGATGTTTCACATATGGTGGCAATGTCCAAAAATTCAGGTTTACTGGAAGACAATAGTTAAATTAATAGAAAAAATAACTGGAAATGACATAGGACTAGACCCAACCATTTGTCTCCTACATAGTGTTGAAACAACAGTGAATGAATATAAGGAATCAGGTATATGGCACTATTTAAGTGCTGCAAAAGGGTTGATCCCCAAGTATTGGCGGAAGGTTGAGATACCAACGGAGGAGGATTGGATCAATAGGGTAAACCAGATTAGCAGAATGGAAAAATCTTATCATATTCAGGAAGATAGGATGAAAATATACTATTCACGATGGGAAAAATGGGAAAAATCGGAAATGAAAGAGAAATATAGAAAACTCTAATCTAGGAAGTTATCCGAAGTTACTGGGCCTAGAGAGGTTTGAGATCTTGCAGAGGGTAGGGGGGGGGAGAAGAGGGGAAATGGTGGGGAGGGAGGGAAGGGAATAGAAAAGAGGTAAATAGAAGGGACAGAGTAGAAATGTATGGATATTTATATGTATTGTGTCTCTTCTTATGGATTTTTGTAATAATATGACAAATTTATAAATATTTAAATTAAAAAAAAAAAAAAAAAAATACTCGAGTGGCCTCATTTCCCTATCTTCCATTCTTGGACCTGGTTCACTGCCCATTGCTCCCTCTGGGTCTTGAGGCCCCAACCTAATTCCGCTGGTGGACCCAAAAATGTTTTATCAGTGTGTATTTCCTTCTTAATTCTTCTTGATCTTTTGACTATTTGAGAAAAATATGAGACACCTTCACAGAAAATCTTTTGGTAAATCTAACTCCGACATTTTGTTCAATCACGTCTTTAACGCTTACCTGCTTTGAAAGCAAATGTTGTACCGACCAGCACTCCCCGGGCCTCATCTCGCTTCTATACGCATCTCTCAACTCCTCTGCCCTTTCTCAAACAACAGCTTATATGGCAGGCTGGGAGCGGGAATTGGGAGTAACTTTTCCGGAAAAAGACTGGAAGGTAATTTGGTACTCCACAGCTACATGCTCCCGGTATGTGATAGCACAGGGAAATTCCTATAAAGTCCTCATGCGCTGAAATCTTACTCCGGCTCGCATCTCAAAATTTTTTTCTCAGTCACTCCACTTGTATCAGATTGTATTGTAAGCGTTCTGTCTCCCTTTTATTTTGTAAAATACCATGCAAACTGTGGGTGATTATATAAATTCTGTATTAAAATTATCATAAAGGTCTGACTCAGTAGGAATAATTTAACACCTCTGCAATGAGACCACTGCTTCCCTAGAAAGAACAGGGACCCAGTCTGTTTCAGGCTCTCTGGGCAGGAATACACAATGGCTCACCTATGGTGGACCTGCCTGAAGGTCCGCAGACTGTGGATTACGGTTTGTACACTGACTGATACACTTCTGCACTGTAATCTAAAGAAGGACCCGGTTGAGGCCTTGTTAAATAAGCCCATACAGGCAGTACGCAAAAAGCAGGCCTGAGTAATCACCTTCCTTTTCATTGCCACTAAACAAACCATTGCTCACTCCTGGAAGTCTCCCTCTCTTAGCCTTCAGGAAGGTAAAACCCGCCTGAATAGCATCATGGTCAATGAAAAATTTACAGCTATATTGGAAGACAAATATGACAAATTTTTGAAAATCTTGTCTCTATGGATAAATTACTGCAGTTGTGAGCTCCCCTCCTCATATTTAGAAGTGGAGTTAATGCTAGTGTGAGACTTTTTTTTCCTTGCGTTCTCTCTTTTCCATCTCCATCACCTCATTCCCTTCCTGTAACCCTTTATCTTCTGGTTAGAAAACATCCACATCCTGGGTAGAAAGGCCTCTCCTCTGTCAGCAGTTACATACTGGGTCCCTGTTCTTTCTAGGGAAGCAGTGGTCTCATTGCAGAGGTGTTAAATTATTCCTACTGAGTCAGACCTTTATGATAATTTTAATACAGAATTTATATAATCACCCACAGTTTGCATGGTATTTTACAAAATAAAAGGGAGACAGAACGCTTACAATACAATCTGATACAAGTGGATTAGGTGGGCCCTGTGTGTAGAGTTTGCAAGCTAAAGAGAAGGAGGGAATGGGACAAAGAGGTAATAGCAGTGAGGGATGAGCTGATGGAGAAGGTTGACGTACAGTTTTTAGGTGGAGGCAGGGTAGGCTTCAATGAATAGAGGAGTTTTCAGGGATTGCCTAAAGGTGCACAGAGTGGGAGATAACTGGACAGATTGGGGTAGGAAGTGCCAGAGGATTGGGAGAGGTTCTGGGGAAGTCCTGGAGGTGAACATGGAAAGTGGTGACAAGGGAACTAGCGAATAGAAGGTCTTGGGTGGAGTGCTGTGAATCTAGCAGAAGCATTCATAATAGACTGAAGGGAGATAGCATGTGTAGAGATAGGCCAGTAAGAAGAGAGTTTCAATAGTCAAGGTGGGAGATAACCAGGGAGTGAACACTATAGCTCTGTAATCAGCAAAGCTCATACTCTCCACTATGTGGAGAGCTCTGACTTGTCATAGGCATGTTGGACCTCTGCAAAAGGATCATTACTTCCACTAGAAAGCAAGGTTCTCACTCTTCAGCATTCTGGCAGGACACAGGCCTTTTACACAGGCTCCTTTAGAAAGAATATGAACACTGAATACCTTTTGATTGGTGCACATGGAATGTAATAAAATGACAATGTATTCAAGTTTGTATTCTTAATTTAACAATGTACCTTCTTTTGCTTTCAGCCTCCTAAAAAAAAAAAAAAAGAACTCTGAGTTCCTTTGTTTTTGCAGCTATGATCTGACTTGTTAGAGGGGGCGGGTCAATGTTCATTCTCCATACTCCCACTGTATGTAGGAATGTAGACACTCACCCTTGCTTGCTCCCGAGGTGGAATAGAGACTAAGATCCTCATTCATCTTGGGAGCAAGCAAGAAAGGGTTGCTACGTTACTAAATACAGTGGAACCACGGAGAATGAACGTTACCCCCCCAAACTGGAAATCAGATCACAGCAGCAAAAACAAAAGTATTTGGAAATTTAGAGGAGACAGAGCAATGGAAGGTTCTTTTTAAAATTTTCACCCAGGGGACGTGGCCTGGCGCATGGAGTAGTATCAGCGTCCATGCTGAGCTCCCGACCCGGTCCTCCATAATGGGCACTTTCTCTCCCTCATGGGCTTCTGTATACACCTCACATGGGGAAGAGCAATCTCCGGACCCCCCAGAGAGCAACGGGGAGCTGGTCCAGTGGCAGTATGAGCTGGTTCCTCACTCGATCCGTGGGCGAGGCCTCAGGCGCTCTGGCCGTCAAGATGGCGCCAGCACCTCTTCCCTCCTCATCCCCCCATGGATACAAGACACCAGGCAGATGAGGGGGAAGGTTAGCCCTCAGGGCTCTGTCTCTCTCTCTCCGTCTGGGGACTCTTCCCAAAAAGCTCAGCAGGCCCAGGGCACACAGATCCCACAGCCCCCCCCCAGCATCTCTCTGCTCTGAGGATGGCTGGGATCTGCAGTCCCACATGAAATCCCTGCACACCTACATCAAATCCCTTCCTACAAAAGGCAGATTTTGAACAATGTGTGAAACGTATTGAAAGCACATACAAACAGGAAATTTCTGATCTTAAACAAGATATCTGTGTGCGTATGGAAGAGACTGAAAATACCGCTGACGGCCTGTGTAACGCTTTACAAATCCACAAAGAGACCCTTAACTCCCATACGGTTCTTATACAACAGCTCATGTACCAACAAGATGACATTGAGAATAGGAACCGCCGTAACAATATCCATAGCAGGGGTATACCCGAATCCATTGAACCTAAAGATTTGGCCGCGGCAGTTACCACCATCTTCTTTCAACTACTCCAGCAACCTATAGACACCTACATTGAGTTGGACCGCATACATCGCACGATGGGCCCAAGACGTCCTGATCCATCTTTTGTCCGTGACACTCTATGCAGGGTCCATTACTTTAAGGTCAATGACGCCATTATGCGTCTGGCTAGCACGCAGGACACCATCCTATTCAATAAAGTACCGGTGATGCTCCTCCCTGATCTTTCCCGCCAGACTCTAGCTATGCGCATGGCTCTGCGCCCTCTCACTCAGATGCTGCAAGAGAGGCATATCTGCTACCAGTGGCGGTTCCCGTTCCAGCTTCACGCCTCACAGAACTGTAAATCTGCCCATTAACGCACCCTTGGAGACCTGCCTGCATTTCAGTGTGTTCGAGCTGCCCCAGGTGTCCCTCCAGGACTGGCCCCTTCAACTTCTGACCCCAGGCCTCCCTTTTCCTTCTTCCTGGCAACGGTCCAATCGGAAGAAGAAGTGTTCCAGATCCTCCTCTCAACAGATCCCGGAGGGATAACTCCTTATCTACGTGAATTGGGAGGCCTCTCCTTTACTCCTTTTTCTACAGTTTCTACACATTCTGAGGGTTACCTCTGTTGGTTCAGTAGCTTGTATTTGGGCCTTTTATTTGTGCCTGTTGGTTTTCTGGTTTTGTTTTAGGTTCTGAGGCTGTGGCCTGTGGCTAATCCTTGGGTATCGCCACCGCAGCTTTCCCGTGACGGGCGAGGACGCCTTTGGCCCTAGCCTTAGGGGCTTTGGGCTCTTCCTTGTTTGTTTTATCCACACCCCATCTTTACCATACTTTGTTCATTTTTATTTGTTGGGGGCGGGGGTTTATTTTCTCATGCCTGTTTGAGGGATTATTGAAATATGTGTTGTAGAGGAGGTCGCCCTTATTTATGGGTGACCTTCCTCAAGTTACCATTTGCCTGTGGGAGGACTGGGTCGGGATCAGATACATGCACCTTTGACGTTCCCCTCCTAGGCCTTCAGTGTACTGCGTAGTATTACACTGTATGTTATTTTGACAGCTCGCCTGTCTAGTAGTTTTTCCTTCTCCTTTTTTCTCTTTTTATCTGTTCTTCTCTTGACTTCTCCCCCTTTTTTCTTTTTCTTCTCTGGGGTTGGGGGCGATTCGGCAGAGCTCTTTTGGTGTCACACTTTTTACCAATTTGTTCCCCCACAACCAAATATGACTCTGATAAAATCTTCTTCTATTAATTGTAGGGGCTTTAACACTCCGGAGAAGCGGAGCCAGATGCTCTACCATTTCCATAAATGTGGCACGCAGATCTTACTACTCCAGGAGACTCATTTTCGCTCTGATGGTATTCCAGTCCTCCACAATCGTTACTATAATCAGTGGTATCATAGTACTAATCCACAAACTAGGTCTGGGGGGGGTGTCGGTAGCCTTTCATCATACCTTCGGCCCGGAGGTCTTGGACTCCTTAATTGATCCAACTGGTTATTACCTCTTCCTTAAATAGAAATACCAAGATTTTGTTTTTACAGTGGCAAACATCTACGCTCCCAACCTCGATCAGGCTCCGTTTCTTACGGAGGTCCTTTCCCAGCTGTCCGCTTTTGGGGGTTCCTGTCTCATTGTCGGAGGGGACTTCAATGTAGCTCTCTCTCCAGATTTGGACACTTCAGCGGGTAAGTCTTCTCTTTCCTTCTCGAACCTTTCTCAAATTAAGTCACGCTTGCATGACTTACACCTAGTGGATGTTTGGCGTATTCAACATCCTTCGGAGCGAGACTATAGCTATTACTCTGCAGCTCATGCATCATACAGGCGTATAGACTATTTCTTTGTCTCACAGTCTTTGCTAGATTGGCCGACTTCATCCTCTTCTTGTGTCACTTCTTGTGGTCGGACCACGCTCCAATCCATTTTATGATTCAAGACAGGCCATGTCTGTACATCGTTTTTCGTGGCGCCTGAACGACACCCTACTCAAAGATTCTCTCTGTATCGCGGAGATAGAGAAGACTATCCAGGACTTTATTTTGGATCACACAATGGACACTACCGGCTCTCTTACTCAATGGGAGACCCTCAAATGTGTTCTTAGAGGGGTTCTTATTAAACATGGCTCTCACCTAAAAAAAGGCTCGTACGACGGAGATGTGTCGATTATTTTCGCTTATTGCACATTTGGAAAAGTCCCACAAACGTACGTTAGACCTGGTGCTTGCGGTAGACCTATCCAACGCACACAGAGATTTACTCCAACTTTTAGATTCCTCCTCCCTTATTGCGCGAGACAAAGCAGGCAACACCCATTACTCTTTAGCTAACAAATGTGGCCAACAGTTGGCGCGTGTACTACAGCCTTGTCCATCCCGTTGTCCGATTCAATACATCCAGGCGCCTGATAATTCTAAACTCACAATAAGGAAATCTGTTCTGCGTTTGAGCGCTATTATTCTCAACTGTATAATCTCTCCTCGGCAAATCCTGATATCCCCCCCATTTCCTTCCTGATGGCTATGTCCCAATATATTGTGGAGACGACGTTACCTGTCCTTAATGCCCAAGACGCTTTGGATCTAGAGGAGCCCTTCTCAGTTTTTGAAGTTCTTGGGCCAATTAGGGCCCTGAAAAATGGTAAGTGCCCGGGTTCAGACGGATTCACCCCTCACTTTTACAAAACATTCGCCGCCCAATTGGCTCCGCTTCTGGCCTGAGCGTTTAATATCATCGACGATTCGAATGTGCCTTCATCAGCCTTTCCGTCCGCTACCATTTTGCTTATCCCTAAGCTGGGTAAAGACCCTTCTAATTGCAGTATTTATTGCCCGATTTCTCTACTTAACCTGGACGAAAAGCTTTTTGCGAAACTTTTAGCGAACCGTCTTTCCCCTTTTCTACCAACCTTGAGCCATCACGACCAGGTCGGCTTTGTTCAGGGTCGCAAAGCACAGGATAATACTTCCAAAACGATTCATCTTATCTCTTATATCAAACAGCATGGTTTAAAGGCTTGCCTTCTCTCATTTGATGCCGAGAAGGCGTTCGATCGCGTGGACTGGTGCTTTCTCCGTCTTAATGGTTTGGGCTCACGGACCCTTACTCGGACTATGTCCCTCTACTCTTGCCCCTCAGTGTCTGTCCTGGTTAATGGTACGATTTCCTTGTCCTTTCCCATATCGAATGGGACCAGACAAGGATGTCCCCTCTCGCCTCTTCTCTTTATTTTAGTAATGGAACATCTCGCGCGAGCCATACGAGCTAACGACTCTATACTGGGCATATATACTTCCTCCGTGCACCACAAATTATCCTTATATGCCGATGACCTGCTAGTTTACCTTTAACAACCACTTGTTTCCCTCCCTTCTTTCCCACGAATTCCGTAGATTTGGTTCCTTCAGTAACTTTAAACTTAATATCTCTAAAACTGCGGCCCTCAATATTTCTCTACCTGCCCATGTACTGGCGAACCTTCGGCCTAATTTTTCGTTTCAATGGCGACCTAAGGCCATCACATATCTCGGGGTCCTGATTTTGGCTGATCTTAATGCTTTATATTCTCTTAATTATTTACCCTTACTTTCACGTATTCGAAAAGATTTGGCTACATGGGGCACTTCAGCCCTTCCCTGGTTCAGCTGTATCAACACCCTCAAGATGGATACCTTACCTAAGCTATTATACGTTTTTCAAACGGTACCGATCACTGTTCCTAAGAGTTTTTTCCTCTCTTTATGCTCCATTTCGATTCGATTATTTATTTGGCACCGTGGGTTTTCTAGGTTAAAGCACAGGTTACTTACTTACCTGAAACTTGAGGGTGGAGTGGGTTTGCTGGACTTTGAGCTTTATTACAGAGCTGCGTTGCTGGCCCGGATGCTTGATTGGTTTCCTAGACCTTTTAATAAAGCCTCTTGTGTGATTGAACAAGATCTTTCTCAGATGGATCTTCAGGCATTAGCATGGGGGTACGATCGGGACTATCAGCGGTTTTCCGCCTTGTCTCCCTTGACCTTAGCTGTGCTGCAGTGGTGGTATAAATGAGGCATAGTTGCTTTCTTATCTTCCAATCCTTCTCCTTTGTCATCCATATTTGATAACACCACTCTTCCCCAAAGTTTGGACTCCTCTATTATTGGACCCTTTACACGTGCCTCCTGGCCCATAGCTCGGGACTTTATTTGCCCCCAATTGGGTCTTCCGCTCCTTCAAGGTGGGTCTAGGGACTGGTTGACCACTGTACACCTATCCTCATTTTGCAAGCATTTACACTCTTCCTCCAACATCCATCATCCACTTTCTAAGATTGGACGGCTGTGCTCCCTCCCTCAACCGCCGAGACACGTCTTTGCCTCTCTCTATAAAGTGCTCCATAATGCTCTTTATTCTGAACTCCCTTCCTACACTAAGGCTTGGGCTTGAGACCTAGGTAGAGAGGTGCCAATCCTATTACCCATCCCCTTCTTTTTTCTTTCTTCTCCTTCGAAGCCCTTTCCACTGACCCCTTCTTTTCTTTTTCCTTCTGTTTCCTCCCCCCCCTTTTTTTTCCTCAATTATGGTTTACCATCTTGGTTGTGCGGAGCTCTTTCATACTGGTCCATACATCGTGCCAGGGGATACCCCCCCCCCCCTGAAAAGTTATGTTTTACCTCTGTAATGGGTTATCGATCCTTCCCTTTTACTGTTATATTGCACTATTTTAATTTACCCACATGGATCATAACCACCTCTCTGATGTTTTTCTTTTGTTTATGTACTTGTTTTTTATACTTCCTATGCTGTTTGTTAAATTTACGGAAAATAATAAAGACAAATTTGCCTTTAAAATTTTCAGCCAAGATCCCTTAGATTCAGTGCCAATTTCATCCAAATCATCCAAATTTAGTGGCACAGGCACTCACTAAGAGATTAAATAATTACACAATAGTTTGCTGCTACACATTCCCAGCTGATATAATTGATTGCCACAAAAACTCAAACACAGAGAGATCGATATTGCAGCAGCTGCGTGCTACACTGATGAGCCCTGAAGAAGGAGGAATTCATAACTTCCAAAACACATTGGCTATTCATTTTTAATAAAAGACAATCATATAAACAACCACCTCATCAATTTATCCTTTTGTTTTTTTGTTTTAAACAGAAAACTTTAGTAAGTTTAACAATAAAATAAAACAAGCAGCGGTGCCTTGTCCTCATCAGAAACAGCAGATACATTGGAGAGAACATACAGCATAATTCAGTGTTACATAAAGTACAATAGAATGAACAGAGCATATAAGAACGTCTGGCCATAGGGTTCGGATTGTGCTAATTTCAACTACGATATAATGCACCTCAGAACAACTAAATAAAAGGGTATATATTGCATCTCAGCGCAGTTACCTAAAAGGGAGGATGAAAATGGAACAAGAAGGGGGGAGAGATAGAGGTAGGGGTCCATGGGGATATAATCCCTTACTGCACAGATCCAGCTATAAAGGATCAGCAATGCTTCAAATCAGTAGCTCAGTGATGGTCATTGTAGAATAAACCAGCTATAGAGTCAATTCCCTTGCATCAGCCCTCCACATCTACAAGGTAGGGGGGTTAGGCTCGATTTATCCTTCTTAGTGAGGTATAAAACAGTGTGAGAGCCTGAAAAGTGGAATTTTGCCAGTTGCAACTTTACATTTCTTTCATCGTGCTTTTTTTTACGTTTCCAAGCAAATTTTAATCAGAATGCAAAATGTAATTATATTTGCAATAGGCCGTAAATGTCACATCTTTGTAATGACTGATATGTGCTTTTACTGTTTTTCCCCATCTTTTACTATGCTCATTTATCCACTAGTTTAGTTTGTTGCTTTTACACTGTCTGTTGGGAAAAATGCCAACATACAAATATTTCTTGAACAATGTTCATTCTGTCTGCCAGGTGCTGCCATAAACATGACTGCTGTTATGGAATTGCAGAGGAACATGGATGTTTGCCCAAGTCTGACATTTATGAGTGGAGTTGTACTGATGACACATTTATCAAATGTGGTAACTATGTTACATAAATGTATTAATGTGACTTTTTATTTTTGTGTACTATCAGTATTATAAGTCCAAATCCAAAAAAGTTGGGATGCTATGTAAAACCTACATAAAACAGAATCCAATGATTTACATATCTCATAAATTTACATTTTGATCACAATAGAAAATAAAAAGCATATTTAATAATCAAACTGAGAAAATGTACCATTTTAGCAAAAAAAAAGGCAGGAACGCCAAAAAAGATCAGGGCAACAAAAAGCTGGCAAAGTAAGTGGCACTAACAAAGAAGAGCTAGACAAACTTATTGCATCTAATTAGGTTAATTGGCAATAGGTTAGTAACAGGGCTGGGCAAAAAAAAGAGCATCTTAAAGAGTGGGAATGTCTCAGAGGTAAAGATGGGCAGAGGTTCACCAATCTGTGAAAAGCTGCATCTAAAAATTGTCAAACAATTTCAGAAGAATGTTCCTTAACATAAAATTGCAAAGACTTAAAATTTATCATCATCTACAGTACATAATATCAAAAGATTCTGGGAATCTGGAGAAATCTCTGTGTGCAAGGAACAAGGCCGAAATGCAATACTAGATGCTCATGATTTTTGGGCCCTCAGATGGCAATACATTAAAAACAAGCATGATTCTGTGATAGACATCACTGCATGGGCTCAGGAATACTTCACAAGATCACTGTCCGTGGACACAGTTCACTGTGCCATCCAAAAATGCAAGCTACATAGTTCGTCTGGCTGAAAAAAGACAAAAGTCCATCCAAAGCTCTATCATGCATCACTATCTTCTCTAGGTTAAACCTAATTTAAAATGGTCTGTTGTAAAATGGAAAACTGTTCCTTGGTCAGATGTAACAAAATTTGGCATTCTTTTTTGGCAACCACGGGTGTCACATCCTCTGGATTAAAGAGAAGAGGGACCTTCCAGCTTGTTATCAACACTTGGTTCATAAGCCTGCAGCTCTGTGGAATGGGGATGCAATAATGCAAATGGAATTGCACTTGCATATCTGGAAAGGTACCATCAATGCTGAAAGATATAGCCAAGGTTAAGCGCAGCATATGTTCCCATCCAAACGTCTTTTTCAGGGCAGGCCTTGCATATTTCAGCAGGACAATGCTAAACCACATACTGCATTAATGTCAACAGCGTGGCTTCGTAGTAGAAAAGTCCTGGTGCTTAACTGGACGTCTGCAGTCCAGACCTTTCACCAATTGAAATTGGTATTTGGCACATTTTTAAATGAAAAATATGACTAAGAAGACTCAGGAATATTGAGCAGATAGAATCCTATATCAAGCAAGAATGGAACAACATTACTCAAAACACCAGTAATGGTCTCCTCAGTCTCCAGCCATTTACAGAATGTTAAAAAGAGGAGATGCTACACCATGGCAAACATGGCCCTGTCCAACCTTTTTAAAACGTTGCTGCCATTAATTTCCAAATTACTTAAAATCTTTTTAAAAATTATTATCTTAAAATATATTTTCTCAGTTTAACCACTTGCCCTCCTGAGGATTTACCCCCCTTCCTGGCCAGGCCATTTTTTGCGTTACGTCGCTGCGTTACTTTGACAATTGCGTGGTCATGCAATGCTGCACCCAAATGAAATTTACATCCTTTTTTTTCCCCATAAATTGAGCTTTCTTTCGGTGGTATTTGATTGCCTGTGTGGTTTTTATTTTTTTGCGCTATAAAGAAAAAGACCAACAATTTTGAGGGAAAAAAACTGTATTTTTGACTTTTTGCTATTAAACATGCCCATTAAAAAAATTTAAAAAATCTAATTTCATCATAAATTTAGGCCATATATATATATTCTGCTATACGTCTTTGCTAACAAAAATCCCAATATGTGTAAATTAAATGGTTTACGTGAAAGTTTTAGCATTTACAAATGGCGGTTTAGATACTGGAATTTTTTTTTTTAATTTTTACTAGCAACAGCGGCGATCAGCGACTTATAGTGGGACTGCGGCGGGCATTCTGACACTGGGGGGAACTGACTTGATATCACTAACATCCCCAGTAACACTAATACAGTGATTAGTGCTAAAAAAAAGCACTGACACTGTACTAAGGGCACTGGGCAGGAAGGGGTTAACATGAGGGGCAATTAAAGGGTTTACTGTGTGCTGTTTTACTTGTGCCTGTGCTGCACTGTAGTCACACTGCTTTGCATGGCAGTGCTGTGCACAGATATCCAAAGCAGTGTGCATGAGCTGACAGGGAGAACTGTATTGTTTACATACAGTTCTCCTCCTCATCGGAGATGCTCGGCAATCACCGGGCGCTGGCGAGTAATCACTGGCTGGGACCCAGTGATTGACAGCCACGGCGCGGGTAGGGCACGTGCACGCCCCCTACCTGGAAATGCACAATCTCGTATATATACACGTGATTTTGCACACCCGTGACGCCCTGTAGCGGTATATTTGCTATAGGGTGGTCAGGAAGCAGTTAAACATTTGATATATTTTATATTTTCTATTGTGGAAAAAATATGAATTTGAGATTTGCAAATCATTGCATTCTGTTTTTATGTGGATTTTACGCAGTGTTTCAACTTTTTGGGAATTGTGGTTGTAGGTTCAATACACTTTTATGAATCAAAGTGCTTAGTGTCACCTGTCTCATATTTTCCAGCTATTATGCTTTATACCACTCATTCCCAAACAGGGTTCTATGGAACCCAGGAATTCATGCAGGTTGCTGGAAGTTGCTTGACCTATGGCTGGTTGACTTCCCATTTGATGGTGTCTGCAGAGTTTTAGAGTCAATACCACTTTGAAGATCCAGCAGCATTGCACAAAATGTCTTTTTAGTTGTCTATAAGTAAGGTCTCTAACCACCACTGTAAAGAGGGTATTTTTTCCCACCCCCAGAAATAGCAATTTCACATTTAGGTCATATTTATGTTTGTGAACTGAACAGTTCTAGGAAACAATTAGCGTGCGATAAAATAAAATAGGTCAAATAACTCCTCTATCTTGGTGAAAGAAGTCTAAATAAGGAGCAGGCCTAAGAAGAGTTAGGAGTAGTGGGGAAGTACACCTAAGTCATTGGGTTCATTTTAAACTGAATAATACAGTGGGCATATGTAATCTTTGTAATTTTGTCTAAAGCAGAGCATGTTATGTGTGGGCTGCTTATGGAAAATATTTCTGTACGGTCATATGAAAGTGGTATTTTCTGACCACACACAGAATACATGCAGCAATTACAGTTCATTTTTCCTGCAAAACATGCATTTAGTGGCCTTAACCGGACATCCAAGTTCTTTATATTTTTATCATTTAAACACTAGAGATCTCTAAATAGTCTAACATGGTTATATATAGGGAGGAAGTGGCTTGACAGTTTATGTGGCACTTGTTTTCAGGGGTTATTTAAATAAGGTTTTGGTATTTCTAGAAATATATTTGACCTGGTTCACGTAAAATGTACCGAAAAATTTAATTGAAATACTTACCGTAATTTTCTTTTCCTGAAGAGCTCCATGGCAGCACAGCTGGATGAGGCCCTGCCTGATCAGGACGTAACTCAAATTTTTGACCCACCTCAGCCTAGGCATTCCGTAACTCGTACTACAAAACTGGGTGGGATTTGTGCTGCCATGGAGCTTGTCAGAAAAGGAAAATTGCGGTATTTGAATTAAATTTTCCATTTTCCTAATGGCTCCATGTCAGCACAACTGGGATTAAACTGGCCACACACGGGATGGTAATACAAAACCAATTTAATTTCAACTGGAAGCAGAGGCCAAGACACCCCTGCCAAAATCAGCAGTAATCAAAGCAGCAGGTTCTATACAATAATGAGTCATGAAGGTATGAACAGAAGACCATGTAGCCGCTTTGCAGATTGTTTCCTGGGAAATTTGGCTCACTGCAGCCCATGATGTTGAAACCCCTCTAGTGGAATGCGCTGTGACTACCTCAGGCACAGGCAACCCTCTTGTTCTGTAAGCTACAGAGATGGTCTTGACCAGCCATGTAGTGATTACTTGCTCTCGAGCCTTTCTGTGCACTGTTAGGGATGATAAAAAGATGATCTGACTTCCTGAACTCAGAAGTAGCGTCCACATAGTCTCTCAATGAATGACCAACATCCAATGGACTTGGGTCCTGGGAATGTTCTGAAAGGAGCATCAGGAGTGTAATATCTTGCGTTATGTGAAACCTGGAGTCAACTTTGGGTACGAATCTTAGAATTGGTCTAAGCACGACCCTATCCAGAAAGAACTAAAGAAAGGGTTCTTTAAACCCTAAGGCTGCTAGTTCTAAGACTCTTCTGGCTGATGTTATTGCCACGAGAAATGCTTTTTTCAGAGTAAGATGCCATTCCTCCAACCCTGCCTGGAGGAATTCCAATAAGTGGCAGACTCTCGGGGTATCAGTTCCAAAGCCAAGCCTGTTTGCAAATTTCATGAACTTGCTCCATATCCTGCTATAGGCTGTGTTGTTGCTGTCCTTTCTGGCTCTCATCAAGGTATCTATGACCTTGTCGAGCATCCTAGATTGATCAGCCTTTGCCTTTCAAGACCCAGGCCATCAGCCTGAGTTTCTGTGGAGCGGGGTGCCGAATGGGTCCCTGTATGAGGGTGTGTGCATGGTGCCACTGGAAGAGAGTATGGTTCTCTGATGTTCAATGAGTGGAGTATCAGGTACCAGGGACTCTTTGGCTAATCTGGTATTAATGATAGAACAGTAACCCTCTCCTGGTGTATTCTGCGCAGCAAGCTGAGAATCACCAGAATTGGAGGGAAGTCTTGAAATTCCATGCCATTGTCAATGCATCCACCACTATAGCTTGTGGGCGACTGATCCTGTAGAAAAAACATGGTTGTTTGGTATTCCCTGGTGAGGCAAACGGGTCTATCTCAGGAAGAAATGCCCATACCACTAGACTCCAAAAAACTTGGGGTGAAAGGACCCACTCGTCGTTGTCCAAACTCGTTCTAGATAGATAATCCACCTGGGTTCTCATTGCTGTTAGCAGTTGTAAGTTGGCTTGGGCCCATTCCATAACTGGAGTAACCTCCCTCAGGAGGGGTATGCTGTAGGTGCCCCCGTCTCAGTATGTAGGCTACTGCCGTTGTATTGTCCAACTCCATCAGAACAGGTGCACCCTGAATGAGTCTTTTGAAAGCCAGGAGTGCTTGGAATGCTGCCCTCAATTCTAGAATGTTGGAAACCATATTGACAGCCTGGAATGACCACTGGCCCTGGGCCCAGTGAACTCCACACAGAGTTCCCCAGCCCGCTTCGCTGGCATCCCATTGGAACACATGCTACTGTATCGCAAGTAACGAATGGCATTGTAGGAGAGTCTGCCGTCTCGACCACCATTCCGGGCTCATTCTCATCTGGGAAGTGATTTGTATCTTCTGCCCAAGATCCTCCAATCTCCATTGCTCTAAGAGCCCCACCTGAAGGGGACGTAAAGTCCATTGCGCTAATTTGTCTATCGGAATAGCCAAGTATGACCTTCCTAACAGCCGCATACATTCTATTGAAGGAAGATAGAGCCTCTTCTGGGCTATTGACAGCGTGTCCAGGATGCCTGAAATAGTTTCCTCCGGTAACGCCACTGATGCTGCCCGAGTGTTCACTTCTGTGCCTAGGTATACCAAGTTCTGGGTTGGCACAAGGTGACTACTCCTGGTTGATTAACCATCTGAAGTTCTCTAGTGTCTCCATGGTTAACTTCCAGTGTGACAGAAGCGTCTCTCTGTCTAGATTCCAGAATGAAGACAGGGAGATGTCATCCAAGTAGTGATATATTCGCACTCCCTGCGACCTCAGCTATGCTACTAGGGCCAGAAGAATCTTCGTGAATACTCAGGGTGATGTGGTCAGCCCAAAGGGTAGACATACATACTAGAAGTGGAGCTGCCCTACCGCAAACCGTAGAAATGTCTGGGGCTACCGTACATGGAAATATGCATTCTTGAGGTCCACAGATAGAAACCAATCCCCTGGCTGAATGATTTTCAGAATTGTCTGGAGAGATTCCATTTTGAATCTGTCTTTCTTGATATACATGTTGAGCCTCCTGAGGTCTTGCACCGGTCTCCACGTTCCCGACTTTTTCTGCACTAGAAATAGAAACGAGTAGATTCCAGAAAAACGTTCTTGCTGGGGTATGGCAACTATCATGTCCTGGTTGAGGAGGGTTTCTATGTATTTCCCTAAAACATCCTGCTTTTCTCTTGACAAAGGTAATTTTGTTGAGACAAAGATTCTGCAGGGATGCCTCAGGAACTTCCGAACTGGATGGTGAAAATTACCCAAGGCTCCTTTACCTCTTGTACCCACACTTGAGGGAACTTGAATAATCTGGCTCCCACGCAACAAGTGTTAGCCGGCAGATAGTCAAAAAGGCTTATGGGACTCCTGTCCCAGAGACGAAGTTAGTCTCCTCAACTTACGGTTTGCCGCCGTGTTAGACCATTGACGACGAAATTCTCCCCCTGGCCTGTAAGACTTAGCATCTCTATCTCTGGTCCTTGGTGAATTTTTGTATGCTGCACCTCTTCCGCGAAGCAGCCTCTGATCCTGGGGAATAAACCCTGACTACCCCCTGTGGCTTTTGCGATGGCAATGTCTAATTTATTTCCAAACAGGGACTGCCCTTCAAATGGTATTGTTACGGTGTGAGGTCAGTTTCAGAGACCAATTGCTACAGCAGTTGTAAGGCTTACCTGAAACCAGCAGGATTGGTCCACCAGCGGGTCACTCTAGGAATGACGCAGGCTCACCTGAGGTGTGGGGTTTAAGTATCCACCAGTCTTCACCAGAGCTCCTAATGGTGGAGATGGATTTGGCTGCGTGTGAATACCAGGTCTCAGTCTCAGGATCACCCCGCCAGGGAAAGGGCAAGCTGGAAACCAAGAGCAGATCAAACAGTTTAGGGATAAGACAAAAGCGGAGTCAGTCACAAGCCAAAAGTCGGTCACAAACGATATAGACGTCAGTAGTAAGGATGAGCGGGATATTGGCTGGAAGGCACAATAATCTGGCAAGGAGGAAGTGCATAGACATGGCTTTTATAGGAAGTTCATGGGAGGAGCAAGGAGTTCAAGGTTCAAGAGAAAACAAGGCACAAGGCAGGATTATCCAATGGATCAGGCAGAGTGTTGTCCAGCATCTCAGGTAGCTCAGTGAGAAGAGTTACTGCCCGACACAGTAGAAGTCCCAGGTTCAAGTCCAGGCCCTGACAGTACTCCCCTCCTCCCAGGATGTCCTCTGGATGTTTTAAGGCCAGGTTTGTGAGAAAAACTCTGGTGGAGCTCTCTTGTCAATCTAGAGGCGTGAACATTCTCCTCAGGCTTCCAAGAATTTTATTCTGGCCCATATCCTTCCCATTGAACCAGATATCGTAATTTGTTCCAAACGATCCTGGAATCAAGAATTTTCTCTACCACAAATTCTTCTTCACCCTCTACCTCAACAGGTGGAGGAGGTGGAAGAATTCTTCCAGGGAAAGGATTTTCCTGAAACTGTTTGAGTAGTGATATGTGAAAAACAGGGTGAATTTTCATACTGTCCGGAAGTTGTAAGCAAAAGGTGACTGGGTCGATTTGGGCAGAAATGTGAAAAGGACCCACAAACTTCTGACCCAACTTAGCAGATGTACCTTAAAATTCTTTGTTGATAACCAAACTTTGTCACCCACATGAACTGTAGCCTTTTTGTAATATTCCTGAGCTTCCCTCAAAGTCTCAATCAATTTCTCTTGAATCTCCCGCAATGTAGTTATTCTGTTGGTAACAGCAGGAATTGGAGTTGTGATAGGGAGATCAGGAATAAAAACTGGATGATAACTGGTGTTTAAGTAAAAGGGACTTTGAGAAGTGGAACTATGTTTAGAATTGTTGTATGCAAACTGCAGTGGGAAGACAGTCCACCCAGTCATCCTGAAGATAAGTGAAAAAGCATCGAAGATACTGTTCCATTGTTTGATTAGTTCTCTCAGTCTGACCATTAGACTGTGGATGAAAAGACAGATTGATTGTAACACCTAAGGCTGAGCAAAAGCTCTTCCAGAATTTTGAAGTAAACTGCACACCTCTGGCAGATACCACATCATCAGGGATTCCATGCAGTTTAAAGACTTCTCGAACCATCAGTTCTGCAGTCTGTTCAGCAGTGGGCACCCCCTTAACTGGAACAAAATGGACCATTTTTGTGAGACGATCAACAACTACCAAAATGGTGGTCATTCCTTTTGAGGGAGGTAAATCTACCACAAAATCCATAGAAATAAACCCCCCATGGTCTTGATGGAACAGGAAGTGGCTGAAGCAACCCCAAAGGAGAGGCTCGGGGAATTTTATTGCGTGCACAGGTCAAGCATGAGACCACATAATGTTTGACATCTTTCTTGTACCCTGGCCACCAAAAGGAACGAGATAACAGTTCTTTAGTCTTAGAAACTCCAAAATGCCCAGCAAGTTTGGAATCATGAACCAACTTGAGAGCTTCCACCCGAACAGATTCAGGTACCTAAAGTCGATGTCCTTGAATCCAAAAGCCATTCTTATAAGTCAGGTTAATGTCCTTAGGTGGATGATTGAGAAGTGGGTCATTCTCATACCCCTCTTTAAGAAGATTCAAGAATGCCTTAGGACTTGTGGCCCCTAGAAAGTTCTTTTGAGGTATTGAGGCAAGATTGTGCAGTCAGAGTTGTTCTCCTGGAGAGGCCCAGACGACATCCATGATAAGGCATCAGCCTTACCGTTTCTTGACCCAGGTCGATATGAGATAATAAAATTGAACCTGGAAAAGAACAGTGACCAACGTGCTTGTCTAGAAGACAATCTCTTGGCAGAATGGATGAATTCTAGATTCTTATGATCCGTGAAGACAGTCACAGGATGCTTAGCCCCTTCCAACAGATGCCTCCATTTGGAAAAAGCTTCCTTAATTGCCAGCAACTCCTTATTCCCAATGTCATAATTCTTTTCAGCTGGTAACATCAAACGAAAAAAAAATGCACAGGGATGAAGCTGCATTTTTTCTACTCGTCGCTGAGAAATGATAGCTCCCACGGCAGAGTCTGAGGCATCCACTTCCACAATAAAAGGTAGCTCAGGATCTGGATGTACCATTATTGGTGCAGAAGTGAAAAGGGTCTTTAGCTTACTAAAAGCAGTTTGCGCCTCAGTTGACCATGCAAAGGGCACTCCTTTCTTTGTCAGTTGTGTAATTGGTGCTATTACTTTAGAGAAGTTTCTTATGAATTTCCTATAAAAGTTGGCAAATCCAATAAATCGATAATAAGTGTAATAACTCCTGCGCTATTAGCCAATTACACGCTAAGCAGTCAGCACTCAAGTGCCACAACCTAGGCACCAAACACGATAAAAAACAGAGTCTAATAGTAGTGCAGCGCTACAAATACATGTGCATAAAGCATAATAATAAAAACATAGGTGTTCGATGGGAAAATCAATGCCAATATAATACCCCTTGCAGAACCTCATGCATAAGAGGGGGTCTCTCCTAGTGACACATACAGCCCCAAATGAGTGAGTCCCAAGTAGGTAAGTGTCCTATAGGTGAAACAGCATAACACACTCAGAAAACTCTTCATGCAGGTGCTCTAAACTCTGTGTGAATCCACAGTGACAGGGGTGCCCCCTCAACTTCTTGCCCAGGCCCCTCAGGACCATTGAGCTAGATATGCCTCTTTGAGATCCTCCAAGAGGATGGAATCCTTCTTAGCTGGGGTAATGCAACTCTCTCCTCCTCTGGTGGGTAAGTATCCAGACGCTGTCTCCTAATACTGGGACGAGTATCACTCCATATACATCCCCAGTGAAGCAAAGAGATCCAACATAGTGTAAAAGGATTCACACTAATAGAGGGATACGCATGCTATCCCTGTATCTTATTTCTATACAAGAGATGTCCCTAAGTTATGGAGCCTATATGAACTACAATAGTATGGCCGCTTAGTTACCACCCCCAGACATGTTATTGGCCAGGAGGAGAGTTAAATAGAGCTCTGTCCTTTGGTAGGCGTATATCCTGAGGAAGTCACGTGTTCCAATCGTGACGTAACGCGTAGATACGCCAGTAGGAGGGGCAGAAAGAGTTTACGTAGTGACATCATATCCGGCGTGGGCGCCATCTTGGTGCACCCCAGCATTGCCCACACATGCAGTACACCCATAGTGTGGTGAAAACGCTGATTGTTATCTGATGCAATGTGAGTAAGCATTTTTTACTTTGGAGGTTGCAATAAATGATTTTACACTGTGTTGGATCTCTTTGCTTCACTGGGGATGTATATGGAGTGATACTCGTCCCAGTATTAGGAGACAGCGTCTGGATACTTACCCACCAGAGGAGGAGAGAGTTGCATTACCCCAGCTAAGAAGGATTCCATCCTCTTGGAGGATCTCAAAGAGGCATATCTAGCTCAATGGTCCTGAGGGGCCTGGGCAAGAAGTTGAGGGGGCACCCCTGTCACTGTGGATTCAAACAGAGTTTGGAGCACCTGCATGAAGAGTTTTCTGAGTGTGTTATGCTGTTTCACCTATAGGACACTTACCTACTTGGGACTCACTCATTTGGGGCTGTATGTGTCACTAGGAGAGACCCCCTGTTATGCATGAGGTTCTGCAAGGGGTATTATATTGGTATTAATTTTCCCATCTAACACCTATGTTTTTATTATTATGCTTTATGCACATGTATTTGTAGCACTGCACTACTATTAGACTCTGTTTTAAATCCAATAAATCGTATTTCCTTAACGTTTCCAGGGGCAGTCCAATCCACCACTGCCTTGATCTTTTCGGGATCCATGCTCACTCCTTCTGAAGAAACTATATATCCCAAGAACTGGATCCTGGTTTGTTCAAACTCACACTTCTCCAGTTTGATGTAAAGTTGGTTCATCCTTAACCTTTTGAATACAGTGCAGACATGATTGCGATGCTCCTCCAGGTTGTCCGAAAAGATGAGAATATCGTCCAGATAAGCAATAACAAACTGGTCCAACAGATCTCGAAAAACATCATTGATGAAGTGCTGAAAAGTCGCGGAAGCATTGCATAGGCCAAAAGGCATAACTAGGGACTCGAAGTGTCCATATCTGGTTCTAAAAGCAGTTTTCCATTCGTCTCCTTGACGCATGCATACCAGGTTATATGCCCCCCGAAAGTCAAGTTTTGAGAAGACTTTGGCAGAGCGGAGTCTTTCCAACATTTCTGCGATTAAAGGGAGTGGGTAACGGTTTTTAACAGTGATTTTATTCAAGCCCCTAAAATCAATGCATGGACGCAAAGTGGAGTCCTTTTTCTCAACAAAGAACAGGGCTGCCCCTGCAGGAGATGTTGAGGGTCTGATAAAACCCTTCTCCAAAATCTCATCAAGCCACTCCCTTAGCACCTTTAATTGAGGTTCTGATAAATTGAAAATGCGGCTGAATGGTATTTCTGCTCCTGGGAGCAGTTCAATGGGACAATCGTATGGACGATGAGGAGGTAATTGATCCGCATTCTTTTTATCACAGATGTCTCGGAACTCATGGTATTGTGGAGGCAGGTTGTCATATAACTGTGTAGTTACCATATCAGCCTGTGATTCCCTGATTGGTAGAGAACTTGTACCACATGGTTTACTACAATGTTCCTCGCAATGGGGGGATGTCAAATTTATAGTCCGTGCTCCCCAGTTGGAGGGATTATGAGTAGAAAACCAAGGGATGCTCAGGATGACAGGAAATTTAGGTGATGTAATCAGCTGAAAGCTGATGGTCTCAAAATGGTCGGCCTGAAATTGGAGTACTAGAGGAACAGTTTCATGAGTAACTGGTCCTGATGATAAAGGTGAACCATCAACCATCTCCATATCAATAGGGGCGGATTTGTTTCTTCTGAGAATATTATTATTGTGGGCAAACTCTATGCCCATAAAGTTTCCCCCAGCCCCAGAGTCCAGCATAGCAGAACAAGGAATTTTATAGCCCTCAGTAAAAAGTTTGATAGGGACAACAAAATGAGAAAATGTTTAGGACCAACTTTATTTTCTTCATGGATCAATGGGGAGATAGACTGGGTAATGGAGTTTATGTGTTCAGGCAGGATAACATCAGTCGCAGCAATTGTTCTTTTGACCTTATTGGGACAATTAACTGCGTAATGCCTAGAGTTCCCACAATATAAACATAAGTTCTCTAAACGTCTTCTCTCTTTCTCTTGAGTAGAAATGGATCTTTTAATAGCATCTACCTGCATAGGTTCAGATGTGCTAGAATCTGAAGAAATGTTTAAATCCTTCTGACTGAACTGATTAGCAGAGAAACGCATGCCACCATTACTTCCAAACATTCCCAATCTCTCCTTTCTCCTTTCTGTAAGTCTCTGGTCAATCCAAATGCATAATTGGATGAACTCCTCAAGATCGTTAGGAGTCTCTACTCTGGCGAGCTCATCCTTCACCTGTTCAGAGAGCCCTTGCCGGAACTGACTCTTTTGCGCTGCTGGGTTCCAGGTGGTATCTGAGATCCATCGTCGAAATTCAGTTGTATACTCCGCAACAGGGAGTCTACCCTGCTGCAAACTATGCAGCTTTGCTTCAGCGGTTGGGATCATCAAAGACCTGATTCATTGCAGTCACAAAAGTCTCAAAGCTGTTTAACATTGCGTTGTCTTGCTCTATATAAGGAGAGGCCCAAGCTAGAGATTCCTCAGTCAGGTGGATTATAACAAATAATACCTTCTGTCTCTCAGAATTAAATGCAGCAAGTTGCATCTGAAAATAAATGCGGCATTGGTTAAGGAAACCCCTGTAGTGGCGGTGGTCTTCATTAAACTTGAGTGGCAGAGGCATGCGTGTATTAGCAACATCGCGTGAACTTAAATCCAGCAATCGTCTCTGCAGAGCATGGATCTCTTCCTGTTGCCCCTCTACTACATTTTGCAGTTCGGAAAATTTCTTTTGGTAGGTAACACCAAACTCTTGCAGCTCTGAAATTTGCTGCCTGACAGGAGCCATGGCATTTGCTATAGCGGCCTCCATGTTTGGGCCAGATTATTCTGTCACGGTGTGAGGTCAGGTTCAGAGACCAATTGCTACAGCAGTTGTAAGGCTTACCTGAAACCAGCAGGATTGGTCCACTAGTGGGTCACCCTGGGAATGACGCAGGCTCACCTGAGGTGCGGGGTTTAAGTATCCACCGGTCTTCACCAGAGCTCCTAATGGTGGAGATGGATTTGGCTGCGTGTGAATACCAAGTCGCAGTCTCAGGATCACCCCACCAGGGAAAGGGCAAGCTGGAAACCAAGAGCGGATCAAACAGTTTAGGGATAAGACAAAAGCGGAGTCAGTCACAAGCCAAAAGTCGGTCACAAACGATATAGACGTCAGTAGTAAGGATGAGCGGGATATTGGCTGGAAGGCACAATAATCTGGCAAGGAGGACGTGCATGGACATGGCTTTTATAGGAAGTTCATGGGAGGAGCAAGGAGTTCAAGGTTCAAGAGAAAACAAGGCACAAGGCAGGATTATCCAATGGATCAGGCAGAGTGTTGTCCAGCATCCCAGGTAGCTCAGTGAGAAGAGTTACTGCCTGACACAGTAGAAGTCCCAGATTCAAGTCCAGGCCCTGACAGGTAACTTACACCATCCTTGTTTGGAGGCTGGGTTCGCCACCCAGGGCCTCAGCTATAGAGCTCTTCTGGCTGTTACTGCATTAAGCATGATCCTGGCCAACATCTTAATTAAGTCAATGGATGCCTCCGCCACAAAAGAAACCATTCACTTTGGCAAAGTAGGCCAAGACCTTAGCATTGCTCAGGTCACTTCCCACTGCCACTTCTGAACCCAGGACTCCTTTTCCTTCGAAATAGCTGCCAAAGCCATAGAAGGTCTACACGCCCCACCAGCAAGTGTGTAAATATTTTTAAGATCCACATCCACTCTTCTATCCAACATGTTCCTGAGTGTCACTGAGCATCATTTAGTGGAAGGGTTACGTGTCTAGCGAGGCGCATAAGTGCTGCATCCACCACTGGAGGCTCCTCCAAACTCTTAATACGCTCAGACTTGAAGGGGTATAGCTTTGCGAAACTATTCTTAAAAGTTATTCTCCTTTTCGCTTGGTTAAACTCATCAGTAATTATGTCCTGAATTTCTTCCATGAATGGGAAATTCACCCCCTCCTTTTTCATGTTCGTGAAAAACTTCCTCTGCTTCTTTTGCCGTTCTTCCCCAGCATCTTTCCAAAGTAGAGCCTGCCTAATCTCTTTCACAAAAAGGCTGGACCAAGGCAAAATCAAAAACGACCCTCATCCTCCTCCGAGGAAACAGCGTCAGAGGCCAAAGGTTCCTGGGCCTCTGTAATCACCTGACTAGCTGGCAGCATCTGCAGAGACGAGGAACGTGAGGTGGACAGAACTGTGGTGGCTGAAGGCTACGACTGCGATGCAAACACCTTTAGCGTCTTCTCAAATGCCTGCTTCATTAGCAATACCATCTCTGCCTTATCAGGTTCTTGGTGTTTGGTTGCTTCTTCGTAGCAACTCTCACAAGCCATCTTGCCCAGCATAGCTCTTCTAGGGCATGCCCAGCATCCTCCTGGCCTGGTTTGGTCATGATGCGAATCTCTGGCGTATCGTGATGGGGAGCATTGACCCCTAGAGGCTGAACGGGAATGTCGTCCTCCCTTGCAGATGACTGTCTCCTACTCCTTTCAGAGCTTCTTCTTTCTGATCATTAAGAAGGATCATGACCAAGACCGAAGAGCTGGGGAAACACAGACATAAGACAAAATTAGTAATTGACTTAAAAAACAACAAAAAGAATATGCGCATCTGGCGACATCTCCTTTACCTTCTCTGAAAACACTTTAGATAGGCACAGGCATGTTATCACTGCTGTAAAAAAAAAAAAAACTAAGCATGAGGCAGATCAATACAGCAAATAGAACCACAGAACCACAGCCTTGCAGGTTCAATGCATACCTGGAGGAAAGAGAAGGAATAGCAGACACAGGCAGGGTGCAGGAGCACATAGTCACATAGAAGCCAGATGCTTCAGCCAGAAGTATCTTTATATTTTGGCTCCCTTAAACCTGGCCCGCCTTTCTTTTCCTGATTGGCTGAGCAGTCCCATTGGCCTGCACACACTGACCGAGTGGTGCTGTTAAGAAGTGGGGAGACCAGCACAACTCCCCTTAGCAACGTCCACAGCTCTATCCACCGCCATCATCCCCAGCAGCTGCCATGGAAGGATTTTTATCCCTACCAGCAGCCACCAAGGAACCCCTACAAGTGTAACACCCCATAGCCAGCAGTACTTTACCACAGCCTGATGCCACCCGGAGGACCAGCAGCGGGGCTCCCTGGGCAAACTGCTGTTAGCAAAGGAGTACAGGGACTGAATCCAAACTTGAGAGCGACTCTGGATGGACAGCCAGCCATTAGACCAGCTAGGAGGGGAGATGCCACCTGTCCTGATTGCAAGAAGAAGAACAGGGAACATCCAAGCTGAGGTGGGTCAAAAATGTATTGAGGTACGCCCCTATCAGGCAGGGGGTGTGCAGGGCCTCAGGCGGAGCAGTCAGGAAATTTGATTTTCAAAAATCTTGCCTCAGAGCAGCACTAGCTGCATGACATTAACCATGTCAGCCAGAAAATCCTCGTTTATGTGCTTCTTGATAATAGTTTCACATTGAAAGTTTTAAGAGGTCACACACAACTGTGTCTAAATATCACCTTCACAAAGCTGCTTGCACTAACTGTAAATAAAAAAATTACAATATGTTCTGTGCTAAATATGGTAGTAACTACATAAACTATAAGAAGTTTTATAGATCTCCAATAATCACTCCATCAAGTGACATGTGGAATGTCCACCAGTTTTTTTATTTTTGGGCTGCACTGTAGTTTTTTTTCTTAAAAAAAAAAAAAAAAATTATATATATATATATATATATATATATATACATATACACATACAGTTGTGTTCAAAATAATAGCAGTCAGACATCACTAACCTGATCAATCACTGTTTTTGGTAGAAATGATATTTCTACATGGCAAATAATTTACTAGCAGGTGTAGTAGAGTAATAGAAATCCAACAGACTCAACAGTCATGACATGCATACTGCTGAATCTGTGTAAT
Source organism: Staurois parvus (assembly GCF_062004578.1). Classification (NCBI taxonomy): domain Eukaryota; kingdom Metazoa; phylum Chordata; class Amphibia; order Anura; family Ranidae; genus Staurois; species Staurois parvus. Next base: position 326,349 of record NW_028317880.1, on the reverse strand, counting down.
TGAATCACTAATTGAAAGGGGAATGTTCAAAATCATAGCAGTGTGGAGTTCTATTAGTGAGGTCATTCATGCTTTGAAAAACAGGTGGCAATTATTGCCCTTATTTAAGGAGGAAAGGCAGCAAATGTTGTACATGCTGGTTACAGTGCATTTCTCTCTGAAATTTTGAGGAAAATGGGTCGTTCCAGACATTGTTCAGAAGAACAGCGTACCTTGATTAAAAAGTTGATTGGAGAGGGGAAAACATATAAAGAAGTTCAGAAAATGATAGGCTGCTCAGCTAAAATGATCGCAAATGCTTTAAAATGGCAACCAAAACCTGAAAGATGTGGAAGAAAGCAAAAAACTACCATTCAAATGGATAGAAGAATAGCCAAAATGGCAAGGACTCGGCCAACAATCAGCTCCAGGAAGATCAAAGAAGGTCTCAAGTTACCTGTGAGTACTGTTACAATTAGAAGACGCCTATGTGAAGCCAAGCTATCTGCAAGAAGCCTCCGCAAAGTCCCACGGTTGAAAAAAGATGTGCTGAAGAGGTTACAATTTGCAAAGAGCACATTGACTGGCCTAAAGAGAAATGGCGCAACATTTTGTGGACTGATGAAAGTAAGATTGTTCTTTTTGGGTCTAGTGGCCGGAGACAGTTTGTCAGACGACCCCCAAACACTGAATTCAAGCCACAGTACACTGTGAAGACAGTGAAGCATGGTTGCGTGAGCATCATGATATGGGGATGTTTCTCATTCTACGGTGTTGGGCCTATTTATTGCATACGAGGGATCATGGATCAGTTTGAATACATCAGAATACTTGAAGAGGTCATGCTGCCTTATGCTGAAGAGGAAATGCCCTTGAAATGGGTGTTCCAACAAGACAACGACCCCAAACACACCAGTAAACGTGCAACATCTTGGTTCCAGACCAACAAGATTGACGTCATGGAGTGGCCAGCCCGATCCCCGAATCTTAATCTAATAGAAAACTTGTAGGGTGACATCAAAAATGCAGTTTCTGAGGCAAAACCAAGAAATAGAGAAGAACTGTGGAATGTAGTCCAATCATCCTGGGCTGGAATACCTGTTCACAGGTGCCAGAAGTTGGTTGACTCCATGCAACACAGATGTACAGCAGTTCTCAGAAACAGTGGTTATACAACTAAATATTAATTGATTCAAAGGAAAGTGAAATCTTCAAACATTTTTCAGTTTATATAGTGAATGTTTGAGTTTGTAAAGAAGAATACAAACACTGCTATTTTTTTGAACTGTCTAATATTCACCTTTCTTCAATTTTTTTTTAGAGGAATAACACAAATTTGATATATTTTTCTTCATGTTTTGATTTGGAATAGAATGTGTAGTGTTTCCAATGCATTTGTGTGTATGGAAATAAAAGCTATTAGAAGGATTTTGAGCTTTATTCACTTTTTTCAACACACTGCTATTATTTTGAACACAACTGTAATATATATATATATATATATATATATATATATATATATATATATATTTATTTATTTTTTTTCCATACTATTATCAAGGTTTATAATACTATAGTTTATGTAGTTACTAGGGATGTACGCCACAAAAAAATATCTTTCATTTCAAATTTAATTAGTTAAGTCAATCATTTTGTTTCATCATATTTATTATGCTAGATTTATTCGTTTTCAGAATTTGTTTTGTATATTCAGATTTGTTTCGTATATTCATTGTTCCGACTTGCTTCATATTTTCAGAAGTTATTTTTGAAGATTAGTATTCATTCGTTATGTTATTTTGCCGACTTGCTTTCGACTTTGATGCTTTGTGACATTGGCCAATCATAACAATACAGTGTGTGACACATATTATTGAATTTACAAAAGCCTTTGAAGTCACAAATGAATGAAACAAATTAATACAAATTCATTCATTGATTTTGTTGTAATTAATTTTGGATTTGTTGAAATTCATTACTATTGTGATTCAGAGATTCGGATACATCTGGATTTCCAAATAATGTAAAATTTCATCAGAATTTTGATTTGTAACGAAAAACGTCTAGTGGTTACTTCCATAATGACTGCTGCACATATTATAAATTAAATAGTTTTACTTTGCTAATGGGGCCTGACTTGAGGTCAATTACTAATTTAAATTTTTAGTGATGGTGCCTCAGTGGCCAATAATAGCATTCTAATTGGATAATAAAATTCCAAAAATGTCCGGACTCAGTAACAAATTAATAAGAGAAGGCCTATAAAATTGTAGTCCAGATAACCAGTGGGAAGCCTAAAATTTGTAATTGGGCAGAGCTGTGACACACGCCTAGGGAAATTACACTAGGGTCATTAACACCTTGCTACAGAGCATTCACAGCTTGGGGCAATAAGTGTGGTGTCACTATGTTCTTTTGCATGGTGTCCCCCACAGTTCCCACTTTTCTAAGGGTGGAATAGTGAGAAGAGATCAACTTTTTTGGAACTCAAGGCAAGGCCCAGTCTGGCTTAACCAGATTATAGCCCCACCATCAATCCACACTTTGATGGCCTCTCCCTGTCACTGCACACAGGTTCTTGATTAAGAGAACTCCCCCCTGAAGGAGATCAACAAGCCAAGTTAGAACTGTATATTTAACAAAATAAGCATTTTACTGTACATTTCCAATAATGTAGCTTCCAACATCTGCAGAGACATCTGTTACTTCTCAGTGTGGCACATACTCTTGTAAAAGATTAAAATGGCTCAGCTCTCTTGGAAAAACCATTGCCAACACATTGCACATTGTATAAACCTCCTCATACAGAACACTTCCCAGCTAAGGGGCGATATGGCTTACCTCCCCTCTCCAATGATGAAAAGTCTAAGTGCCCAACCCTCCAGGGAAGTGCACAGCCCTGATCAATGAAAACTTTCATTTTGTCTTCTGTGCAGGCTCTAGACAAGAAGGGTCCACCTGCTGCCCTGTTGCCCACCATAAAGCCCAGCCACTCCACTCCCCACTGCTTATACCCTGGATGAGTGACAGGAGAAGGTTGGCAAGCAATCATAAGGCAGAAATCCAACTTAAAAGGACCATATATCCCACTACAGAGCTAGGCAGAAACAGCAAAGTTAAACATGATAAAAGTAAAGTCCTGTAAAGGGAAATTAAATATAATTGAGAAAATAAGGTGACAGAACAAATATCCTACTGTTAATAAGTTATTAAACGTGACTTTGTAATTTATATTAGAATGCCATTCTAGTAAGAAACAGGATAGTCACTGTTTCCAAGTGTGCTAAAACTATTCATGTTCCATAGAAGGTGAAAGGGCAGATAATGCATTAGTGAGGTCTTATGCTTTGGCCATGTTTTACATTGCTTTAGGTTATAGTATATTGTAGTCACTACATAGCAGGGCACTATCATGGTCTCTATTATAACTGAATGTAGGCCCTTTTGCAATGGCTAATCTGTGTTTAGTATTGTAGACTGTACTGTGCGGTTGTATGCAAAGTTCTTTTTTTCCCTTATAGAATTAATTTTTGTAATTGCCATTTTTTTTATAAAGCACTGTGCATACTGTGCAGTGCTCTACAACACAGTGCTATAACCTGTGTAATAATTTGTTTTCTTGTTATTTACAAAACGTGAGCGGAGGCGTGGTGTTTGGTAGGTGGGGCAATGTTGAATAGTGCTTAGGAGGCGGGATACGAGAGTATCGATGTCTCTACTTAGACAAAAATAAAATCTCTACTTATGTATATTCAATATCATGGAGGAATGCTAAGAACTAAAACCTTCTAGTTGTAGTTTTATTACTAATCATAAGTTAGATATACATAGAAAAGCCTTGTATTGTACTAGTCAATGTTATGCTTGTCCATTGACATAAAAACCTTAATTTAAAAAATCACATTGCTCTAAATGTACATGCAGTAGAAGTTTGCAATACATCATGCCTCAGTACCATGTAAATTCGCATTGCTACATTGGCAATTTTTGGAGAACTACACCCCCTAAATTGGTGGTCAGAGAAAAAGTGAACACAATGGTGGTCAGGAAAAGTGCTATACTGCAGTGGTGGTCAGGGTACAGTGGAGAAGTTAGGGGGTACAGGCACAGTGGCAGTTTGTGGATAAGCACCTGTGTTCAGCAGCAGTCAGTGGAAAAGTGCAAGATTAGTTGGTGGAAAAAGTACACAGGTTCAGTGGTGGTTGACAATTAGCACTATTAGTCCTTTAATTTAAATTTTTTTTCATTCTATTGGTCCGCAATAAGATTATTTGAAGGAAAGATAGGGCGTCATGAGACATTTTTCATCTTGCTGCATCATCACCAGCTCTAGAGAAGCCACTCTCAACCTTTTTACCCCAGAGGAAACCTTAAAATAAATTTTCAAGTTTTCAGGAACCAATTCTAAAAGTTATTGGGCGTCATTGTCAGAATGGCACCCTTTTAAACAGCTTAAAATTCACTGGTGTCAATGCCAAGTCATATTATCTCCAGGACTAGGCAAGCACCATTGGATGGGAGGTCAATGAGCCACAGCTCAAGGAACCCCAGCAAACCCAGAAGAAACCTTGAGAATAGTGGCCCTAGAAATGAGCCATGCTGAAACAGGTTGGCTTCAATGGCCACAGCTTTTTCAATGTGTAACATTAATCTCCCTCCTTTATAATTAGTAGGTAAATGATTAAAATGCCACGTATGATACAACTGAAATTTAATTAAAAAAGATGTTTTCTTTCAGGTAATACACATGACCACTGCCAAAGACTTCTGTGCTACTGTGACAAACAGTTAGCTGAGTGTTTGAGAAGAGCACCTTACAACAACAAGTATATTTTATACCCCAATTTCTTGTGTGGGAGAAAGACTCCATCCTGCTATTACAGAGAATGGTACCCACGTCGCAGAAAGCAAGCACGTGTTGATTAAATAGTTGTTTCATGGAATGTGACTTCTGTCTGATGTGTAAAATCTGTCTTCACATATTTCATAGTGATTGGATGAAGGCAACCGAGTTATCCATGTATGTGGATATAACTGATGGGGTATGTTCCTGACCCCAATTTAAACTAAAGAATCTACTTGGATGAGCAGTGAAATGCCTTCAACATTAACTTCTATTAAAATGGTTGTTAAAGGTTCAAAGATTTTACCTTCATGCATTCTATAAATGAAGATTAAAAAAAAAACCCTGTGTCCAGTAGCCCCAATACTTACCTGAGCCCCATCTCTATCCAATGATGTGCACAAGAGCCTTGGCTGTCCCGGGTCTCGCCCTCCTCATTGGTTAAGACAGCAGTGCGAGCCATTGGCTCCCACTACTGTCAATCGCAGCCAGTGAGCCAAGGAGTAGAGAGCGGGGCAGGGCCGAGCCGCATCTGTGTGTGAATGGACACACAGTAGCAGCTCGAGAGCAAGCCTGCTTGGATGCCCCAACAGCAATCAGTTTGCTATGGGGGCATTTGGCAGGAGGGAGGGGCCAGAAGCGGGGTTAGCGGACCTGAAAAAAGAGGAGGATTGGGACTGCTCTGTGCAAAACCACTGCACAGAGCAGGTATTATATGTTATTTAACAGCCTAAGGACTGCCCTATAGCAGATATACGCTACAGGGCGACACCGGTACGCAAAATCATGTATATATACACATGATTTTGCATGTCCAGGTAGGGGGCAGGCATGCACGCCCTACCCGCACCGCCAATTGCGGCCACGAATGTCAAGCACCGGGTTCTAGATGGTAATTACCCGCCAGCGCCCAGTGATTACCAACAATCACCGACGGGCAGGAAGACTGTTGTTTACGAACAGTCTTCCTCCCTGTTAGCTCAAGCATACTGCTCAGGATGGTAGTGCACAGCAGAGCCATCCTGATCAGTGTGCTCACAGTAAAGCACACCCCCCCACCCCCTGGTAAAATACGCTCTACACATAGTTAACCCTTTGTTCGCCCTTCACATTAACCCCTTCCTGCCCAGTGCCATTAGTATAGTGTCAGTGGTTTGTTTTAGCACTGATCACTGTATTGGTGTCACTGGGGATGTTAGTGACACCAAGTTAGTTCCCCCCCAGTGCCAGAATGTCCACCGCAGTCCCTCTAAAAGTCACTGATCGCCACTATTACTAGTAGAAAAAAAAAAATTCCCAGCATCTATACAGCCATTTGTAAACGCTATAACTTTCGCTTAAACCAATTCATCTACAGGTATTGGGATTTTTTTTTATTTTTTTTTTTTTTAGAAAAGACGTCGCAGAATACATTTTGGCCTAAATTTATGACGAAATTTGATTTTTTTTTCTGGACATGTTTAATAGAAAAAAGTCCAAAATTTAGTTTTTTTCTTAAAATTGGTATTTTTTTGCTTATAGCAAAAGAAATAAAATAACTTACAGGTGATTAAATACCACTGAAAGAAAGCTCAATTCGTGGGAAAAAAAAAGGATGTAAATTTCATTTGGGTGAAGCATTGCATGACCATGCAATTGTCAGTTAAAGTAACGAAGTGAAGTAACACAAAAAATGGTCTGGTCAGGAAGGGCGGTAAATCCTCAGGAGTGCGAGTGTTTACAAAAAAAAAAAAAAAAATCTGCTTTTACAATCACTTTACTTTCAAGAGTGTATCAATTTTTTTTTTTTCTGCAAACTGAGATAAGATATGACCAATTTTGAGCATATGATACTGTCTCATGATCAGGGGCGGACTGACAACTCATGGGGCCCCTGTGTCCTTGCCCAAACTCAAAAAAGCCTATGAAAAAAGGTTCCAGGGGCATCTCATGAGGCCCCCTGACCCCAGGCCCTCAGGCGGTGCCCGAGTTTCCAAATAGTCAGTCCGCCCCTGCTCATGATCAATTGCCTGAATATATGTTTTAAAGAGGAAGTAAACTTTGATGGTGGGGGTGAGCTTTTGCCATACTTGCAGCTTATGGCACACACCTACCTCCTCCCCATCCCCTGAAATTTCTGCTTAAAAAAACCCCAGGTCCTGTGAAGATTCTTAGCTATTGAGCCATCACTAATGATGTGACAAAAGAAATTGCTAGGGAAGAGGAAGAAACTTTGCATGTCTCTTCTGCCAAAAATCTCTACCTCTTAGAATATATTTTTACAGTTTAGTCTTGAAAATCACACATACCCTTGCTTCCATTGCCTGTCATATGTTTCAAAGGAGGCAATTGATTGTTAGTGATGTTAGTTTCTCTGCATGCTCCCTTTACTGGTGACATTTATGGGTAGCTTGGTAAGTCTCCCCATAGCTATTCTGCAAAGGCTCACTATCCATGCTTCTGCACAATGATTTCAGGTCGTATAAAATCACTGGCTTTTGTTTACGGTTAGGATATATTTTAATTATTAAAATAATTTTTATCAAAGCATTGTAGTTGTTCAGTCTATAAAAGTTAAAGAAGCAATAAAAAGTTTAAACACACCGTTTTTATTCATGTTGGTGGGTTTCTTTGTATGTTGTAAATACTGTATGCTTTGTTCACAAATTCTGCAATGTGTAAAGTTACATGCTAAAGACATGTATTCCATTTTTAAATAGATTATAAATGTGCTGGTTTGGCTGCAGTATACACTGCATTAGTCATTTAATTGATACTATGAGTGCGGTTTAGAACAAGGGAACATAAAAACCAAACCAAAGCCTCTCAACTTCTTCAGCCCCTTTTTTTTTTTTCGCTCTTCATTGAAAACTTTTATTTTTGCTTGTTTTTGAAGTTTTGCATTAAAAATGCTTTATGACACTTTAGTACCTTAACAAAAAGCAACAATTTGTATGAGTTTTGCACTACATAGTCTCCCAAATGGAAGAAAAAAATTTGGTTTTATTGTGCTCATTATAGATAAATTGCACTAAATTACCAATTTTGCAACACCCCTTTATCTCTTGGTAGTCCATGAATAAAATCATAATAAGCCTAGCGCTGGTGGAAATTCTGGAGGACAACCAGAGCCTTGAGAAAAGATTGCTCTTCCAGCAAGACCATAGCCCCAATTATAAAGCCAGGACTGCAGAAAAATGCCAATTCCCTGGAATGGCCGAGCCAAAGCCCAGATCTCAGTCCAAAAGAGAATGTGTGGCTGGTTTTGAAATGGTTGTTTAATCATAGGGTTATTCTGGGTAAAAGCAACCTGACAGAGCTAGAGCAGTTTTGAAAAGCATGGTTTAACATTGCAGTGCCCAGATGTGCAAAGCAGATCAAGACCTACAGTATTCAGTTTCTGCAGTTTAGTTTTGGGCATCAATTCACAAAAAGAACATTGGGGAACTTGAGAAAGTGCAGAAAAGGGCAACTATACTGATACGAGGCATGGAGGAGATAAGCTATGAGGAAAGATTAGAGGAACTGAATTTATTCTCTCTTGAGAAGAGGAGATTAAGGGGGGATATGATCAACATGTATGGATACATCAGTGGTTCATATACCCTGTTCCAAATTATTATGCAAATTCTATTTAAGTGTCACAAAGATTAAATATTTTGTTTTTCAGTTTAACTCATGGATGGCACTGTATCTCAGGGCTCTTTTGATCACTGAAAACAATCTCGGACACCTGTGATAATTCGATTGGCAGGCGAGCCCAATTTAAGGAAAAACTACTAAAAGGAGGGTGTTCCACATTATTAAGCAGAGCACCATTTTCAAGCAATATGGGGAAGAAAATGGATCTCTCTGCTGCCGGAAAGAGTGAAATAGTTCAATGCCTTGGATGAGGTATGAAAACATTAAATATTTCACGAAAACTTAAGCATGACCATCGCACTATTAAGAGATTTGCGGCTGATTTAGAGCACAGACGGGTTTGTGCAGATAAAGGCACATTGAGGAAGATTTCTGCCAAATCCATGCATCGGATCAAGAGAGCAGCTGCTAAAATACCATTACATAGCAGCAAACATATATTTGAAGCTGCTGGTGCCTCTGGAGTCCCATGGACATCAAGGTGTAGAGTCCTCCAGGGTCTTGCAACTGTGCATAAACCTTCTATTTGGCCACCACTAACCAATGCTCACAAGCAGAAACAGCTGCATTGGGTAGAAAAATACATGAAGATTAATTTTCAAACAGTCCTGTTCACTGATGAGTGCCTTGCAACCCTGGATGGAGTAGTGGATGGTTGGTGGACGGCCACCCTGTTCCAACAAGGCTGCGGCATCAGCAAGGCGGTGGTGGAGTCATGTTTTGGGCCGGAATCATGGAAACAGAGCTGGTCGGCCCCTTTAGGGTCCCCAAAGGTGTAAAGATGACCTCTGCAAAGTATGTGGAGTTTATGACTGTCCACTTTCTTCCCTGGTACAGAAGGAAGAACTATGCTTTCCGTAATAAAATCATCTTCATGCATGACAATGTACCATCTCATGCTGCAAAGAATACCATCCTCCCCTGACCTCAATCCTATTGAGAACCTTTGGAGCATCCTCAAGCAAAAGATCTATGAGGGTGGGAGGCAGTTTACATCCAAACAGTAGCTCTGGGAGGCTATTCTGACATCTTGCAAACAAATTCAAGCAGAAACTTCCAAAAACTCACAAGTTCAATGGATGCAAGACTTGTGTAGCTGCTATCAAATAAGGGGTCCTATGTTAAAATGTAACCTGACCTGTTAAAATGTTTAAAAAGTTAAAATGTTGTTAAAAGTTTGATTGAAATAGCTTTTGATTTCAGTAAATATGCTGCAAACACAACAAATGACAATTTTCAGTTCTTTACAACCTATAAAGTGTTTTGAAACTTACTGTGCGTAATAATTTGGAACAGTGCATTGTAAGTTTTTTATGTTTAAAAAATATACTGTTATCATTAGGAGGTTTGTTCAATAAAATATCAATTGTACTCTTAATAGTTGATAACATGAGAATTATGCTGTTATTTACATCAATTATTTAGGTAAATGAGAAAAATATAATTTGCATAATAATTTGGAACAGGGTGTATACTGAACTCTGTGTAGAGCTATTCACCCTGAGGTCATCACAGAGGACAAGGGGGCACTCTTTACATCTGGAGGAAAATAAATTTAATCTCCAAACACGGAAAAGTTTCTTCACAGTGAGAGCTGTGAAAATGTGGAATAGACTCCCTCAAGAGTTGGTTCTGGCCAGCTCAGTGGATTGCTTTAAAAAAAGGCCTGGATTATTTCTTAGATACACAGAATATAACTGGATACTAACATTTATAGGTAAATTTGATCCAGGGAATATCCGATTGCCTCTCGGGGGATCAGGAAGGAATTTTTTTCCCAGCAGGTGCGAATTGGATCATGCCTTGCTGGGTTTATTTTTGCCTTCCTTTGGATCAACTGTGGGTATGGGAATATAACTTTTTTTTTCTCTATGGTTGAACTGGATGGACTTTTGTATTTTTTCAGCCAGAATAACTATGTAACTATGTAGCAGTATATACACAGGCTCAAAGCAGAATGTAAATCTCCTAAATATAGATTTACAGGGCATTATAAGTCACTCATTTTGGACTTCTGCAAGTAATAGGAATTATTCAGAGATTTTTGTTTTCACTTTGTCATATAAGAATCAATTTTAGTGGATTAGTGTAAAAAAAAAAAAAACCCTAAATCAAATCCAGTGTGATTCTATGTTCTAAGACAATAAAGCAAGAAAACGTCCAAATAAGGTAAATCATTTTCCTAGGCGCTGTAAACATAAACCAGCTTAGTTTCATTAATTGTGCATATTATTTCTTTTCAGCTTTGACAGCTTTTCCAGCATAATTTCTGTACATGTCCAGAAAGAAATGGTAGCTTTATTAAAATGGCATGTAAAAGGCTAAGTTTTGTACATTTTCCCATGTTCTCAATATCCCAAGGACATTTTTTTTTAAATGGCAGTTGAATACACAGAAAGCAGCTGCAAAGACCACAGCAGTTTACATTTGTTTTTTTTTTGCAACACATGTACTGACAAAAAGTAATCTGAATGTGTGTAAACACAAAGGAACCATGTAAAACCTTGGAAATAAGGACAAGCAAAGGAAACTGAGCTCACAGATTTGCCACCTTGTGTCATAAGGAGCAGAGGTGAAAAATCACCATGCTAATTACTCTATGGACACTTGTTCTCTGCAATAAACATTTTTCTTACTACAGTTAGTGGACTGATGCAATCTGAAGGGAAGCAGGAAAATCTGTTACTTGTCAGATCTCCATGCTACCATAGTCCGTTTCCCCAGGCACTAGATTTCCTGACAGAAGACATTTGCTACACAGCCTTGCTTCTCCTGACATGGCACATGTTAATAAAGCACAGTACCTGCTTTTCTATAGATCTTAAAAATAACAGGATCCTCCTTAGCAGACACCCATACTGAGAAGTAGGTCTGTTCTCAATGGTCATCCACTCCCTGCTCTCCTCAACCCACAGTTGGCTGTTGCTGGATGGACGACAGAGCAGAATCCTTTCTACAGTAACTATTCTAGCTTTTCTCCTCTGCCTGATAAGACTGATGGTGCTGTCACTTCTATTAGTGATAGACTGTAGATTTCATCAATCATGGCCAAGTTTCCAGCATGAACTTCCCCCTCTCCCAAATAACACTGTGTGCCAGGGCAGCAGCCTCTGACCAATTCTCCCGTCCATTCCAGTATGACATTATTAGTACATATTAACTTATATTAAAAAGGACATTAGTCAGAGAGTGATCTCTGTTTTGTTCACCTATACCATCAGATTCAAATTGACATTAATATAAAGGTTGCAATTGGTTTGAGTTATAAGTTAATATTTATATATTTTTTGGATTGTGGACGGCTCCCACCCAGATAGTTGATAGCTGGATTTTTTTTCTACAAACTTACCTGTAAAATCTCTTTCTTAGAGTACATCACGGGACACAGAGCAGGCTACTCATGACTACATGGGTTATATGTCACCTATACAGTGAAGGAAATAAGTGTTTGATCCTCTGCTAATTTTGAATGTTTGCCCACTCACAAAGAAATGATCAGTCTAAAAATCGAATGGTAGGTGTATTGTAGCATTGAGAGACAGAATAGCAAAAAAAAAAAAATTCAAAAGAAATGCATGTCTAACAAATTATGCACTGATTTGCATGTTCATGAGGGAAAGAAGTATTTGATCCCCTTCACAAAACATGACTTAGTACTTGGTGGCAAATCCCTTGTTGGTAATCACAGAGGTCAGACGTTTCCTGTAGTTGGTCACCAGGTTTGCACACATCTTAGGAGGGATTTTGGCCCACTCCTCTTGGCAGATCCTCTCCAAGTCATTAAGGTTTGGTGGCTGCCGTTTGGCAACTCGATCTTTCAGCTCCCTCCACAGATTTTTCAATCGGATTAAGGTCTGGAGACTGGCTAGGCCACTCCAGGACCTTACTGTGCTTTTTTTTATCTCAACGTCTCTCATACTAAGACTCTCGTGAACTAGTCTAAATATCTTATTCTGTTGGTCTTCATCTAATACCACCTCCATATCTCTTTCCCAATTTGTTATAAAAATTAACTTTGTGTCTGTGTCTAATTCTGTGAGTATTCTATACATTTTTGTAACACCGTGTTTCCCATCTCTACGTGTTTCTAATAGCCTTTCAAACATATTCCACTCCTTTTTTAATCTCAAGGGTTTTGGGAGAGTTCCAATAAAACATTTTAGTTGTTGATATTTCCACTCATCTATTTTAGTAAACATATCTCTTCCCCTCTCTTAATTCTTTAAGTGTTCTCAATTCCCCCTCTACCAATACGTCTCTCAATTGGATATCTTCCTTTTTAAACCATCTCCCTGATATCTCTTCTTTTCCTGGAGGGAAAAACTCCGTGTTTGCAAGAGGCATTAATATAGAGTTAAATTCCCATTTCATGTGTTTATGTAAATTATCCCATGTCCTTAAAACATTTAAAGTGTAAGTGCTTTCTTTAATTTTTCTATAATGTGCTGGAACCCAAATCATCTTACTCAAATTAATTCCACTCAGTTCATTTTCTATTTTTACCCAACTTTTCCCCTTCTGGTTAAAAGTCCAATCATACATTCTTGCTAAAATTACTGCTTTGTAATATCTCTTGACATCAGGTAGTCCCATCCCCCCTTTCTCTTTAGTCCTACTTAGTGTTTCATATGATATTCTTGGTTTTTTATTCCTCCATATATATCTTGTTAACATTCTTCTCATTATCTTAAAAAACGCCTCTGGGAGTTTGATTGGAATCATTTGAAATCTATAGAGTATTTTAGGTATAATTACCATTTTAATTAGGTTTATACGGCCTATCCATGATGGATTTCCTCCTAATCTTTTTAGTTCGTCCTTAGTCTCATTTATCAGAGAAATATAGTTTAATCTATACAGTTGTTTATATGAGGTAGCAAGTTTTATTCCTAGGTATTTTAGATCTTTTTCTCTCCAGATAAAGGGGAATTCTTTTTGTAGCTTTTCTTTTTCGCTCTTTGGTATATTAATGTTCAAAATCTCTGTTTTTGTTGGGTTAATTTTTAGATTTGATAGTTCACCATATTCCTTCATGATCTTCATTATACTTGGTAGTGTTATTCGGGGGTTGCCTACATAAAACAGTAGTTCATCCGCAAAGGCCGCTACTTTATGTTCTATATTTTTTATCTGGATTCCCTTTACCGCTCCACTATTCCTTATTATTGATAGCAGGGGTTCCAATGTCAAAACATACAGCAAGGGGGACAATGGACATCCTTGTCTTGTTCCATTGGACATCCCAATGGATTCTGACCTCTCCCCATTTACCGTGATGATTGCGGTGGGCTCCCTATATAATTTTCCTATCCACTCACGCATTCTCTCTCCAATCCCCAACACTTCCAAGTTGTCCATCATAAAGCCCCAGTCCACTCTATCAAACGCCTTTTCGGCATCGATTGACAAGAGCACCACCGGGGCTTTCCCTTTTCTACTTTTCTGGATAAGCATCAAAGTTCTCAACCCATTGTCTCTACCCTCTCTCCCCGGGACAAAGCCCACCTGGTCTCCATGGATCCATTCGGGCATTTGATCTTTCAGCCTGTTTGCTAGGACCTTTGCGTACAACTTGGCATCAGTGTCCAATAATGAAATTGGTCTGTAGCTAGAGCACTGAGAAGGATCTTTTCCCTCCTTGTGAATGAGAACGACATGGGCCTGAAGGGATTCCCTCCTCCCCTCCATCCCACCTCCCAAGTCATTCATATATTTCTTTAACTTTGGTAACAGTACTTCACCAAATTTTTTATAGTATTTAACTGTAGAACCATCCGGGCCTGGGCTTTTCCCTCCCCCTGTACTTCTTAATGCTGCTTCTATTTCTTCCTGGGAAATTTCCGCATCCAAGGAGTTCAATTGTGTTTCACTGAGCTTTGGCAATCCCGCATTTTTTAAATAAATCATCCTTTTTTCGTTAATACCTTCTCTAATTTCTTTTGGTGAACCTTGGTGACTGATGTTATACAACTTTCTATAATACTCCATGAATACTTTAATGATTTCTTTAGTTGAGTGGACCAACTCCCCCTTAGGGCTTTTTATCTTTTCTATATAATTCCTGTTTTTCTTTTTATTCAGGGCTCTCATTAAGTATTTTCCTGGTCTATCTCCCCATCTATATCTTTCACTTAATACTTTGTTATATACTCTTCTCCTCTCCTCTTCCATCAATCTCTCTAATTCATCTTTTTTATCCATTAACTTCTGTCTTGTTTCTATTGTTATTTTCTTCTTATGTATCTGCTCCAAATCCAGGATTTCCTTTAAGAGTCCACTAACCCTCTCTCTTCTTTCTTTTTTCTTCCTTGCTCCCATCGCAATCAAGATTCCTCTTATATATACCTTATGACTTTCCCATACTGTAGCTGTCGATACTTCCTCTGTCTCATTCTCCTTGAAATATACCTTAATCTCTTCCCTGATCTTCTGCACAATATCCTCATCCAAGAGAAGAGCCTCATTTAACCTCCATCCTAAACCTCCCGTCCATCTTTTTCCCCATCCTATTTTCATTATGACTGGGGCATGGTCCGAAAAAGTTCTCGTCTCTATTTCTATTTTAACCAGCATTTCAATGAGTTGATGATCTATTAGAATGTAATCCAGTCTCGAGTATATCTCATGTGCATTAGAGAAGAAGGTATAGTCTCTGTCTTTCATATGCATCATTCTCCAGGTGTCCACCAGTTGGTACTCGTGGATCACCTTCTTCAAGGCTCTCAGAGACCTACCCCCCTCTCTCTGCACAAGAAAGGTTGCATCCTTTTGTGGGTCCATACAAAGATTTAAATCACCTGCTATTATCAAACGCCCTTTTTTAAAATCTATCAATTTTTTTAGCAACCCTTCAAAAAGATCTCAGGTTTCTTGTTGGGGCAATATATATTGGCTAGTTTACATTCAATTCCCTGTAGTTTACCTTTCAAAAACAGGAATCTCCCTTCTGGGTCAGTCCTATCTTCCAACTCAAATCTGATATTCTTTGCCAATCCTATTGCCACCCCCTTTGCTCTTTTAATTGGAAGTCAGCATAATACCATGTTGGGTAGTATTTGGATTTTAATTTCACATTTGATTCTATCTCAAAATGTGTCTCCTGTAAAAATACCACCGACGTTGCCCTGTGATGTAACTCTTTAAACAACTTAAATCTTTTCCCAGGACAATTCAACCCATTCACATTATATGTTATAAACTGTATTTCTTCCATCCTTCTTAATTCTGTCTAACTCTCTTCTAATTCGTCTCCTCCTGTTAGGCCCGAATATCTTGCAGAATATTAGCCCCACCCCCCCTCCCCCCCACCCACCACCCCCCTCACCCTCTCTTCTTTTTCCCCTACCCATTTTTAGGCCTATAAACTGCCTACAAATCATTTGTGGATCTATTTCCACCCTTGATTTAAAATTTGGGGCGTCAGCTCCGCCTATGTACGGCTCACCTCTCCTCCAACCCCCCCGAATCCCTCTCTCTATCGTCTAGACTCAACAAGAGTCTTTATTCTTTACCTCCCTTCCTTAACCGGAGCCTCCAAGCGGGTCTCAATATCCGGAGGGGGAAGACCAGGGGCGAGAGGGGGAAGTGAGAGAAAAAGAAAAAAAAAAATCATTTTCTACTTAATTCTCCCTCTCTTCCCTCCCCAACCCCGGGGCCTCCCTCCCCCCCGACATGCTGCCAGTCCTCTTTTCTTGTAACATTTGTATTTCCTTTGTCTTCTTTTTCTTCTTCCCACCCAGCTATCTCCATTCTTTGCAAGTCCAGTCTATCACAAAAATCTCTTAATTTCTCCGGAAATCTCAGATACGCTGTGACTCCATTTTTCCAACCAATTAGAGATGCTGAGGTACCCCATCTATACTGCACATTCTGTTTTCTCATTTGCGCCAACAGGGGTTTCAGGGATCTCCTTCTCCTTAGGGTCTCTACTGTTAAGTCCGCATAGATTTGGATAGTCAAGTCTCCAAACTTAATTAATGATCTTCCCTTGGTCTTCTTCCAAATCTCATCTTTGACCCCAAAATTTTGGAACTGGACAATTATGTCCCTCGGTCTTTCCTTCTCAGTAGCCTGTTTGAACTTTCCTATTCTAAACACTCCGTCTAACTTGATCGAGTCTGATTCAGGTATATCTCTTATGGAGTTTAGGATTTTTTTTTAACTAGTTCATATAGTATTTCCCCTTTAGCAGTCTCTGGGATTCCTCGTATTCTAAGATTACACCTTCTTTCTTTATTTTCTTGAACTTCCATCCTAAAGATCATTTTTGTCTGGTTATTTTCTAATTGGCTTATTTTTTCCCTTAGATTATCTATATTCTGGGCCTGGGTTTTAACTTTCTCCTCCGTTTCTTCCATTCTTGATAGCAGATATTCTAAATCATTTCGAATAGCTGTCGTTTCATGTTTTATCGTTTTTTCCAAATTTTGAAACATTTCTATCATCTCCTTATTTGGTACTTGTAGTTCACCATCAGATTCTTTTTTTCCCCAAGCCATCCACTATTTGTTGGCTACCGCTGCTATTCATGCCCAATGATAATCTAGGGCTATTTCCTGAACTAGTGTCCATTTCCCCCTTTGCGCCTTGGGCCCTTTCTGGCGTAGTATTTCCAAATGATGTAAATTTCTTTATTGTTCCTGTTTGGGACCCTTTGGGCCCTGCTCCCTTGGGACCTTTGTTCTTCATGTCCTCTATATATCTTGATAGACTTGCAATTTTTCCTATATCCTTTACTCTCCTAGGACACCTGGGCCTCCTCTCTTCTTCTCTTCTAACCCCTGGGAATCCTCCCCTCCTTCACCCCTTGGTCGCCTATGTCACTCAGGGGTCCACAACACAATGAGCCCCAAACAGCTTTCACTCACCCTTCCCTTCTCAGGACGTTGACTCCAGACTTGTGTGGAGGGCCTTCACTGCTGCTCAGTCCTGGGGGGGATTCCTCTGGGTTTCCGATACTGTATTTCTTTCTTTCCTCCTCCTTTCTCTCTCCTTAGGAATCGTCTCAGGGAAGGAGAATGGATCTCCTGATATTTATAGGTCTCCCTGACCCAGGATCAAACAGCCGGCCAGGGGGGACAAGCAGCTATGAGCCGGCAGCACCCTGTCACATCAGGGCGCCAACCAGCCTCCTCTTTCCCTCAAGGGTCCTCCGCAGCTGGCCCCATACTCCTACAGCGTCCCTCCTCCTCTAGCCGCACGGATTTCCAGTGATGTAGCGCCGGGGGAGCCGACGTGTCAATGCCGCTCTGACAGGGAACCGGCCGGTGTCTCTGCTTCCCAGTAGTCCTTTGCGGCGAGCAGCGTGCTCACACCGCCCTGCTTCGTTTCCCCGGCAACCCGACAGCTGCACTGGGATCTCCGCAGCGAGTTCACCTCCTGGAGGTCCGTGCCCGCTCTCCTCTCCCTTCACCGCGCCAGCCTCTCCCCGCTTGGAGCCCTCCTCAGTCAGGTAGGGCTTCACTCCGTGAGGGTCTCGGGATGGTCAGATTGGAGGTTATTGGAGAGCACTCACATCGTGCTCTCCATCGCCGCCATGTTTAGGCTCCACCCCTAGACATGTGTCCTACTGTGCTTCTTCTTGAACCACTCCTTTCATTAAGGTTTGGTGGCTGCCGTTTGGCAACTCGATCTTTCAGCTCCCTCCATAGATTTTTCAATCGGATTAAGGTCTGGAGACTGGCTAGGCCACTCCAGGACCTTACTGTGCTTCTTCTTGACCCACTCCTTTGTTGTGTGTTTTGGGTCATTGTCATGATGGAACACCCATCGACAACCCATTTTCAATACCCTGGCTGAGGGAAGAAGGTTCTCACCCAAGATTTGACGGTACATTGCCCGTCCCTCGTCCCTTTGATGCGGTGCAGTTGTACTGTCCCCTTAGCAGAAAAACATACCTAAAGTAGAATGTTTCCACCACCATGTTTGACAGTTGTAATAGTGTTCTTGGGGTTATAGGCAGCATTCCTCCTCCTCCTCCAAACACGCTGAGTTGATGCCAAAGAGCTCAATTTTGGTCTCATCTGACCACAACACTTTCAACCAGTCCTCCTCTGCATCATTCAGATGTTCAGTGGCAAACTTTAGACGGGCCTGGATATGTGCTTTCTTGAGCACAGGGACTTTGCGGGCACTGAAGCCTTTCAACCCTTGTCAGCGTAGTGTGTTACTAATTGTTTTCTTGGTGACTGTGGTCCACGAGGTGAGATCTTGCATGGTGCACCAGACCTAGGAAGACTGACAGTTGTTTTGGGTTTCTTCCATTTGCGAATGATTGCACCAACTGTTGTCACCTTCTCACTGAGCTGCTTGGTGATAGTTTGGTAGCCCAGTCCAGCCTTGTGTAGGTCTACAATCTTGTCCCTGACATCTTTGGACAGCTCTTTGCCACGGTGGAGAGTTCGGAATCTGATTGTTTGATTGCTCCTTTGGACAGGTGTCTTTTATACAGGTAACAAAATGAGATTAGCAGCACTCCCTTTAAGAGACTGCTTCTAATCTCAGCTTGTTACCTGTATAAAAGACACCTAGTAGCCAGAAATCCTGCTGAATGATAGGGGATCAAATACTTATTTCCCTCATGAGCATGCAAATCAGTACATCATTTGTTAGACATGCGATTCTTTAGATTTTTTTTGTTGCTATTCTGGCTCTCAGTGTTACAATACACCTGCCATTAAACTTTTAGACTGATCATTTCTTTGTGAGTGGGCAAACATTCAAGATCAGCAGGAGATCAAATACTTATTTCCTTCACTGTAGGTGAATGGATACTGGCCGACCAATCGGAGAGGAAGTCATCCCCTATATAACCCTCTTTCACAGGAAGTACTAACGTTTTTGTAGCAAGAAATGAAAGTCCAGAAAGAGGGATGGGACCTCTGTGTCCCATGATGTACTCCAAGAAATGGATTTTACAGGTATGCAGAAAAAAATAGTTTTTTTTTTAATCGTACATCACTGGAAATCAAGCAGGCCCCCATAATCCTGAAAGAGTGTGCCTTCGCATGAAAGGGTAAGACCTTACCTTTCAAACCCTAGGTTTGAATTATTTATGGGTGAATCCAATGTGAAATAGTTGCCTTGTATGCTGCCTGCCCTTTCCTAGGCCCCTCAGGCAATGCAAACAGAGCATCTGACTTCCTATGCCAGCACCTTCAAGAAGACCCTTACAGCGCATACTACATTACATGCAAGGTATGCAGAGATCTTTCTCTTGCTGACTGAGGCCTAGGAAAGAATGAAGGCAGAATGATGTCCTGATTGGGATGAAAACTAAAAACCACCTTTGGATAAAAAAAAAAAAAGTCAATTGAGGTCGCAGCACCACCTTATCTTGATGCAAAACCACAAAATGGTTCTCTGCAAGAAAGAGCTGCCAGCTCCGACCCCCTTCTTGCAGAAGTGATTGCCACTACAAACCAAACCTTACGAGTCAACAGGACCAGTGGAATCTGCCTAATAGGTTCAAATGGTGGTTTTTGCAAAACCTCCAAAACCAAGTTCAGGTCCCAAGGACTCAAAAGGTAACCTGTCAAGAGGAACAATACGCATTACTCCTGCTGAAACCTGGCCCTTAAATGTTACCAACAGTCAATTTCTTCTCCAACCCTGATTGAAGAAACAACAGAATCCTACCAATCACATATTTTCGTGGGTGCCATTTCTGGACCTCACACCAGAAAATGGAATCTTTCCAAGTTGTGTAATAAATGCTCCTAGAGACTACCTTTCTAGTGCTCAACATAATAAATGTGGATGACTGAATTCAATACCCCCGGTCTTTCAGGATCTGGGACTCAATAGCCTCCCCATCAAATTTAGGGACTGTAAAGCTCGGTGCAATATACAGTGGGGCAAAAAAGTATTTAGTCAGCCACCAATTGTGCAAGTTCTCCCACTTAAAAAGATGAGAGAGGCCTGTAATTGGCATCATAGGTAGACCTCAACTATGAGAGACAAAATTAGAAAAAAAAAATCCAGACAATCACATTGGCTGATTTGGAAAGAATTTGCAAATTATGGTGGAAAATAAGTATTTGGTCAATATCAAAAGTTCATCTCAATACTTTGTTATATATCCTTTGTTGGCAATGACAGAGGTCAAATGTTTCCTGTAAGTCTTCACAAGGTTGGCACACACTCTTGCTGGTATGTTGGCCCATTCCTCCATGCAGATCTCCTCTAGAGCAGTGATGTTTTGGGACTGTCGCTGGGCAAGACGGACTTTCAACTCCCTCCAAAGGTTTTCTATGGGGTTGAGATCTGGAGACTGGCTAGGCCACTCCAGGACCTTGAAATGCTTCTTACGAAGCCACTCCTTCGTTGCCCGGGTGGTATGTTTGGGATCATTGGCATGTTGGAAGACCCAGCCACGTTTCATCTTCAATGCCCTTGTTGATGGAAGGAGGTTTGCACTCAAAATCTCACGATACATGGCCCCATTCAGTCTGTCCTGTACATGGATCATTCGTCCTGGTCCCTTTGTGGAGAAACAGCCCCAAAGCATGATGTTGCCACCCCCATGCCTCACAGTAGGTATGGTGTTCTTTGGATGCAACTCAGCATTCTCTCTCCTCCAAACACGATGAGTTGTGTTTCTACCAAACAGTTCTATTTTGGTTTCATCTGACCATATGACATTCTCCCAATCCTCTTCTGGATCATCCAAATGCTCTCTAGCAAACTTCAGACGAGCCCGGACATGTACTGGCTTAAGCAGGGGGACACGTCTGGCACTGCAGGATCTGAGTCCCTGGCAGCGTAGTGTGTTACTGATGGTAGCTTTTGTTATGTTGGTCCCAGCTCTCTGCAGGTCATTCACTAGGTCCCCCCGTGTGGTCCTGGGATTTTTGCTCACTGTTCTTGTCATAATTTTGACGCCACGGGGTGAGATCGTGCGTGGAGCCCCAGATCGAGGGAAATTATCAGTGGTCTTGTATGTCTTCCATTTTCTAATTCTTGTTCCCACAGTTGATTTGTTCACACCAAGCTGCTTGCCTATTGCAGATTCAGTCTTCCCAGCATGGTGCAGGTCTACAATTTTGTTTCTGGTGTCCTACGACAGCTCTTTGGTCTTCACTATAGTGGAGTTTGGAGTGTGACTGTTTGAGGTTGTGGACAGGTGTCTTTTATACCGATAACAAGTTCAAACAGGTGCCATTGATACAGGTAATGAGTGCAGGACAGAGGCGCCTCTTATAGAAGAAGGTACAGGTCTGTGAGAGCCAGAAATCGTGCTAGTTTGTAGGTGACCAAATACTTATTTTCTACCTTAAATTGCAAATAAATTCTTTCCAAATTAGCCAATGTGATTGTCTGGATTTTGTTTCTCATTTTGTCTCTCATAGTTGAGGTCTACCTACGATGCCAATTACAGGCCTCTCTCATCTTTTTAAGTGGGAGAACTTGCACAATTGGTGGCTGACTAAATACTTTTTTGCCCCACTGTAGGTCCTTGAGCCAGCAGGGCTGGACGGCACAGTAGAGACCACAAACCAACCACTGCCAGTTTCACTATGTCTGTATACCAGGCCCTCCTGGGCCAAGCCGGGACAATCAGTATCACTGGAACGGATTCCACCTGAATCCTGCATAAGAGACGTGGCAGCAGCCATGTTCCCTGAACTGTGGCCTCCTCCAGAACAGCCCCCCAACCCAAGAGGCTGGCATCGGTGGTTACCAGTTTCCATACCACTGGCTGAAAGGAGCTCCCTTTCTTCAAATTCTGAGACAGCAACCACCAATTCAGGCCTTGCAGTACTTCTGGAAACAGAGACATACAACAATCCAGGTCTGGATTCTATTTGTTCCAAACACCCAGAAGTGGAACTGCGCATAGGGAACTGCCTCGAACGAAGACAAATCTTTATCAGCAACCTCATACAGAGGAGAACTGAAGGAGTCCTTAAGCTGCAGACCTGCTCTTACAGGAGGCAGAAACACCTTTGCCTGAGCTATGTCTAGGACCATCCCCAAATATTCCAGGCTCTGTACAAGAGCCAACTTCTCGAAGTGGAGCAGCCACCCCATTTGTTTCAGGATCTGAACCGTAAAAGCCACACCCTGCTTCAGACCTAGCACAGACTGACCCCTAAGCAACAGATCTAGATATCCTATGATTGATATCCCCTGAGCAGCCCCAATACCGAAGTGAACTTTTGTTATGAACTGAAAATGCTGAGCCCCTACTGCAAAAATCTTTGAAGAGCAAGAAATATCAGCAGGTGCAGGTAAGCATCCTTGATGTCGATAGATGCTAAAAAGCCTCCTTCCTGCAAAGATGCCACTACCAACAGAACGGATTCCATACGAAAAGACCAGACATTTAGGAACCAGTTTAGACCCTTGAGATCCAAAATGGGCCTCACATCCCATTTGGCTTTGGGACTGTGAGCAGATTTGAATAAAACCCTTGACCTCTTGTCTGCTGGAACCTCCGTAATCACGCCCTGGGAGAACAGGTGCTCAAGCGCCTGTAAAAGCCTTCTTTGCTCTGGATTCATCGGTATGTTTGACCTTAGAAACCGGGGCGGGGGAAGAACTTGAAATTCCAGTGTGTACACTAGCAGAATTGTGGAAACTACCCACTTGTCTTGGATAAGAGCCTTCCAGGCTATTATAAAATCCAAAAGCCTTCCCCCCAACCCAAATGAGTTGGGGTTCCCCTTCATAATGATGCAAACTTTGGATCTGCTTTGGCTGACATTTGCACCTTGAGGTCTACCCCTACAGGCTGACACCTGTGTGCGGCAAAATGACTGTCTTGGAAGCTTGAGGGCCCAGCAACAGAGGCCCTTCCCCCTTAAAAGGAAGGCACTTGGATTTCCTCTTAAAAGGGTAAAAAAAAAAACTTTTCCCCCCAGAAATCTTCTGAATATATTTGTCTAAACCATCCCCTGTCTCTCCCCATGGAAGGGAAAACCTGCCAACAATTTCTTGCACGGCAGTTCCGTCGACCAACTTTTTAGCCAGCTTCCAATCTGCTGGATCCTTGAAGACCTGGACATTATCTACAGGACATGTTAAAAAGACTTATTCAGAGATAAAAACAGCCACATCCACTACAGGCATATCCCATTTCTTTACAAACTTATCTTCCATGGGATACAAAACGGAAAATCTTTTTGGTAGAAAGAAAACCTTGTCTGGGTGATCCCAGTCAGCATACATAATCTGTTCTATAAAAGGATGTACCAGAAAGGCCTGAACAATCTGCGGAGGTTTCAAAGAGCCAAGAGAGGGAAGTATTCACCCATCAACACAGACTGTGTAGATGGGGAAATCAAGTGATTTTCTTTCCTTCCACCCATGGTGGAAAGTAAAAAAATTGTATCATCTATGCTTAAGGTTGAATTGGATTGGACTGTTGTCTTTGTTCAACATTACCAACTATGTAACTTACCAACTGTTTAAAGCTACAGCAAGTATAGCAGCATGCACTTTTTGTACCGGAACACATAAATGTGAGGGGGGTCCTTAGTACTCTGAAGACCCAAGTGAGGTGGAATCACTGAAACACATTACAAACACATGTAAACAAGCATGTGGAAATGCACATTGGGCGCAAGGATTGTGGTTGAACTACCGTGTGTTATGTGAATGACCCATTCAGTTTTGCACCAGGGCCTTGTGGCTTTCAGCTAGAACCCTAAAGAAACAATTTCCAGGCTTTTATTGAACATTATGTGCTTAACACTGGAAGAGGACCATGACATTTTTCTAGTGCTTTTTATTCTCAGTAAAATGGATATAGGTGTGTGTTCCTTGCCATGACCTTGGCTATAAAAGGTATGCAGAAAAGAAAACATCACGGGTCATAAAAAAATAAAACCAAGAAGATCAAAACTCAAGTTTTAATTTCACTTAAAGTAAATATTTTAAAAATCTCAAAATTGTTTAACCTGGAAGTACAAGCATACAAAAAAAAAGGGATTGTTAGGACATGTGCAGTCACAGTGACAATACAGTTGAGTCACCCAAAATAAATTCATTTCATTGGCATTAAATAAATTATATATACATTCAACAGGAATGAAATACATTGCAAATATTTACAAATAATAGGGACTGAGTTAACAGTTTCACATATCACAATATGGTTACTGATTTCCAACATGGCTAACAAATTCTATTTTGGTATAACTGGATTATTTGAAACTACGACCTCATTCCAAACTTCTGAAGACATAAAGGATATTCACAAGGCCGCACTGCTCCTTTACAATCGCTGTTACTTGTATAGAAGAAATAAAATGGTATAAACCAGGGGTAGGTAAATTTTGGCCCCCAGCCGTAGCAGAACTACAAAATCCATGAGACATTGCAGGACTCTGAAAGCCACAAGCATGACTGCCAAAGGCATAAGCAAGATCGGACTTGATTTTTTGCAACAGGTGGAGGGCCACAATTTAACACAGTATAACATGGGTAAAGATCTGAAACAGACCCGAGCCATTAAAAGCAGGTAACTGCACTCGCCTCTATCTTTCATAACTCTACAGGTGCTCCCAAACCAAGATATCAAAGCATGCAAATGTCAACTTCCAGCTTAGGAATAAAGCTGGCCATATACAGATCAAATTTGGTCTGATTCCTGCTGATAGTGAAATCCATTTTTTTTTTCTCTTGTTCAGCCAGCAGGGCTCAATGAGAGAAATCTTAATACGTACGGCCAGCTTAAAGCTGAGTTCCATTCCGCTTATTTGCCTCCCCCTCCACTGCCATATTTGGCACCTTTTGGGGGGGAGCAGATACCTGGTTTTGACACTTTCGACTCAGTTCGCCGCGGCGAAGTGAGCCGGAAGTTCTGCCCCCCCTCTTTCCTCCCACAGTCTCCTGGGAACTTTCACAGGTCCCAGGAGACTGCCAGACCAATAAGGAAGCGCATCATTACTCGCGCATGCGCAGTGGGCACCAGGCTGTGAAGCCGCAAGCTGTCACAGCCTGGTGGCCAGAGTTGAGATACCGGAGCCATGGAGGAAAGAAGGGGGGGGAAGGGACCACGCAGGTGAGAACATCACTGGACTCCCGGACAGGTAAGTGTGTGTTTATTAAAAGTCAGCAGCTACAAGAGCCTCTGAAGGAACAAATTGGATCATGCTTTGCTGGGTTTTTGCCTTCCTCTGGATCAACTGTGGGTGTAGGATTATAACTTTTTTTTTTTTTTAAATGGTTGAACTGGATGGACTTTTGTCTTTTTTCAGCCAGACTATTTTACTATGTACAGTTTTTGTAGCTGCTGACTTTTAATAAACACAAAAACGTCTGGAACTCCACTTTAAGGGTAATGATCAATAGCGAGTTGTGCATTGTGGAGGGGATGAAGTTTCCAGAGCTCTGACTTTTGGGACTGGAAGCCAAAATCAGCATACTGAGTGCTTTGGAACAGGTGTTCCATTCCATGTCTGCTTTTAAGTTCTTAGAACAGTTTACCAAACTAAAATGTGTTGTTTTTTTTGTTTAAAAAAAACTAAGGAAAAATACAAATGAAAAGCACAGATTACATGCCACCTCCAATTCCCTAGAGCACCTGGGGAACCCTAAAACCTGTGGCGCTCTGTAGTGCAAATTTAAACTTTCAAGATCACTTGCTCGAGTCTACTCATGCCAACTTTAATGTGTCTTACTATTGGGCCATCTTTTCAATGGGAAGCATCATTAACCAATAGTAAGAAAAATGAGGCAGGAAGGGTGAATCAGAGCCAGAGACTATGGAAGCTGGTTTGTACTTGAATTGGTTTTCAAGGTCCCAGGACATGATACAGGGTATCAGAGTAATTGTTCACACACTGATAGGTTAATCCTTACAAAGTAATTGGCTTTATATTTTTGTCACCAGATACACTAACATTTTCTGGTCAAATCAGAAATCAAGATATTACTTTAAACTGAAGAACTGTTTAAATCTCTAAAAAACATCCTATATTTATCTTTTTTGCAATAAAAGGTAAATATTTTGGTTTAGGTCACGAGTGCAGACCCTCTCTCATAATATACTTACCCATCGTGCTTAAATGTGATGGTGGGATTGGTATATTGGCCCAGATGGGCTCCTGGTGGACGTTTTATCTCGCCTTTTGCCCTGTATATCCTGATGTTACACAGATTCTAACCTCTGTATCTGGATACATTTCTGTTAACTGTTATGGTTGCTGCTTTGTGTCAAACTAAAAAAAAAAAAGTAAATATCTCATAACCCTTCATCACATTCTTGCACAGTTGTACAGTATATCTCCCCATCCTTAAAGGTATAGTTCACCTTTACCAAAAAACTGCTTATGCAGATAAGGGGTGTCTGTAGATAAAAAAAAAAAAATAAAAAAAAACTGTGCAGCTGTGATTAAGTTGAAAAATACCCTTGCTATAGGTGTAGGCATTTACATACCTCATGAAGCCTGACTGGAATACTCCCAGTATGTTGCCAAGTGAGGCCTATTCATTGCTGCTTACCTCCTCCATCACAGGAGTGAATTCTCAGATGTGGAGCTCAGAGCTACTGCATCAGAGGAGAGCAAGGGCATGCGAGGGTGTCTGAATCAGGGAAAAAAAAAGCTAACTCCTGTGATGGTGGGGGTGAGCAGTAATGACTAGGCCTCACTTAGCAATGTCCTGGAAATATTCCAGTTAGGCTTCATAATGTAAGTAAATGGCCTACAACTATAGCGAGGACATTATTCATATTTGGTCAGAGACACAGTTTGTATCCACAGATGCCCCTTACCTGCATAGGCAGTTCTTTGGTGAAGGTGAACTATCCCTTTAAAGAGGATCTTCAACCTGTCAACAAAAACTTAAAAAGTCAGCAGCTGCAAATACTGTAGCTGCTGACTTTTAAAACACACACTCACCTGTCCCAGGATCCAGGGAGGTCTTCATTGGTGTCCTCTTTTGCCAGTCTTCTGGTCCAGGCAAACTGTGGGCAGCCCATTAACTCCTTGCAGCTTCACAGCTGGCTTCCCACTGCGCATGCGCAAGCTCTGTAAATAGTCCCACAGTCTTCTGGGACCTCTGATGTGTCCCAAGAGGCTGCGAAGAAAGGGGTCAAACTTCCGCTATGATCGCCTAGGCAGTCGCAGAGAAAGTGGCAGCAGTTCCTGCTGCCCAAAAAAAAAAAAAAAATACAAAATATTGTGGGGGGAACTTTCCCTTTTTGGGTGAATTTCTGCTTTAATTTATTTTTGTGTGCATCCCCTCTATTATGAAATACCAGCATAACAGCTAGGGCAGAGAAGAGGGAACTCTATTACAATAATATGACAGTTACCCTTTTTTCCTGGTTCAGCCCACACAGCTATACCATGTTAAAGCAGTACTGGGGTATTGGTCACCTTTAGGATTTTTGCTTGGTAGATGGCTGCTAGGTGCACGGGTTATAGTGTTGAAGGGTTATCTTGCATAAATATGAATAATCGGGATAAGTCGCAATTTGAAAGGATTGCAAGAAAATGTTAACTTTAATAAATATTAAATTGTGGAGAATGACAAGACATTTACAGAAAAAGCCAGATATGCATTCATACCATAACCTTTTCTTGAGGCAAATTTTAAGAAAGCCTAAAAATAATGCAGCACAAAAAGGAAACAAAAAAAAAATAATCAGAAAGCAAATTCTAATAATTACATCCATAGTCATTCATTTAAAAAGACAAAATAAAATTGCTGCGGTTATAACGTACACACACACACGCGCCTGCACATCCTTGCAGCAGTCTCAGAAACCCTGCTGTCATTGCAGTCCCAGGATGTTCTGATAGGCAAAGCTTGGAACTTACCCATAATGTTAAATCTTGCCCACCCCTTCCTGCCTCCATCACAATTCTATTTGCCAATGAGTGAGTGCTGGATCAATAAAAATGTGTGGGGGGCACAAGGAAGTGTGGTAGATTTAATCAATGAAAATAGCACATTCAGCCTGGATAAACACTAACACTATACTTTCAAAAGACTTCCTAGGTTCATTCAGATTCTAAAACCAATTTCAGCAAAATCAAAAATGATCAGTAGAGTTAAGATCTGGTCCACTTGGTATAGTTTGTTATAAAAGTGAAACTCAGTGAAGACTCCACTGAAGTTAAAGGAGTATTAAATGCAAAAACAAAAGTAATATATTGCAGCTTACAAAAAATCCTAAATGTGGTGGCTGCATTCTTTTGTAGGCGTTTATACCGTTTCCATCTAGTGATCTGCCCAGTAACATTTCCTGTCTTAGGATGTCTCCACTCAATTAGGAGGACAACGGAGATACCTTTGGACAGCAGCATTGTCAATCTGGGAGGAGAGTATTATTAGATGCACTAGCAGATATAGGTGGACCTGACTAACAAATTAAAGAGCTAGTGAACTAAAGGCAGCAATAATTACCTCTATTCCAATGGTCCAACGCCCACTAGGTCCCTAGCTGGCATCTCTCCATGGCTTCTTTCAGCGGTTTGTTCAGGCACAAAATTTCAAAGTCTGCTGTTACAGGTAAGCTTTATCCTGCCCATTCTGCCCATTGGTCACTAAGGGCCATCCATATCAACAAGGGGCCAACAGGACAGCTTGGGAGGTGGAAATTGTAAAATTAAAATCTCTCCAACATCAGCTCCCTTTCTGCTATTTTTTGCAAATAAAGTAAATGCTGCATTTTCTTATTAAGTGCTAAAACTCCCCTAACAATGAGACAATTCTGAAATTTAAATTTGGCAGCTGAAAATGTAAACAATATACAGGATAATATTTATAAGGGAAACCCAACAAATTAAATGCAATGGTCCGGTTGTAATATAAATTTACCACGTTGTGTGCCTGTGATATGCAACTACTAAATTTTCTAGCAAAATAATTTTAGCTAGTAGTTAGATCAGTGAATTATGCAAGCAGAGCAAATAAAGTGTGCTTAAATTAAAACGGCTTAAGTTAGCATGAATCTAACTAAAGAAAAATGGGAATCCCACACACAATTATGAGACGCTATAAATATAAAAACTTGACATGTTGCAAACAATAGTTAGGCTTCAGTTTCTTTTTGCAACTGCAGAAATGACAGGTGGGATCCTGCTGTTTGCAGGAGACAGCACCTCCACTTTTCATGCCCTTCACTCTTATAGAACACCCTGTATTTGATTAAATCACTGCAAATATATTAACGGGCATAGAGCATTTAGACAGGAGTTTTACGCCTCTATTGCTTGGGTTTGATTTCCACAAGTCTTATAGCCGATGATCTTTTAATTCAGTGTTGCTGAATAAAATCAAAAACATCAAATTCAGCTGCAAAATGTTGCTATGTAAGTTGTGAACTGCAAATACCATACATCACTTTCAACTACCATCCTCTTTAAAAAAAAAAAAAGAAAAGTTAAAGAAAATGTGTTGACCTCGATAGTGCTTCAATCTCTCAATTCCTTGAAAAGAAATTCTCCAATCACACAGTGACTTTATTAAGCGGAGGCATTTTCTTCTTTTAGTTCAGTGTTGTGACTTGCACCCAACCCTGGCAAGGAGTGCCTTTACATTACTTGAGTTTCCAGCCTGCGGATTTTTTTGACCACCAGGTCGATGTTGATAATTGGGTTAAAGTACAGGGCCCAGTAGAATAGACAATTGCAAACAAATTGTGGAACCAAAGGCCAAAATATTGCAACAAAAAGCCCCTGCGTTGACATCTTCCAAAAATGACCCCACATGAGGCGAGGAAAAGACCTAAAAGAGAAACAAGCACTAAGAATTAACTCAGCCAACAATAAACACTCAATTAAAATGTATTCAGTTATTTTATAATTGTGCTTTAATCTGCAAAGCTGCTATTTAGATTCAATGGGGTTGATTTACTAAAGGCCAATAGCCTGTGTACTGCAAGTGCACTTGTTCTAGATCGGAGGGGAACAAAAAGGAGAAAAACAAAAACAGAAAACCACATAAAAAAAACCAAACAAACAAAAGAAAAAAAAAATACAGCATTTTTGCTTGCACATGACTGGATGGATGATAGAAATCAGCACAGCTTCCCTTCATTTCACAGCAAGTACACACAGTGGCTTAGGTGCCTTCTAAAAGTCTAGTTTCCATGTTGTTTGCTTGTTTTGTAAAAATGTCTCCCCATTAAAGCAGATGGATCTATGGCGAAGGTCTGACAGCTCTAGAAGGAGTTGTAAAGACCAATCTCATTTTTTAATCAGCCTTTCTCAACCAATACAACATATTTTTGTGAAGAGACAAAAAGAAGAACTCATGTATACTCTAACTCTACATTTATTGATAAACATGTATTGTACTGGTGTGACTTTTGCAATTGTAGTTACGGTCTTGAAGCAACAAACAATGGAGTAAGAGCCAACGCGACTTTCAAGGTGCCAAATGAATACGAAATAGCTTAAAAAATTTTAATTTCTTAGTACATCAATAAAAATCACAATAAAAAACAATAAATGCGCAGGATATGGATTATAGAGCATAGTTCAACAGCAATTCTTCATTAATAGATTTTTAAAAGCTACTCTCAACACGTAATGTCATAATAATACCCTATTAATAGGAGTAGCCTGTTAGGTTCCTATATGCTCCCATTTAATCTTCAATACTAGGTTTTGGAATTGGCCTATACCAGTCATCGTTTACCACCCAGTAACACATTTGTTCATAACCTAAGCAATCCATATTCGCAATATTGCCCCTTTTATTAATTAAGTCGGTATTTTTTAAAAAAGATGTTAAAACCTGTCTTTGGGAGCTAGTTAAAATTGCGATGGGTCTGATCTTTTCCAATAAATTAATTTTAATTATTATTAATTTCTCTAGACACCTGTCATACGAAGGCCAAATTATTGAGAATACTATTTAAAGCTGATCTCCACCTTTTGATATACTTTACATAGTTCGTTTGGGCCAGCTTGGATGTGCAGTATAAACTGTATGTAGCAGTGGCTACATACAGCATACCGCACTGTGTTCCAGGAGCAAGTGCAGACTTCCAGTCTTATACCGGATACAGAGTCTATCACAGCGGCACTCAGCCATTCAGAGTAAACAATGTATTATATCAGTGAATACAAAGCTTCATCTGATGGCAGACGGCATACTATGTAAAGTAAAACAAAAGTTGGAGATCAGCTTTAAGAGTGGAAACGTTTGGGATTTCAACTTCTATTTCAGAGGAGGGGGAAAACGGGGATCCCCTTCCCATGGCTGTGAGACTTTGGTAGCAGCTGCCTCCAATGTACCAATATCAGACACGGATACTCTCTTCCCATAAGTTCATCAGATCTTGCAAAGATCGAAGATCATTAAAGGATAATTCCAAAGGGGAGTTAGTCTCATACAATTCAGGGACTTCTAAGCGTTAGTCTTTGTCATGCATAAACTTTAACTGCCTAGCAAAAAGGTGTTATCTTTGAGAACTTCAAGTTTGTTCTACTGCTTGGGACCACCTGTGATTGTACACAGGATGTGGCAGTAGATAGGGGAGATGTAGAATGTGGACAATGTGTAGTACGTATTATGCTCTTTTTTCTCACACACTGTACTCTACAGCTATGTAGGTCTCCTGAAGCCTAAAGATGGTGAAACATGTTGAGAGTAGTTTTCATAAATCCTATTAATGAAGAACTGCTGTTGAACTATACTCTGTAATCCATATACTGTGCATTTATCGGTTTTATTGTGATTTTGTTGATGTGATAGTAAATTACATTTTTCAGCCTACTTTGAATTCATTTGGCACGTTGAAAGTCACGTTGGTTCTTAATCCACTGTTGTTCATTGTATTCAGGATGTAGTGCCGTGAAGGTATTTTCTTTTCAATCTCCACCAACCTATTTGGCTTCCAGCAAACATGTTGCTTCAAAACAAAAGTATTGTTTTCATGCTGTAAACCTACTAGAGCGGATTTGTAACTTTCAGCACAGGTTCGACTGAAATTTACAAGTGGAAACCCAAGTGAAATTAGGATGATATATATTTGAAAGTAATTTTTTTTCCTGGCTAGGTTTCTTTTTTTAGGGCTCGCTTACGCTGTAAAACATGGTATAGGACACGCTTTTTTAAAGCACTCTAAATGCCAGTCAAAGCATCGTTCACTAAATAAAATGGTTACAGTCCTGTTTACACATTGCATTTGCTTCAAAATTATACCTCATGTCGATTTAGTGGTGCTTCAAAGCCTCTATAGAAGTCTATGACAAAGCTCGCTTACAGCACCTGCAGCTTTTGAGAGTTTTTATTCAGCTTCGCTCGGTTTTGGACACACACACACTTCAAAAGGCACCACCAAAGCATGGCAGAAGCATCACACACATATAAAAACACACACTTTAACCGCTTTCGTTAGTACAGTGTCAGTGCTTTTTACTAGCACTGATCACTGTATTGGTGTCACTGGGGATGTCAGTGACACCAAGTCAGTTTCCCCCCCCCCCCCCAGTGTCAGAATACCCGCCGCAGTCCCGCTATAAGTCGCTGATCACCGCTATATATATATATATACACACACACATTTATATACACACACACACACCCATTTGTAAACGCTATAACTTTCACGTGAACCAATTAATTTACACGTATTGGGATTTTTTTTTCCAGCAAAGACATGTAGCAGAATACATTTTGTCCTAAATTTATGATGAAATTTGAGTTTAAATTTTTTTATTGGACATGTTTAATAGCAAAAAAAGTCAAAAATATTGTTTTGTTTCAAAATGGTCGGTCTTTTTTTGTTTATAGTACAAAAAATTAAAAACACACAGCTGATCAAATACCAGCAAAAGAAAGCTCTATTTGTGGGGGAAAAAAAAAAAAAAAAGGACGTAAACGTCATTTGGGTGAAGCGTTGCATGACCGTGCAATTGTCAGTTAAAGGAACGCAGCGCTGTATCGCAAAAAATGGCCTGGTCATGAAGGGGGTAAAGCCTCTGGAGGGCAAGTGGTTAATGTGTTTACAAAGCAAGTGTAAATGAGCCAAGCATCAATGTAAATAACTGCTATGCTAATTTTGCTGTTTGAAGGAAGTAGGTTAATCCCAAAACTGGCTGGGAAAAGTTACAAATCTTCAGACAGTCGGACATTTCATATGCATTTCAACTGTGGTGCCTGCCTAGTGTTGAGCTTTAAGGGCTTGTTCACACCACTTGCGGTGCAGGAATGCATTTCCCACACCACACAGGAAATGCTCTGTCCTCTGCAGATGCGTGCAAGTATTATTAATCTTAAATATTATTATTCCAGGTACTTATATAGCGCCGTCAATTTACGCAGCGCTTTACACATATATTGTACATTCATATCAGTCCCTAACCCTCAGGGGGTGTACAATCTAAGGTCCCTAACTTACATTCTTACATAAGCATACTAAGGACAATTTAGACAGGAGCCAATTAACCTACCAGCATGTCTTTTGGAGGAAACCCACGCAGGCACAGGGAGAACATGCAAACTCCAGGCAGGTGGTGCCGTGGTTGGGATTCGAACCGACGACCCGAGTACTGCCAGGCAGAAATTCTAACCATTTACCCACTGTGTCTTAATGACACTCCCATGTGTCTAGCAAATGCAGGTGCGTTCGCAGCCACCATAAATGCATAATACTGGGGCCAGTTCACACCACAATTGATGCATTCTGGAAGCGTTTTAGTGCATATTTTGTGTGTTCCAGGGCATTTTCCCCCCTTTTTTTCCTTCATCTTAATTAGGGACATATGCATAGCAGTGCATTTTTTATGCATTTTGCTGCATTCCAGATGTGTTCCATACAGAAAAAGTGCTGCATGTCCTACCTTTGTTGACTGCACTGGTGTGAACAAGGGCCATTGGAATCCATGTTAAACACTGTCCATGCGTGTTTGATGCAGAATAAAAACGCACTGGACTGTGTCTGGTGTGAACCAGCCCTAAAGCAAAAATTGTTTTTTATTAGCTACACTTGCATGTGTTTGATGCACATGCAGTGATGGTATGCACAAACTAGACGGAATGAGAAGCCCCAAAGCTCAAACATCTAATCATTATTTAAATCAACAGATTAGCAGTGAATTCATACCTCAGTTGGCTTGTTGACCACAGCCTCCAGAACGAGAATAATTCCAGCACTGAAAGCAACATGGCATTTACTATTATAAACCGAGAGGTCCAATAATGAACTTCAAGCCAGTCCCAAGCAAACTCAGCAAGGAGTTGATATGGAAGAAATAGGTATTTAACAAGAAATTCACGCCATTGAGTCCATGTTGGATCCTGGAGATCCTGTGAAAAGTACGCAAATGTCAATATGCAACAGCAAGAAAAAAATACAGAAAAGTAACTTACGACTTTTTTGAATTATTCAAATCATCTTTAGGTCTATTGAAGTTATGTAACATCAAAATATACTGGGGAGAGAGAGGGAGAAAAGGAAAAAAAAAAGGAGAGGGAGGGAGAAAAGGAAAAAAAAAAGAGAGGGAGGGAGAAAAGGAAAAAAAAAAGAGAGGGAGGGAGAAAAGGAAAAAAAAGAGAGAGGGAGAAAAGGAAAAAAAAAAGAGAGGGAGAGAAAGAAAAGGAAGAGAGAGGGAGAGAAAGAAAAGGAAGAGAGAGGGAGAGAAAGAAAAGGAAGAGAGAGGGAGAGAAAGAAAAGGAAGAGAGAGGGAGAGAAAGAAAAGGAAGAGAGAGGGAGAGAAAGAAAAGGAAGAGAGGAGGGAGAGAAAAAGGAAGAGAGGGAGGAAAAAAAAAAGAAAAAAAAAAGAAGAAGAGGCAGACATAACATATAGAGAAGGCAATAAAACAAATAATTAAAAAGGGTAAACCGCTAAAGCATGTAGTCAAGCAATGCATTCCTTGCCAGTATCATCCCTTGCAACAATCATAATTTGCATGCACACACATTTAATCAAGATTTTTAGAAAACAAAAAAAGTGCAATGACTGGATTATTTTCATTATGCTGACTGATTTACGTGTACAGTATATGCAAATGTTGAGGACTATAGATTTCCTGGCAACAACTGCTGCCACAAGTACAATTTTTTGTGAAGAAATTACACTGTTCTGGTAACATTGCTACTACATTTTAGCATTGCTTTGTAGTATGTTGAGAATACATATAAATTTGCATTGTGCTGGCATGTGCGCTGCATTAAGGCAGGCCTTTCACGTTGATTGGGCTGCCAACACACCACAATGCAGCCAAAAACGGACACACCATTTTTCCCGACACAACCCACCACAATGCGCATGCTCTGCAATGTGGAGTGCTGCAGTGTGTGTTGCCTAAACAAAAATATTTTAGATTTTTTAAATTTTTGCTTCCAATGATGGAGATTGATATAGAGATTATGGCCAATCTATTAAAACCACTGTGTCACAAAAAAAGACGGTGATCTGCCTGCAAAAGAAGATGGTAAGCACCTCTCCTGCTGCCTGCACCACTGAATGACACTCTGCTGATGAGATATCCTCCCAGGAGTCTGTTGGTAAATTGAAACATCTAGGAGTGTCAATCTTCTATCTCCCCACAGTGCTCACCGGTTTCTCCCACTAAATTTCATATCTCTTCATGACACCGTTGTGATAGAATGGTCAGCAGGAAAAACCACTGAGCACAGCTGGGAATATAGAAAGTCAAGATTACCAGAAGTGTTGGTTTCCTAGCAAACTTAAGAGAAGAGTCTATCAGCAAGAGGTAAATGCCATTTACTTGATATGGCCCATATTGGGTTAATGATATCATAAGTATTCCCACCCCTTTTGTTTGGCAACGGTCTTCCAGGTTTGGACCTAATCCGGTTCTGAACAAATGCAAGCTCATCCCTAGTTAAGAGATTACTACCATGCTTGACGCAGCACAGCGTTTTCTGATGTGCTACAACCTGAACCCCCCCCCCCAAAAAAAAAAAACAAAGCTGTATTGTTTGGTATACAAACTATTCTCTAGCAGTAACTAATGGTTAGTTACTAATAAAAGCTATGAGTCTTAATACGACCAGTAAAAAGTTAGTTAATGTTAGTGTCCAAGACATCCTTTAATAACACTAAGACACCACAATATTAGTGCTAACAGCAGCTTACCAGCTGTCTGGAGTTTCCACGCAATGCACTTAATGCTACAGAAACCTGTGAATAGATTACACAACATATATCCTTCACTGCCCCTACTTTTTGGTAAGAGTATCACATTTCCCAATTTCCACTTGCACGTTTATGAAATGTATCAGATATATGCACAAATATTTTCTCTGTGTCAATCGTTACTTTGAATGTACCATTGTTCATAATTACCCAATTAATCCAAAAGAAACAAAAAATGACTAATGAGTTGATCACAGACCCATGAAGATGCTGTATTTTGGCACTGAGGCCAGGAAGGTATTAAATAACTATTACTGCAATTTGCAAGATTTAGTAAGCAGGCATGGGTCACAGCATCACATCTGCACATAGTGTACAGTGGCCAGACACTGAATAATGCTCATCTACAAAAAAAAAAAAAAAAAAACAGAGCTAGACTTACCAGTAACTTGGTTTCCAGGAGTCTTCCAGGGCAGCCTATTAGATATAGGCACCTACTCCAACAGGAACAGGAAACGCATCACCAACTACACGCTGCCCTGGAAGATTCCTGGAAACAGAGTTACCGGTAAGTCTAACTCCGATTTTCCCAAATTGCCTTCCAGGACAGCTCATGAGATGATTAGCAAGAACTTACTATATTAGGGAGGGTCATTAAAAGTCCAAAGACCTATACCACCCTCAGGATGACCATAAATATTATAGATATGGTGAACCAGGTTGTATTAAATTCTCATTACAGAAAGAAAAAAAAAAGGAGGAGGTAGGGGATCTAGCTGTAGGAAAAACCAAGTCATATCTGGAAAGCTCAAAAGGCACACTGGACTGATCCAAAAAAATCAATATCCTTAATAAAAGAGCCAGCTCTAGTGAGGCACTGGTCAACTAAGGACTAATGAACGCCCTAGTCATACAGGTGCAAATTGAGATCACACCTGGAATTGCATCTAATGAATGTAAATATCAGTGTCTTAACATGTGCTATTTGCTGCAGCACGATTTCTAAAGTAGTTCCTTCATTACTTTTTCTGCTGTTTATTGCGATTTCACATACATAAAAATATAATGGAAACCACAATGCAAATTGCAAGAAATTGCTGAAAATCTTCACAAGTCGCAATAAAGTCTTCAGAAATTGCACCTGAAAAATCGCGCACACAAATCGCAGTTGTGTGACCAGTGACTCAAGTCTGTGTGGCCAAAGAAACAGGGTAATTGAAGAACACTAGGTAAAGACTTGACAGCAAAGTGTAAATTAAAAAAAAAAAAAATAAGCCCCTACAGACCCAAATGGAATGACTAGGTCTGAACTATGGTGGAGATATAGAAACACCACCCTATATAGAATATAAGTACATAAGGATCTGCTACAAAAAAACACATTTAGTGACTTTCCACCACCTACACTTTTGTATATGAATGTGAGAAAGCCCAGTGCCTTGAGATATAAATTATTCAGGGACCCATGTTATCTCCCCTATGTAGGAATAAGCAATATATATACACATTTGTTATATTGAGACAACGCTGATACATCCAGCTACTGTGCACCTACTGCGACTGAAAAGACTAAGCAGTAGGGTGTTGGCCTAAAATGACATAACTACAGTAAATCAGGAATGTTAATGGATGCCAAAAATCCACTGGAATAAGTCTCCAAATGTACCCTCTTTCTGTGGGGGAGTATAGTGGTACATAATGTCATCACTGACAACCATAAACAAATAGTAGAAGCATATTTAACTAGTAGCTGTTGGCTGTAGTTGGATGCATTTTGGACTGCACTCCAACTGCACAGACAGTCCAAAACCCAGGCTATCCTATGGGCATAGTTCACACCACTGCAGTGCAATGCAGAAAAGTACAGCATGCTGCATTCTTCCGCACTGCAAATGCACAAAAACACACTGCAATGCATTGCAGTGAACATAGAAGCCTAAGGAAAAGAAGGAAGTTACCTCACAGGTCAAATGCAGATAGAAAAGTGTGCGTCAACTGCATGCATAGGTACAAGGAAATAACACGCAGTAATGTGCAGTTTCTGCTATGAATGGGTCCTTAAGGTCTTGGACAGAGTCTAAGCATAAGAGTCCCATGCAAACCTAAAGCAACTCCACATGCAAGACCAGTAGCACAAATTGGTTACTACACATCAGGTATTAGATGTATAATACACCACAAGACCTTAGTCCCAACAAGACAGACTTATGCCAAGGCTGTAGACCTAGTACAGGAGACAGATCTCTACCCTGGTAAATATCTATAGCAAGGATCAGTGAATGTGGCCCCACAAACCATATATATGAGGTCCATATATCCTGATCCAGAGTTAGTGAAGATCATGGTATACCAGCGAACATGATCATTCTGAAAGGCTACAATTTATAATTCAGCCTCTCCAGCTCTGTAGTGGAAATAGAAGGCTATGTGAGACAGGTGGATGTGAAATCTCTGCCAGCTGAGTTAACACCCTGGACATTGTTCTGTGTGTAGGAAGGCAAGCCAAAGCGCCTGCGAAGCAGCCACACCCAGGTAACAACTAATAGAAACAATTAGGATTAATTAATGTGATCTGTGAGCAAGCAGTGGACTGCAAATAATTTCCCCTCTCTTAAGCTCTTAAAAACGCTTCCCAAACGCCTCTCTGCCGCCTGCACACAACCCTAGTGTGAATGTAGCCTAAGAAGCCCTAGATAGGAGAGCCCAACAGTGCCCTGCCACAATAAGCCTGAACCCAAGGGTCCGAAGGTGACAGATTACAGGCTAGGTGAAAACCTAGCGACAAATACAAGTAAAAGCAAGTAGGTACAGCAACCTCTACTTACATGTGTCCTGCTAGTGCCAAGGACGCCTGTATCCGCCTGATATACAGACTGCATTGAGAATCCAACATGCTGCATTAGCTCTTCCACTTATAGCATCCTGACAACCCGTGCTTGAAGGAAATACTATTAAAAACGCAACCAGCCAAAAATTAGGCTTGGAACCAGAGCCTCCAGCACCTGGAAATGACTCCACTTCTACCAGGACCAATGCCTCTGCATCGTCCGGTCAAACAGGAACACAGACGGCCCACAAAACCAACACAGCTACCACGTGAGCCCCTGCTAAAAAAAATGCCCTACAGTGCAAGGCACCCAGACACTCAGACTGGGAACCACGCTGCGTGTGCTGATCCCCATCAACGGGGTATACCACTTCCAGAGATGGCCTTCGCTAGGCACAGAAGGAGGAAGGGAACCAAGCGAACCTCCTTCCATACGGAGGAGTGGTCTTGGAGGGCAATTTAGCCGAGAACCCTACCAGCGGCTCCCGGAGGAGCCAGGTAGGTGAAGTTGCAAGTGGAAGAAAAGTCTAGCCAGAAAAAACACAGGCGTCTCTCTCTCACCCAGGTTCCAGGTGGAGTAATGGAGGAAACACAAAAACTGACCAGTTCAGCAGAAGAACTTCTTTTTAAAGCGTACTTGGTGATGTGTTTACTGTTCCTGTTGGAGCAGGTGCCTATATCTCATGGGCTATCCTTGAAGACGATTTGGGAAAATAGGATTAAACACAGAAGTCAACACATTTTACTGAATATTTTGAGATGGAAAAATTGAGATTAGCAGCATAGCAGATTTAAAATTTTAATAGAAGCCAATTTCTGCAGTAAAAAAGGGAAACTGTAGGGTTTTCAAGGGTCTCCCCATGAAATTCTGTTGAAGTTAGTCTTTTCTGTTTAGACTGAAATTTTTCATAGTGCTCAAATGACCCTTCTCCATAACACAATATTGGCAAAACAAGCAGAGAAGCTATAACATCCACATAAGAAATAAGCAACATCTCGAAAGGTGAAACTCAATGGAAATCGTTAAAAAAAAACCCAAAAAACAGACATTGGTGTTTGCGGAGGCTTTGAACAACTGGTGGGAATGGATGAGTACTTTAAAGGGAATACCTCTGTCACACGGAGACCCGGTCAGTCTCCAACTACTGCAGAAATAGAACACTCACAGGCTGAAAATGCACAATGAAATAAAATTCCATAATACCTGGAAAGGTAAAATGTTACCCATACTTTGTTCTATTCAGTGGCATTGATGGATGGAGATTACAGAATAGAATTAGTCTCCCTAAAGGGACCCCTCCTTAACAGTATCATTAAATTGGGCTTTTGTGTGCATTTTTTAATACATACCTATTTTATCTGATTTTATATTTTCACAATGTACATATTACATATTGTAGATAGAATTCTTAATTCTCCTGTTCCTATTCAATCAATGTTGTCATGTGCCTGCAGTTGGTCTAGAACCTGCAGTCCCTTGAGCCTGTGCATCTGTGATGCTTCACCATCTTCTGGGGATAGCTGAACTGTCACAGAGAAAGCTCCACTAGCCTTTTGAGCTGTATTGTGCTCACATTACTATAAAAAGGTATCTATCAGCTTGCCTTAAGTCAGGTGAAGTTTGGGTGGCATTGCAGCACACGCTGATCCATGCTGTGAATCTTGGTCTGTGACGAAAACTCTCAGCTTTTGTTTTGCAAAATATAAGTGGGCTTTCATGTGTTTTGCACTGAGGAAAGGCTTCCGTCTAGCCACTCTGCCACAAAGCCCAGATCGGTGGAGAACTGCAGTGATTGTTGTCCTTATGGGACTTTGTCCCATCTCCACATAGGACCTCTGGAGCTCAGTCAGAGTGACCATCGGGTTCTTGGTCACCTCTCTTACTAAGGCCCTTCTCCCTTCATTGCTCAGTTTGGCTGAGCGACCAGCTCTTGGAAGAGTCCAGGATGTGCCAAACTTCTTCCACTTGAGAATTATGGAGGCCACTTTGCTCCCTTGGAATCCTTCTGTGCAGCAGAAATTTTTCTGTGGCCTTCCCCAGATCTGCATCTTGCAATAATCCTTTCTCTGAGGTTTGCAGGCAGTTCCTTTGACCTCATAGCGTTTGCTCTAATACATAAGCATTGTCAGCTGTGAGAGAGGGGTGTGTGTCCTTCCAAAACATGTACAATCAATGTAATTTACCACAGGTGGACTCCAATCAAGGTGTAGAAACATCTCAGCAACAGTCAAGAGAAATGGGAGTCACCAAGGCTAAAATTTCATGTGCAAAGGGTCTGAATACTTATGCCAATGTGAAGTTTCCGTATTTTTAAACAAAATATTTAATAAATTCGCAGACATTCTAAATTTTG
This sequence comes from Staurois parvus, assembly GCF_062004578.1. Taxonomy (NCBI): domain Eukaryota; kingdom Metazoa; phylum Chordata; class Amphibia; order Anura; family Ranidae; genus Staurois; species Staurois parvus. Next base: position 284,712 of record NW_028317880.1, on the reverse strand, counting down.
GTCTTCACTTTGTCATTATGAGGTACATAGATTAAGAAGGAAAAAAATTAATTTAAACAACTGTAGTATAAGGCTGCAACATAACAAAATTGAGAAAAAAATAATGAAGGGGGTCTGAATACTTTATGAATGCACTGTACATAAAAATAGTCACTGCACAAAAGCGGGTATGCAAAACTGACTTACTATAAACTTGGTGATGATGTCTTCTTCATTCTCCTCCTTAAGAGGACAAGTTGTATGGATGAAAGGTAAAAAGGTATCTGTATAATCAAACAAGTACATGTATAACATGCTGAGTCGCGGGGAGCTCTTCAGTGCATATAACAAAAAAAGGGATTTTCCAGGGTTTACAGCCTAAAAAAAAGAGCATAACACAAAAAAGGGTTAAAGTTCCAAATACAATTGTTTGCAATAAAAACATTTTAAACAGCACCACAGCTTAAATAGTTCTGAGATAAAGCTTGATACATACTAGGTATGATTTGCCACAGGAGTAGATGTATTTTACCTAACAAGGTGAACATTCACTTTTCATATCTATTGCTGCCTGGTCGGTTTACATTCCCGCTGCTGCCTGTACTACCCTAGTCTGTTTATTTGTGCCATGTTGACAATCCATCTAGGCTGGACTCAATGTGTTTTAAATGTAAGTGTGCTTTGTTTCAATAATGTTACCGATTTTACTCAACTAACTCCAGCGCCATTGTACCTTCTTTTCCTACATGTGATTGGATTCATCCCAGATCCTTGTGGTTGCTGTGGGAGTTCTTTTGGACTAACACAGACCCCCTTGGCTTTGCCTTTGGGACTACTTATCCTTTACACAAGACTGTTATACGGACGCAGTACTAGGAGCGCGGTGTAAGTGGTGCACGCCTCGTGCATGCACCTACTGTTTGTCTGTTGGCACATAAACTCTTGTATAACACCTCCCCAGAACAAGCCAAGGAAGTGTAATAAATTCATATAATCAAAACTAAAGATAAAATAAAAATCTATAAAAATATGTGAATTGTGTCCAAAAACATTTTTTAAATAGTAATTGTGTCCAATGTCCAAATCCCAATTTTCTACCTTGATGCAGTTAGAAGGAAATCAATCCTAGATATTCTGAAATACCTCAAAATAAAAGAAAAGAAAAACCATAGTGCATTATCTTTTACATATATAAACACTCCACTCAGTGCTCAACACAAAAATCACTCTTAAATTGTGCAAAAAAAAAAACAAAAAAAAAAAAAAAAAATTATACAAAAAGTATTTTTAATTTATATAAAATTCAAACCCAAAAAGTGAAAACTCCATGATCACTATATAACCACACACTTTGTGATCAACCACTTCAATTCCAAAAAAACACTGTGCACAACCCCTAGTGAATAGTGATACTAGGTACTAGTACCCTTTTTTATTCCAGCCACAAATGATACCAGGTACTATTACCCTCTTATAGTTGTTTTCAGGCATGGGCTATCAAAAGTACTCCTTCCTTTCCAATGCTTTACTTCAAGGGCAATCCTCCAATATCCTCATGAAAATAAACAGGCTCTTAGGCAGAATCCATATTAAAGGAACAAATTTAATCACAACTTACATAAAAGAAAGCAGAATCCAGCTCCCAGCATTACTCCTTCAATGGCTTTTTACAAACATTTTAGAAAACCACATGTACACCACCAAAAAGATGGCCGCGGCGACATTTCCGGTTTGGTGTGCATGCATCAAGACTCCTAGGGGAGTGACGTCAAGACGCAGTTTGGATTAAATTTGTTCCTTTAATATGGATTCTGCCTAAGAGCCTGTTTATTTTCACGAGGATATTGGAGGATTGCCCTTGAAGTAAAGCATTGGAAAGGAAGGAGTACTTTTGATAGCCCATGCCTGAAAACAACTATAAGAGGGTAATAGTACCTGGTATCATTTGTGGCTGGAATAAAAAAGGGTACTAGTACCTAGTATCACTATTCACTAGGGGTTGTGCACAGTGTTTTTTTGGAATTGAAGTGGTTGATCACAAAGTGTGTGGTTATATAGTGATCACTGAGTTTTTTTTGCACAATTTAAGAGTGATTTTTGTGTTGAGCACTGAGTGGAGTGTTATATATGTAAAAGATAATGCACTATGGTTTTTCTTTTCTTTTCTTTTGAGGTATTTCAGAATATCTAGGATTGATTTCCTTCTAACTGCATCAAGGTGGAAAATTGGGATTTGGACATTGGACACTATTACTGTTTAAACATTTTTTTTGGACACAATTCACATTTTTATAGATTTTTATTTTTATTTTATCTTTAGGTTTGATTATATGAATTTATTATACTTAATTTATGGTAATCACAAAAAGGTTATGTGAGATTGTATACTTTCTAGGGAGAAAGTGTGACTTTTTGTGGGAGTACAAAAAAGGAATTTGATTGATTAAGCCAAGGAAGTGGCCACACCCAATGGAGCCAAGAAAGACTCTGAACAATGTATGGACTCAAGCAGGGGACAATGGTCCAGACTGTGTGTCAGGTCCATAGGAGGGAAATAGCAGGCCACTCTGGAACAGTTAGTGGACTGTGAGCTGAAATGACCCTTGAACTTGGTACACCTGTTCAACAGACAACTCAACTGAGAATACCAGGTAAAAAAGATGCGTACCCACAAACTGGCTGCTGGGAACAGGAAATATTTTGTAGGTATTTACTGAGGTGAAACTGCGCATCTCTAGCGAATAGCAGAAATACCAGGAAGATAGCATTTCACGCTGAAAAACAGGAAAATGGTACAAAGTGCACAACACTCCTGTTAGGGATACAACAATTACTCACCGTATCAACCTCTTCCATGGAGACCAACGGAAAACAAGTGTAATATTAGAATAATAATAATTGTAATATAATAGAGCCAGACGCTCACCCCACAGGGCCTACTCAAAATTAAGTCCTCAAACCCTTGTCACCCCAGATGTTATGCCATGGCTTTAGACTTGAAAAGTGCTCTGAAGCAAACAGTACACAGAGGTCTGGAAAGCGCCATAAAAAAACACAGCCCAATGCCCTAAGAAGCATGTAGGGAAAGTCTTGATGCAAAAAAATTAAAATGTCCAAATCCTCCTGTAGGCAGCTATGTAATCTCCCTGAATGCAACGTTCCTTGTGAAATGAGAAAGAAAACTTTTTTTTTTTTAAATTCTCTTACACTGGATTGAACATATAGCCGAAAGTAAAAAAAGGTAAACCTGTGCTCACTTTATAAATTCTACCTAGGACCCAGCTAAGGACCAGAAATAATCTCATCCTAGCCTTGCACTTTGTGTGTGGGAAATCCCAGAAACATAATCTCTACTAAGTTCTGACCTAATATACAGTGGTCACACAGACACTAAAGCCCGTTATATATATATATATATATAATGTAAATAAAGAATTTAAGGCAAAGGAAATGAAAATTGTACCTTATATTCCCACAGATTCTGAGGTGGTTTGACTCCTAGGGTTTTGACTCTTTCCAGCTCCATAATAATGGCTTTTCTATGACTGTTACTCTCTATGCTGTATGGCTCTTTTGAGAACTCCTCTTCTGCAAGCGAGAGCAGCAGCCTGTAAAAACACCATGGGAGATTGAAGGTAGCACAAAATCAGCAGTGCGTTTTAAATAATGATGTATGCATGAGGAACTTTTAAAGGCTACAAAAGTTTCAAAAGTACAAGCCTAACAACAATTTTATATGTTAAAAAGTATTTTTTTTTGTTCACCCCAGTACAACTAGCATACTATGGTGGTCACTACACCTACTAACAGTTGACATTTGTCTAAATAGGCCCTAGTATATGTTTGTATGACTGTGTTAGGGACCTTAAATTGTAAGCGCATGAGGGCAGGGACTGATGTGAATGTACAATACATATGTAAATCTCTGTGTAAATTTTTGGCACTATACAAGTACCTGCAAAAAATAAATGTTCACAAAAGAGAAAGCATAAATATGCTTTCCCTAATATGCACTTTAACCGCCTCCCGCTTGCCATATACTAATATGATGGACGCAAGGCGGTTCTCTCGTTCTGGGAAGATGTCATATGGTGTCCTCCCATTCTAACCGCGCATGCGCGGCTCCCGGAGTGCGGCGATCGGCGCTGCGATGTGTCCCTTGGACACAGCAGATCACCGATCCACAGAAAGAGCTGAAGATGTCAGCTCGGTCATGTGATCAGCTGTGTCCAATCACAGCTGATCACATGTAACCAGGGAAATGCCGGTTATCAGCATCTCTCTCCCCATGAGCTGTCGCGCTGATGATCTGTGTAGCCCCAGCAGCGCCACCTGTCAGTGTCCATCAGTGCCAGCTCTCAGTGCTCATCCATGCCACCTGACAGTGCACATCAGTGCCACATATCAGTGCCCATCTGAGCTGTCTTTCAGTGTCACTCATCAGTGCTGCCAGTCAGTGCGGCCTATCAGTGCCAATCAGTGCGGCCTATCAGTGCCAGTCAGTGCGGCCTATCAGTGTGCATCCGTACCTCCTATCAGTGTGTATCCGTGCCACCTATCAGTGCCGCCCAACAGTGCCAGTCAGTGCCGCCCAACAGTGCCACTCAGTGCCGCCTAACCGTGCCACATATGAGTGCTGCCTTTTAGTGCCCATCAGTGATGTCTGTCAATGCCCATCAGTGCCACCTACCAGTGCCTCCTCATCAGTGCCCATCAGTGCCACCTATCAGTGTCCATCAGTGCAGCCTATCAGTGCCCATCACTGCAGCCTCATTAGCGCACATCAGTGAAGGAGAAAAATCACTTATTTACAAAATTTTATAACAAAAACTAAAAAAACGTTTTTTTTCAAAATTTTCAGTGGTTTTTGGTTTAAGAAAAAATAAAAAACCCCGAGGTGATTAAATACCACCAAAATAAAGCTCTATCTGTTACAAAAAAATGATAAAAATTTCATGTGGGTACAGTGTTGCATGACCGCGCAAAAGTGCAACAGTGCTGAAAGCTGGAAATTGGCCTGGGCAGGAAGGGGGTATAAGTGCCCTGTAGGCTAGTAGTTAAAAATAAATGTAAGTCAGAAGCTACAAATACTGTAGTTGACTACTTTTTTTTTTAAAAGGACACTTACTTGTGCAGAGATCCAGCGTTGTCCTCACCTGGGAGGTTCTTCACCAGACTTTGGGTGCCCGGCACCAGCATGTTTACTAAGGGACATTGGCAGAGACTCCTTGCGGCTTCATAGCTGGCTTCCCACTGCACATGTAAGAGCCTGGCTATATGAACTGTCCCACAGCCTCCTGGGACCTGTGACATGTCCCAAAAGGTTGTTGGTAGGTGGGTGGGTGGGGTAAGAACTTCTGCTCCTATCACTGAGGCCCCCCCTCCAAAAAAAACAAACAAACCCCCAAAAGTGGGAGAGGGAGGTGGGAGGAGGTGTTAAAGTGGAACTTTCCTTGTACGGTGAGGTTCAGCTGTAAGAATCCGTTCAAAGATAATGGAACAATACCAAAAATTTCACTTACAGAGCAAATTTTTTAATTTAGCAAATGTATTTTTTTTTTAATCAGAAGCCAATTATGGCTTTTATGAAAAAAAAATCTTCATTGAAAACAAACACAGGAAAAGAATTTAGGAGTGGATTTTCCACTTACTGCCAGAAATGTACAGTGTTTGAGGTCTGAAGCATGGTTCACACCTATGCATGCTGCAATCTGCTGGGAGGAAAACTTTTCCCTGACCCTATCCAAAAACACAACGGTGAACGTGTCCCATAGGTAACCATGTTGAAATGGACTGTAGTGAGTTTCTGCAAAAAGCACTTAAAAATGGATAGCTAAGCTCTGTTCACATGTATTCAGGTGCAATGATGTGCACAAAAGAAGTGCATGACCTTTTTGTGAAATTTTGCTGCACAAAATATGCATGGTACTTTGTTACAATGCGTTTTGGTGTACAAGTTAGCAAGGTACGTTGGTGTGCCATTAAGAATGAATACCACCACTAAGCGTTTGCAAAAAGGGAAGCACTTTTCTTTTTAAATGCGATGAGGTAACCATACAAATTTTGCACATGTTCCCGCACTGCACAAAATGTGAACCTAGCCCAACTGAAGGCAGTATATGTAGCAATCGTGCACCCAGAGGTGGATACGAACCTCCATTTTGTTAAGCATTTTCCATGTTGTACCATTTCTCACTCCCAAAGCAGGCTGCCTCCTCCAATCATCCCCCCTCCTCCCTCGCTGTGGAGTGACATGTGGGCTGAGTGATGACAGAGGTCACAGGCAGCCAAAACACAGCCGGAGAGCTCCGAGCTATAGAACGGAGCTGGGGCCTAGCTGGCTATTAGATCGCCATCTGGGATATCGTAAAAGAGTAAACCAAGTCTCTCACTGAACTTCAAAAGACCTTCCAAGGGGTCGTAAAAACAGACTTCCTTTTAAAAACTCACTTTCTCATATAAGTTGATATCTTCACGTAGGACATAATTACCTAAACATGGAGCCCATATTCGGACGGCTCAATTTGGGACCATTCTCCTGGTATATTACACCCCCTGAAACATATCGGAGGGCAGAAAATTATATCTCCTGAACCACTCACGCGAATATTTCATATATCTAACCGTTCCGCAGATGCATCTGCCTATTACACTGTTCAACAGGTAAAAAGTTTTGGGCATAAAATTAGCTAATCTTACATAATTTTGGGGTGCTGAAAACGAAAATGACCCTAAAAAATGTTGATTGGCTCTAGTTTCCATGATATATTCACTCATCTAATGACGTAAGCCATTCAAAATTATGATGCAACTTCAGCTGCATATTGCGCAATTGATACTGGTGACCAATAGAAAATTGCATGTATACCGAGATGATGCAATATTAGCCTTTAATTGCATCACTTCACTGCATAAAAGCTGCAGTATCTGTAGCTGATTGTAGTTCGACAGCGTCTTTACATTTCGTTTTATGCTTATATAGGCTAATCAGTAATGCCTCGAACTTGTGTGAATAAAGCAGATAATTTCTGCTATATCTGCGGTGAAATAACTTTTATCTCACAAAAAAGGAGGATAACAGGAATGATTAAGAAAGCCTACAACTTGTATTTTGGCTGCAAGATAGGAGACCAGGACAAGAGCTGGGCACCACATATATGCTGCAATTCTTGTGGGACGGCACTGGAGCAATGGTTGAATGGAAAAAAGGCATCTATGCCTTTCGCTGTGCCAATGATTTGGAGAGAGCCAACAGATCATGTTAGTAATTGTTACTTTTGTATGGTGCCTCCAATTGTAAAAGGGCTAAATAAGAAGAAAAAGTTATCTGTGCACTATCCAAATATTCCATCGGCAATACGTCCAGTTCCTCATGGAGAGGGGCTACCAATTCCTAAAGCACCAGAATCCTTTGTGGTTGAGTCAAGTGAGGAAGAACCTGAAGCGTGTAGTCACGTGCAGTTGTAAGAGATAGCCCTTTCCTCGAATACAAGAGAAAAGCCAAAAGAAGCAAAACCGACACAAACTGAAGACAAAACTAGTGAGAATCCTAAGTATTAAAATGATTCAACTTAGCTTATGGCTATAATTTTTCTTGGTAATCCTATGCAATATATTATGCCATTTAGGCTTTGTTATGTAGTCAATATCACTTGCTTTATATTTGTGGAAAGACATCTATCTATATAATTATTGTGCATTATGTAGTCATTACGCCTATAGTAGAAAACTTTCCGTTTACAGAAAAACTAGAGCCAATTGACAAATTTCATTGTTATATTTGAACTCAGAATGTGAAATTCATTAAGAAATGGATCCTTTTGTTTCCAAAACTGGCAAAAAATAAAAATTTGTTGAACAGTGTTATTATTCTAGTGGCACAGCTGCTAAATGCCCCGAGGAAAAGTTATGGGCCATAATATAAGCTATGAGGGATTTTTGTTCTAGCTTGGGTCTCCACCCTAACACCCCTCCCCAAATGAGGCAATTGGCTCTCTGCTGTAAAGAGACACCCTGCTGAGATCCTAGAAAAAGGCTGTTATGCTTGGTGTGTGTGTGAGAGAAGAGTCTCCTGTTTTAACATCGAAACTGACAGTAGAGACAATAAATCCTTTTGACTTATGAAACTTGAAGCTGCTTAAACCAAGGCTGACTGGCAAGTACTTTAAACTCCTTTTTGTTATCTCTTTGCTGTGCTATTCTCCTCTGTGTGTGTGTGTGTGTGTGTGTGTGTGTGTGTGTATATATAGGCTACATCTTATTCTGTAAATATTTTTATTGCACCCTTTTGACCTTTTAGTAATACATCTTACTTTCTGAAAGTGTTGAACTGTTTCTAAAGCTCTTTAAGGCAAATTACGAATTCCTGCCGCTGAAGAGCGCTACTGTGTGTGTTTAACCCTCTGTATAACCTGCCTGCGGTGACAGTGGTATGCAGACGATTATTTCAACCATCGTAGTGTTATTGCTGATATTGCCGAGTTTCCTTTTTCTCTGTACAAAAAGGAGGTGGTGGCAGTGTGAAGGGTTAATTGCGTAATTAACCTGACCCAGTAACAATTGCGCTCAGGCTGCCAGTACATAGATTGTGGTCCATTAGCTAGAAAACCGTTGTGCAGGGAGCAGCATTGTTATGCACCTGACATCGTGGTTTTAGATTGGCTAGTCCTTCGGTCACGAGTTTGGTGAGAAGGGCAGGGGTCTGACGTTGCGATCGTCACAGTATATATTTTGGAACTTGGCACCCCTGGCAATGTCCTAGCATCAGAAGCATCATCTTTGGCTTAGACATTGCACATCTAATGTTTATTACCCACACAAGGATTAACCATGTGGTTGCAGTAAGGCCCCAGTCATACTTGTGAATGGGCCATTAACGATTGGACGCTGGAGACCCAGCAGGGATTCCCAGCGATTAACTGAGGCAGAAGCCCTATTGAAAGCAATGAGAGGCTGTCATTTCCCGCTATTTGCAGCTGCACACAAGTAATTGTCATGGAGCGATTACCTGCAAATGATTGGTCCTAGATGCAAGTGTGACTTAACATTGTAGTGCTGTGGGAAATGGCACATTCTTGTGTACAGAACGGCAACTAGCGACACTGCACTCCATTTGCTTCCTGCATGGCACCCAACGCACTCTGCCAACAGAGGAGTGCTGGACAGCAGCCCGAAGCACTGAAAAATGCTGCATAGGCTAATGATGCTGCAGGTACAATTTCTGGGCTGCTAAGGTTGGTGACAGTCCATTCATTTTCAATTGGCTGCCTAACGCAGAGAACATTAGTGTGAAAAAAAAGTGTGCACTTTAATGCACCACACCTCAGCGGTTAGGTGTGAAACTAGTTGGCTGCCCATGTTAATCTTACTGCCTTAAATAGAGAAAAATATAAAAATGGATGGAAGAAGGGAGTAGGTTGGAACACTTGAATGGAAGACAGAAAGAGTATCTCATTGCATGAAGCAAAACCATGTTGACCAGAAGAAGCCAAAAAATATTACCACTGATTTGGTGTAGTCCAAGTGCATTTAAACAATTTTTCAAAAGGTCAAGGCATGTCATAAGTGTCATAATAACAATTGCTCCTCTTGATAGATTCAAAAACAGAACAGACTAAACAACAGATAGTACAATACTACTAATGATATACACCAATCAGCCATACCTTTATGGTCACCCACTTAATACTGAGTGGGTCCCCCCTTTTACTGTCAAAATAGCCCCAGCTCATCGAGGCATGGACACCACTAGATCTCTGAAGGTATGCTGTAGTATCAGGCACTAAGCCATCAGTTGCAGATCATTTAAAGCGGTATTAACCATCTCCAGACCAGGCCTTTTCTGGCAGTTTGTTTACATGTAACAATCAGTATTTTTTGCTAAACAATTACTTAGAACCCCTAAAAAGTATAAATTGTTTAAAGGATAAGTTCACGTTTCCACGAAAAATAATACATGCACATTTTTAACAAGTAAAAAAAAAAGTGCATTTATTCTCTTTTTGTGTTGAATGTGTGAATGAATGATGTGGCCATGTGGGCGGAGCACCACACAGCCACACAGTTTTTGAAAACTGACAGCTAGTACGGGGAGCTTCACCCCATACTTCTGACATGTGGAGGGGGGCTGCAGGATCGGGAACATGTTACATGTTCCACCGTAAAATCAGGTGGAAGACGTACATGTTCCCAAAGGTGATCCATTAAAGCAGAGGCCCTAGAGAATAATTTGGTGGGTTTTGCAATTTTTTTCATGTCACAGTATTTGAACAGTGGTTTTTCAAACTATTATTTTGGATAAAAAAAAAAAACAACACTTACTAAATCGATACCAAACATGTCATGCTTTAAAATTGTGCCTGCCCATGTAGAAGCGACAGACGACGTAAATTTTACTATCCATAGGCAACGGCTTTAAAAGCCTGTACAGGTTACCAGTTTAGATGAGGTCTGGTGCTAGAATTACTGCCCATGATCTGACATTCATTGCGATACCTCACGTGTGGGAAGATCACGGTTTGTGTGCAGGATCAATGTATGCGTTCACCTTTGCGCACAAGCATGGGGGAGGGGTACTTTTTTTATTATTTAATTTATACTGTCACTTTACATTTCTTGTGAAAGCAATAAAAATGATTTAAAAAAAAAAAAGTAAACATCCTTTAAGACAGAAATAGGCATGTGACAGGTAGACTTTATGGAAAAATCTGAGGTCAATGAGAACCCACATACCACATCTGCCCTTAATCTCATTCGAACACATCAAGATCAGTGTGACTGAATGTGTTTTTTTTTTTTTTTTTTAAATGGCACAGTTTAGTTCCAAGTATACCGGAAGTGGTGTCAAGTCATCACTTCTGGTTTACTATACTACAGAGCCAAGGTCTTTGTCTGGCTCTGTAACCAGCCAGTGGCAGTGCCGGGTGGTAGATCAGGACTGCCAGTGGGACGGGAGCTCCCATTAAAAGGCACGGAAGACTCCCTCCCGCTGCTTGTAATAGCAATCAAGTGGCTACTTAGCCACTCAAATTACTATTACAAGACAGCAGACTGCCGCCTCTAAAAAACGGTATCGGCATCATCCCGGTACAACAGCTCAAACTCCAGTGACATATGGGTACATCCCTGGAGCTGGAATGGGTAAACCCAAAACCAAAAATGTATTTTATTGCAGCTTACCAGTCATTAAGATGTGGTGGCTATATCGGTTTTCTTTTCTTTGACTTTTTTTTCTCCTCCGTTTTCACCTGGTGATCGGGCCAGTAACACACCCAGTGGTGTATTTTGTTTTTTTGCTGCCCTAGGCAAGACTAAAATGGGGCAACCCCCCCAATCTAAATGTGTCCCACCCTTCCTCTTTAAGATCCACCCCTTCATCAGTAAACCCCACCCCTTCCTCTTTAGGCTCCACCTCTTCCTACTAGAGCTCTATCTCAGGAGATGGTCAGAGACTGCGGACACGATACAGGAGGAGGTCAGAGACCGCGGACACGATACAGGAGAAGGTCAGAGACCGCGGACACGATACAGGAGAAGGTCAGAGACCGCGGACACGATACAGGAGATGGTCAGAGACCGCGGACACGATACAGGAGGAGGTCAGAGACCGCGGACACGGTACAAGAGATGGTCAGAGACCGAGGACACGATACAGGAGATGGTCAGAGACTGCGGACACGATACAGGAGGAGGTCAGAGACTGCGGACACGATACAGGAGAAGGTCAGAGACTGCGGACACGATACAGGAGAAGGTCAGAGACTGCGGACACGATACAGGAGAAGGTCAGAGACTGCGGACACGATACAGGAGAAGGTCAGAGACTGCGGACACGATACAGGAGAAGGTCAGAGACTGCGGACACGATACAGGAGAAGGTCAGAGACTGCGGACACGATACAGGAGAAGGTCAGAGACTGCGGACACGATACAGGAGAAGGTCAGAGACTGCGGACACGATACAGGAGAAGGTCAGAGACTGCGGACACGATACAGGAGAAGGTCAGAGACTGCGGACACGACACAGGAGATGGTCAGAGACTGCAGACGCGATACAGAAGATGGTCAGAGACTGCTGACAGGATACAGGAGAACATCAGTATACTGCAGAAGTAATTAAGGAGCCAAAAAGAAAAAAGTTTTTAAAATATTTAGAAAACCTATGCTTTTCACTGCGGGCCCTCCTTCGAGCTAAGCGAAACCCACCCCCCACCCGAGCACAGCCGAGACCACTTCCCCGTCCGAGCACAGCCGAACTCGCCCCCCTCGCCCGACCACAGCTGAACTCGCCCCCCCGCCCGATTGCAGCTTTAAGATGTGGTGGCTATATCAGTTTTCTTTTGACTTTTTTTTCCCCCTGTTTTCACCTGGTGATCGGGCCAGTAACACACCCAATGGTGTATTTTGGTTATTTGCTGCCCTAGGCAAGGCTAAAATGGGGCAACCCCCCCAATCTAAATGTGTCCCACCCTTCCTCTATAAGATCCACCCTTCATCAGTAAACCCCACCCCTTCCTCTTCGACCACAGCCAAACTCGCTCCCCTCCCGCCACACGACCACAGCTGAACTCGCTCCCCCCCCCCCTGCCACACGACCACAGCCGAACTCGCTCCCCCCGCCACATGACCACAGCCGAACTCGCTCCCCCCGCCACACGACCACAGCCGAACTCGCTCCCCCCGCCACACGACCACAGCCGAACTCGCTCCCCCCGCCACACGACCACAGCCGAACTCGCTCCCCCTGCCACACGACCACAGCCGAACTCGCTCCCCCCGCCACACGACCACAGCCGAACTCGCTCCCCCTGCCACACGACCACAGCCGAACTCGCTCCCCCCGCCACATGACCACAGCCGAACTCGCTCCCCCCGCCACACGACCACAGCCGAACTCGCTCCCCCCGCCACACGACCACAGCCGAACTCGCTCCCCCCGCCACACGACCACAGCCGAACTCGCTCCCCCTGCCACACGACCACAGCCGAACTCGCTCCCCCCGCCACACAACCACAGCCGAACTCGCTCCCCCCGCCCGACCACAGCCGAACTCGCTCCCCCCGCCCGACCACACCCGAACTCGCTCCCCTCCCTGCCTGAGTACAGCTGAACTCGCCCCCTCCACAGCACAGCCGAACTCACTCCCATCAGACCAGGCCAACTTCTTCCATTACTCAGTGGTCCAGTTCTGATGCTCACGTTCCAATTATAAGCGATTTTGGCTGTGGACACGAGTCAGCATGAACAACTTGACCGGTCTGTGGCTACATAGCGCCATAAGCAACAAACTGCGATGCACTATGCGTTCTGACAGCTTTCTATTGGAACCAGCATTAACTTTTTCAGTAGTTTGAGCTACAGTATCTCTTCTACTGGATCGGACTACACATGCCAGCCTTCGCTCCCAATTTGCATCAGTAAGCCTTGGCTAGCCATGATCCTGTCACCAGTTTTCCTTTCTTGGACCACTTTTGGTAGGCCCTGACCACTGCCCACTTGTCCAGCCATTACAATTTGACCGTTGTCAAAGTCGCACAAACCTTTACACTTGCGCATCTTTTTTGTTTTCAACATAACTTCTGGAACAACATGTTCACTTGCTGACCAATATATTCCCCACTTTCAGATGCCATTGTAATGCAATTTTATTCACTTTACAGGTCAGTGGTCATAAAATTGTGGCTGATCTGGGTATATGGTAGTAGAAAAAAAAAAAAAGGTATTTGAAATTACCAGTGAAGATGAAAAATGTGAAAATTGCAGAGGTTTTCTTACCTTCCATTTACCCTTCCTGATAAAAAGCGTTCTTTATAATGCGAGGCCCATGGACCCAACTGCTCAAGCCAAAGCACTACCTCCTCAGGTGTCCATTTAGAAACTGGCTTGTGAACTAGAAGGTCGTGTTCAGACTCTCGACTGCTCCAGTGATACACTAGTAACACAACCTGAGAAGTAAATTTAAACATGTTAAAGGATATACATGATAAATATGTGTATCCTTACAGAATTACAGTGAGTTTAAAAGTTGTGTGAAGTGTGCTTCATATGGAGAAAAAAAAAAAAAAAGTTTTTTTTTTGTTGAAAGGGGAAAAGAAAAGAAAGAAAAAAAAAAAAAAAAAAGACATCCTAGTGATAGTCCCACTAAAGGGAAACCAAAGGGGGGTTAGAGTTCTCTGTGGTGAATGTCACTAACCAGAACTATAAATCTTCAACCAGATCTAGGTAAAATAGTATTAAAGAAGAATTCCAGGTATGATGAGGTTTTGCACAGAGTAGCCCAATCCGCCTCTTCTTGGGTCCCCCGCCGATGCTCCTGGCTCTTCTTCCCTGATGAGTGTCCCCAGAGCAAGCTGCTTGCTATGGAGGCACTCATGTGTACTTGCTCCTAAGACAGAGAATGGCTCGGCTCTGACCTCCTGCTCCCTCCTCACCTTTTATGCATGAAGGTAAAAAAACAAACAAACAAACAGTCTACAGCTCTCCCCTCAGCTCCCCCCCTAATAATTACCCAAACCCAATCCAGCACTGAGAACAGTGGCTCTCCGTGATCTCTCCCTCCTCATTGGCTGTGATTAAGAGCAACAGGAGCCAATGAGGAGGGAGAGATCACACTGTTCGCAGTGCTGGATCGAGATTTGGCAATTACTGGGGGGGGGGGGTACTGAGGGGAGAGCTGCAAACTATATGTTTTTTTACCTTTTACAACCAATTTAAAGCAGATCTTACCCTTGTCATGAAGTTCACCCCTCTCCATTCCTCCCCCACAGCAATAGTTTTTTTTTTAATTTTTTTAATTTTGTACTTACTTCCCCCCTGCACTGGTTTTCTCCCTGTCTTATCCTCCCTCCTTGCCTAGGCAAATGATGTGCAGTCCCTTGGTGTCTCCTGGAATATGTGACATACATATAATCAGGAGGCACTGGGACCGCTGCATGTCACTCCATTCATTATAGCCCAAGTTCACCTTAAAATAAATAAATCAAGCATACATTTTTGCAGTAAAAAAAAAAAAAAAAAAAAACAACTTTTTTTTTCATGGAATGTGGAAAGTATTGCACTCAGGATCAGCAGATTGCAGGTGCAATGTCAGGCTACTGCAGAAACTTAGTATAGCGGTCTACCCATGCGGGGCAGAGCAGAGCGGTCAATGAACTAAGCAAGCACTCACCAGCACCCTCGCAGTTTATGGAGAACTAAAAGCCATCTGCTGCAATGGCAGACTGTAGTGTTAACTCATTTATTCACAGAAATCTGGATTAATGACAGCTGTTAGGGTGGAACCCTGCACAGCTGATCTGTTTTCAAAAACTGTGACAGTGGATGCAAGGAGAAGATCCCTCGCCTGTTGTAAGTGAGGGATTGCAGGTAGGTGCTCTTTGGTTACATGTTACACCCTAAATACAGGTGTAGCATGTTACCAGAAGGTGAACTTATCCTTCAAAAGGAGGAGGGAGTTAGGCCTAGTGGTGAGCCATTGGGAGGCTGTGCCTGAACCCGGAAAAGCGGGCAGCCTCCTGATGATGCAACAACAGAAAATGGTAGCGTGGGACGTGAGCGGTGGATGCAGAAAAAGCAGGACAATAGTGGATCCAATGGCTGGGTGAGTAATTAAACTGTGCAGAACCCAATATCAGATAAACAGGGAATAAAGAAGTGCGTGCATGCGTGTGTGTGTGAGCCCTGAGGAAGTCACGTGACGCAACGCGTAGGCACCTGGTGACGCACTTCCAGCGTGGACACCATCTTACTACACTCATGCAATTACACCCAGAACATGAGGTTCCAAATGCTTTTATAGAGATGTAATGAAATGTGAGTGCAAATTTGGAAGGTTTGGCTTTATTCTTAATACATTAAAATAGTAATACGCTGTGGGAGAGTCTGCTTAAGTTTTTTAACGAGAAAACTGGCTACACCACACCTATCTGCCTGGAGAGGAGCACGCCACTATTACACTTATTCCTGAGGGGGAGATCGCTGCAGGGAGAGGGGCGCAGTGACAGAGGAGTCTTATACATGTAGCAACCAGTTTGGTGATCCTACAGGTGTTTTGGCCCTTTGCGGGTCGAAGCAAGGAGGTGAGCGGGTATTACAGCTATCTGTGGATATCCTTCTGTGGTCACGCACATCCACCACCCACGTGCATGGGTGCTTTATACATTGGACTACGTGGTGTTTAAACACACCAATTTGGACATTCGTTCACTTATTATATTTTACCTTTTAAGCATTTTTTCTTAGAGTCATGCGTTTTTTTTAATGCATGTTTGTCACATATAGTGTGACACGGTTACTTACACTATAGCGTTTATTGTCACGTGTGTGTTTCGTTTACACAATTCTTTGTGTTTGGGCTTATATTTGATTTGGGGTGTTTTTGGGGATTATTGTGATTAGGAGTTTTTTGGGATTTATGTGCGTTCTTTCGTCTTCAGTACCAATTTTGGACAGAGACTATGCACTAGTCCCATTTGTACTATTCTATATTATTTGAGTGTTCACTATCACTTTCAGATCCTTATTAGGATCAATTCACATACACACTATATTGTGTGGAATCATTGGTATAGACACATTTCATTGTTATCACTTTGTGGATTGATATTCACTTCCTTCACAAAAAGATCCCCAGAGGATCAAGTCACTTTCGGATACTATAGTATTTTTTCGGATTTTACGAGGATCAAGTCACTTATTTAACACTTTGTTCTTGTTTTTATTTATTTTAGAATTTATTCACTTTTATTTATTTGTGTGTGTTTGGTATGTTATTCACTCAAGTATGGAATATTCATTATAGACAGCGCTACATCATTTACTGTATTGTTTTGTCTATAGATCTTTAGATATATGATTGGATATTGGCAGCTTTATTATTCCATTTATATTTATTTATTGGTTTAGACAGGAGCACAGGAGGTTCCCATCAATATAATAGGACATCATGGTAGTTTGACATGTAATGGTGGTTACTCCAGGTCCCAAACCTGGATGCCATCTTTTTTTTTTTTTTTTAAGATCGAGTGAAAAGGACTTATAACACCCATCAGAATTTTATTGCTATCTGTGGAATTTTTAGAAAAGATAACCACCTCTGTTTGTCTTGGTAAATTTTATCACCAAAAGTGAACGCGAAAGGAAATCCCAAATTTTAAGTGGTCACCAGAACAGGAATAGAGGAGAAATCTACCAATGAGGACATTAGTTCAGGTAGCTCTCAGTGGGACACAGGTGGGGGGGGGGGGAGAAAGACTATTTTGTTCCAGGAGCAGAATGGGAACTCCCAGAGTGGTGTGTACTGTACGTAGTTGAGGCTACATAGAGTTTTATACAGCACATGTACCTATTAGCGAAGTAAATAGTTCACTCGGGCCAGCTTGGTGCAAGCAAACTATATAAAGTCCACTGAAACCTTGTGTTCTGCCTGGAATTCCACTTTTAATGAAATCATATTTCATTTTTAAGGAAACTTAAAGTAAAGTGATCAAAGTGAATTTCGGTTTTAAAGAACACTTAGGCTCCATTCACACTTGTGCGGCTTGTCATGCGACTTTGGACATTAGTCACACGACACATCACAGCCCATGCTTTTCGATGCCACCCATTCAAATCGGTGTGACCTAAAAAGACGCAGCAACTTTGAAAAGGTGCACTAACCTTGATGCAACTTTTGAGGTGACTTTGATCCATAGAGTGTAAAGTCGCACTTAAAGTTACGCTCCAAAATCGCACTGGAAATTGTGAGACATTGGAGTCGCGCAAGTGTGAATGGAGCCTTTAAGGTGAATTTGGTTTAAAAAATACATATATGTCACACTCCTTTTGCAACATTTATTCATGTAAATAAAGCAACTCACTGCCACCCCTGTTAAAGCAGTCAACACCCCTGAAAAGAATCCTCCTCCTCTGTTCACATTTGCTCGTCCTGATCTGGAAGACGTTTGGTTCTGCTCATCTCCAAATTTATTGAAAGCCTGCAAGGCTCGCGTAATTTCACTGTTCTGCTCAAGGTCTTCATATTTCTCCTTGATGGCATCAGGAAATAGTTTTTCTATCACATCTCTGCCAAATGAAGAAGAAAAGAAAAGAAAAAAAAAAAAAAAAAAAGAAAAAAAAGGGGGGTGGGGGGGTGGAGACTGTTAAATTATTATTCAGAATTTTACCAAATAAAGACAATTACCCGTTTATTAACTCCTGTCTTTCCAGTTTGTGGGAAGTCTGAGTGACGTCATTGTCACCTAGGGCCAGATGTCAGACTCTGCAGTAAATATCAGAATTATTGTTGAATTTGTTAAGCTAGGAAACTTTTATGGGGGTTGGCGCACATAAATAAATAGATGTTAAACCAACTTTGTTTCACAGTCCTCTTTAACCACTTGCCCTCTAGAGGATTTACCCCCCTTCATGACCTCTTTTTGCTACTCAGCGCTGCACTAATTCAACTGATAATTGCGCGGTCATGAAATTTATGTCCTTTTTTTTCACACAAATAGAGCTTTCTTTTGGTGGTATTTGATCACCTGTGCGCTTATTTTTGTCGCTATAACGAAAAAAAGTTTTGAGAAAAATTTTTTTTTTAAAAAAAAACAAAACAATATTTTCTCATTTCCGTCATAAAACATCCAAAAAAAACCTAAAATTTCGTCATAAATTTAGGCCAAAATGTATTCCGCTATATGTTTTTTGTTAAATTGATAATGGAATTTACACAGCTTTTACTTTCTGATTGCCCATCACATTTCTTGAGGTGCTAAATTTCCAGGACAGTACAAACACCCCTAAATGACCCCTTTTCGGAAAGTAGACACCCTAAGCTATCTGCTGAGAGGCATATTGAGTCCATGGAAGATTTTTTTTCCCACAGGTTTCTGGAAAATGACAAAAACTTTTTTTTTTTTTTCACATAAAGTTGTCATTTAAAATTATATATTTGTCACACAAGACATGGGTGTATGTGGAATTAAACCCCAAAATACATACTTCTACTTCTACCGAGTATGGGGGTACCACATGTGAGACTTTTTGGGAGCCTAGCCACATACAGGAGCCTGAAATCCAATGACCACTTTGAAAGCCTGAACTTCCTCATTTCACTTCCTCACTACCTATCACCGTTTCGAAGGCCCTGAAATACCAGGATAGCACCAAACCCCCCAAAGGACCCCTTTTTGGAAAGTAGACACCCCAAGGAATTTAAAAAGAGGCATGATGAGTATTTTGCAGATCTCAATTTTTCCCACAAGGTTTTGAAATATAAAAAAGAATAGAAAACATATGTTTTTGTTTTTTTTCTTCAAATTTAAAAACTTGTGGCAACAAACGAGATCTGCAAAATACTCACCATGCTTCTGATCAAACTCCTTGGGGTGTCTACTTTCCTACTTTCCAAAAAGTGGTCATTTGGGGGGGGGGTTTGGTGCTATCTTGGCATTTCAGGGCCTCCGAAACTGTGATAGGTAGTCAGGAAGTGTAATGAGGAAATAAAGCCCTTTAAAAGCCCGAAGGTTTTTGGGGTCCTGTACTTGGCTAGACTGCCAAAACGTCTCTCACATGTGGTACCCCCATACTCGAGAGAAGTAGCAGGATGTACTTTGGGGAGTAATTCCACATATACCCATGGCATGTGTGAGCAATAAATCATTTAAGTAACAATTTTGTGTAAAAAAAAAAATATATTTGTTTGCATTTTCCAAAAACTTGTGGTAAAAAAAATAAAATTCTTCTATTGATTCAACATGCCTCTCAGCAAATAGTTTGGGGTGTCTACTTTCCAAAAAGGGGTCATTTTGGGGGGCGGGGGTATTTTATGCCCAGCATTAGAAGTTTATGCCACGTCACTCACTCTTCTAACCACCCGAAGACCAAGCCTTTTCTGACACTTTTTGTTCACATGAAAAAAAATATCTGTATTTTTTGCTAGGAAATTAATTTAAACCCCAAAAACATTATATATTTTTTTAAAGCAAACACCCTAGTGAATAAAATGGTGGATGCTGCAATTTTGTATGTCACATAGTACTCACGTAGTGATTTTTCAAAAGGCAATTTAAAAAAAAAATACACCTTTTTTACTTTTAATGCACAAAAACACAAAATATTGGCCAATTATTTGGTAAAGTATAAAAGATGATGGTATGCCAAGTAAATAGATACCAAACATGACATGCTCTAAAACTCTGCATGCCCCGAGCAATGGCAACAAACTGCATACCTTTTTAATATCCATAGGCAATGTTTTAAAAGCCTTTACAAGCTACCATTTTAGATTTACAGAGGAGGTCTACTGTTAGAATTACTGCCCTTGACCTGATGTTCGTGGCGATACCTCACATGTATGGTGCAACCGCTGTTTCCATACTGGCACAGGGTCAACGCTCATGAATGCAGATGCGTGTGCGCAGGGGAGGGGCGAGGGTTTTTTTTTTACATTATTTTGATTTTTTTTTTTTATATTATTTTTACACTGTCCCTTTCATTTTTTTTTTAATTACTTTTAATGCTATCACAGGGAATGCAAATATCCCCTATAACTTCAATGGGCATTGTCATATATTCTTTTTTCAGAAATCTGAGGTCTATCAGACTCTAGATACCTCCTCTGCCCTTACATTATCTAATCAAACCAAGATAGGTGTGATCAGATGCTTTCCCAATTTACAAATGGCGCTGTTTATATCCTGTGAAACTGAAGTGATGAAATGCTCCTAGCTTCAGATTTCTTAGGCTATTATAGATGATTGGCACCATTCTGGTCTCCAATCAGCTCTATGGTCAGCTGGCAGAAACACAAGCTCCATTCTCAGGTTGCCCCGATGGCACGGGACTGCCCGAGAAGGCCGTAGAAGGCAGTGGGGGAGGGGGGCAGTCTCCCACTGCTTGTAAAAGCAATCCTGCAGCTAATTAGCCACTAGGATTGCTTTTACATGAAAGCCGATTGCCGGCTGAAAAAAAACGATACCAGGATGATGCCTGCAGCTGTAGGCATCATCCTGGTATAACCAAAGTCCAGTGATGTACCAGTACCATGGTTTACGAATTTAATTCGATCTGCAGGACATTTCGTATAGCAAAAAATTTGTAAACCGAAACACTGTTTCCCATAGGAATGCACTGAAAACCAATTATCAGTTTCAAAGGTCAGAAAAACAGTAAACACTACTAAAATACAGCATGAGGTATTTTATTAAATCATGCAGTATTTTATTAGGGACAACCATGTGTTAATGTTTCAGCTGTCAGCAGGGTTCCACACTGACTGCTGAATGTAAAAGAATTGCTGGCAATTAAAAAAACATTTTTTATTTGGCGCAATTCTTTTACACTCAGCTGTCAGGTGCCAGTTTTTAAATGTAATTACTGGTTTTTGTTTTTTTTTCTTCACTATACAGTAGTTCAGAAATTCAGTAGTCACTTTCCCCCTCCAGCTAAAAGAGAGAAAGTTTCTTTTAGTTTAAAAGATGTTTCCTTTCAGTTTCTTAAAAGATACAAAGTATCCTTTAGCTCTGGGAAAACTAACAGCTAATGTTGTGAGCTATAGTGAAGGAAAGAGAAAAGAAAAAAAAAAAAAAAAAAAGATGGCAGTTGCATTTAAAAATCAGCACTGACATACCCTTCGTATTGTGAAAAAATTAGTAAGAAATTAAATCGTAAACCGAGGCATTATTTTCAATGGATTTTCATTCGAAAACCGAAAATTACGTTAACAGAGGCTTTCGTAAACCGAGGTATTACTGTATATGCTAATGTTCTCTTTTTTTTGTATGCAGCCTGTGGACTGAATGAAAAAAAAAAAATCTCTGCCAGAAGAAATGTGTGGTATGCTCACCATTAGAATATACCGCCCTGTGTCCACCCACTTCTAATGGTGGGCACACATTAGGTCACACTTTGCCACAAGCGCAAGTTCCAAGATTGTACAAATGTCTAAATAGTGGCACGCTTGAATAAAAATTGTCCACGTATAAGTGGTACCCCATATGGAAAAAGGATGACCCAAGTCCCAAACTATCTTGCCACTACTCCCCATGTAGTCTGGGCATCCGGGGGGCTTTTTTCCCTCGTAAATTTGAAACTTATAAGTATAGCCTGTTGCCCTCTCACAGGTCTTCTACATCTTGACCCCATATCTGGCACACTTGCAGGGGAGAAATTGGTTGAATGCAAGGCAGCCAGAAAAATTAATGAAGGACTCATCAACGCAGATGTTTTGCTGGGGAGTATAGACATCTGGAAATTTTTGGTAAGGTGATTTATGAGGGGCTGAATTTTGTGTAGCCGGTCAAATTCAGGGTCACCTCGAGGATGACAGAGTGTATTGTCGTTGAAATGCATAAAACACATTATACTCAAATATCTATGCCTAGCCATGAAAGCAGAGAACACGGACATATGATGAATCGGGTCTGTGGACCAAAACAACCGCAATTCATTTTTTTTTTTTTAAGTAATGCCCATGTTGAGGGTTAGGCCCAAAAAAAATAAATAAAAAATAAATAAATATGAATTCAGAAACCGTAATGAGTTTCCATGTGAATGGTCTGGCAAGGTTTGAATTTGGGTTGGCGGCAATAAACTGTGGTACATATAAATTGTTTTGATCCACAATCAAAAATGAAGGGGAGGAGTTAAATTTGCTATTTCCACCTGAATTCCGGGTTGGGAAGTGAATGGGGAAGTACGGGTGCTGCAGAATTTGTGGGCTGCTAAATCAAGATTTGCAAGCACATCCGGAAGGATACTAGTGGCTCTACGGCCTATGTGCGAATTCTTGGTGGTTGTGGGACAATACTTGTGCTCGCCACTGCACCAGCTTGTACTGCACTTATGGGACTCGCCACGTCACCAAGTTATACTGCAGTGCTGGTATTATTATACAGGATTTATATAGCGCCAACAGTTTGCTCAGCGCTTTACAATATAAAAGGGAGACAATACAGTTCAATACAAGAGGGTTAGGGGGGCCCTGCCCCTTGGAGCTAACAATCTAAGAGGTATATGAAAGGCCAGGATGTACCAGGCCACTAGTGTTCGCCAGTTTACCAAAAGATAGCGCGGCACTAGTACTGGCACTCTGCTGCATATGAAAATCATCAAAATTTACCGACAAGTGCCAACAGAGATCAGGCCCGATTCTGTGAACATTGCGGTTTTGTGTGCAATGTATCAAGTGACAGTGACCTACTGACACTGAACTTGCTGGGGGAGAAGGGGGGGGGGTAAGCGTAGGGACTAAAAACGCAGGTGCCAGGGTTGATGCCGCTAACGCTGCATTTTTGAGGATGCTATACTAATGTGAACGCTGGTATAGTGCTGCTCTGATCAAAGATATTGATCTGTTCAGACACTATACTAGCAATGGAGGTTTATTGTGCATGAGCATCTTCCTGGCAATCAAGGGGTTAAATGTGATTACTGGTGTACTGGCGGGCAATCTGACACCATCTGGGAGGGGTGTGAAAACCACGGGAGTGCGAATCACTATATATATGTATGTATGATTTTGCGCACCTGTGCCGCCCTGCAGCAGTATTTCTGCTATAGGGTGGTCAGGAAGCAGTTACAGCAGATTTACTTTAACTAACAATTGCGTGGTCATGCAATGCTGCACCAAAGTGAAATTAACATTCTTTTTTTCCCCCACGAATTGGGCTTTTTGGTGGTATTTGATCGCCCGGTGATTGACACCCACGATCGGTGCCGCCGGTAGGGCGGTCGCATGCCTCATGCACGCCCCCTACCATGGAATGCAGGATCACGTTTATATACGTGAACCTGCGCACAGGGGCCGCCTTGTAGCAGTATATGTACTGTGGGCGGTCCCCTAGTGGTTAAGAAATGACTGTACAGAACTTAAAAGGAGAAGTATAGTCACACCAAACTAGCTGAGACTTCAATGCATTTGTTTTGGAACTCGAAAAAAGAATAAATGTATCATTCAAATTACCAAAGATTTATTTAGCAGTATATCATGGAGTTGCCATTTAGGCATTACCACCTGTGCTTGAATCGTCAGCCTAATCAGTAGCTATGAAGCTCTGTATTAAAGTGGTATTGACCCCAAAACTAAAAAATTTTATATAGTGTAGCTTGCCAATCATAAGATGTGGTTGTTGCATTAGTTTAATTTTTTAGGCTTTTTTCCCCCCCTCTGTTTTCACCTGGTGATCAGGCCAGTAAAACCTCCTATAGATTGTCCCCACTCTGGATGAATGAGCACAGGGGACACATTTGGACAGCAGCACTGTCAATCTTTGGGCAAGGGAGAGTTAGATGTACTAAACAGATTCACACTAACAAATTGAAGCCAAACTCCAGGTAAGTAGTTACAAGCAAGTAGTTAAAACTGTTTTTTCCTTTTTGGATAAAGGTTTTACACAAATACGGATTACTGTAAGAAACTCTGCCAATGTTAAATGGTTTGTCTCATCCTTGCAACTGACACATCTGCAAGAGAGCGTGTTCTTTTGAAAAACAATGCAAATTAAAAAAGAAACAAACCCTGAAAAGGAAAACTAATGCAGCCACCACATCTAGCAATTGGTAAGCTGAAAAATAATAAATGTTTGCTTTTGGGTTTAAAGGCAAAGTACACCTTTACATAAAATATAATCAAATTTACATTTTTATAGCAACAAAAAGGACATTACTCTTTTTAAAACAGGAGTTTGCAAAATATTTCACCTGCGATCAGCAGATTGCAGGTGCAATGTCAGACTTCTGCACACACTGCCTACAGCTCTGTTGTCCATACCCCTGTACTATGTATGTACTAATCAGTGCACCTGCAATTCATAAGTCTGTCTGCTACAATAGCAGAAACTTTTTTTTGGGGCACTAAACCAGATCACCACTTCCAAAATTCTTGACAGATGCCTCGTCAGGTCTTTAAGGTTGTGCATATACACACACTACATTGCCAAAAGTATCATGACACCTGCCTTTACATGCACATGAACTTTAATGGCATTCCAGTCTTAGTCCGTAGGGTTCAATATTGCGTTGGCCCACCCTTTGCAGATATAACAGCTTCAACTCTTCTGGGAAGGCTGTCCACAAGGTTTAGGAGTGTGTCTATGGGAATGTGTTTCCATGGCTGAGCAGCTGCATCCAAGCCTTACATCACCAAGTGCAATGCAAAGTGTCGGATGCAGTGGTGTAAAGCAAGCTGCCACTTGGCTCTAGAGAAGTAGAGACGTGTTCTCTGGAGTGACTAATTACGCTTCTTCCATAAAGCTGTTGTTGTGCTAATCTGAAGGCCACACGCAGTTTGGAGATCTTTAGCTATTGACTCAGACAGTTGGCGACTTCTGCGCACTGTGCGCGTCAGCATGCGCTGACTCCGCTCTGTCATGTAACGTGGCCTACCACTTGGTGGCTGAGTTGCTGTTGTTCTCAGTTGCTTCCACTTTGTTATAATACCACTAACAGTGGACCATGAAATATTTGGTAGCAAGGAAATTTCACGGATAGACTTATTGCACAGGAGGCAACCTATCACGATACCATGCTTGAATTCACTGAGCTCCTGAGAGCGACCCATTCTTCACAAATGTTTGTAGAAGTAGTCTGCATGCCTAGGTGCTTGATTTTATACACCTGTGGCCATGGAAGGGATTGGAACATCTGAATCCAATGATTTGGGGGGGGGTGTCCAAACACTTTTGACAATATAGTGTATAGAGTTCCCGTTTACCTCAAAACTCTTGGAATGCTTAGTCTACAATTGCCTGAGCTCCTATCTCACAGACAATAACCTCCTTGACCCTTTAAGGTCTGTCTTTCGCTCACTATACTCCACTGAAACTGCCCTACTAAAACTCCCTAATGATTTACTAACTGCTAAAACCAATGGCCATTACTCCATACTCTTACTACTTTACCTCTCTTCGGATTTTATACTGTTGACCATCCCCTCCTCCTCAAAAACTCCACTCTGTTGGCCTTTGCTCACTCCTGGTTCTCCTTCAACCTATTGCAGCGCTCCTTCAGCGTTACCTATAACTCTTTCTCCTCCTCTCCACTTCCTCTTTCTGTAGGGGTCCCTCAAGGTTCTGTCCTTGGACCCCTTCTCTGCTCCATCTACACCTCCTCCCTTGGTCACTTTATAAACTCTCATGGCTTTAAGTACCATTTCTATGGTGATGACACACAAATCTATCGATCTTTCTACTCCTCACCCCTTCTGTCTCCTCTCACATTACTAACCTACTAAGTGACATATCAGCAGCATGGATGTCACTTCACTTCTTCAAACTAAAACTTTCTAAAAACGGAGCTAATACTATTCCCTCCAGCCCGTGCCCCATCCCCTGACTTCTCTATCAAGATAAGTAATACAACCATCAGTCCCTCCCCTCTTGCCGGGGTACTAGGTGTAATCCTAGACTCCCATCTGTCCTTTCAGCCACAAATCTAATCACTGTCCAAATCTTGTAGACTTCACCTCTGCAACATCTCCAAGATACACCCGTTTTTAACCTCTGAAACCACTAAGCAACTTATTCAGTCCCTTGTTATCTCTCGCTTTGAATATTTTAACTCCCTCCTCATTGGCCTACCTCATCGCAGGCTATCCCCTCTTCAGTCTATCATGAATGCTGCTGCCAGACTCATCCACCTTACCAACCATTCCATATCTGCCAATCCCTCCACTGGCTTCCCACTGCCCAACAAATACAATTCAAAACATTACCAACAACATAGAAAGCCATTTAGAACTCAAAATTACATCACCAATCTTGTCACCAAATATCACCCAAACTGTCCTCAGCGCTTCCCCCCTCTAGCTCCTTAGTCTCCTCCTCCTAGGTTTGTCTCCAGGACTTCAGCAGAGCCTCCACCATCCTCTGGAACGCTCTACCCCAATCTATCCGACTATTGCCTACTCTGCCCACTTTTAGGCGATCTCTGAAAACCTCTCTTCAGGGAAACATATCCTACCTTCAGCTAATAATCAAATCTTCTATTTCTCCTATCAGTTCATCCCCCATAGTTATTACCTTTTGTACCACCAGCCCCTCCCTCTTAGATTGTAAGCTCCAAGGAGCATGGCCCTCCTAACCCTCTTGTATTGAACTGTATCGTTGCTGTATTGTCACCCTTTATATTGTAAAACGTTGAGTAAACTGTTAGCACTGTATAATATTAATGTGTAAAACCCCTGCCATAGACAGGACAAGCACTGTAAACAGGTACTTTCTGGGAGTGCTTGGGGATTTCTTTGCTATGCTGCCTTTACAAACAATAAATTGGAAATGAAAACTGCAGCGATCAAACAGAATGTTGAAACACAGCAGACATGATTTGTCAACACAGAAACTAATTATTGTTACAGATTAAAATGCAAAATTCAGCACACTGTTATCCTTACCTTAGCAGAATATTTACTTTAGGAAATCCTTCCCATTTGTTGCGACACTCAGGACATTCAGTCTTCTTTGATGAAACCCACCAGAGGGCCAAACAGTGCCTACAAAAACTGTGCCCACAGTTCAAAGTGGTAGGGTTCACCAAGATATCATAACAGCAATTGCAGGAAAACTCGCTGACAGAGATATTCCTGTCTAATTTAGCTCCTGGCTTGGGGTTATCGTTGGCACTTTCCAACTTCACATCTTCTTCCATGGCTACTGCATATAAAGTCTAAGTCAATATGTTATCCAAATCTTCAAGGAGATTCTCCACCAGGCATTATCAACCCTGCAAAAGAGAAGTTCTCTCATAAATATATATATATATTTTTTTTTCTCCAATGTAATTTCTGCTAAACAAGAAACATGTTCTGCTTTATCAGTAAAATGCCATAAGCAAAGTTATTTATGGGTCATTAACAAATGGGAGTCACTTTAAGGCTCCATGCACACGCTGATAACGTTAGCTGTGTAAAGTCACATTAAAAATGTGAGTTTTTCAGCTATTTTTAAATGTTATTGCATTAGCGTTTAGTGGCGTTTTTTGTAACAAAAAAAAAGGTTTTTGATCAAAACAAAAAGGTCCAAAACTGCCGGTTTACTGTGTTTTTCAGTGTTAGAGCATTTTTGCAGCTAAAAAAACACCTCTAGAAACCCACTAGTCCTGTTTTTTTTCCAGCCAAAAAACGTTGATTACAGTCTATGTGTGCATGGAGGACTAAGTGCTCCTTTGCCATAACAATCAGCATTTTTAGCAACCACTTCCAAAAGGTTTATCTCAAACAGAAAGAAGAATCTTTAACCACAATCTCCAGTTGATCTTTTCCATTAATCAAAGCCAGACAGAGGAGTCGAAAACTGAATGTTCTGTTCATCAAAAAATTAAAATAGCTCATACAATTGTGCCATTAATTGTTCTTTCTAAAAACAAAAAAAATTAAAAAAAACAGCATGTTGGATCAGGCACTTTCGATTGCGGCAAGGGAATCGAGTGTCGCAGCTGGCACACTAATGATGCGAAAAACATACTATTCGACAACCGACAAGAATTTTTGTTCGGCTTTCGACTCATCTATGGCTGTCTTAAAAGCGAACCTCAATTCAGGCACTTATATTTCCAACAATACAAGACAAGTAGTTTGTAAAATGATTTGGCAGTGACTGTATGCATTTTGAAGCACTGTGTGGAGATGCAAGCTATCACTGGGCAGTTCTTCTTGTTCCTAGGCCCGGCACCCTAAAGAAGCCATTCTCATCCAGGGTTGTTAGGGGCTCCTTAAGCAGTAGCTGATTGAACTCCCATCTGATGGTGTCTATATCCTAGAGATCTGGGTTCAACACTACGTAGAGATGGCTGCATGATAACTATGATCTTTTTAACAATATGTAAACGTGATCATTAATGTAAGGGGGGTAGGGGAATGGAATTATTCCCACTGATCATCAATGTAAGGGACATTATTCCCACCGACCCGATAAATTATTTTAGCAGGGGTAACCTGAGATTAAAGATGAAATTTACTCTCTCTCATTCAACACTGCCCATTTTAATCCTTATGCTGCTAGCATTAGTAAATAGATAGGAGAATATATCATGTATATCATATTTACTTGTTTTAAACATTACTTTTTTTGCATTTCCTCAGTTACTTCCTGGTTTCCATGCCTAGACAAGTTATGTCATACATCCCGGGCGTCTTCAGAAGGGGAGGAGGGGTTTGCCAAGCTAAGCACACCCTGTTTGCATGCCTGAACTAAGGGCAGATGGATTCCAGGAAGTATATGCTACATGAATCATCTACCCTTACTCAAGATGGCCAAGATCAAAAATGGTAGGGGCTGTTTTTCAAAGTGATTTGAAAAAAATACTATTTATAATTATAGACACTTCCTATACCCTGGTGTAGACTCTTGGTTCATTAAGCAAGTTATTATCTACCAAATCAGTGACCACTGTAGACACATCCTGGAACAAAGATATTATATTGCCAAAAGTATTGGGATGCCTGCCTTTACACACACATGAACTTTAATGGCATCCAGTCTTAGTCCGTATGGTTCAATATTGAGTTGGCCCACCCTTCGCAGCTATAACAGCTTCAACTCTTCTGGGAAGGCTGTCCACAAGGGTTAGGAGTGTGTCTATGGGAATGTTTGACCATTCTTCCAGAAGTGCATTTGTGAGGTCAGGGACTGATGTCAGATGCGAAGGCCTGGCACGTAGTCTCTGCTCTAATTCATCTTAAAGGTGTTCTGTCGGGATAAGGTCAGGACTCTGTGCAGGCCAGGCAAGTTCCTCCACTCCATGTCTTTATGGACCTTGCTGTGTGCACTGGTGCGCAGTCATGTTGGAACAGGAAGGGGCCATCCCCAAACTGTTCCCACAAAGTTGGGAGCATGAAATTGTCCAAAATGTCTTGGTATGCGGATGCCTTAAAAGTTTCCTTCACTGGAACTAGGGGGCCAAGCCCAACCCCTGAAAACAGCCCACACCATAATCCCTCCTCCACTAAACTTTACACTTGCCACAATGCAGCCAGGCAAGTACCGTTCTACTGGCAACTGCCAAACCCAGATACGTCCATCAGATTGCCAGGCAGAGAAGTGTGATTTGTCACTCCAGAGAACATGTCTCCACTGCTCTAGAGTCCAGTGGAGGAAGGCTTTACACCACTGAATCCAATGCTTTGCATTGCACTTGATGATGTAAGGCTTGGATGCAGCTGCTCAACCATGGAAACCCATTTCATGAAGCTCTCTATGCACAGTTCTTGTGCTAATCTAAAGGCCACACAAAGTTTGGAGATCTTTAGCTATTGACAGTTGGCTACTTTTGCACACTGTGCGCTTCCGCATGCACTGACCCTGCACTCTGTCATTTTACATGGCCTACCACTTTGTGGCCGAGTTGCTGTTGCTTCCACTTGACCGTGGAATATTTAGTAGCAAGGAAATTTCACAGATGGAATTATTACACAGGTGGCAACCTATCACGGTACCACACTTGAATTCACTGAGCTCCTGAGAGCGACCCATTCTTTCACAAATATTTGTAGAAGCAGTCTGCATGCCTAGGTGCTTAATTTTATACATCAGTGGCCATGGAGGTGATTGAAACACCTGAATCCAATGATTTGCAGGGGTGTCCCAATACTTTTGGCAAGTGTGTGTGTGTGTGTGTGTGTGTGTGTGTGTGTGTGATATTCCAATTAGTAGTCAAGGACATTTCTTTGATATAGTCACTGTGAATAAATAGCTGCTATATAATAATTTTTTTTTATTGAATATTTAATTTTAAACAGGCGTGTACCGAAAAAGTCCCATTTTGGCTCTTTATAATCTCTTGTGCACACATTTTGGATAGCACTTAAAAAGCAGCCACATAAATGAGGAGCAGACATCCCTGTGTACCTGCATAAACCACCAAGCATTCCTCCAATTTTCTTAAAACCAAAGAACACTAATATGAACTTTTCACAAAGTTGATGACATGCTTGCCTCTCCTACCTCCTGCACCCAGCTATTGTTTATTGATAACTAGATGCAGGTCATGGGAGTTTAGTAAGAGACATAGAATCACATGTAATTCAGAGGTTATACTGCCATTTACAGGAGGAACTGGACACTAGCAAATATAAAAGGCATTAAGTATAATCCCACCCACTCCCATCATGCTTCAGTTTTGTAGAAAAGCAATATTAGGAATAGATTTCAAAACACAGGGGGGTGAGACCTGTGTAATTTAATGAATTCCAACAAACAGATTTTACACCAAGTACAAAAATCCTGTCTTCATTCAAGGATAAGTTCACCTTTCATAACTTTACACCCATATTCAAGGTGTGACATGTAACATTACGTTGCACCCCCCAAACCGACCGACCCCCCAAACCCTCTGATCCCCATTTGACAGCTAGCGGGGATCTTCTTCCTTCCACTAACGGTCACAATTTAAAAACCACGGCTGTGCAGGGCTTTGCCCATCCAGCCACGTAACTCATTCACAGTATTTTGTCAATGGAAAAACTACAAGTTCAGACAGCCTTTGCGGCCGTCAACTTGTAGTTTTCAATGAACTATCAAGGCGCTGTGGTAGATCAATGAGCCTGTCAGTACCTGCAAAAAAAAAGTGCATTTATTATTTTTTGTTAAAAAGGTGAACTTATCCTTTAAAAAAGGGACAAAGGATCAGAAGTAATTTATAGACAACCGAGAGATCCAAAAGCAGTCCAACTAAGTGACGGGCAAAAGCAACAAAACATTAAAGTGGTAGTAAACACACTATTAATTTTTACCTAAAAATGTAAACTTATTTATTTTTACCTACAGGTAAGCATTATTACCGTATTTTTCGCTCCATAAGATGCACTTTTCTCCCCCAAAACAGGGGGGAAAATTTCAGTGCGTCTTATGGAGCAAATATGGAGCGGCCGGTCCAGTATTTCCGCCACCGCGTCAGAATACCGGGTCGACCACTCAGCTCTTCTCTCCTGCAGGACCTTACCTGTTCCTCTGTCCAGCGCTGTAGTCTTCCTGCGCCGGCTTCTGTGACAGCCGGGTGCCCACTGCGCATGAGCGAGAAGTGCTGTGCTTTGTGAATGGTCCGGCGACTTCTGGGACACGATAGGTCCCAGCAAGCACCGGGCCATTCACAAAGTGCAGCACTTCTTGCGCATGTGCAGTGGGCACCCGGCTGTCACAGAAGCCGGTGCGGGAAGAAGCCAGCGTGCCGACACTAAAGGATGGACAACTTCAGGTGCCCGCTCCTCCTCCCTCCCCAAAGGTCCGCAGTCTCTGGTCATCCCCTGTACTGTGTCCGCAGTCTCTGGTCATCCCCTGTACTGTGTCCGCAGTCTCTGGTCATCCCCTGTACTGTGTCCGCAGTCTCTGGTCATCCCCTGTACTGTGTCCGCAGTCTCTGGTCATTCCCTGTATTGGTTCAGAATATTTTTTTTCACCTCTAAAACCTAGGTGCGTCTTATGGAGCGCGAAATACGGTATATCTCCTATATGTGCACCGTGTTAGGAGATATTCGTGTTTTCACATGCGCTCTGAAAATACAGCATACCTGTGCCATTCCTGCAGAGCACTGTGCCGGGGGCCTGTGACTCCTGTGCGCATGTGCAGGTGTGACATCATCACGACTCAGCCAGCCAGATTGCCGGAGCTCGCGAAGACGGAAGGAAGACTGGCTGAAGATGGAAGCCTTTATATTGGTGACAGAGCGCTGCTGGAGGGCTTCACTGTAAAGCAAGTTCTACATAATGTGCGAATATGCGATGCTTGCCTTGCAGGGAATGTTTTTTGTTTTCGATGCAGTTTACTACCGCTTTAAGGTCTCTTTCAGACAGATGGTATGCTTTCTACCCTCTGAAAAGCTATGAATGGTGGACAGTTTTTCAGAGAGCAGTACAGGAGTGAATATCTACGTCTGTTTTTTTTTTTTTCCCTTCAATCCCAAAGGGGATTTTGAGACACAAACAGTCAGCTCACTGTTGCGGTGCGATTATGTAACAAATACCCTGTACAAAGGCCTTAACCAAAGAATGAGTGGCTAGGGGGTCTCTGGAACAGCACAGCAAGGGCCTGTATTTGACAATCAATGGTATAGAGCAGGGGTGGCTAACCTGTGGCTCTCCAGCTGTTGTGGAACTACATTTCCCATGAGGCATTGCAAAGATGGGAAGTTACTGACTTGCAGAGGGATGATGGAACTTGTAGTCCTGCAGCAGCTGGAGAGCCGCAGGTTGGCCACCCCTGGGAGGGCCTAATGATGAGGAGGAGACTGATGACTGTGTGTGGGAAAATGTCCAGGCTCTGTTTAGAGAAAAAAACAAAAACCACACACCACCACACCAAGGACCCAATCGCCAGCAGATAGATGGTGTGCATAATGCATGTGGCTGGTGTGTGTGATGCAATATGTGCTACAGTATGTGGCAATGCTTGCTTTTTTTGTCTTTCTAAAGCTTTAAAACCTACATTTACTCAGCTCTATGTGCAGCACAGAACTGCGACTCCTTGCTGCACACTGTAATGAGCTGTGACAAATGGTTTGCCTCCATCATTTTATCACAATGCACACCAACGCAGGGGACACATGGCACGGTGGGTCAGCATTACCAAAACACACAAGTGTAGCGCTAATCCCGATTTTTTTTTTTCCCAAAAGTTGCATTTTTACAGGTTTGTACCTCTGATTTGCACAATTTTTCATAAAGGCACAAACTGAAATTTTAATATATTTGTTATTTATGTTTTCTGTTCTGTTATTTATTAATTCAGCAGCGTTTTATTTTTTTCAATTTAATTGCAATTTTTTAAGTTATGTTGTTGTGTGCCAATATTCATTTCAATGTATTTTTAGCAAAAACATAAAATTTTCATATGCATTTGCTCAACTATCAAGGGACCTACAAATAATAAGCACCATCTTTTAAAGGATAAAGTTCACCTTTTATAACAGGTTACACCCATATTCGGGGTGTAACATGCACCAATCTGATTAGTCCCTGCACCCCCTCCCCGCTGTGACAGCTAGCAGGGAATCTCCCCCCCCCCCACTAGCTGTCACAAAAAAACAAAACCATGGATGTGCAGGGCTCTGCCCAATGGCCGCGTCATTCATTCACAGCATTCTATGAATGGGAAAACTACAAGTCCTGGCAGCCTTTGCAGCTGTCAGCTTGTAATTTTCAATGAACTACCACGGCGCTGGGGAGCTCATTGAGCCTTCTTGTCAGTAAGTATCTTCTTGCCCATACAGGGTATACAAGAAAGCAGATATACCGACAGGTCAGGGGGAGACCTGCATGGCACCAGCGATCTACTGATCGGTGGTGCAATGCTTTAGAGGCTCCACAAACAAAAAATTATAAATGCACATTTTATTTTTACCTAAAGCAAGAAAAAAATAAAATAAATAAATGAAATGTGCAGTTATTTTTTTGTTAAAAAGGTGAACTAATCCATTAAGTCTATTGGCCCTGTGCTCCTGAAATATGTATGGTTTAGTGGGACATTTACAAATAATTACAAAAATGACCTGGCTGCAAAAAAAGTTAATACAAGCTCCAAAAATCCTGGAAAATAGAAGGTAAACAAACTGTTGTAAAGTTCAGGAACCAGTTCACCCAGTATTTTATGTTAAGGTTATGCTGAAAATAAACAAGCCTTGAAAAAATTAGACGGTGACTGCATTGTTTTAGTTCACTAGCTACCAAGGTTGTGTTTCTTATGTAAATGTGCAAATAGCTGCTCTTTGTTCAATTAAGGCGACACTAAAGACTTGCTTTTTTCAATAAATAAAAAGTAGGTTATATACATACATTCATACATACTGTGAGGGATTAGCTCACTAGCGGGTTGTGCTTGACCCCCTGGATGGGTCAGAACACCATAAAAAGAGGCTCAGCACGACAGCAGGTACTTGGTGAAATAAGTTTTGTGCTTTTATTTACAAAGTCCAGTGAACACACGGTGCATAAAAACACCAGCAAAACAAACAAAAGAGAAAATAAAGCCTGGCCACACTGGGGTACTAACTACAACACACAGCTTTCCTATCTAGCGGTCTGTAAACAGCCTACCACTGCTCAGACCCAGGGTGTTCACACAGTTCCAAAATCACAGAGATTGTTTCTCACCATAGGTTGGTTTGGTTGCTCCCCAGTATGTCTTACACAGCCAACTGGTTCCAGGGTGGAGCAATCTCCCTATGCAGCCTGGGAGTTTTATAGAGCCCAGAGCCCTTAATGCACTACACCTGAGCTAATTATCCACAGTGAGCCACACAGCACAACAGGAAAACAGGTGGTGTAGAGCATGAACCTGGGACAAATATACCTCCCATCATGGACACATCCCTTAGTTCTTCCTGACCTCCTGTCACAATACATACATACTCGCTTGTCCCCTTACCTCCTCTTCTGGGTTTTCCGGCCGATGATGTCCACTCCTCTTCTACATGTGCCTCCACAACAAGCCAGTTGGTATGGGGGCACAGATGTGGACATCCTCCTGAGCCAGGCTCTGTGTGTCTACAGACA
Organism: Staurois parvus; assembly: GCF_062004578.1. Taxonomy (NCBI): domain Eukaryota; kingdom Metazoa; phylum Chordata; class Amphibia; order Anura; family Ranidae; genus Staurois; species Staurois parvus. The sequence continues at coordinate 249,276 of NW_028317880.1, read as the reverse complement.
CACAGCATGGCCCAGACCTGCCTACCCACTCCCTCCTCACAGTATTCAACTGACAGCAGGAGAAGACGATGGCTCCCACATGCTGCCCCTGTGTCCTGTGAAACCAGGGAGAGAGAGCAGCGCTGCTGCAGAAAGGACTTAAGTATGTTTTTGAGAAGGAAGCGTGGTCAGGGTTAACTTAAAATGTAAATGAAGGCAAATTTTTTTCTATCCATAAGTTTAGCCCGGATGTAATGTCACACGGGTACTGAAAATGATGGCAACATGAGCTTCAAGGCGTTTCACCAAGATGGCATCTTCAGGAAAGACCCTGTCCTAAACGTAACGTCTGAACCTAAACTTCTGGTAATTGGAGCGCATGCCGGATCATGCAAAACGGAGCGGCAGTGTGGTATTCTACAAACAAAAATGTTTACACTGGTGCGGGTCTAAAGGCACTATTAGGTCAGTGTGATTTTGTGGGAAAGCTTTTAAATTACTACTAGACAATGATTTCATTTATTTAGTATTTCACCCGGTCTGTGGCTCAATGATTGGAGAGAGTGGGACGTGTTTATGGAAAGTGGAGGAAGAACATAAAATCCGCTCTGGCTGAAAATCTAAATGGAAAAACAAAGCAATTTTGACCTTCCTTTAATTAGGGGTCAATCCCTGTGTATTTTTCCGGCACATGTGGTGAAGTTTTAGTGGCTTATCTGAAAAATGTACCCACCAATCTTGTGGTGTTGGGCATAAGTTTGTTACTTGGATCTTTTTGGATTTTTATTTTCACTTGAATACAGAGAGTAAAATACGTATTAAACGCATCACCATTTTTCTCTGTAAATATCTTTCTAAAGGTGCTATTGACATGAAATGTCATCACACAAAACCGGTAACAACCCATGCAATCCATACATACAAAGAAACCAAAACAAATAAGTCCAGTAATTAAGTTTTTTGTAATAAAATAGAATGACATAGAAAAAGCATTGAGCACGCTAAATGAAATTAATTTAATACCTCATACAAAATCCTCTGTTGATAATGGAGCTTCAAGACACCTCCTATATGGAGAAACTAGTCACATACATTGCTCAGGTGTGATTTTTGGCCCATTCTTCCACACAGTCTTCAAATCTTGAAGGTTTCGTGGGCCTCCTCTATGAACTTTGATCTTTAGTTCTTTCCATAGATTTTCTATTGGATTCAAGTCAGGTGATTGGCTGGGCCATTCTAGCTATTTTCTCTTTCTTTGAAACTAATTGAGAGTTTCCTTGACTTTGTGTTTGAGATCATTGTATTGCTGAAATGACTACCCTCGTTTCATATTCATCATCTTGGTAGATGGCAGAAATTTTTAAAGTCTTGGTACATTTTTTCATTCATCCTTCATCCAATGATATGAAGCTTGCCAGTACCGTATGCTGGTAGACAGTGCAATACCATGATGTTCATTACGCCAAACTTCACTGTTGGGATGGTGTTTTTGGGGTGATGTGCAGTGCCATTTAACCTCCAAACATGGTGTGTATTATGGCATCCAGAGAGTTCAATTTTGGTCTCATCTGACCAGACTATATTCTCCCAGTATTTCACAGGCTTGTCTAAATGTTGTGCAGCAAACTTTAAAATGAGCTTCAACATGCTTTTTCTTCAGCAATGGAGTCTTGCATGCATACAGGCCATGGCGGTTGAGTGCATTACTTATTGTTTTCTTTGAAACAATTGTACGTATTAATTCCTGGTCTTTCTGAAGCTCTCCACAAGTGGTCCTTGGCTCTTGGACAACTTTTCTGATAATTCTTTTCACTCTGTCAGAAATCTTGCGATGAGCACCTGGTTGTGGCCGGTGAATGGTGCCAAATGATGTTCTTTCTACTTCCAGATTATGGCCCCAACAGAGCTCACTAGAACATTTAGAAGGTTAGAAATCCTTGTTTTTACCGACATGTGGTTAAAATATCATGTCAATAGCACCTTTAGAAATATACACCACTTTTATTGCTATCAAAAGAAATCTAAACTTCATTGTGATAGCAATAAGCAGTGACAGGTACATTTCACTGAGAGATCTGGGGTCTATTAGATATAGCATTAATGTACTTCTTTTGCAGAAATACAACCCACCTTTATGTCAGTGTCCAGATGGCTGTCCAAAAAGCTTCATTACTTTTGCTTTACTTCCGGGAGAGCCTTTAGGTCATGACACGGGAAGGAGTTGACAAGCAACTTGATTAGCACACACCCTGAATCATCTACCCTCCTACCTCCCACCCACTTCACACAGTGATCACTGTTCTACCTACATACACAGGCCATTGATTTTTATTTTTCTACCCTAACTTTCATCTTGTATAGATCATTCACTTGGCACAGTGTGCTGAGTGAACAGATAACAGCCTATGTGGATAGAGCTGTAGTATTGAAAATAGGAGAATTGTGTTCTGGGTTTTGTACAGTTCACATACACTATACAATATACAATATGATTGTACAATCTTCTTTAGATCTACCATCAACTATGTAGCGCACGCCTGACTGGATAGAGCAATTGGGTAGAGAGGTGGGTCCTCCCATTCCATGGGAATTCTAATATTTAATTCCAGCAGACAACGGTGGATTAAAAAAAAAAAAAAATCTAATTCTGGGAACGTGGCCATATTTATTCTGGAATTAAAAACAGATTGTCATGGCAATAAGTTCCTATTCTGTGGTGCCTGGAGGGTGAGTGATCACATGTGAGGATAGCAGTGGCAGTTGGGGAATGTGTGGGCATGTTTTATGCTGAAGTGGGCGAGTACACATTCAACATGTACAGGCCTAAGGTACCCGCCCACATGCAATGCAATTCCAAAAGGTTGATGGGAAGTATAGTTTCCTTAGAGGAGAGGATATGATGTAATCCCTGTTGTTACACTTCCTCCTTGGCAGAGCAGATGTGATGCTGTTATTTTTTTGAATTACAGAGATGACTTCCTGAAATTCAATTAGACTTCTCTTCAATGGTAAGGAATTTCACAAATGTATTAACTGTTTAGTGTTTTGTGCAGGGTTGTGTACTAATAGGTGATTTTTGCCTATCCCAGAGTTCTTTTAAAAAAGGTAGAAAAATAATCAATGTCAATGAGAACAGTGATCAATGATTGAATGCATTTTATTTAATAGTAATACACCTGGAAGTGGGTGACACTGACATAAAAGGTGGGTAGAAAAAATTGAAAGCTTTTGAATGTCTGCCAAAAGAAGTACATTAATGCTACACTGGTACATAGGGAAGATGAAATTTAGAAAATTAAAAAAAAAAGTGAACAAAAAGGTGAATTCATCCTATAAAGAAAAGGACCTGCAAATTATTGCCCTCCCCTCCCTGACTGTCTCCAGCACCGCACCCACAGAATAGCAGGGAGGGGAGAGACCTTGCAGTGTAATGTGCAATGATTGAGTGCTAGTCAGAGAAGGGGAATGTCAGGCATATCCTTTATCCCTTTTGCTGCCAGAGCCGTTTTTGCGGTTTTTCCACAAGTTTAAAAAAACATTTTAGGCTTGACGATTACACAAAACCTCCAAACATTATATATTTTCTGAAAGCAGAGACCCTAGAGAATAAAATAGTGGTAGTTCCAATTTTTCATGGCCCACAATATTACAGCAAAAGTTCAGCAAAAAATACTCAATTTTAGAGCACAAAAAAGCAATAAAATTACCCTATTTTTGGTAAAATATAAGTTGCAGCGAGTAAATAGATACCCAACATGTCAAACCTTAAATTTGTGCACGCTCGTGAAATGGCGACGAACTTCAGTACCCTATATTTTCTATAGGCAACATTTTTAAAGCCCTTTATAGGCCATTAGTATAGTGTAACAAAGGAGGTCTGGTGCTAGAAGTATTGCTCTCATTTTGGCGAGCGTGGCGATATGCAACATGTGTATCGCAATCGACGGTTTCATGCATAGGCACCCCAGCGTGTGCTTTTAAGTTTGTACATAAGTGGGGGGAGCCTTTTTGAGGGAATGTTATGTGCTTGGCTGTAACTTTAATGTTTTACAACTTACAAAACCCTCACTTTTTTTTCTTCTTCTTCATCACATAAGGGACAAAAAGTCCCCTATGTGATGATTTTTGGCGACAGGTTCTTTTTATTGGAGACATCCGGGGTCTAAAAGACCCTGAATGTCTCACCTTGTATTACACTGAATGTAATGCAGTGCACATCGCACCACATTACATTCTTTCCTGGCCTCAATGGCTGGGTACATCTCTCAACGAGTCAGGATAAGAAGGGGAGGGGAGCGGACGTGTCCACTCTCCTCCTTCCCCTCTAGCCGACGGCAATTAACGGTTCCTGGGCCCGCAGGTGGCCAAGCGGAGCCCAGGAGACAGGGGGAGGTTCACGCAAGGTGGCAGAGACTGGCACTGTGGGCTGTGTGAAAGCAATCGGGTGGCAACGCTGCCGCCCGAATGCTTTCACCTGACAGGTGAGCCCTGCTGCTTGCCCGCAGTAGGGCTAAGGGTTAAAAAAAAACTACCTGCCCAGCGCCCAGAACTACATGTCTAGGGCGTCGGGTGATATAAATTCAACATCCCTGATACCTAGAAACTACAGACAAGTCGGCCTAACATCAATAGTATGTAAACTATTGGACGGGATGATAAGTGACCAGATCCAAGCACTTGCTGATTAAAAACAGTATCATTAATAGCAACCAGCTTGGATTTATGTATATTTAAATAGCGTATCTTTATTATTATTATACAGGATTTATATATTGCCAATAGTTTACGCAGTCTGAATGGTCTGGAGTTGTGAGCTGGGTGCCCCAGTGCTCTATCCTGGGACCAATTCTGTTTAACTTGTACATAAATTATATAAAAGGGATTAGAATACATAGTTCATTCTCAGTGTTTGCTGACTACACAAAGATAAAGAGGGTAATAATCTCCCAACAGGATATAGCAACTTTACAAGAAGGCCTCTATAAAATAAAGGGGTGGGCAACTGCATGGAAAATGAGGTTTAATATTAATACATTTAAAGTAATGGACTTGGGGACTAAAAATATGAAAGTTACATGCAAGGGGGAAGTGAGGATTGAAAGGATCTGGGAGTCCTAGTAGACCACAGGCTTAACAATAGCATGCCACGCCAAGCTGTAGCAAGTAAAGCTAGCAGATCATTATCTCTTGAGTAAATAACATTTTTAATGATTACTAAAACTATAATTCTGCCACTTTACAAAACGCTGGTTCAGCAACATCTTGAGTATGCTGTCCAGTTCTGGTCACCAGTCCTCATCAAGGATGTGCTGGAACTCTAGAGAGTGTCCAAAGAAGGGCAACAAGGCTGATAAGGGGGACTGGAGAATCTCAGTTATGATGAACAACTACAACCACCAAAACATACTCTCCATTGAGAAGAGAAGCTTAAAAGTAAAGTGTTACTAAACCCAGGACCCTACACTCACTATATCTGGTCTCCCACAGTACACAGAACATGGAAATACAATTATTTTAATACATAAAAACTGCTAAATACCTTTTTTCATCAGCAGTTAGAGCAGTTTTGGGACTTCTATCAGTGTCCAGAGTACTGGTTAAAGCTTGTAGGAGGAGTTTTCATTCTGCTCTAGAGGGATGCAAAACCCCTGACTTCTGTCTGGAAAATGCTGATTGGTACTGTGCTAATCACATACACTCGCCCAAGAAAAGAAAAAAAAAACCTCTCTAGCAATACACACTAAACTGAGCATGTGCAGAATGGCCACAGGTTCAGTCTGTCTTAACAGGAGATAAGACTCAGACATTTGCGGAGGAGCAGAGAAAACAGGATCAAACAGCCTTTTTACACAATGCAGAGGATTAACCCCTTAGGTTCCACAGTGAGTATAACAAGCATGCTTTACAGACTGATTTTACTGTTGTGGGTTTAGTAATACTTTAATAGGAGATATGATTGAAATATATAAAATATCTTAATAGTGATTGTAGCATGAGGAGAAAACTATTCAGGCTCAGGGAAGTCACTCAGTGAAGTTGGATGAGAAGTGATTTAACCGGTTCCCTACTGCGCTACAGCCGAAAGACGGCTACAGTGCGTTCGTCTAGTTCTGGGAGGACATCCATGGACGTCCTCCCAGAACACATCCCCAGCAGCAGGCATTTGGCACCGCCAGTGATCGCTGTGTCCTGCAGACATGGCTGATCACGTGATATGGTAAATGGCCAATCACAGAGGCCTTTTACCACATGATCAGCTGTGTCTAATGACACAGCAGATCAACGGGTAAATACAGTTGCCGGTTATCGGCTGTACTTTCCTCGCATTGTCACAGTGTGAGGAAACTACTGCCGATAACGGCAATTGTCAGAGAAGTGATCGGCACTGATCATTAGTACCCATCAGTGCCACCCACCTGTGCCCAGCAGTGCTGTCAGTCAGTGCCAGCTCATCAATGCCACCTATCAGTGCTACCTCATCAGTGTGCCTACCATTGCTGCCTCACCAACGCACATCAGTGAAGAAGGAGAAAAATTACCCGTTTGCAAAATTTTATAATAGAAACAAAGTAAAACTTTTTTTCAAAATGTTTCTCTCTTTACTTTATCTTTACTTTCTGAGCCCCTAGATAAAAACAAGTATTTAACCCATGCAGTACAGGCACAGCCAAGCATGGGAAATAAACATTTTGCCCGGATTTTGTCTTTAAACTACATAGGGGGTTCTTTACTGTCATAGAGGAAAGGATGCAGAAGTCCCTTCCACAATTGGTGGTGTCGGTGTTAATATTAATGTAATAATTAAAAACAAAAAAAAAAACACACACCTCTTGGATGGGCATCTCTTAGGGAGATGGGAAATGGTAGGGACATAAATTCACCTAGGATGAACAGGAGTCTTTATTCAACCTTACCAACTATAGGGTTGATTTATTAAAGGTAAGTATACTGTGCACTGCAAGTGCAGTTGCTTTATAACCGAGGGGAAGCTCTGAAATAAGGTGCAGCTCTGCTGATTTCTTTCATCCAGTCACGTGCAAGCAAAAATGCTGTTTTTTATTTTCTTTGCATGTTCCTCTCAGATCCAGAGTAAGTGCACAGCCTATTTGCCTTTAGTAAATCAACTCCTGTGTGTCACATATTAACAATGCTGCCAGCCAGTGCCTCACAATTATATACAGTGGGGATCGAAAGTTTGGGCACCCCAGCTAAAAATTTGTATTAATGTGCATAAAGAAGCCAAGGAAAGATGGAAAAATCTCCAAAAGGCATCAAATTACAGATTAGACATTCTTATAATATGTCAACAAAAGTTAGATTTTATTTCCATCATTTACACTTTCAAAATAACAGAAAACAAAAAAATGGCGTCTGCAAAAGTTTGGGCACCCTGCAGAGTTAATATCTTGTACTGCCCCCTTTGGCAAGTATCACAGCTTGTAAACGCTTTTTGTAGCCAGCCAAGAGTCTTTCAATTCTTGTTTGAGGTATCTTTGCCCATTTTTCCTTACAAAAGTCTTCCAGTTCTTTGAGATTTCTGGGCTGTCTGTCACGCACTGCTCTTTTAAGGTCTATCCATAGATTTTCAATTATGTTGAGGTCAGGAGATTGTGAAGGCCATGGCAAAACCTTCAGTTTACGCCTCTTGATGTAATCCCCCGTGGATTTCGAGGTGTGTTTAGGATCATTATCCATTTGTAGAAGCCATCCTCTCTTCAACTTCAGCTTTTTCACAGATGGCATCAAGTTACCATCCAAAATTTGCTGAAATTTTATTGAATCCATTTTTCCTTCTACTTGTGAGATGTTCCCTGTGCCACTGGCTGCAACACAACCCCAAAGCATGATTGATCCAACCCCATGCTTAACAGTTGGACAGAGGTTCTTTTCATTAAATTCTGGGCCCCTTCTTCTCCAAACGTACCTTTGCTCATTCCAGCCACAAAGTTTAATTTTAACCTCATCGGTCCACAGAACTTGTTTCCAAAATGCATCAGGCTTGTCTATATGTTCATTTGCAAAGTTCAAACGATGATTTTTGTGGTGAGGACGTAGAAGAGGTTTTCTTCTGATGACTCTTCCATGAAGACCATATTTGTACAAGTATCTCTTTATAGTGGAATAGTGTACCACAACTCCAGTGTCTGCCAGATCTTTCTGGAGGGATCGTGTAGTCAAACGTGGGTTTTGAATTGTTTTTCTCACAATCCTGCGAGCTGTTCTGTCTGATATTTTTCTTGGTCTTCCAGATCTTGCTTTAACTTCCACTGTTCCTGATGACTGCCATTTCTTAATTACATTCCGAACAGAGGATATTGACATCTGAAAACGCTTTGCTATCTTCTTATAGCCTTCTCCAGCTTTGTGAGCGTCAACTATTTTCAGTTTTCTAGACAACTGCTTAGAAGAACCCATGGTGCTGATTGTTGGGGCAAGGTCAGATGAGTCTGGGCATTTAAAACCTTTGAGATTGACATCACCTGGTCTTCCCAGACGATGATTGAGAACAATCCATGACACTGGCAGGTCTCAGCTTGGCAAAGGGGGCAGTGCATGCTATAAATTCTGCAGGGTGCCCAAACTTTTGCAGACGCCATTTTTTTGTTTTCTGTTATTTTGAAAGTGTAAATGATGGAAATAAAATCTAATTTTTGTTGACATATTATAAGAATGTCTAATCTGTAATTTGATGCCTTTTGGAGATTTTTCCATCTTTCCTTGGCTTCTTTATGCACATTAATACAAATTTTTAGCTGGGGTGCCCAAACTTTCGATCCCCACTGTGTGTATATATATATATATATATATATATATATATATATATATATATATATATATATATATATATATATATATAAAATTTTTTGTTCCCTCCTTTGAAAGGAGCTCAGCTTTTACAGGCAGATATCAGGATGGAATAGGGCCACACAAAGGCCCTGCAAAAAAGGGATCATGTGGTCCAGTGCAACACATTTAAAAAAGGTTAGGGACTGGTTTCCTTTCCTTCCCTGTGGGTAGGGAAGCCTACTGAAATGAATAAGCTGTCCTATGGGCAACAGAGCATGCTGTGCCTGCTGAGAAGTGACATGCAGGGCCATCCACTGAGGTGCAATACTAAGGAAACAAGTTCTGGGGTGAACATGACACACAGAAAACTATTGTTTTCTGTGTATCATTGCAGTTACCCATGAGGAAAATACTCAAGTCCTATAGTGAATGGGTCCTAATGAAATCTGTTATGAGAGAATAAGTCTGTGTTGATGAACTTTTGTTTGTTCATTAGTGTTTTACACTCCCATACAAGTCAATGGGAACACAAACTCTTCTAAAGCAGGTCACTGAATTCTGAATGAGCTCAGAGCATGTCAAAGTGATGCCAGCTGGAGACACTGGGCAACAACCTATTCCCAGCTGGAGACACGTTGCAGTGATCTGGTGACAGCTGGGACACCCAGCAGTGATCTGGTGACAGCCGGATAAACCGGACAGTAACCTGCTACCAGCTGGAGACACCCTGAAGTGACAGCAGAGAACACCCGACTCCCAGCTGGGGAAAATCGGGCACTGACCTGCTCCCAGCTAGTGTTTTACACTCCCATACAAGTCAATGGGAACACAAACTCTCCTAAAGCAGGTCACTGAATTCTGAATGAGCTCAGAGCATGTCAAAGTGATGCCAGCTGGAGACACCGGACAGCAACCTACTCCAAGCTGGAAACGCGTAGCAGTGATCTGGTGACAGATGGAGACACCCAGCAGTGATAGCGACAGCTAGATAACCTGGGCAGTGACCTGCTCCCAGCTGGGGACACCCTGCAGTGACCTGCAGGGGACACCCGACTCCCGGCTGGGGAAAATAAGTAAATCGGGCACTGACCTAATCCCGGCTGGGGGGAAAAAAATTGGGCACTGACCAGCTCCCGCCTGGGGACGACGGGCACCGACCTGCTCCCGCCTGGGGACGACGGGCACCGACCTGCTCCCGCCTGGGGACGACGGGCACCGACCTGGTGCCATATGTGGTGCAGCAGGTGGAATCAGCCAGAACAAGCACTGACCTGCTCCTGCCTAGGGATGAAGGGCAAAGACCTGCTCCCGCCTGGGGGCGACGGGCACTGACCTGGTGCCATATGTGGTGCAGCAGGTGGAATCAGCCAGAACAAGCACTGACCTGCTCCCGCCTAGGGATGACGAGCACCAACCTGCTCCCGCCTGGGGACGATGGGCACCGACCTGCTCCCGCCTGGGGACGACGGGCACCGACCTGGTGCCATATGTGGTGCAGCAGGTGGAATCAGCCAGAACAAGCACTGACCTGCTCCCGCCTAGGGATGAAGGGCAAAGACCTGCTCCCACCTGTGGACGACGGGCACTGACCTGCTCCCGCCTGGGGGCGACGGGCTCTGACCTGGTGCCATATGTGGTGCAGCAGGTGGAATCAACCAGAACAAGCACTGACCTGCTCCTGTCTAGGGATGACGGGCACCGACCTGCTTCCGCCTGGGGACGACGGGCACCGACCTGCTCCCGCCTGGGGACGACGGGCACCGACCTGCTCCCGCCTGGGGACGACGGGCACCGACCTGGTGCCATATGTGGTGCAGCAGGTGGAATCAGCCAGAACAAGCACTGACCTGCTCCCGCCTGGGGACGACGGGCACCGACCTGGTACCATATGTGGTGCAGCAGGTGGAATCAGCCAGAACAAGCAATGACCTGCTCCTGCCTAGGGATGACGGGCACCGACCTGCTCCCGCTTGGGGACGACGGGCACCGACCTGCTCCCGCCTGGGGACAACGGGCACCGACCTGGTGCCATATGTGGTGCAGCAGGTGGAATCAGCCAGAACAAGCACTGACCTGCTCCCGCCTAGGGACGATGGGCACCGGCCTGCTCCCGCCTGGGGACAACGGGCACAGACCTGCTCCCGCCTGGGGACAACGGGCACAGACCTGCTCCCGCCTGGGGACAACGGGCACAGACCTGGTGCCATATGTGGTGCAGCAGGTGGAATCAGCCAGAACAAGCACTGACCTGCTCCCGCCTAGGGATGAAGGGCAAAGACCTGCTCCCGCCTGGGGGCGACGGGCACTGACCTGGTGCCATATGTGGTGCAGCAGGTGGAATCAGCCAGAACAAGCACTGACCTGCTCCCGCCTGGGGACGACGGGCACCGACCTGCTCCCGCCTGGGGACGACGGGCACCGACCTGGTGCCATATGTGGTGCAGCAGGTGGAATCAGCCAGAACAAGCAATGACCTGCTCCTGCCTAGGGATGACGGGCACCGACCTGCTCCCGCTTGGGGACGACGGGCACCGACCTGCTCCCGCCTGGGGACAACGGGCACCGACCTGGTGCCATATGTGGTGCAGCAGGTGGAATCAGCCAGAACAAGCACTGACCTGCTCCCGCCTAGGGACGATGGGCACCGGCCTGCTCCCGCCTGGGGACAACGGGCACAGACCTGCTCCCGCCTGGGGACAACGGGCACAGACCTGCTCCCGCCTGGGGACAACGGGCACAGACCTGGTGCCATATGTGGTGCAGCAGGTGGAATCAGCCAGAACAAGCACTGACCTGCTCCCGCCTAGGGATGAAGGGCAAAGACCTGCTCCCGCCTGGGGGCGACGGGCACTGACCTGGTGCCATATGTGGTGCAGCAGGTGGAATCAGCCAGAACAAGCACTGACCTGCTCCTGCCTAGGGAGGACGGGCACCGACCTGCTCCCGCCTGGGGACGACGGGCACCGACCTGCTCCCGCCTGGGGACGACGGGCACCGACCTGGTGCCATATGTGGTGCAGCAGGTGGAATCAGCCAGAACAAGCACTGACCTGCTCCCGCCTGGGGACGACGGGCACCGACCTGGTACCATATGTGGTGCAGCAGGTGGAATCAGCCAGAACAAGCAATGACCTGCTCCTGCCTAGGGATGACGGGCACCGACCTGCTCCCGCTTGGGGACGACGGGCACCGACCTGCTCCCGCCTGGGGACAACGGGCACCGACCTGGTGCCATATGTGGTGCAGCAGGTGGAATCAGCCAGAACAAGCACTGACCTGCTCCCGCCTAGGGACGATGGGCACCGGCCTGCTCCCGCCTGGGGACAACGGGCACAGACCTGCTCCCGCCTGGGGACAACGGGCACAGACCTGCTCCCGCCTGGGGACAACGGGCACAGACCTGGTGCCATATGTGGTGCAGCAGGTGGAATCAGCCAGAACAAGCACTGACCTGCTCCCGCCTAGGGATGAAGGGCAAAGACCTGCTCCCGCCTGGGGGCGACGGGCACTGACCTGGTGCCATATGTGGTGCAGCAGGTGGAATCAGCCAGAACAAGCACTGACCTGCTCCCGCCTGGGGACGACGGGCACCGACCTGCTCCCGCCTGGGGACGACGGGCACCGACCTGGTGCCATATGTGGTGCAGCAGGTGGAATCAGCCAGAACAAGCAATGACCTGCTCCTGCCTAGGGATGACGGGCACCGACCTGCTCCCGCTTGGGGACGACGGGCACCGACCTGCTCCCGCCTGGGGACAACGGGCACCGACCTGGTGCCATATGTGGTGCAGCAGGTGGAATCAGCCAGAACAAGCACTGACCTGCTCCCGCCTAGGGACGATGGGCACCGGCCTGCTCCCGCCTGGGGACAACGGGCACAGACCTGCTCCCGCCTGGGGACAACGGGCACAGACCTGCTCCCGCCTGGGGACAACGGGCACAGACCTGGTGCCATATGTGGTGCAGCAGGTGGAATCAGCCAGAACAAGCACTGACCTGCTCCCGCCTAGGGATGAAGGGCAAAGACCTGCTCCCGCCTGGGGGCGACGGGCACTGACCTGGTGCCATATGTGGTGCAGCAGGTGGAATCAGCCAGAACAAGCACTGACCTGCTCCTGCCTAGGGAGGACGGGCACCGACCTGCTCCCGCTTGGGGACGACGGGCACCGACCTGCTCCCGCTTGGGGACTACGGGCACCGACCTGGTGCCATATGTGGTGCAGCAGGTGGAATCAGCCAGAACAAGCACTGACCTGCTCCCGCCTAGGGATGAAGGGCAAAGACCTGCTCCCGCCTGGGGGCGACGGGCACTGACCTGGTGACATATGTGGTGCAGCAGGTGGAATCAGCCAGAACAAGCACTGACCTGCTCCTGCCTAGGGAGGACGGGCACCGACCTGCTCCCGCTTGGGGACGACGGGCACCGACCTGCTCCCGCTTGGGGACGACGGGCACCGACCTGCTCCCGCTTGGGGACGACGGGCACCGACCTGGTGCCATATGTGGTGCAGCAGGTGGAATCAGCCAGAACATGCCACATAAGACCAAAGGCCCAGCAGCAGCTCTGTCCTCCAGTATCATCACTACCTGCCCGATCACCTACATATGATGGCAGGGATTCCAGGAAACGATAGAGAAGCTGGAAGTGGGAAGGAAGGCGCGCTCACCTCACAAACCTGTCACTAAAAATAAGCTCTGTGAGAACACTCCAGCAGACACATTACACAGGTACACACGTCACTACAGCACGGACTCAGCCCAGTAAAACCACTCACCGTGTTCCGGTTCTGTCAGACACTCGGAGAAGAACGCCATATTTCTCAACGTCCCCTCATCTCTTTCCTTTTCCGCCCGGCCAGTGTCGCGATTGGTACAATTCTGCGCATGCGCCTCACCGCTGTCATACCGGCCACCTGTATCCTTGTGTAGTTGTCTGGCAGTGCACTTCCTTGTGTTGGGCGCGTGTTCACGTGACCACCTACAGAGGTCTGCATAACAGAACAGCGCAGAGAATGGTCATGTATGACTTGTAGACTGGGACCGGCACAGATATCAAAACGGTTTTTTTCTTTTTTCCAATTAATTTTCTCTTATTAACCTCCCCTGCCTACCAGGGTCAATGTAAAAAACTTTTTTTTTTGCAAGAAAATTAGTTCCCAAACATTATACATTTTCTGAAAACGAAGGCCCTGGAGAATAAAATAGAGGTTGTTTTATGGTACACAATTGTTGTGCAGCTGTTTGTTAAGTGCAAATTGTAAAAAAGTGACTTTATACCTATTGTTTAACAACAAACATATCATACCTGCAGCAGCCCCGATCCTCTTCTTCTTGGGTCAACTGCTGACGCTCCTGGCTTCCCCCTGCCATGTGCCCCCATAGCAAGTCTCCTGCTATGGGGGCACACATATGGGACTGACCCTGAGGCCCCATTCACACCAACGCGTTTTGTAGCGTGAAGCTTGGAGCTCCAAAACGCTCAGGAGGGAAAAAAAAACAATATTACTCAATGGAGATGGTTCACATCTCCACTCCAAGTCACCTGAAGCAGAATGCCTGAAGCTCCAAAAAGTTTTGGAGCTATTTTTATAGCTCAGATTGTCAGATTTGCACATTTTTGGTGCATTTTTATAAAATAATAGAAACGCGCCATTGGTGCGTTTTTGCACACTTTCACGCGTTTTAACGCGCTTTTGCGTGATTTTATGCTCAAATGAAAATATGTTTTAAAAAATTGTAATAATATATGAATAAATAAATGTAAAATAAATAAAATGAATACGCATATAAATAAAAAAAATCATGATAAATAAATAATAATTAACCCCTACCCATTAAAAAATGAAATAAATGACTATTATTATTATTATCAATAATAATAATATTATTATTATCAATAATAATAAATTATTATTATCATTATTTTATCACTTTTTTAGGTTTTAGGGGGTTAAAGTTATGGGTTAAATATTATTAATTTATTATTACAAGCATTTATGATTATTTTAATTATTTGTGCATTTATTTTACATGTATTTAATAATTTATTATTATTATTTGTATTATTATTATTATTATTATTATTATTATTAATAATAATAAAGTATTTTTTTGTTCAGGTTTAGGGGGTTAAGGTTATGGGTTAATTATTATTAATTTATTATTACAAGTATTTATTTATGATTATTTTTATTTATTTGTGTATTTATTTTAAATTTTAAACAGTTGTCCCTGCAGGCAGGTGGATTGTGGTATTGTCATCAGCATCACTTCTTTCTCAGAGGGATCAAGAGAACAAGGGGGCCCCCCAATTGCTCTGAATGCAGGACTCTTGCTGCTGCACATTTGTCCTTGCAGGCAGGAATACTGTTAGTATCTCATCTCAAACATCCTCCAGTTGTAAAGGAGCTTGCTTCATCAGGCTAATTCCCTACCTATAGGAATTCAATTCTACTGAAGTCTTTCTCAACTTTAACAATTCTTGCATTCATCTTCTGTGTTAAAGGGACCTTCCCCAGTTTCTCACCATTAGTCTTGGGGGAGCTTCTCTTACTACTGTACCCTTTTCAGGAGATTCTGATTCCATCAAGATGGCCTTCTAATGTGTACCAACTAGGGCCCCATCAAGCACACAGAAGAATCTGCTCTATACTTGGGAGTGATACTAAAGAGGACGTTATTACATGCAAATTCATATTGAGAGTTAAACCCTGTTTCTAGTCATTGAGAACCCATAAGTGAGTTAGCCTGATGTAATGGTTGTGTGCAGTAGGCACATGGAAGCTGTAGGCGACAGCCATCTTGTCAGGTCTCATTTTGTTTTTTTTGAGCCCAGTGATCTTACCCCCCCTCCTCCTTCAAACTATGGAAATCAAAGCTTTAACTTTTAACACACTTCAAAAGAGCCTGTTATCTCAAATTAGGTTCAGCAGACACCAGCATATAGGCCTTGGTCAGAGCTGTAAACCTCTAATTAAGGCCTGCAGGATGTCTGTTTCTACGGAACATAAAACGCTTCCCCTCTGACCTGTCGGAAAACAATGAAAAATCTATCCATTCTGTCACACATGAAGCTTTAGGCAATTAAAGCTCTAGGAATGCGTAGCATGCTATAAAATGTCTACCCAGAAAGCAGCCAGGCATGGGCGACCTCTGCCCAATTCACAGCGTAACAAAATCCACACACAATTAATAAAATCCAACAGGACCAAGACACATACATTTTAAGTATATATTTGAAGGGGGAATATCATACCAAACAAATCAAGGTCCTACATGACTAAGCTAGCAAACACAAAAGGGGAAAAAGCAGTCTCCTATCTCCTGGGTGACAGACCCACCTGAAATACTCTGTGTTTGGTATTCCTGGATATGAAATATAATGCTGAACAATAATCTACCAGTTTCCAGAATGCAACCTGTACATAGTGGAAGATATTTATATTAGTATAAAACTGTATTTGAGACTTGGTCATAAATGTGGTGACCTCTCAGCACTCACCCCTTAAACCGGATGATTGGTCAGATGGTCTCTGTCAATACCCCTTTGATACCACAGAAATAGGGAATGGCAGGACTTGTCAAGCTCTTGTTTTACCATCAACGAAGGAACATCAAGTTATGAGAGCCGATAACACGTTGCTTATTGCTAAAACCAAGGAGTTTGCATGTATTATTTATCTTCAACTCCTTCTTAATTCTCTGTTGCTTTATTGTTCTCTTTATTTCTTTGTAACATCTTTTTTCTGTAAATATTTTTATTTGCACCATTTTGATCTTTTCATCATTAAACCAGTGTTAAAAATAATCCCAAACATACCGCCCGGGCAACGAAGGAGTGGCTTCGTAAGAAGCATTTCAAGGTCCTGGAGTGGCCTAGCCAGTCTCCAGAACTCAACCCCATAGAAAACCTTTGGAGGGAGTTGTTGTCCGTGTTGCCCTGCGACAGCCCCAAAACATCACTGCTCTAGAGGAGATCTGCATGGAGGAATGGGCCAACATACCAGCAACAGTGTGTGCCAACCTTGTGAAGACTTACAGGAAACGTTTGACCTCTGTCATTGCCAACAAAGGATATATAACAAAGTATTGAGATGAACTTTTGATATTGACCAAATACTTATTTTCCACCATAATTTGCAAATAAATTCTTTCCAAATCAGCCAATGTGATTGTCTGGATTTTTTTTCTCATTTTGTCTCTCATAGTTGAGGTCTACCTATGATGCCAATTACAGGCCTCTCTCATCTTTTTAAGTGGGAGAACTTGCACAATTTGTGGCTGACTAAATACTTTTTTGCCCCACTGTATATATTGGCTACATCTTTTTATTGCACCCTTTTGACCTTTTAGTAATAATCTTACTTTCTGAAAGTGTTGAACTGTTTCTAAAGCTCTTTAATGCAACTTACGAATTCCTGCCTTTGAAGAGTGCTACCCTGTGTGCAGGGTGCAGCTGGGCGTGGCATTGTTACGCACGTGACATCGCGGTTTTAGATTGGCTAGTCCTTCGGTCACGAGTTTGGTGAGAAGGGCAGGGGTCTGATGCCGCGATCGTCACAGTAGAAACCACATTAAATGTCTTGGTCAGGAGTGGAGTGAGAAGGTCTGTTTTGTAGAAGCGGGCAGTATACCCAATATTTGTTATTTTAGAACCGATTCTAATTTCGGAAGACAGCTTCATTCTTTCTATTTTATGCAAATTTCGGAAGACAGCTATATTCTATTTTATTCTTTTCTATTCTGTTCTAAATTCAGAAGACAGCTATATTTTTTCTATTCTATTTTATTCGAACTTCAAACTTTGAACTTCGGAAGACAGATACATTCTTTCTAGTTTTTTCTATTCTATTTCTTTATTTTCTATTCTATTCAATTATTTTCTTTTTTATTTTATTCCTTTATTTAGTATTTTATTTAATTCTATTCTATTGTATTCTATTATTTTCTATTCTATGTTATTCTATAAGTAGCCTAAGTAGGAAGCATCATCTTATTTTACTTATTTATTTTTTATAGGAGCCCCATTGGGGGGCTTTGGTGAGATATCGGGTCTAAACAGATGTCTGATATTCCACCTTAAGACAAAGAAAGGAGATTGAGATAACAGCCCTCAATTTCCATTTCTGCAGCATCAGCTGCACAGAATGAAAGGACAGGAATAGCTCTGTACACAGTTTACTATGCCTCATTATGAATGAGCAGAGTCAGTGATCGGTGAAGAGTACTGACTCTGTCCATTCAGAGAAGGAAGGGGCCACTAAATATCATATTTACCAACCCCTTCCCTGAGGGCAGCAAGACCTAGATAGGAGGGATTGGATGTAGAAGAATCAATGCCCTCCATTTTCCTCCTGCAGCTACTAAATGTCTGTGGGAGGGAGAGGAGGAGAAACGGGCTTTCAGTGGCTGCAGGAGTAAAATGGAGGGCATTGGTTTCTCTATATGCTGCCTCTCCAATCCAATCACATCTAACAGCCATTTTTCAGCAAACGCAGAGGGATTAGAACCCTGTGTGTTCTGGAAGATCCACCAACCTGATATTATTATGGTAAAGCCAGTTCTCCAGGTCTTCAGATCTTTGAAAGTTGGTGTCTACAAAGGGACAGTTCCTCCCTGACACCCTGTACCTGGCCTGTCAGGGTGTGGATAGAGGCCTGGCATTATTGCACACATGCTTGGAGCACACATGCTACAGTGCGCTTGGCAGCCTGTTCATGGGGTCCATGCAGAGAGGGAAGAAGGGAGGCAGTACTCACTGTGCAGGAAGGGTCCATGGCCTGGGTAAGTGGCTGCAGTAGAATAGAAGGTCCGGTGTCTGGCTGCGTGTCAGGTGGTGAGAGGGTAGCTACATAATGAGAGGCCTCTCCCTCCCAGTCTGTGCTCGGGAACTGAGCAAACCACTCTAGCTTGGCTGCCGCTGTCTTCCTCGCCTTCTTGCTAATTGAGCGGCTGCTATGAGGAGTCTACAGTGCACCACTGCCAATTTGTGTGCCCTGCTCAGCAGTGTGGGAGCCATTCTTCCTTCTGGTCATGGTGGCATATTGAGCGCTGGAGGCTGCCGAAGGGTAAAGGAAGGGCTGTAGAGGGAGGAGAGCCGGGTGGTGGGGCAGAGAGAGAGGAGTTGCAGTGCGGACAGGAGAATCAGAATGGGTCACCTGAGCTCTGAGGTGCACATCCGCTCACATAGACCACTGGCCACATCCTGCGCCTCCTATCCAGGTGTACAGGGGGGCTGCAATGGGCCCCCTGGAGCATTGGGCCGGGTTGCAAGTGCAACCCCTGTGACTGACCCCTGTAGGTACGTCCCTTTCAAGGGGATGAATATGGTTCAAGAGGGCAGTATTTTCAATATGAAGCCTAGATCAAGAACATAGGGACATGACCTCAAACTAACTGTAGGAAAGTTCAAAACTAATCTTAGAAAGTTTTTGTTTACTGAAAGGGTATCTGATGCTTGGAGTAGACTTCCAGCAGAGGCAGTGAGTCAGTCAACAGTAAGTGGATTCAAACATGTTTGGGACAAACATAGATCTATACTCAGACAAAAAAACAAAACAAAATAAAACAAAAAAATGGGGCAGGCTTGATGCACCACTTGTTTTTTTTCTGCAATCACTTTTCTATGTATCTATATTTCTACTTCGCATTTTCTCAAAGACTGTAAAGTGTTTTTTTATTGAACGAAGTGGCAATGTGATGCCACTGCCCCACCTCTCGACCTCGTCTAATCAGGGAGCACTTTGCATTCATTGAAAAAATGCAACTTGTGCCTTGAAGGATGCCCGTGCCAAGTGAGTGACCTGTGTTTAGTAAACAGAAGCTTGTGATCACTGTAGTAGCTATGTGTCCAACAGGTATGGCACATACAGTACATACTTATTTTTTTCATATTGGATATAGTAAAGGAGGGTTATAACCCCTGACAGTTTTTTTGCCATTTATATCCCATTGGGGAGATCTTCCTTCACTTCCTGTCTCATAGCCAAAACAGGAAATGAGAGGAAATCCCTCCAAAGTAAGGGAATGCCTGGTTGTTACCAGGATCACCAGAACTTGTGGAAGATTTCCCCTATATTACCGCTCAGTAGACAACCTAAATTCTGTGACTTTTCTTTCACTTTCACTATCTGTGATTATGGTAAATATGAAGGTCGAGAGGGTGAATCTTCCTAATAGAGACACAGATAACAATAAAATTGCTTTACCGGTAATTACTATACCTGAAAAAAACAAAATAGTTATGTGGTATTCAGTATAGCTTAGTGATGGTCCACTTTCTACTGCATGAATTCCTGCTGGAATCAGAGAAAGGGATTGGTTGGTAGTGTGTGGTCACTCAATGTGACAATGTGTCTGGTTTTTTTTCTCCCTGCAAAGCAGTAAGAACAGGCCCATCGCTTAGCAAAAGCAGCACATACTATATACACAGTACACATTGTTAGGCACACAGTTAACCCTTTGATTACCTTTGAATGTTAACCCCTTCCCAGCCAGTGACAGTATGTAGTGTTAGCACTGATTACTGTATTAGTGTCACACATGTCAGTTAGTGTCAGATTGCCATCCACACCATCACAGTCCCACTATAAGTCGCTAATCACTGCCATTACTAATATAAGTATAGCACTACCACCTTAGGAGTTGCAAGAGGTCCCCCTATAGTCCTGCACAGCCAGGCAACATACATTTTCCAATTAGAAATGCATCCAGGAGACAGTGACCAGTCCTTGAGCTTGTTTTGATGTTTTATTGGGGATAATAAACTTGAATGGGGTAAGGGGTGTACGGGATGTCCAATAGAACTGGAACTGAGGACAAACTTCCTGAAACTATTTACAAGTCTGTACAGCAAAAGATCCTCTTCTGGAGAGCTAGCCAGCCTCTCTCAGTGTACCACTCCAGATCCCAGACTGCCCTCTTTCTACCTGCTTGGAGGAATCCCTGAGCAGGGGATCCAGTGTCTGTCACTTTAAGACAATAGGACAGTCCCAGCGGCAAATAATCTGGTATCCCACCAGAGTGCTCCTGGTCCTATTTGGCTCAGGGGGTACAGGCCTACTTACTCAGTCCTTCTGCTGTGCTGTTGGTGCTTCGGTGGCTGCTAACAGGCCCTCTAGCTGAGCTGCTCCTTCTTTGCCTCAAAGGTGGTCCTCTCTCAGCACCCAAATCGATCCTAATGGTGAGAGGATGGGTTTGTTGAAGCTGTTCAGTATTAGCTGTCACAGCAGACAGAAAGTTATGACCTGCTTGAAGAGAGACAACAATCTGCTAGTTGGCCACTACCGGTCTCAGTGTGCTCTATAGTGGTTTGCCTTAAAGTGTTACTAAACCCAGGACCCTACATTCACTATATCTCGTCTCCCTCAGTACACAGAACAGGGCAATGCAATTATTTTAGTAAATCTAAACTGCTAAATACATTTCCTCATCAGTAGTATATAGCAGTCTTGTGACTTCTATATGTGTCCAGAGCACTGGTTAAAGCTTGTTTTCATTCTCCCCCGATAGTCCTATGAGGTCTCATAACCCCTGATCCTCTGTCTGGACAGTGCTGATTGGCCCTGTACTGATCACATGCACTATCCCAAGAAAAACAAACCTCTCTAGCAATACACACCAAACTGAGCATGTGCAGTTTGCCCCCAAGCCCCTGTTCTATCAGCAGATGGATTGGGGACAGTAGAAGAAGGGGAGGATCAGAGAAGACAGGATCAAACAGCCTTTTTAGACAATGCAGATGATTAACCCTTTAGATTCCATAGGGAGTATAACAAGCATGCTTTACAGACAGACTGATTTTATGGTTGTGGGTTTAATGACACTTTAAAGTGGTTGTAAACCCCTGAAATGAAAAATGACCAATTTATAACTTAATATAGTATGTATTTGCCTCAACCCAAAGAACCTATTGTGATTTCTGTTTGTTGTCTCATTCCTGTGCAATCTGAATGAGGAACTTCTGAGAGCCCATGGGACACTCCACCTAAAATGTTGCACAAACCTGCTGGCACAGTTACAATCTAGATACAGTATGTGTGCCATTTGCAGTAAACAACTTAAAGCATCTCTGATCAGACAAAATGGAGTATACATAGCCATCTTATAATATTCTATATTTGTGACTCAGTAAGGATCATAGTTATCACTATACACTACTAAGGGAGACTTGGGTACATTCTCAGCAGCCCCTCAGGGGATGAGCGCTACATCTGTTTTTCACCTAACGCTAGTCACTTCAGTGGGTATATGTAAGAGTTTACAACCACTTTAACCACTTCCCTCCTCCTCTGATTACAGTGGAGCTAGCTAAATTTACCTGGCAGCCTACTCCACAATAGGAGGGTGCTACATTTTTTTTTGTATAGTCACAGAAAGATTCCCCCTTTGAGTGATGTTGAAACTGGGTAAAGTCCCTTTAACACAAAGGATGAAGGCAAGAAATGGCTAAAGGTGAAGAAGTGGACAGAAGCAGACTTCAGCAGAGGTTGAACCTCTAAAGATGGTGAACTAGTCTGGTGAAGGAAGTTCCTTTGAAGCTGGAAGAGGCTTGAAATGAGATACTAAGTGTACTCCTATCCGCAGGGGGCACGTACTGTAGCCAAATTCCTGCGGTTTTAGGATTTTAGTAAAACACTAAAGCAGTAGGCCGTAATACAGAATGGGCTAGGCAGTCTGGATCTCAGTGTGATAATCTGTGGTGTAAGGTATACTGAACAATTGAAATTGACATAGTCACTGGCGACTTGTGATGATCTGGGTTGTGGAACCCTCTCACCCAATTGTAGCCTTTGTAGTGTAAGAAGTAGTTTCTCAGGTGTGGATCCCCCGTGTTCTTTTGGTACCTTTGTTAAAAATCAATGCCAATGACAAAACTACGATCTGCCTGCCCATGCCAATGACAAAACTACGATCTGCCTGTCCAAAGGATTGGCTGTCCTGTTCGTCAGCGATACCAGTGGTTTGCAGTCCTCCTTTCCTTCTCCACAAAACGTCCCAATCTCCAAGGTCCCGCACAGCCATCTCCACACACACACCCATTCTCTGCATCTCACCATCCACTTCCTTCCTGTAATGATCCTGCGCTTCTTAATATATATGATGCCGCCCCTTTGTCAGCTCTGTTCTCTATACTCTGTTCACTCCTTGTCTGAGTGCAGAAGTCCTGCTGCCAGCATACAAGTTCAACAAGGCTTTGCTTCAATAGAGTCTGGATAATGGAACCTTAGAACACTGCCATCTTGTGTTTAAATAACATCCTGCAACCATTATTAATGCAGTGTGTTACATTTTTTTTATAACTACACACAAATTTTTTGCTTTCATTTCTCTTTAAAACTAAATGAGTTGTATTACAAGGTAAGGGTTTATAATTACTTTAAAGCAATGCTCATGCATTGGAATGAACCACAACACACTAACATATCTATGCAATGTGCTTCTTTATCACTTGGAAAAAAGTGCAGGCAGGCTTTTATTTGTGCAACAAGATGCATTTTTTGGCCTCATAGATTTCAAAAGAAAATGTACAAAAAAGACATATAAGCATGATCCTAGCCTTAATGCAATGAATGTTACATATCAGAAAAACAAAAACGCACAGCATACTGCAAAAGTGCAACTAAACTATAATTAAACACTTTTTTTAATTATTATTTTTAGTTTTGGATAGAGTAGAGAGAGATTAGAACACCTATCAGGTTTTTATTGCTGTTTGTGCCCCCTGTTAAGGAGATTCAAAGTCTTCTTTTGTCCTGTTTACTGTTATCACCAAGAGTGAAAGTAAAAGGTAATCCCAAGGTTTGGGTTGTCATCAGAACAGGAATAGGGGGGAAATCTACCATAGGGGACATTAGTTCTGTGACAATCAGGGATTTCCTCACTTCCTATTTTGGCAGGGACAGGAAGTTGAGGGAAATCTCCCTATAGGGACACAGATGCGAAAAAAAATTGACAGGGGTTAAAACACTCCCTTAGGCCTCATTTAGACATGCGGTCTGTGCACAGTTGAGCCATGTTTTTTAGCACCCCCTAACTGCCCCCCCTCCATTAATGGCAGTGGACAGGGGTATTTACATGCTGTGGTTGTGATGCTTCACATCTATAGCAAACTACCCAAACTCTTGGCGAGCAGCATGCCCAATGAACACGCCCCATTGGAGTTAACAGGGAAGTGCTGCAGTACATGCAATTGTGGCTCATTTATCGGTAAAAATTAGGTTAAAACAGGGAGTGAGCAGGTGTCACATCTAAAAACCAATCTGATTGCAGATCGCTCTTCACAAGAGTCGTAGATTAGATGCCCGTATAAAAATAATCTTATTGTATCCAAAATGATTAAAAAAAAGTTTTTCTGAAACTGCATGCCAAAAAAAAAACAAAACCACTTGCGTTTTTGCAATACCGTAACAGTGTCATTGCTCTATTAAGGTGGTATTAAACACAAGAGCAAATATTTATTATATTGCAGATTACCAATTCTTAGATGTGATGGCTGCATTAGTTTTTATTTTAGGCTTTCTTTCTTCTGTTTTAATTTGTTGATCCAGCCTTCGAGTTTACTGTTTTTCAAAAGCACAAAATCTCCAGCAGAATGTATCAGTTTACATGGATGACGTGTGTACTCTCCAGCTCTCCAAGAAATGAATTGCCAAAGGGAAGCCAAGGGGACCTGGACAGAGGTGGCCTAAAGATAATGCTTCAGGGGTGCAGCCCTCCTCAGACGGGGGAATCAACCACTGGAAAAAGAGCAGACAGGTGGCTCACACACCTAGTGCATTATCCAAGATTTATTCAAAGATATAAAAGACAAAAACATACTCACAGACAAAGCATGTATAAAAAGCTTTTGCATAATGGAGATGGCTGCAACAGCGGGCAAGGTGTTCCAACTGTCAGTGCGGTCAGGAGGCTGATGCGTTTCAGGGACAAGCCCTTTCCTCAGAGCTGCTGCCATGAGACAAACCATTTAACACTGGCAGGGGTAATTAAAATGATCAGCTTTTATTTATTCATGTAAAACCTTAACCCCAAAAGGAAAAAAACTGTTTGCTGTAACTGGTTATAACGTATGTGCTGGGATTTGGCTTCGGTTTGTTTGGTGTATTTAAGGTGGAACCAAACTCATCGATTTAACAGCTTCAGAAAACATTTTCATTCATGACACATGCTGGGAATGCTGTCACATTTGCTTGTGTTCTCAACCAAACTGTCAAACCATCAAATGGCTGGTGTCATAACTGATCACATGTGCAGCACCATGGTGTGAGATGGGGAAACAGCTCTCATTGTGAATTAAATGTTTTGAAATGTTCTGACTGACATTCTGCGATTTAGCCACAAGATGTCACTAACACAGCCTCAGACTGCATAGATATTTCTATATTCATGAAGGAGTGGGGTTTACACATGGGAGCTCAGTGAACAGGAAGACAGACTGCAGCCATGTTTTGATGATGGTGAAGGAAAAGAGCCATGTGAGCAGAGAGTCCGTTGGCATCCAGGTGTGAAAACTTCAGCTAAGTGAAGCTGATGGTGTTCAAGATGCTGATCCTGTTCTGAGAAAGGAAGATTGCTGCCAGGAAGGCTGATGAGATCGCATGCCAAAAAGTATTCTGGTACATGCCTTTGCTAGAAAAAATCCCAATACGTGTAAATTAATTGCTTTACGTGAAAGTTATAGCGTTTACAAATGGCTGTATATATATATATTTATATATATATATATATATATATATATATATATATATATATACTGGATTTTTTTTTTTTTACTAGTAATGGCAGCGATCAGTGACTTATAGCAGGACTGTGGCAGGCATTCTGACACTGGGGGGAACTGACTTGGTGTCACTGGCATCCCTAGTGACACCAATACAGTGATCAGTGCTAATAAAAAGCCCTGACACTGTACTAATGGCACTGCACTGGGCAGGAAGGGGTTAACATCTGGGACAATCAAAGGGCTAACTGTGTGCTGTGTGTGTACTTTACACTGTAAGCACACTGCTTTGTATGTGCAACACAGTGTGCAGGAGTTGACAGGAGAGAGGTCTGTATTGTTTACATACAGGTCTCTCCCCCATTGGAAATCCTCGGAGATCGCCGGGTGCCAGTGGGGATTCACCAGCCGGAACCCGGTGATTGACAGCTGAGGCTGCGAATGGCAGCGTGCGTAGGGCGCTCGCGCACCCTCTACCCGGAACTGCGAAATCACGTATTTTGCACACCCGTGCTGCCCTGTAGCAGTATTTTTGCTATAGGGCAGAGCAGAAGCAGTTAATAACCATGCTTTTTCTGGCACTTTTTGTTTCCATGTAACAATCAGTTTGGTTTTTTTGCTAAAAAATTACTTTACTTAGAACCCCCAAAAAATATATTTTTTAAAGCAAAGGCCCTAGAGAATAATTTAGTGGATTTTTAAAAAATTTTTTATGTCACACGGTATTTGCGCATTGGTTTTTCAAATGCAATTTTTTGGGAAGAAATACTTTTTTTTTATTTTATTGAAAAAAAACACAATTCATGTAGCAATCGTGCACACAGAGATGGATGCGAACCTCCATTTTGACAAAGGCCTCCATCTTCTATCATTTTCTACTCCCAAATCAGCTTCCCTCATCCCCCCTCCCTCTCTGTTGAGTGACATGTGGTCTGTATGATGCAGAGGTCACAGGCAATCAGGCTCACTGGGAGAGCTCCAGGGCTATAAAATCCAACCTAGCTGGTGCCCAGATGTCTGTTAGCTTCTCAATCTGGGATATCGTAAAGCCATAAAACCAAGTCCTTCACTGAGCTCAAAGACATTCCAGGTAGTCGTAAACCAGACATCACGTTCAACCCCTATGATGTCATATCTTGGAATATGAAAGACTTAGATTAAAACCAGTCACGTTAATACAAGTCGCCTGATATATTACACCCCCTAGCTGACATCTACAGGAGAGCAAAAAATGATAACTGTCACAGCAGGTATGTCATATTTCATATCTAGACGTTTAGCAGATGAGTCTGCATAATAATCTACTAGTGGCAAGGCTGCTAAACGCACCGAGGGTAAGTTATGGGCCATGATATAAGCTATGAGGGATTTTTGTTCTAGATGGGGTCTCCACCTACACCTCCCTCTCTAAATGAGGCGATTGGTTCTCTGCTTCAAGAAGACACCCTGCTCAGTTCCTAGAAAAGCTGTTATGCTTGGAGCAGAAAGCTAAGCTAAGCTGAGTTGCGCTAGGTTGAAGATTCTCCCTTTTAACATCGGAACCAACTTTGGGAGACGGCCCTTTTGCTCTGAAACTTGAATGCTGCTTAAACCAGGACTTTTGGCAAGTACTTTATCTGTCAGGGCTCCAGGGTATGACCAGAGGTATGTGAACTGACGCAGGGAAACGCAGGCTTCAGATAAGTTATAAACAATATAATTTATTAAAGACTAACAATACAAACATATGCGTAATACTAAAACATAACACAGTGCAAACGAACCAAACCAAACCACCCACAGATAACAGTACATACAATGCAAGCGTCGTCAGGCAGGCCGGGTCAATAACAATCGGGCAGGTAGGTACAGGGGGTCAGGCAGAGAATGGTCGGGGTCACAAGCCAGGGATAAAACAGGAGAAGTCAGCAGAGGTCCGGATCAGGCAGGGTCAGCAACGAATCAGACAGAGACAGGAACAGGAATGCAGGAACAAGATACAGGGCCCAGGAAAAACACACACCAAGGCAGAGACTGCAGGTCTGGCCATCCCTTAAATACAACTGCATAATCAACTTCAGGTGTTTGGCTGGCTGCAGGGTTGAGTCTCTGATTGCTGGGAGCACCCGCTGGCCAGCCCTGGTACTGCAGCCCACAAGGCAGGTGAGTCCCACCATTACTGGCAAGTCCATTCCTGACATTATCTCTCTAAATTCCTTTCTGTTATCTCTTTTGCTGTGTTATTGCTCTCTGTATATTTATATATATATATTGGCTACACATCTGTAAATATTTTATTGCACCCTTTTGACCTTTTAGTAATAAATCTTACTTTCTGAAAGTGTTGAACTGTTTCTAAAGCTATTTAATGCAAACTAAGAATCCCTGCCTCTGAAGAGCGCTACTGTGTGTTTTAAACGTCTGCATACATCTGTCTGCTGTGACATTGTGTATACAAACGATTATTCAAACATCATAGTGTTATTGCTAATATTGCCGAGTTTCCTCTTTCTCTGTACAAAAAGGAGGTGGTGACAGTGTGAAGGGTTAATTGTGTAATTAATCTGACGCAGTAACAATCGCTCTCAGGCTGCAGACACACAGATTGTGGTCCATTAGCTGGAAAATCTTTGTGCAGAGTGCAGCTGGGCGTGGCATTGTTATGCACGTGACAGCGCGGTTTTAGATTGGCTAGTCCTTCGGTCATGAGTTTGGTGAGAAGGGCTGGGGTCTGACGCCGCGATCGTCACAATACATAACCCACTTTTATGTAAAATATAAAAGATGATGTTATGCCAAGTAATTAGAAACCAAACATTTCACACTTTAAAATTGTGCAGGTCCATGCAACAGAGACAAATTATGTACATTTTTTTATCTATAGGCAACACTTTAAAAGCCTTTACAGGTTACCACTTTAGAGTTACAGAGGAGATCTTTTGCTAGAACTACTGCCAATGATCTGACATTTGTGGTGACATCTCACACGTGTGAAATGATCACGTTTGCGTGCCTGCAGGACTAACACGTGCATTCATCTTTGTGCGCAAGCATGGGAGGACGGGGCACTATTTTCTTTTTTTACACTGTCACTTAAAAAAAATTTTTTGATCACTTTTAAAGATTTTAAACACTTTTAAACATTCCTTGTGACAGCAATAGGCATGTGACAGGTACTCTTTATGAAGGGATCTGAGGTCTATAAGTCCCCAAATCCCTCCTCTGCCCTTAAAAGCATTCAAACACACCAAGATTGGTGTGATTGAATGCTCATATATTTTTTTAAAATGTTGTTGTTTCCAGTAAACCAGAAGTGATATCAGGTCCTTGCTTCTGGTTTACTATTTAACTGAGCCGAACAAAGCCGATCTGGTCTTTGTCTGGCTCTGTGACTAGTAAGTGGCAGCTCCGACTGATCGATCGGGACTCCTGGTGGGACAGAAGATCCTGTGAAAGCAACAGGAGGGGGGAGCATCCAATCCTGCTGTTTGTAATAGCGATTGAGCAGCTAGTTAGCTGCTCTGATTGCTATTACAAGGAAACCGACTGTTGGCTGCAAATAACAGTACCAGGATGATGCCTGCAGCTCCAGACATCATCCCAGTACAACCACTGGAAGACTGGTGACGTACTAGGTGCGTGACTGGTTTGGTAATACATTTAACACTCTCCTCCCCCCCCCAAACTGACAATGCTGCTGTCTGTGCTCCTTCATCCAAAGTTGTGTCTCACTAAAACAGGAAGTGTGTTTCTGGCCAGGTCACCAGGTGAAAACAGAGGGAAAAAAAACAAAACTAATGCAGCCACCGCATCAATAATTGGTAAGCTGTGCAATATTACATGCTTGGTTTTGGTTTTATTGTACCATGCCTTGCGGTTGCCCTGCACTTCAAAAATTAGTGCACTACTTTTGGTGCCGTGCGATGTCAGCCCGTTCAAAATGAATAGGGCTGAAATCGCACTACACAGAATAGCAGTTCTTAGTACGAATGGTGTACCATGCGAATGGGTGTGGGCAAATTCAATGTGTTTGTGACCTGCATTTGGGATGTCGTTAACTTTGAACTGACCCCCGCAGCAGATCAGAAGTGCATTGCAATCGTAAATCGAAGCTGCGCAGGACTGTGGCTCTCCCGCACTGCATTCAAGTGTGAATGGCCCTAAAATATTACTAAACCCAGCACCCTGCATTCACTATATCTGGTCTCCCACCGTGCACAGAAGCTGGAAATGCAGATATTTTAGTAAATATAAACTGCTAAATACCTTTTCTCATCAGTATATGCAGTGTCTTGAAAAAATATTCATACCCCTTGAAATTTTCCACATTTTGTCATGTTAAAACCAAAAACATAAATGTATTTTATTGGGATTTTATGTGATAGACACACAAAGTGGCACATAATTGTGAAGTGGAAGGAAAATAATAAATGTTTTTCAAAATGTTTTACAAATAAATATCTGCAAAGTGTGGCGTGCATTTGTATTCAGCCCCCTTTACGCTGATACCCCTAACTAAAATCTAGTGGAACCAATTGCCTTCAGAAGTCACCTAATTAGTAAATAGAATCCACCTGTGTATAATTTAATCTCAGTATAAATACAGCTGTTCTGTGAAGCCCTCAGAGGTTTCTTAGAGAACATTTGTGAACAAACAGCATCATGAAGGCCAAGGAACACACCAGACAGGTCAGGGATAAAGTTGTGGAGAAGTTTAAAGCAGGGTTAGCTTATTATTATTATACATTATTATACAGGATTTATATAGCACCATCAGTTTGTGCAGCGCTTTACAAAATGAAGGTAGACATTATAGTTACAATAAAATTTGGTACAAGAGGAAACAGAGGGCCCTGCTCGTTAGAGCTTACAATCTAGGAGGAAGGGTTGAGTGATACAAAAGGTAATAGTTGTGAGGGGGATGAGCTGATGGAGGAAATAAATGGTGGTTTACTAGGTAGAAGCAGGATAGACTTCTTTAAAGAGAAAGGTTTTCAAGGATCGTCTAAAGGTGGATAGATTAGGAGACAGCCGGAGAGGTTGGGGTAGAGAGTTCCATAGGATAGCAGAAGCTCGGGAGAAGTCCTGGAGGCAAGCATGGGAGGAGGTGACATGGGAACTAGAGAGCAGAAGGTCTTGGGAGGATCAAAGAGAGCGGTTTGGTTGATATTTTGAGACCAGGTTGGTGATGTAGCTGGGGGGAGAGTTGTGGATGGCTTTGTAAGTTGTTGTAAGTATTTTTAATTTTATTCGTTGAGCGAGTGGAAGCCAGTGGACGGATTGGCAGAGAGGGGTAGCAGACACTGAATGGTTGGTAAGGTGGATGAGCCTGGCAGCAGTATTCATGATGGACTGGAGGGGGGATAGCCTATGTAAAGGTAAGCCAATGAGGAGGGAGCTGCAGTAGTCGAGTCGAGAGACTACCAGGGAGTGAATTAGGAGCTTTATGGTATCATTGGTTAAGAAGGGGTGTATTCTGGAGATGTTGCAGAGGTTGAGGCAGCATCATTTGGACAGGGATTGGATGTGGGCCTGAAAGGATAGTTCAGAATCCAGGGTTACACCTAGCACCTTGGCATGCAGGGATGTATTGATAGTGGTGCTATTGATCCTGACAGAAATCAGTTGAAGAGGTGCGTGGGGGAGGAAATATTATGAGCTATCAGTTTTGGATAGATTGAGATTCAGGAAGTGGAGTGACATCCAGTCTGATATGTCTGTTAGTAAATCAGTGAAACGTGTGGAAACTGATGGAGTGAGCTGAGTAGTAGAGAGATAGATTTGTATGTCATCAGCATAGAAATGGTATTGGAAACCATGGGAAGCTATCAGTTGACCCAAGGAAGAAGTGTAGATCGAGAATAGGAGAGGTAACTTTTTGGTAGTTGGAAGCCAAGGAGGAGGAAGCCAAGGAGAGAGTGAAGCTAATAATGGAGTGATTAGAGAGAGGAAGAGGAAAGTTGGGGAGGTTGCAAGGAGTGCATAGGTAGGAGAATACAAGGTCGAGGCAGTTACCATTGGAGTGAGTAGAAGCATGTGTGCATTGTTTTAGGTCAAAAGAAGTGGTTAGACTCAGAAGTTTAGAGGTAGCAGGAGTGTTAAGATTAACAGGGATGTTGAAGTCACCAAGAATGATAGTGGGAATTTCAGAGAGAAAAAGTAAGGCAGCCAGGCAGAGAAGTCATCAGCGAAGCTTGATACTGGTCCAGGAGGACGATAGATCACAGCAATTCTTAAAGAAACTGGAGAGAACAGATGAATACAGTGAACTTCAAATGAGGAGAGGGACAGAAAGGGAGGTGAATGGAGAACCTGAAAAGTTATTCGAGGGGAGAGGAGGATTCCTACTCCACCTCCTTTCCGTCCACTAGGCCTGGGGGAGTGAGTCCAGAGGAGAACACCATGGGAGAGGGTAGCAGGAGAGGGAGAGTCAGATTCATGAAGCCAGGTTTCTGTAATTGCAAGCAAGTTAAAGGAGTTTGTGATATAACGGTCATGGGCAGAGGTGAGTTTGTTACAGACAGAGCGGACATTCCATAGGGCACAGGAAAAGGGTTTTAGGAAGAAGAGGAATAGTAACTAGATTGTGTGGATTGTGGCTACTGTTGGAGGATAGGGGGTGCCGGGTGTGTTGATCAAAGGAAAAAGATGGCGGCCCAGGATTTGAGGAAATGTCTCCAGATGTTAGGAGAAGCAGAAGGGTGAGGGAGGTAATATGGGAGTGTGACTTATATGGAGGGACAGGCTCCAGTGTCCTGGAGGTTTTATTAGTGTGTGGGTTCAGAATTTTCAGGACTTGATGAGTACAGTAATAAGGTGAAGAAAGGAGTGAGGGTGATATATATAAGCTGTGGGGTGGAGAAGAGGGGTGAAGGAGAGAGAGTTTGAAGAGAGAGAACACAACTATGAGAAGGAGGAGTAGGGAGTGCATGTTGCAGAGTGGTGATGTCAGGGACCATCGCGACGCATGGGTCTACACATGCGTAGGCGCCTGTCAAGACGTGCAGGTAGCAGGGCACTAGGACCCAGGCGCACCCGTCGTCTTGACAGTACTAGGCAGGCACTGGGACCTAGGCGGCGCCTGTCAGGTGCAGGGCGGGCTACTTAAACCAGCCCTGCACAGACGCTTGTTGCCGAATGGTCTTTTGTATCCTGTTGCCTGTGTTGTGAGTACTCTGATCTGGATTGTCTGACCTTGTTGCCTTCTCCTGTCCTGACCCCTTGGCTTGCCTGACTCTGCTCCTGGATGTTCCCTTATAGATCTGATCTTTTGGTATTGACCCTGCGTGTGACCCGACTATCCTTTGCCTATCGTCTTGTACCTCACCGACCCGCTAGTTACCGACCCGGCTTGTTTGACTCTGACTTTGCTCATCCATCCATCCATCCCTCAGGGATCCCTGGGCTCCCTCACATCAGACTCTTAACCCGCTGGAGCCCTTGGCAGACTCCTCTACCTCTGGTAGAGATACCTAGCAGCTGCGACCTGGTCCCAGAGCGCTCCAAGTCCATCCCCACCATCAGGGGCCCTGGTGAACAAGTGCTCCGGTACTTAGACTCCGCACTCTGGGGAGGCTCTGTCAGGGGACTGATAGAGGTACTCTCAGGCGGTCCGTTACAGTACCATTCGGCCATGACTAAGTCTGGAGGGGGTCCTTCTCCCATAGAAGAGATTTGCCGACATTTGTCCGCCCTAACCCAGGCAGTAACTGCCCTCCAGGACAAATGCTCCTAGTTAGAAAATCGGTTTGACACCATGACCATGTCAGAGGCTCCTCCTCAGAGCCAGGCCTCAACTGTTAGCCCTGAGGTAGCCTCTGGATCTCCCATAGGGGCTGCGGCTGCAGCTTCACCAGCCGAACCTCGTGTTCCCATGCCTGAACGTTTTCGGGGAGATCGTGCACAGTTTAGGTCCTTCAAAAACGCATGTCTGCTGTATTTTGACCTGCAACCTTGTACCTTCACCACTGAGTCGGTTAAAGTAGGATTTGTGATTTCCCTACTACAAGACGAACCCCAGGACTGGGCCCATAGATTAAGGGAAACGCAGGACCCCCAGTTACAGACCATAAACACATTTTTTGAGGCCATGTCTGTCCTCTATGACGACCCCCAGCGGGTGGCTTCAGCTGAATCCACCCTCTACTCCCTCCGACAGGGTCGTCGAGCTGCAGAGGAATATGCCTCCGAGTTCAGGTGATGGATGGGGGACACGCGTTGGAACGACGCTGCCCTGCATCACCAATTCCGGGTCGTCCTTGGAAGATCTGATCGCCCTGGCGATCCAAATCGATCGCAGGTTGCGGGAACGCCGGTCTGAGAGGTCAGGCCAGGGTCAAGGAGTCACATGGGCACCTCCCCGGGGCACAGGTCATCTCGCCCCTACCGATGTTCCATCAGCCGTTCCTGTGGATACTTCAGAGCCCATGCAACTGGGATTGGCTCGGCAGGCCCTCACCCCAGAGGAGCGCCAGAGAAGACGCACCAGGAACCTCTGTTTCTACTGTGGAGGAACTGGACATGTCGTGCGGAACTGCCCGGTGAAGGCACTTAAGTCGAGAACTACAGTTCCCTTTTGTTCCCTGGGTAATATGAGTCAATCCAGTTACTTAGCAGTACCCCTCTTTTTTCAGCTTCCGGAAAGAACCGTGGAGACCACTGCAATCATTGACTCGGGGGCCTGCAGTTGCTTTTTGGACATTGATTTTGCCCGTCAGCAGGAAATACCTTTACAGGCCAGGAAATGGGGACTTAATTTGTTCCTGGCTGAAGGTTCCCAGATTAAATCGGGTTTGGTTGACCAAGAAACTCCCCCTATACTCACCACCATAATGGGCTTTCACTGGGAGTTATTACGTTTTGACGTTATCGCGTCACCCCTTTTCCCAGTGATCTTGGGGCTTCCGTGGCTACAAGCCCACAACCCTCAGATCAACTGGGAAACCGGGTCCCTCAGTTTTCCCTCGGCCTATTGTCGGGAAAACTGTCATGCCTCCGGGCCCCGGGCCCCCCAAATCCTCCTCTGTGCAGAGGAGGATTCCAGCTTGAGACAGGTTGTTCCAGTGGTATACCATGATTACCTGGATGTATTTAGCAAACGTGGGGCTGACACTTTGCCCCCTCATCGACCATATGACTGTCCCATTGACTTACTGCCTGGATCCGAGATCCCTTTTGGTCGCATATTCCCGTTATCTGAGGTGGAGTTGGGGGTACTAAAAGAGAGTATATTGAAGAGAATCTCCAGAAGAAATTTATTCATCCTTCCACTTCACCGGCAGGGGCGGGTATTTTCTTCGGGGAGAAGAAAGATAAGACTTTAAGGCCTTGTGTTGATTGTCGGGAACTGAATCGGGTTACAATTAAAAAACGCTACCCTCTACCACTGGTCCCTGAACTTTTTCAAAGCCTAGGGGCAGCGATTTGCTTCACTAAGTTGGATCTCTGTGGGGCATACAACTTGGTACGCATCCGAGAAGGGGACGAGTGGAAGACGGCCTTCCGTACTCGGTTCGGCCACTTTGAGTATTTGGTCATGCCTTTTGCAATGCTCCGGCCACCTTCCAGCATTTTGTGAACAATGTCTTTAGGGACTTTCTGGACATTTTTGTCATTGTTTACCTGGATGACATTTTGATATTTTCACCATCCCTAGACACCCATAGAGTCCATGTGATTAAGGTTCTGGAGCGGTTGCGCCTACACGGTCTATATGCCAAGGCCGATAAATGGAGCTTTGAGCAACAGAGCATTTCCTTTCTGGGGTTGATCATCTCCACTGCGGGGATCGCAATGGATCCCCAAAAGGTCTCGGCAATCCTTGAATGGCCGATCCCAACCGATAAAAAAGGCGTCCAACGGTTTATTGGGTTCGCCAACTTCTACAGGAAGTTTATTAGGAATTTTTCAGGTCTGGTCTCCCCTATCACGCAGTTGACTAAGTCAGGGACCTGCTTCAAATGAACATCAGAAGCTCAGGAAGCATTCGAGACCCTGAAATGACTGTTTACCACCACCCCCATTCTGGGTCACCCGGACACTGCACTACCTTATGTGCTAGAGGTGGATGCATCCGAGAACGCGTGGGATCAATTTTATCCCAGAGGGAAGGACCAAAAGAATTGTTGCACCCAGTGGCATTCTTCTCCAGGAAACTCACTCCGGCAGAATGCAACTATGACATCGGGGATCGAGAACTATTGGCCATCAAAACCGCCCTGGAGGAGTGGAGATACCTGCTGGAAGGAGCGGCCCACCCAATTCTGATTTTTACTGACCATAAGAACCTCGAATACCTGAGAACAGCTAAACACTTAAGGCCACGCCAAGCCAGGTGGGCTCTTTTCTTCTCACGTTTTTCCTTCCACATTACCTACAGGCCGGGTTCAAAGAACACAAAGCCAGATGCCCTTTCGCGCATGTTTGAGCATCCCAAGGAAGAACTCAGGCCGGATACCATTCTGTCATCAGGAAACTTTTTGGCCCTCCAAACGGAGCTGCGTGCTAAGCTGCAAGACGCATCTGGGACTTGCCCCCCTCTACCAGTAATACCACTCTCCCTCGAAGGAGGATTTTTACAAAAGGAGGGATTGATTGTGGTACCGGAAGATGTGCAGACGCAGGTGTTAGGGCACTGTCACGATCACCCAATGGCTGGGCACTTTGGAGTGGCAAAAACGCTGGAGCTGCTTAAACGCACCTTCTGGTGGCCTGACATGAACAAGGATTGCAAACGCTACGTAAAGTCTTGTGCGATTTGCCAGAGGAATAAGCCAACCAGAAATAAGGCTTGGGGGCTGCTACGCCCACTACCCATTCCTGCTCGATGCTGGCAGATGATAGCAATGGATTTTATAGTGGAACTACCCCTGTCCCAGGGCCATACGGCAATCTTCGTTATTGTGGACCGTCTGTCAAAGATGGCCCATTTTGTACCCCTGAAAGGTACCCCATCAGCTGAAGAGACCTCTCGGATTTTCATTAAAGAAGTGGTCAGATTACATGGGGTTCCAGAAGATGTAGTGTCTGACCGGGGGGTACAATTTACCTCTAAGTTTTGGAGAGCCCTATGCAAGGCTCTGGGCATTAAGCTCTCACTTTCCTCCGCCTTTCATCCACAAACCAATGGACAGACGGAAAGAACCAACCAGACGTTGGAACAGTACCTGAGGTGTTACACATCGTTTTTACAGAATGACTGGCTGACCCTCTTGTCCTTAGCAGAATTTGCTTTCAATAATGCAAACCACTCCGCCACAGGGCAATCGCCATTTTTTGCGAATTACGGACTCCACCCCACATTCATGCCTGATCTGGTTGTTGAAAGCACGGTTCCAGCTACCCAAAGCATGATTGATTTTTTCTCAGATAACAACAAACTGTTGCAGGAGGCCATGGCTAAAGCCCAGGAAGACAACAAAGAGGCGTTAGACAAGAAGCGAAGGGGGGAATTGGTGCTGCAGCCAAGAGATAAGGTCTGGCTGGCAACAACTAACCTAGCAGGGGTCGCAGACCCATTTCCGGACCGGGAATCCAGATCCCCTGAGGCTATTACAGTGGAGGGACAGGAAGAAATTGAGGTGGAAGCAATTCTGAACTGTCGTAGGAGGGGGGGCCAGACCCAGATTTTGATTAAGTGGAAAGGCTATGGTCCTGAGGAGAATTCTTGGGAACCTGCTCAAAATGTTCATGCCCCCAGACTTATGCGGGAGTTTTTGCGTGGTCACTCGCAGTGGAGAGATCAGTTAGGCACCTGGAGGATGCCCATGGGGGGGGGCAATGTCAGGGACCATCGCGACGCATGGGTCTACACATGCGTAGGCGCCTGTCAAGACGTGCAGGTAGCAGGGCACTAGGACCCAGGCGCACCCGTCGTTTTGACAGTACTAGGCAGGCACTGGGACCTAGGCGGCGCCTGTCAGGTGCAGGGCGGGCTACTTAAACCAGCCCTGCACAGACGCTTGTTGCCGAATGGTCTTTTGTATCCTGTTGCCTGTGTTGTGAGTACTCTGATCTGGATTGTCTGACCTTGTTGCCTTCTTCTGTCCTGACCCCTTGGCTTGCCTGACTCTGCTCCTGGATGTTCCCTTATAGATCTAATCTTTTGGTATTGACCCTGCGTGTGACCCGACTATCCTTTGCCAATCATCTTGTACCTCACCGACCCGCTAGTTACCGACCCGGCTTGTTTGACTCTGACTTTGCTCATCCGTCCATCCATCCCTCAGGGATCCCTGAGCTCCCTCACATCAGACTTTTAACCCGATGGAGCCCTTGGCAGACTCCTCTACCTCTGGTAGAGATACCTAGCAGCTGCGACCTGGTCCCGGAGCGCTCCAAGTCCATCCCCACCATCAGGGGCCCTGGTGAACAAGTGCTCCGGTACTTAGACTCCGCACTTTGGGGGGGCTCTATCAGGGGACTGATAGAGGTACTGTCAGGCGGTCCGTTACAGGTGAGCTGATGAAGCAGACTGGATAAGAGCTGAAAGAGCTGGATGGGGAAACAGGTCACCTGTAGTCTGATTAGTATTTGAAGTTGTCTGTTGTTGCTTCTCGCTTTGTGCATTTGCTGAAGTGCAGAGCCAAAGTGTAATACTTAATCCACGATTAATACTTTATCCATGATGATAATTGTCAATGCTACCCCTGGCTGTGCCTCCCCTAAGGAAGGCCTAAATTTATACTGAGTTGGGTAGGGGAATTGCCAATTAATCAATTAGGAATGCTTTGCAGAGACACATGGCTAGCAGGGCAAACTTCTCACACCAAAGGAGGACTACAAAAGACAAGAGAGCAGGAGAGTAGAGTTATAAAGATTAGGATCAGCTAATAAATTTGGGTTAGACAACAGGAGTAAAATAAACACCACAGTAATATGGACCAGAGTTAAAGATTTTTGAAGCAGTAAGAATGACCATTAAGAACATTGGTAGTTATTAATCAGCCACAATTAGAGGTGGATTTTAAAAGCAGTATAGATTACACATATAGCAGTGCAGGGTGAATTAGCAATCATACATGGCATGGGCGATATTACAGATGGATATTGCTCGCAGACAATTACCATATAGCAGTGCAGGGTGAATTAGCATTCATACATGGCATGGGCGATATTACAGATGGATATGGTTATAAAAGAAATGGATATGGTTATAAAAGAAATATCCCAGCTATTAACATCTCACAGAGCACTGTTCAATCCATCATCCGAAAATGGAAAGAGTATGGCACAACTGCAAAACGTCCGTCCACCTAAACTGACAAGCCGGGCAAAGAGAGCATTAATCAGAGAAGCAGCCGAGAGGCCCATGGTAACTCTGAAGGAGCTGCAGAGATCCACAGCTCTGGTGGGAGAATCTGTTCACAGGACAACTATTAGTCATGCACTCCACAAATCTGGCTTTTATGGAGTGCCAAGAAGAAAGCCATTGTTAAAAGAAAGCCATAAGAAGTCCCATTTGCAGCTTGCGAGAAGCCATGTGGGGGACACGGCAAACACGTGGAAGAAGGTTGTCAGGGAAAAATACGAGGAAGTCCTGGCAAATGTGCCAATGCCCAATAGGGCTGCACTAATTTGCACAAAAATGTGCAAATGCGCATGGCACGTAATCGCGCAACCCTGTGCACAATAATTGCTGACACTCAGTGGCCTTTATAAGGACTGCAGCTTCTCACTGTAAATTGCTGGATTATCGTCATCCTCGTGTTACTGTGTATTATCCTACTGCTGATTATCCATTACCGACCCCACTTGATACTGACCTGCTTTGGCTCTCCTCCTGGCTCTCTACCCTGGCTTGATCCTGACCTTGCTCCTGTCTGCTGCTCTGTGTATGACCCTGGCTTGATCCTGACCTTGCTCCTGTCTGCTGCTCTTGTGTATGACCCTGACTTGATCCTGACCTTGCTCCTTTCTGCTGCTCTGTGTATGACCCCGGATTGATCCAGACCTTGCTCCTGCCTGATGTTCTGTGTATGACCCTGGCTCTGGCTACTGACTTCCCTTCCTACTCTAACCATCCACCTGGATCCACGTGTCCTCTGGAGGACTTCCTCCTGCATCTGGAGCACCCACGGGTACCATCCCATCTGGCATTGCCAAACAGTGACACCACTGGAAACCCATGCTTCTTTGGGCTCTGCACCTCCTGTTACCACCTCCAGGAGTGCATTGCTTCCAGCTGCTCGTGAGACGGGAATGAGAATTTAAACGGTTTTTATGCGGATTTATACTAGTTTAAATGTAAGCACAACTAATAAAGCCTGGATTTATTTACGTGACATACTACACTATATGGTTATTTTTTTTTCTATGAGTGATTACCTATGGTTGGCTCTGGGAAGCAATATGCCATATTTGGAAGTATGGGATGTCTGGCATCTGATATAACATTTGTGGATTAACCTAAGGATTGGTGGCCAATTGAATTATCTCTCTTAGAAGGCTTTTTGATCACATATTGATGGTAAGAGTACACCGCGTTCCAAATTATTATGCAAATTCTATTTAAGTGTCACAAAGATTAAATATTTTGTTTTTCAGTTTAACTCATGGATGGCATTGTGTGTCAGGGCTCTTTTGATCACTGAAAACAATCTCGGACACCTGCCTTGGATGAGGTATGAAAACATTAGATATTTCACGAAAACGTAAGCATGACCATCGCACTATTAAGAGATTTGTGGCTGTTTCAGAGCACAGATGGGTTTGTGCAGATAAAGGCACATTGAGGAAGATTTCTGCCAGATCCATGCATCGGATCAAGAGAGCAGCTGCTAAAATACCATTACATAGCAGCAAACAGATATTTGAAGCTGCTGGTGCCTCTGGAGTCCCACGGACATTAAGGTGTAGAGTCCTCCAGAGTCTTGCAACTGTGCATAAACCTTCTATTCGGCCACCACTAACCAATGCTCACAAGCAGAAACGGCTGCATTGGGCAGAAAAATACATGAAGACTAATTTTCAAACAGTCCTGTTCACTGATGAGTGCCATGCAACCCTGGATGGTCCAGATGGATAGAGTAGTGGATGGTTGGTGGATGGCCACCCTGTTCCAACAAGGCTGCGACGTCAGCAAGGCGGTGGTGGAGTCATATTTTGGGCCGGAATCATGGGAACAGAGCTGGTCGGCCCCTTTAGGGCCCCTGAAGGTGTAAAGATGACCTCTGCAAAGTATGTGGAGTTTATGACTAACCACTTTCTTCCCTGGTACAGAAGGAAGAACTATGCTTTCCGTAATATAATCATCTTCATGCATGATAATGCACCATCTCATGCTGCAAAGAATACCTCTGCATCAATGGCTGTTATGGGGATAAAAGGAGAGAAAGTCATGGTGTGGCCTCCATCCTCCCCTGACCTCAATCCTATTGAGAACCTTTGGAGCATCCTCAAGCAAAAGATCTATGAGGGTGGGAGGCAGTTTACATCCAAACAGCAGCTCTGGGAGGCTATTCTGACATCTTGCAAACAAATTCAAGCAGAAACTGTCCAAAAACTCACAAGTTCAATGGATGGAAGACTTGTAAAGCTGCTATCAAACAAGGGGTCCTATGTTACAATGTAACGTGACCTGTTAAAATGTTTAAAAAGTTAAAATGTTGTTAAAAGTTTGATTGAAATAGCTTTTGATTTCAGTAAATATGCTGCAAACACAACAAATGACAATTTTCAGTTCTTTACAACCTATAAAGTGTTTTGAAACTTACTGTGCGTAATAATTTGGAACAGTGCATTGTACGTTTTTTATGTTTAAAAAAAATACTGTTATCATTAGGAGGTTTGTTCAATAAAATTTGAATTGTACTCTTAATAGTTGATAACATGAGAATTATGCTGACTGTTATTTACATCAATTATTTAGGTAAATGAGAAAAATATCATTTGCATAATAATTTGGAACACGGTGTATTCACTCTAGCCACATAGAAGTGTTCACGGAGTAGTGTCCATATTGGAGTGTACATGGAGTGTTGCACAATTTCACAAACTTTCACATATGTATATATGGTTTTGATTATTGATGCACTGAGGATAGTACACTATTTAGTTTTTTATTTTTTTGAGGTACATGGCAATATTGAATCTTATTTTGGGATTATGACATTGAAGATTATTTGGAAGGATTCACTGACACTAAAGAGGATTCATGATTTATATGCCTACAACATTGCTTCACCCCTGAACTCACTGATTCATCCAGTTGCCTGACCGTTCAAACGATGCTCGATACAAGTCAAATCGTGCCCCCATCCTACCATGCATATTTGTATGTGTTTGATAAACGGAAGGCTGACACACTACCAATTCACTGGCCATATACCTGCCCTTTTGAACTCCTTCCCGGGGCAGAGATTCCCTTTGGGGCGAATCTTCCCACTATCCGAAGTTGAGCTGGAGGCTTTACCAGTTTACATTGATGAGAGTCTTAAGAAGGGATTAATTCGCCCTTCTTCTTCTCCTGCGGGTGCCGGAATTTCTTCGTGGAGAAAAAGGATCATTCGCTCAGGCCTTGTGTGGATTACCAGGGATTTAATAAAGTAACTATTAAAAACCGTTACCCACTCCCTCTGGTCCTGGAGCTCTTCCAAAGTTTCCAAAATGCCCAAATCTTTACAAAACTGGATCTCCGAGGTGCCTATAATTTAGTCTGAATCCACAAAGGAGATGAATGGAAGACAGGTTTTTCTAACCCGCTTTGGACATTTCGAATACCTGGTTATGCCCTTCAGGTTATGTAACGCTCCTGCAATCTTTCAACACCTCATTAATTATATTTTCCAGGAATTCTTAGATCACTTCTTGATAGTCTACCTTGACGATATCATTATCGTTTCTGCCACCCTGGAGCTCCACCAAGTACATGTGAAAAAAAGTCTTAGCTGCTCTAAGACAGCATGGATTATATGCAAAGGCAGAGAAATGTGAATTCGAAAAGCAATCAATTAATTTCCTGGGCTTGATCTTTTCCACTGATGGGATTTCTATAGATCCCCAAAAAGTAGCAGCCATCACTAACTGGCCGGCCCCACTGATAAGAAAGGTATCTAGAGATTTGTAGGCTTTGCCAATTTTTACAGGAGATTTATCAAGAACTTTTCTACTATCATCGCTCCCATTACGCAATTAAAGACCCTATTTACCTCTGCTCCAGTACTACAGCAACTCAACCCGACTCTGCCCTTTGTCCTTGAGGTTGATTCCTCGGAAATTGCCACAGGAGCACTTGTTCGGAGATCCTTTTGGTGGCTCAACCTGAGACAGGACTGTGAATAGTATGTTAACTCCTGCGTAACTTGTCTACGCAATAAAGGCAGCCATACCAGAGCCTGGGGCTTGCTAAGACCCCTACCGGTTCCTGAACAACCTTGCAAGATGCTTTCCATGGACTTTATTGTGGACTTACCTCTCTCTATTGGATTCACCACCATCCTGGTGGTAGTGGATAGACTGTTCAAAATGGCTCACTTCCTACACATGGTAGGTACTCCTTCCACTACAGAAACTGCTCAAGCATTTATCAAGGAGATAGTAAGACCACACAGGGTACCTAACAATATAGTTTCTGACGGGGGGTACAATATACATCCAAATTTTGGAGATCTCTGTGTAAAACCTTGAACATTGAAGTATGTCTCTCTTCTGCTTATCATTCACAGAGTAATGGGCAAACGGAGAGAACAAATCAAACTTTGGAGCAATACCTGAAATGCTTATCTACCTTCTCTCGGGATAACTGGGCATCTCTTCTTCCTTGTTCAGAATTTGCCTATAACAACTCCATCCATGCCTCTACCAACCAGTCTCCCTTCCGAGCAAATTACAGATTTCACCCCTCCTTCATTCCAGATACCATCCCAGAAGCATCAGTACCTGCAGTCCAGGATAGGTTGACTTTCATCCAATCCAATTACCAAATACTCCAGAGGATCATGCAAAAAGCCCAGGAGGATTATAAAAAACATTTTGATAAGAGGAGGAGAGGTAACCCTGTGTGGAAGGTGGGAGACAAGGTGTGGCTAGCTATAAGCAATCTCAAGCTTGCTTGCACCTCACGAAAATTGGGTCCCAGGTTCACTGGACCTTTTAAAATTAAAAGCAAGATTAATCCTGTGGCCTTCGAGCTTGACTTACCTGACTCTTATAAGATCCACCCTGTCTTTCATGTTTCTCTACTCAAACCAGCCATAATGAGCTCTATTCCTGGAAGAGAGGAACCACCCCCACCACCAGTCATGGTAGGGGAAGATATCGAGTTTGAAGTTGAAACCATCTTGGATGGACGAAAAAGGGGGAAACAGGTTCAGTATCTGGTTAAATGGAAAGGGTATCAACCGGAGGATAGTTCCAGGGAACCAGCAAAAAAAATGTGCATGCTCCTAAACTGCTTCAAGAATTTTTTAACAGATTCCCTGAAAAATGAGCCCATCTGGGCATCGGAGGCTCCTCCCTTGGGGGAGGGCACTATCAGGGGAAAAGACGAGGAAGTCCTGGCAAATACGCCCATGCCCAATATGGCCGTACTAATTCGCACAGTGCATAGGCGCACGGCACGTAATCGTGCATCCCTGTGCTGGATCCACATGTCCTCTGGAGGACCTCCTCTCTCCCGTCTGGCATCGCCAAGCAGTGACACCACTGGCAACCTATGTTTCTTTGGGCACTGCACCTCCTGTTACCACCTCCAGGAGTGCACTGCACTTAGCCGTAAGGGGAGCCCTCTCTCTATTCCAGCCAGTCAGGTAGGTGACAAAGTTCCTCTAGTCAGATGAGACCAAAATTTTACTTTTTGGCCTAAAAGCAAATTGCTATGTGTGGCAGAAAATTAACACTGCACATTACTCTGAACACACCATCCCCACCGTGAAACATGGTGATGGCATCATCATGTTGTGGGGATGCTTTTCTTCAGTAGGGACTGAGAAGCTGGTGAAAGTTGCTGGGAAGATGGATGGCGCCAAATTCAGGGCAATCTTAGAAGAAAACCTGTTAGAGTTTGCAAAAGTCTTGAGACTGGGGTGGAGGTTCACCTTCCAGCAGGACAACGACCCTAAACATACAGCCAGAACTACAATGGGATGGTTTAAATCAAAGCATATGCATGTGTTAGAATGGCCCAAAACCAGACCTACTGTAAATCCAATTGAGAATCTGTAGCAAGACTTGAAAACTGCTGTCCACAGACGTTCTCCATCCAATCTGACAGAGCTTGAGCTATTTTGCAAAGAAGAATTAGCAAAAATGTCACTCTCTAGATGTGCAAGGCTGGTACAGACATCCCCAAAAAGACTTGCAGCTGTAATTGCAGCAAAAGGTGCTTCTACAAAGTATTGACTCAGGGGGATGACTAGAAGTGCACGCCACACT
Organism: Staurois parvus; assembly: GCF_062004578.1. Classification (NCBI taxonomy): domain Eukaryota; kingdom Metazoa; phylum Chordata; class Amphibia; order Anura; family Ranidae; genus Staurois; species Staurois parvus. The sequence continues at coordinate 204,440 of NW_028317880.1, read as the reverse complement.
TTTCAGATATTTGTAAATACTTTGAAAACCATTTGTCATTTTCCTTCCACTTCACAATTATGCGCCAATTTGTGTTGGTCTATCACAGTGGTCGGCAAGCCGCGGCTCGCGAGCCACATGCGGCTCTTTACACACATTAATGCGGCTCTTCTGTGTGCCGGGCGCCCGCTCCCCTCCCTCCTCTCGGGCGGCCGCCCCAAAAGTCAGGACTCTGCAGTTAGCCCAGCAATGGGCAAACTACGGCCCGGCAGACCTTTTAATCCGGCCCGCGGAGCGTGGCAAACATTGGCTGTCAGGATGTAGGCGGGGCAGCGTGACGAACTCCTCTCCTCTCACAGTCCGCCCTGAAGACCGGAACGGCGCGGGAACACGGCGAGAGGAACGCGCGGAGCAAAGGTAAGTGAATTGACACAGGGGGGACTTGGCTTACTACTTGGGGGGGAATAGTACTATGGGGGACGAAATACTATATGAGGGATGAATTAATATGGGGAATTAATTACTATAGGGGGGATGAATTACTATATGGGGGATGAATTACTATAGGGGGGATGAATTACTATGGGGGATGAATTACTATATGGGGGATGAATTACTATAGGGGGGATGAATTACGATATGGGGGATGAATTACTATATGGGGGATGAATTACTATGGGGAATGAATTACTATAGGGGGGATGAATTACTATATGGGGGATGAATTACTATGGGGGATGCATTACTATGGGGGATGAATTACTATATGGGGGATGAATTACTATATGGGGGATGAATTACTATGGGGGATGAATTACTATATGGGGGATGACTTACTATATGGGGGATGAATTACTATAGGGGGGATGAATTACTATATGGGGGATGAATTACTATAGGGGGGATGAATTACTATGGGGGGGATGAATTACTATGGGAGATGAATTACTATAGGGGGGATGAATTACTATATGGGGGATGAATTACTATATGGGGGATGAATTACTATGGGGGATGAATTACTATATGGGGGATTAATTACTATGGGGGATGAATTACTATATGGGGGATGAATTACTATGGGGGATGAATTACTATATGGGGGATTAATTACTATGGGGGATGAATTACTATATGGGGGATGAATTACTATATGGGGGATGAATTACTATGGGGGATGAATTACTATATGGGGGATGAATTACTATATGGGGGATGAATTACTATGGGGGATGAATTACTATATGGGGGATGAATTACTATGGGGGATGAATTACTATGGGGGATGAATTACTATATGGGGGATGAATTACTATGGGGGATGAATTACTATATGGGGGATGACTTACTATGGGGGATGAATTACTATATGGGGGATGAATTACTATGGGGGATGAATTACTATGGGGGATGAATTACTATGGGGATGAATTACTATGGGGGATGAATTACTATGGGGGATGAATTACTATGGGGGATGAATTACTATATGGGGGATGAATTACTATGGGGGATGAATTACTATATGGGGGATCAATTACTATAGGGGGGATGAATTACTATGGGGGATGAATTACTATATGGGGGATGAATTACTATGGGGGATGAATTACTATATGGGGGATGTATTTTCATTTTTAAAAATGTGGCTCTCAAAATAAATTTCAATTGTGGTTTTGGCGAGATTTGGCTCAGTTGAAAAAAAAAGGTTGCCCACCACTGGTCTATCACATAAAATCCCAATAAAATACATTTATGCTTTTAGTTGTAACATGAAAAACTGTGGAACATTTCAAGGGGTATGGATACTTTTTCAAGGCACTGCAGAAATCTTGTTACTTCTATTAGTGTACAGCAGAGCACTGACTAAAGCTCTTAGGAGGTGTTTCATTCTCCTCTGACTCTGCTATGAGGCTGCATAACCCCTGACCCTCTGTCTTTACAGCGCTGATTGGCCCTGTGCTGATCACATGCTCCCTCCCACAGAAAAAAAACTCCCTAGTAATACACACTAAACTGATTTTATTGTTGTAAGTTTAGTTACACTTTAAGTTAAAACCACACACCACAAACAATCACAGTCTCCACAAACTAGCAAAAAACACACACACTATATTGCCAAAAGTATTGAGCCAGCCCTCCAAATCACTGGATTCAGATGTTCCAATCACCTCCATGGCCACAGGTGTATAAAATCAAGCACCTAGGCATGCAGACTGCTTCTACCAACATTTGTGAAAGAATGAGTCGCTCTCAGGAGCTCAGTGAATCCAAGCATGGTATCATGATAGGTTGCCACCTGTGCAATAAGGCAGGCCATAGATGGGTCGAAAATCGGCCGATTTTTCGGCCGAAAATAAAATCGGCAGATTTTCGGATCGTTAGTGGGCTAATTGTTCGGCCGTTTTTCGGTATTTTGGCAGATTTTTTTTATCGGTAAAGTTGGAAAATAATCGGCCGATTTTGCCGATCGGCCGATTTTCGCGGCAATTATGGGCAAATCGGCCGATCTTTTTACCGATAAAAAAAATCATGAGCAGTGACCTGCAAGAGGAAGACAAAAAGAAGAAGAAAAAGAAGAAGAGGATGAAGAAGAAGAGAAAGAAGAAGAGGATGAAGAAGAAGAGGAAGAAGAGGATGAAGAAGAGGAAGAAGAAGAAGAGGAAGATGAAGAAGAGGATGAAGAAGAAGATGAAGATGAAGAGGAAGAAGAAGAAGAGGAAGAAGAAGAAGAGGATGAAGAAGAGGATGAAGAAGAAGAAGAGGATAAAGAAGAAGAAGAAGAGGATGAAGAAGAAGAGGAAGATGAAGAAAAGGGTGAATAAGAAGAAGAGGATGAAGAAGAAGAGGAAGAAGAAGAGGATGAAGAAGAAGAAGAGGAATTCCAGTCTGGCAAAAAGTGTCCCTGCAGAGAGCTCCGCTATTTCTTTGACAGTTCCTTGACATTTATAGCGGTTGCAACAATGTATCTATTTGTTTCAGAATAAAAACATCTGTATCCTAAATGGATACAAATAGATACATTGTTGCAACCGCTATAAATGTCAAGGAACTGTCAAAGAAATAGCAGAGCTCTCTGCAGGGACACTTCTTGCCGGCTGTAGATGGGATGAAAATCGGCCGATTTTTTTTACCGTTCCTGGTAACGTCGGCTGCTTGAACGACCGATTTTTCGTTTTTTTAAAGAAAAATCGGCCGGTTTTCTCCCCATCTATGGCCTGCATTAGTCCATCCGTGAAATTTCCTTGCTACTAAATATTCCACAGTCAACTGTTAGTGGTATTATAACAAAGTGGAAGCAACTGTGAACAACAGCAACTCAGCCATGAAGTGGTAGGTCATGTAAAATGACAGAGTGGGGTCAGCGCATGCTGAAGCGCACAGTGTGCAGAAGTTGCCAAATGTCTGTAGAGTCAATAGCTAAAGACCTCCAAACTTCATGTGGCCCTCAGATTAGCACAACAGTGTTTAGAGAGCTTCCTGGAATGGGTTTCCATGGCTGAGCAGCTGCATCCAAGCCTTACATCACCAAGTGCTATGCAAAGTGTCAGATGCAGAGGTGTAAAGCATGCCACCACTGGACTCTAGAGCAGTGGAGGCGTGTTCTCTGGAGTGACCAATCAAGCTTCTCTGTCTGGCAATCTGATGGACATGTCTGGGTTTGTTGGTTACCAGCAGATCAGTACTTGCCTGATTGCAATGTGCCAAGTGTAAAGTTTGGTGAAGGGGGGATTATGGTGTGGGGTTGTTTTTCAGGGGTTGGGTTTGGCTCCTTAGGTCCAATGAAGGGAACTCTTAAGGCGTCAGCATAAACAGACATTTTGGACAATTTCATGCTCCCAACTTTGTGGGAACAGTTTGGGGATGGCCCCTTCCTGTTCCAACATGACTGCGCACCAGTGCACAATCCAAGGTCCATAAAGACATGGATGAGTGAGTTTGGGGTGGAGGAACTTGACTGGCCTGCACAGAGTCCTGACCTCAACCCGATAGAACACCTTTGGGATGAATTAGCGCGGAAACTGTAAGCCCAGCTTTCTCGATTGACATCAGTGCCTGACCACATAAATGCACTTCTGGAAGAATGGTCAAACAATCCCATAGACACTCCTAAACCTTGTGGACAGCCTTCCCAGAAGAGTTGAAGCTGTTATATCTGCAAAGGGTGGGCCAACTCAATATTCAACCCTACGGACTAAGACTGGGATGCCATGAAAGTTTATGTGTGTGTAAAGGCAGGCGTCCCAATACTTTTGGTAATATAGTGTATATGAAAAGAACAAACTTCCTGCCACAGTAAAATCAATGATTGGGGTGACCAGGCAGAGGCTGTATATAACATACGCAGGGAAAACATTCCCAAAGACCACGCCTCTAAGCACAATCAATGCTCCAATCACCGGCCGGCGAAATAACAGCTTCAGCCAGAAGTATGACACCACGCCCTGCGATTGGTGGGAACCTGGAAGACACGCCCTACTCGGCACACACGGAATCAGGCGGGGGATTCTAAGATTGTCCAAATCCGGCCCAGCTCTCGGGGCCCCGGAAGTGATACCTGGAGGAGGAGTTAAAGGGCCAGGAAGGTCGGGTAGCTTGGCAGTGCTGGTGGACGGATAGGAGGAATGGAAATCACCAGGATCAGTGAGTGAGCCGCCGCTTGTGTGTGGGGGCGTATTATGGCGTCCTCTTCAAGCATGCTATTCCTTATGTTATCAGATTATAATGGTGGGGGTGGGCCGTGTGTTAGCGGCGGGACTAGAAGTCTCAGAATGCCTTGTATGTGTGTGTGACAGGACACAGCCAGTTCAGTCACAGCCGCCCCTGGTGCCAGCACTGAGCCCACTCCTTCCCATGGTGGGCCTGCCAGTCAGCTGTCAGTGTCAGCAGCTCCCCTGCCTCTCCTGTAGTTGTTGGATTTTACAGCCATTCATCCTGTTTTATCAAATTGCACTATCACTGGGGGCTCCTTTACACTTGCTGTTGGGTGGTAACATCCTGTGGTTGATCCATATTTTACCACTCCCCATTCCACAGGAAGGCAGTGGTGGGGGTGTACACATACCACAGTCGCAGGGTTTTGTCTTGTGGCAGGGATTATACCCTCTGTTACTCCCAGTGTGTTATTACCCACCAAATGCAACCCGTTCAAGTGAAAGGGACTGCACTGCAACCACCAGCATTGCATTCTGGGGTGTATGTGTGTGTGTGTGTGTGGGGTTAAAGGATAAGTTCCCCCTCTGGACAAAATTAATAAATGCACATTTTTTTTGCACAATATTTTTATCCAAAGGAGCCTGTAAAGCATTGCACCAGGGATCAGTAGATCGCTGATGCCATGCAGGTCTCCTGCAGACCTGTCAGAATATGTTGCTGTAAGGGATATACGGTCAAGCAGATACTGTCAGGAAGCTTCAATGAACTACCACGGAGCTCCACAGTGCCGTTGTAATTCATTGAAAACTACAAGCCCACAGCCAAGGCAGTCGGGAATTGCAGTTCATTCACAGAAGTCTGTTGGGCAAGGCTGCAGCTATGAGAACATTTTCCACCCTAAAAACAGATGTAACATGTTCCAAAGGTGGAAGGAGACGATACAATGCAGGAGGTGAGGAGACAGTACAGTACCTGTAAAACGCTCTCTGAAGAGAGATCCGAACACAGAGTAAATCCAGTGTAAATGATGCCTTAAAGCAGAGCTAAACCCTCCTATCCTGATCAGCCAAGGAAGCTGCCATATTAAAGCACTACTATAAAGGTTCAGTTTATAAAAAAAAAAAAAAAAAAAGTAAATGTTATATTTACCTGCTGCCCAGATCCTTCTCTCTCCTGCTCCTGGCTCCTCCCTCCTGTTGGGTGCTCTCATAGCAATCAGCTTGCTATGGGGGCGCCTGCTGCTCCATGTGTCCATTTGCACATGGAGCTGCGACTCTGCCCTGCCCCTTCTGTCTTCTCATTGGCTCACTGGCTGTGATTGACTGTAGTGGGAACTAATGGCTCCTACTGCTGTCTCTGCCAGTGAGGAGGCAGTGCCCAGGGACAGCTGAGGTTCTCGTGCACATCACTGGATTGCAATGAGGCTCAGGTAAGTATTAGAGGGTTCCGGGGGCACTGCTGCACACAGAAGGTTCTTTTCCTTCATGCATAGAATGCATGAAGGTAAAAAACCTTGAGCCTTTACAACCACTTTAAACAGGCCATAGCTGAGTCAAAAATGGATGTTCTGTAGATTGAAAATAGGAAATGGCTTATACAATTGGGAAATTTATTGTTTTGATTTTCTTACAACCCTGAATGTTGGTTTAGGCACTTTCAATTAAACTAGTCTATGGCCTGATTAAGCTGCTATTTGATGTTCAGCTGCCATGGTGCTGCACACATGCTCAGCTAGACCAGGTTCACCTAACTGTGGGGCTGGTTTTGGTGCAATTTGTAAAGAGCCCGGTGGGGTACCATTCAGCTGTTGAGATGCACATTTTTAAAGTGTATGATACTGGAAATAACACCTGAACCAAACTGATAATTATATCTGATTCTTTAAAATTGCACTGCAGACATCCTACACATGTATGAACTGGCTCCATAGAAACCCAGTTTGGTTCACATGTCATGCAAATGACAGCAGTTCAAAGTGTATCCAATTTGCATATATGTTAGCCATGGCTTATGACAACAACCATTTGATGGTTGGACAGTTTGGTTGAACACACAAGCAAATGTATCAGTTGGCATTCCCAACAAGTGCTGGGAATAGAACTGTTTTTTTAAACTGTTAATGTGGTTGTGAACCCTCACATATACTCAGTGAGGTGACTGACCTCAGGTGATACAGATGAAACAAATCTTTCTTCATAAGTTGTACCTGTTTATCTACATTTATTTGCTTACTCCCAACCAAACTATCAAATCATCAAATGGCTGGTGTCATAACTGATTACATTTGCAGCATCATGGCAGTTACAGATCAAACAGAAGCCAAGATGGCAGCTTCCTTGGCTACACTAGGTTCCCGCCTCTGCGTGTTGAAGTTGGTGCATTTTTCTGTCAAGTTTTGCTTTGTTGCTTTTTTGAACACGCATTTTTGATACATTTTTTTTGGCAATAAAACATCCAGTGCCCTGACAACATAGCTTAATAAAAACTGCCAGCCCATCTTATAAATGTTAAGATGACCGGAACCAGAACTACAGTCAACCTAAATATTTGTATTCTTGCAGCCAAAAGGGCCCATTAAGGTGGTGCGCATGGTCTGTTTACAAAGTGGTCCCATGGCCCTTGTGCTCCTTCCTCCACGGGAATGCTGGGAGGAAGTGATAGAGAACTACAGTGCCAGCCAGCGAAGCACCACTGGACAACAGGGATTGACTCTGCTAGTTACTTTTTCTGGGTTGCGGCTGGGTGATGGAGAGCGCATTTTGAAAGGAGCGAAAGAAAACAGGAAAGCAATGGGGGGGGGCTCGGACTGAAAGTGCATGAAGGGGGAGGACTGAACGAAAACCCATGAAATGGGGGGGGGGGGCAGAATACCCTCACACAAACTATATTGTGTTTTGTTTTTGTTGTTTTTTTTTAAAGCCACTAGAGACTTTAATACTCTTCACTTGGTGTGCCTTTGATACAGTGAGAGGTAGAGGAGGCATTGCTGAACTTAATTCATGTGAGTTAGAGGGGACATTGCTTAAAGTTAGGGGGTATTGGTGGATTTTTGTTATGATTAAAATATTTATTTTAAACGTTTATGTATATTTGTTTTATGTACATTGTGAAATGCTGCACAAGTGGTTTTGTGGAATTAATTAAAATGTTCCGTAAAGAATTATTTTTGAGTGCAACTTAATGACTAAGGACAAATGTGTGTCATGAGATTCCACAGGTTGATAACCACTAGATTAGAATGTGAACATCTATACTCCAAGCTGACTTGGTCTTTATCATTGGAGACACAAAAGGGCATGCCTGCAAATGTCTAACCCCTAGTCTGCATTAACCCCTTCATGCCTAGGGGTAAAACAAATCTTAACGCCTAAGCACGGTCTTGCAACTGTTAGTAAAACCATATATATCATCACAACTACTTTGTACATCCAGGTGAATTATACCTTGTTTTTTTTCAGGACAAATTGGGCTTTCATTTGGTGGTAAATGGTAATGGGTATCTCCTGTTTTTTTTATTTTTTTATTTTTTTATTTAATGGAATACTGGCCCAAAATAGTAAAAAAAAAACAAACAAAAAAAACCCATTTTTTTTTTAATTTTAGCTGTGTTTCTTGTTACTACCATAACCTACCACCAGAGAACAACCCAAAATACATTTTCCAGCTCTTGATGGTCGCAGCAATACTATATATGTGTGTTATTTGTTTTGTATCCACAGTACAGCCCAGAAACAATAGTGCACTTTTGTTTTTTGTTTTTTTTTTGTGTTTTTTTTTTTTTTTACACCTAAAACACACTGATACCAACCCTGGCACTGAACTAGACCAAACCTTGATCTAGGTCTTTTTCTTTTGTTAATATTTATCTTTTTTAAGTTTTTTTTTTTTTTTTTTTTTTTTCCCCCCATCTATGCAAAGAGAGAGATACAATGTATCTCTTTCCTCCATTCATAGAGAGAGAAAACTGGGGGGGGTACAGTGACTGATCACTCTGATAGCCAATTTGAAGCTGTCACAGCGATCATGTGGCCTGGAATTGGGGGTCCTGATCATTCGCGTGGGAGTCGGGGCTCTCAGTGACACCCCGGTCTTTGTGCTGGGAGCGCGCTGTATGGCATGCTCCCAGCACAGAGACCGGTGCGCAAATATGCAGTCCCACGGAAAAAAGCCTAGTTCTGTGAGGCCACATATTTGTTGTGTCGGCGTGAAGGGGTTAATAAAGGATGATCTTACTGTAGATGAATGTTACTAATCTACCAATATTCCAGAACTGACACAGTTGTAGTACAAAGTATTTAGTCCTATTCTTGCCAGTTCCTACATTGTGCAGACTGTAAAATTAATGGCCAAAAATTTTTTTAGTTAAATCTGTCAAATTGCTTTCGCCACTTTTTTCTAAACTAGTGTTTTAGAATTAAATGAATAATTTTGAAGATTTTGTGCAATGTAAATGAGTTTGATATTTTGTCAAAGTAGAACCAAAACATTACGTTTCAGTAAAGGCCCTTCCACAACGGAGTATGGCTACTGTCCAGATGCATTTATTCTGGCTTCGGGCAGGCCCCCAGCAGTCTGATTTGTGTGTGGGTTTCCTCAAGCTGTTTGGCTTCAGTATTGTACAAGTATGCAGCAACTTTCTAGACATCTATGGGCTGCCTGTTCAACCACACATAGATGGATCAGTGGGCTGCTGTATTAAAATAATGGCTAATGACACAAATTCTGTTGTATTGTTGGCCAACACTTAAGATCACACCAATATTTGCAGTGTGTAAATATCTATGAAATGACACGACTATTTTTTTTTTTATTGGCAGATTTTAAAGACCAATTGCCTAATGTCTGTCAAGCTATTGAAGAGTCAGACTTTTTGGCTATTGATGGAGAATTTTCAGGTTTGTATTAGTCTGAATACATCTTATAATTTAGGGACATTTCAGTTATTTTAAGTGGTGTGAATGTGAGCAACTCATTGACGATCAGAATACTTTGGCCTTCAGACACGGATAATTAGATGGTCCATGTCGAGTCATGAAAGTGATTGGGAAGGTAGAGTTTGTGCCTAAAGGCTCCGCAGGTGCGCTTGTGGTAATGGCTGAAGACTGGGCCTGCTGTCCTGCAGCTGGACTGTTAAGTGCTTCTGTGAATCAGTGGAGTAATGTTGCAGTCCCCCCCCCCCCCCCTCCCCCGGAGAGTGTTACAGGACACAGAGGTCCCTGTTCCTCCTTGCTTGCTTCAAAACTGAGGCTTAGCTAAGCTGGCAGAAGGTTTCAAAAAAGTCTATAAACACAAAATCAAAAACAAACTATATATGGCGCTAATACATAGTGCATAGATGTAGACCTACATAAAATGCAGTGTAACTAAATGATCAACAATATAGTGTCCCGTGCTCCAGCTGAACAAGACCTCAAATATCCAGTGTTTTCAGGTTTCAAGCTTCCACAACACACAGTTCTCAATAGACAAAATCAAGTCTATAGCCAATGTCAATATTGCATCAGGAGCTTCACAACGCTATCGTTGTGATTTTCTCATGTCTTTCTTCAAAATATCCATATCCCAGAAACGTGAAAACCTCCAACCACCTGAGAACTCTCCACATAATTTGACCCCTTATCCTAAAAGTGGGTCAGAATTTACTTTGTACATCTCCAAGGGGTTTCCTCCATACATCTGTTGCAATATTCCTTAGTATTGCTGTCCTTTTATTTCATACCATATAAATCGCAGGAGAAAACGGAAGGGGCTTCATAGTGTAAAATCCTTTTTATTTTAAAGACAATGTTTGTTTAAAAGTACACTCATATTAACATGCCTGTCCTGGCACTTTAAAAATGCTTACACATGTAACAGTGCTATCTCCACCTATCCTTTTGCTTCACACCCAGCTCCTCTGAAGGATGACCTCAATGTCATGCCAGGCAGAGCTACAGACATTGATGTCGTCCCAAAGAGGAGGTGGGGGGGGGGGGGGTTATTACCATAATGCAGAGAATGCATTAAGGCAAACAATCTTCAGCCTTTAGAACCACATTAATGTATTGTTGAGTTGGAGCACTGGACCCTTTGTTGATTTTAAACACACGTTATATATGTCTATATTTATGCACCATATGTATTAGTGCAGTATACAGTTTGTTTTTGGGTTTATTTATTTGGATACCATAGGATATCTGAAACCGCAGCTGTGATTTATTCTACTTTTATTAGTATATGGAGCAAACCTACAGTACAGAACAGTTTTTGAATATAGAACATTAACAATAGAGCAATGGTAAGTCCATATAAAAAGTCCATAAGATTACTAAAAGTCCATAAGAAGCACCTATAGGCAGCTCCACCAGGAGACTGGAATGCATCTCTGCAGAAGTGGAAAAAAGAACACAAGGGGGAGTATTAAAAGTAGTTTAATAATCCATAAATATAGCACTCACATGTGTGAAGAAATAAAAAGCCATAGAAAATATGGGGACCACAGCCACTCAGCAGGTAGTGTGTTTGTAGCGGCGTCCAGGGCCAGGTGGAGCCGAGAGACAAGCTGGACATCTGCGCTCCACGGAAAGCACCGGATCCTATGGATGGAGAGAAACACGGCACCGGAAGTGACGTCAACAAAACCACCGTGGACTGCAAGATCTGAAGTGGCATTAGGGCAGGTGGGTCCGTAGCCAAGGTAACGCATTTCGGAGCACCAATCAGCTCCTTTGTCAAACCTGATTGGCTAAGATGACAGTTCCCATTTATATTGGTGCATAAGCCTATGTGGGTGGGATAAGGGCGGTCTTAATACACATGTAAAGAGGAACGTAGGAGACTGACAAGATCTATTGATATACCATTGTCAAAATACATAAGAATTAAAAATTCTATAAAAAGGAGAAATTACATGGCACTATAAAAAAAAAAAAAAAGGGATCGAGAGGATATATTACAGTTATGAGATCCAGCGCTATTTTCCACTACAGAGAGTAGCTATTAATATAATAATTACATATTTAGAGAGATTTAATGATGCTACTTCAGTACTATAATAAACCCAATATAATAGTAGATTAAATCCATCAGAGAAAAAGAGGGATTTAAATTCACACCATTATCCATTAATTCATAAATTAGGCAATGTTCATACATGGGGAAAAGCCTGAGCTGTAATACCTATAATCAAATGGTACTAATTTCTGTCTCTTCATTGAGACCCATCAGAGCCAGCATATCCAAAATGTATATCCAATAGGTCTCTTGTTCACATAATCTTTTGAAACATTCGGCAGCGGGGTATATTTTGGGGATCCCATTGATGACCCAGACCCTTAGGCCTTCAAAGCGCACCACGACAAATTCTCCGAAGTGCCTAGATACACTGTGCTTTTCTGTTGTGTGAAAAAAGACAGGACACCGGTCTTTGACAAGTTCTTTATTAAAAGAAAAAACTATAAGAATGTCCCAGCAGTAGATCCAACGTCAATCACCATACCCGCTGTCACTGCCGCAGAGTGACCCCCGCCCCATGTGACGACATGTCCCTGGGTTGCCCCGCCCCTTACCTATTTAAGAGCTGTCAAACCACCAGAGCAGGCAGAAGGCTGGAAGCCATTGTCAGAAGCGTTTTTTTTTTTTTCCCCCAAGGTCAGCAGGTGCGGTGATGGCGGGCATCGTGACTGACGCTGGATCTACTGCGGGGGACATACTTTTAGTAAAAGACTTGCCAAAGACCGTGTCCTGTGTGGGTTTTTTTTTTTTTTTTTTTTAAACTACACTTTTTGTTTTTTGTGAATGAGTAGCCGTACCGTGTAACCATTTTCAATGGATTTTCATTCATAAACTGAAAATTACGTTAACCAAGGCGTTTGTAAATCGAGATTTTACTGTATAGGAAAGCTCCTAGTGTAAAAAAAAAATTGCACCTAGTAAATTGAAACAGACTGCACCACTGTGCAAATCCCATTCTATGTTCCTTTCTTTGAAAGGAATGTACCATTGTAAAAAAGCCTGATGTTTTGCCGTGTAAACATGTCATACATGGTCAAAAGCAGTTGCAGGTTAAAAACAAAACTTACGAAATCAAATCATTTTATAATTGTTCCCATGAATGTCATTTATTGCTTCATGTGCCCATGCGGCTTATTTTACGTCGGCAGAAACCCAGACCCTGAGGAAGCTTTTCAGTGAACATCGCCGTTTCGTGGAGGAAGGGATAGAAAAAGCAGTGTACCTAGTCACTTCAAGAGCACCAATACTCTGAAGTCCTCAGGGTCTGGGTCATTGAGGGGATCCCCAAAACATAACCCCCACCAAACGTTTCAAAAGATTGTGAGCAAGAGACCTATTGGATATACACTTTGGACATGCTCTCAATGAAGAGATAGAAATTAGTACTGTTTTTTAATTACAGGTATTATAGCTCAGTTTTTTTTCCATGTTGTGGGCTTATGAACATTATTATTATTATTATACAGTATTTATATAGAGCCAAAGGGTATGTTGCCGAATATATAAATTAATGGATAATGGTCTGAATTTAAATCCCCCTCTTCCTTTTCTCTGATGGATTTAATCTCCTATTATATTGGGTTTATTATAGTACTGAAGTAGCATCATTAAATCTCTAAATATGTAATGCTAATTATTATATTTAGTTACTCTGTAGTGGCAAATAGCGCTGGATCCCATAACTGTAATATAGCCTCTTGATCTTTTTATCTTTTTTATATTGCCATGTTGAGTTTCAGGGCAGCAGTAATAGGTGTATAGAGCCAATCCAGCTCTATAAATTTGGGATTGGTGGTGATTGCTTTGCGTTTGCTAAAATACAGACAGCTTCTGCGTCTGTAAAGTTATAAATTCTTAAATTTTGCTATAATGTCTCTAAATTTAGTTTTTTGTTTTTTCCCATAACTTTTAATGGTCCCTTTTTCCCACTTTTTAGGAATAAGTGATGGTCCATCTGTTAGCACTTTAACAAATGGCTTTGACACACCAGAAGAAAGATACCAGAAACTGAAGAAGGTTAGTTGTCTGATCATGTGGTTAATTTCCTGTAGCACGTCTCTTTAACATGTACCCTCTTCAGAGTCCCAGTTCTTATGCTTTGAACATCAAACCAGTATTTGTTCCCATTTGGCTGCCCTACTTTTGCAGTTGGAAAGTTTAAGCATGAAAATATTTAAGTAGTGGCAACTGGAAGTGTATTGCTTTTGTACCATTCTTATCCAGTTCTACATCACATGTTTAGGACAACTTTAGTTACTGTAATGAAAATTGAGCACTAGGCACACTCTGGGTAAATGGGCTACAAGCATAGGCTTGTAGTTTTGTTGCTAAACACTTCAGAACAAGGGTGATTTATAAGAAATGTGATATTTTTAAAGTGGAACGTCAGTCAGCAAATTAAGTCCCAGTAGATCACTTCAGGCTGGCCCCTTTTGCAGGTTATAGCTATGTAAAACATTAAAGTTTCTATACTGTTCATAATCCATTCATATGCGATCTCGCACTTCTCTGCACTTGCTCGGTTGCTTTCCATTTTTAGTCATTGTACCGAATTTGTAGAGGATGCTCTGTTGACAGTCTAAGGATAAAAGTGGAACTAAACCGATGTAACCGTTTCAAAAAAGTTACATTCCCAGCATGCCAGGAATGTAACTGTCACATTTGCTTGTTGTGTTCTCAGCCAAACTGTCAAACCATCAAATGACTGGTGTTATAGTTGATCATATGTGCAGCACCATGGCAGTTGCAGATCCGATAACCGCTTCCTTGGCTGAAAATGATAGGAGGATTTGGTTCCTTAGTTCTACTTTAACTGCTGCTCCGCACTTTGGGCTTGAATATAATGGTAGCCTGCACCAAGAAAGAGTAACATGGCTGAAGGCAATTTACAGCACACACTAATTTTGGCAGAGTTCTTAATGTGGAATGTGTGTTCCTTACTAAAGAACATTATTTTTTATCAATGGTTATGAGTAAAGTTTCACTTTAATGAAGGAGGAAAAGAATTGGTCTCCTCTCCAATTAAACGGACAGCAAATAAGCCCCCCCTTCCCCAACTCCAGACTTCAGGTTGGCAAAAATGAAAATTGTTCACCATGGGAAAAAAAGGCTTTCAATTTGAAAAGAGGTACCAAAATCACTCACCATGCCCACACATCCAGACTTGTCTGTCAGAGTCATATCTTTTTTTGCACACATGTTAAAATGCACATTTTAGGCCTCAAGGTTAGTTAAACCCGCCCTAACAGTATAAATTTTCTTAAAGCAAAGATTCATGAGAATGAACTGGTTAGTTGCAATTTGTCATATGATTGTGCCCATGTTTATTAAAAGCAAATCTTTTTTGTAACAAAAAAAATACACTAAAATTAGTTTTGGTGCACACAAATGCAATGATTTTAAAGGCGAAGATTGTGTGTGTGTGTGTGTGTGTGTGTGTGTGTGTGTGTTCCAGCCCTATGCACCAATATACCATTAATGTACCTCAGTTGCAAAAATAATAAAGCTTTTTGATCTGGAGAGCAAGGTCTTACCTTTTTAGCCTTTGATAAATTTCTTGAAAGGTTTTTTCAATAACTGGAATGTAGATAGAGGAGCCAGTAGGTCCCTGGAAGCAGATAATCAGCTGATCTCATTAGCACACACATCCTGCACTGACCTCATTAGTACACACCCTTCACCCATCAACTGTTTTTCACAGCATCCCTGGAATCTCTCCCCATGTGCATTTGCCTGAATTTCCAGTGTCTCTTCAGACAGGCTCAGGCTGAGTGATTGAATAGATGCTGTGTCCTCTTATTATATAGTTTTGTTAGATCATATAAAGATTGTACATTCAGATTGTATAGTGTATGGCCACTTTTACACACCTAAAATTACTTGGTTGTTTTTAGTGTAATTGTTAACTGCACACCAAACACAGACAGAAGTACACGTTTTGCCACATGAAAAAACTAGTGACAAATACAGCAAAACTCACAGTAAAAAATGTGCAATACGCATCACGCCAAAATGTCCCATGAGCCTTTGCCACGTGTAGGGCAGCCTATTGAAATCAATGGGCTGTCCTATGTGTGTACTTGGAAAAACTAGCCAAAAAACGTGCTGCCTCTACTCTAGGTGTGAATGGGGCCTGAAAGTGAAATTGGTGTGTTTTACACAGAATGAGACTATTCATATCTGTGTTTCCGAATGCATGGCAATCTGCACCAAAAAATGCTCTTTTCCATGTGCTTCAGAAACAAGCTGCATATGTGCTTAGTTTTTGTGTTGTCATTACATGTTAAAGGCACCGTGATCCGCTCCAAAAAATGTTCTGGAGCTCTTTTGGGGCGATAATTGCATGTGTGGCATCCAGTTCAAGTGAATGGGCTGCCCTATGCAGGATGAGTGAAAAATGCTGCAAAACAAACTCATGGGGGAATGTGAGTCTTCACTGATGTTAACGGACCCTGACAACTAAGTATCTCCATCCACTCTCTCTGTACTTGTATAAAGATGGCCATACACTATGCAATCTGTACAATTTCCTTTAGATTTACCAAAACTATGGAACAGGATTACGCTCCTGAACAATCCATTTGTATCAAATCAGACAGGCCCTTGTATTACATAGCTTATGGAAGGAAGGTAGTATTGTAATTAGGGAGGTGTGGTCTAGAGGGGTGAACACACCCTCTTCTGTGATGCAACAAGGAAGTAAAGGCTTCTGGGAAGTGGCCTACAGGAAGTGAATGCGGAGAGACAACAGCAAATAGTCTGAAAATCCATTCAAAATCTCACAAACTGACAAATTTAATGTCCAGTGGATGAGGTGAGATATGAGCACGTTGGGATAGCTGGGCTGGAAATGTCATTGGAAACTGCTTCTATTATGAAAAGTGAAATTCTGCCCAAAAAGGTGTACTTATCCTTTAATGCATTGCTGTAATAGAGCCCAATAGCCCCCATGTGATAGCATTTTGCTGTGACAAGTTCTCTTTACTGTGATATCAGATGTCTGAGACCCCTGACGCCTCACCTGCCTTCCACTGAAGCTAATAATTTGTGCTCTGTTAGCTTCTTTCCCAACCACAGCAGACCGGGAAATTGGCAGTGAAACGTGGCATTGATACAATACCCTTCGCTTTCATGTTCATTTGCCAGATGGGAGATTTTCTGATGGACATTTCGTGGTCTCTGTTTCACCTGTTGATGCTCGCCATGCTATTTTTTTAGGTTCATTTGCCAGAGGGAGGAATCACAAATGGACATCTGCTGGTCTTTCTCCATTCCAACCTTTGCTGCCCCCCATGCCGGTGTGTGGTCTGCAGATGGTACAGCAAAGCCTGGGATACATGGCCCTTGCGGTACCTTGGACAGGCTGTAGAAGTGATTGGAAGGTTTTATAGCTACCCAGATCACTTCCACATTGAAGCCCATTGCCTGCTTTACAAATTTAAATGCACTCCCAGCTGTTAAAGCAGCTTAGAGTGTATTTAAAATCCCTGTCTACCTGCCGCTTGTCATAAATGATGCAGGTAGACAGGTGGTTAAAGTGATTATAAAACAACCCACTCTGTTTAAAATAAAAATGGAAAGCAAAATGTTTGTCTATATGTATAAAAAAATTATATATACTTTTTTTTTTTTTTTTTGTGATTGCATACCTTCTGTACGTAGCTGCATAGACGGCTGGGGGAGGAAAATCAGCAGCACACCAATCTTCCCAGTAAATGGCTGTGCGGGGGGGAACATGTCAGGACAAGTCTAATCATTGGAGGGGAGCACACGAGTTCCCGGCACAGCTAAAGAGCTGGACACTGTGCTTTGCCTAGTGTGGTCACTTTTTAATAGGAAAGCAGAGGGACTGGCAGGAACACCAGGGTTTTCACACAAATGAAGCAATACAAAGAGAACAGGCTACAATACATGGTACAGCAAGCAGGTATCCAGAATATGGAATATTGGGTTCACATTTTCTTTAACACATTGATGTAGCACCCTCTTTATTGTAGAGTAGGCTGCTAGGTAAATTTTAGCTAGCTCCACTGTAATCAGAGGAGCAGGGATGGAATGCTTAGGAAGTAACACAAAGAGAACAGGATACTTTTTTCATTCAAGTACATGGTGCAGCAGGCACATATCCGGAATAAAAAAATGTTTGATTTTCATATTTAACCATTTAAATTCTTTCAGAGTGATCTGGTTGATAACTTTGAGAACACAATCCATTTCCTAGAAAGGATTGAGCTTCTATCTTTGAGGCCCAATTCCCACTATGGCACTTTGAATTGCTACAGTTCTGCTCTCGATTTCAAAACCCTTTGCCAAAAGAACAAATCTCACAACATCGTGTTCAGGTGCCATTTCTTTTCAATGGCACCTAAAAATGTGGTGTGGTTCTGCTGCGATTGTCGCACGATAAATCGTGGCAAACCACATCACCCAAAAGAAGCGAAGTTTCTTATGGGCGACACGCTTTGCCGTGATTGCAAGAACGGTTTTTGTGTGGTAGTTTGAGTTATAAATTTCAGTCTCAAGATTCATGTCAGATCACACTTGTGAAAAAGTAGTTTAGCATACCCAGTAAAACAAATGTGTAAGTGATTGTTAGCAATAATTTAATACCTTAACCTAGTCCCGAATACTCCAGGTAACTACACTAGCTATATAAAATGCCTGCTAAAGTCTGGTGTGCATGAACTGTAGCTGCATTATGAGACAGATAAGCCAGGGCATCCATCACACTCGGCTCTTGAGAAAGTATGTTTCTGAGCTGGTTCTAGAGATGAGCGAATCGAACCAGGCGAACCGGAATTCGAGTCGAATTTCAGGAAATATTCGATTCGCGGCGAAACCGAAATTTTGCCTACTTCGGGTGCGCGAATCGAACATTTCCCGATCAGCCGGCAAAAGTGTCCCTGCAGTGAGCTCCGCTATTTCTGACAGTTCTCTGACAGAAGGAACACATGTTTAGCGGTTGAAACATTGTATCTATTAGTTTACATTTAGGATACAGATGTTTCAACCACTGTTCATGTGAAGAAGCTGTGAGAGAACTGTCAGAAATAGAGGAACTCTGCACATACACTTTTTGCCGGCTTGGAATTATTCTTCTTTTCATCCTACTTCTTCTTCTTCTTCATCTTCATCCTCAGAAGAAGAGGATGAGGATGAGGATGAAGAAGAAGAAGTAGGATGAAAAGAAGAATAATTCCAAGCCGGCAAAAAGTGTATGTGCAGAGTTCCTCTATTTCTGACAGTTCTCTCACAGCTTCTTCACATGTACAGCGGTTGAAACATCTGTATCCTAAATGGAAACTAATAGATACAATTTGTATCTATTAGTTTCCATTTAGGATACAGATGTTTCAACCGCTGTACATGTGAAGAAGCTGTGAGAGAACTGTCAGAAATAGAGGAACTCTGCACATACACTTTTTGCCGGCTTGGAATTATTCTTCTTTTCATCCTACTTCTTCTTCTTCTTCTTCTTCTTCTTCATCCTCATCCTCATCCTCTTCTTCTGAGGATGAGGATGAGGATGAAGAAGAAGAAGCAGTAGGATGAAAATAAGAATAATTCCAAGCCGGCAAAAAGTGTATGTGCAGAGTTCCTCTATTCTGCAGATACACTTAGAGGAGCTCTGCACATACACTTTTTGCCGGCTTGGAATTAATCTTATTTTCATCCTACTTCTTCTTCTTCTTCTTCTTCATCCTCATCCTCAGAAGAAGAAGAAGAGGATGAGGATGAAGAAGAAGAAGAAGAAGAAGAAGTAGGATGAAAATAAGAATAATTCCAAGCCGGCAAAAAGTGTATGTGCAGAGCTCCTCTAAGTGTATCTGCAGAGCTCCTCTAAGTGTATCTGCAGAATAGAGGAACTCTGCACATACACTTTTTGCCGGAAACCGCTGTATGGAGGGAATGTCATGGAACTGTCAGAAATAGACTATTTATGACAGTTCTGGGACTGTCCTTCCATACAGCGGTTGAAACATTGTATCTATTTTTTTCCATAAATGACATTCTGCAAATACACTTAGAGGAGCGCTGCAGATACACTTTTTGCCGGCTTGGAATTAATCTTATTTTCATCCTACTTCTTCTTCTTCATCCTCATCCTCATAAGAAGAAAAAGAAGAAGTAGGATGAAA
Source organism: Staurois parvus (assembly GCF_062004578.1). NCBI lineage: Eukaryota > Metazoa > Chordata > Amphibia > Anura > Ranidae > Staurois > Staurois parvus. The sequence continues at coordinate 184,674 of NW_028317880.1, read as the reverse complement.
ATAAGAATAATTCCAAGCCGGCAAAAAGTGTATCTGCAGCGCTCCTCTAAGTGTATCTGCAGAATGTCATTTATGGAAAAAAATAGATACAATGTTTCAACCGCTGTATGGAGTGAATGTCCCAGAACTGTCATAAATAGTCTATTTCTGACAGTTCTATGACATTCCCTCCATACAGCGGTTGAAACAGCTGTATGGAGTGAATGTCCCAGAACTGTCAGAAATAGACTATTTCTGACAGTTCTGGGACTGTCCTTCCATACAGCGGTTGAAACATTGTATGTATTTGTTTCCATAAATGGATCCATTTATGGAAACAAATACATACAATGTTTAAACCGCTGTATGGAAGGACAGTCCCAGAACTGTCATTAATAGTCTATTTCTGACAGTTCCATGACATTCCCTCCATACAGCGGTTGAAACAGCTGTATGGAGTGAATGTCCCAGAACTGTCAGAAATAGACAGAAACTGTCACAGAACTGTCCTTATTCTCATCCTTCTTCTTCTCATCCTTCTTCTTCTCATCCTTCTTCTTCTCATCCTTCTTCTTCTCATCCTTCTTCTTCTCATCCTTCTCCTTCTTCTCATCCTTCTCCTTCTTCTCATCCTTCTCCTTCTTCTCATCCTTCTCCTTCTTCTCATCCTTCTCCTTCTTCTCATCCTTCTCCTTCTTCTCATCCTTCTCCTTCTTCTCATCCTTCTCCTTCTTCTCATCCTTCTCCTTCTTCTCATCCTTCTCCTTCTTCTCATCCTTCTCCTTCTTCTCATCCTTCTCCTTCTTCTCATCCTTCTCCTTCTTCTCATCCTTCTCCTTCTTCTCATCCTTCTCCTTCTTCTCATCCTTCTCCTTCTCCTTCTTCTCATCCTTCTCCTTCTCCTTCTTCTCATCCTTCTCCTTCTCCTTCTTCTCATGCTTCTCCTTCTCCTTCTTCTCATGCTTCTCCTTCTCATCCTTCTCCTTCTTCTCATCCTTCTCCTTCTCCTTCTTCTCATCCTTCTCCTTCTCCTTCTTCTCATCCTTCTCATGCTTCTCCTTCTTCTCATCCTTCTCATGCTTCTCCTTCTTCTCATCCTTCTCATGCTTCTCCTTCTTCTCATCCTTCTCCTTCTCCTTCTTCTCATCCTTCTCCTTCTCCTTCTTCTCATCCTTCTCCTTCTTCTCATCCTTCTCCTTCTCCATCTTCTCATCCTTCTCCTTCTCATCCTTCTCCTTCTCATCCTTCTCCTTCTCATCCTTCTCCATCTTCTCATCCTTCTCCTTCTCCTTCTCATCCTTCTCCTTCTTCTCATCCTTCTCCTTCTTCTCATCCTTCTCCTTCTCCTTCTTCTCATCCTTCTCCTTCTTCTCATCCTTCTCCTTCTTCTCATCCTTCTCCTTCTTCTCATCCTTCTCCTTCTTCTCATCCTTCTCCTTCTTCTCATCCTTCTCCTTCTTCTCATCCTTCTCCTTCTTCTCATCCTTCTCCTTCTCCTCATCCTTCTCCTTCTTCTCATCCTTCTCCTTCTCCTTCTTCTCATCCTTCTCCTTCTCCTTCTTCTCATCCTTCTCCTTCTCCTTCTTCTCATCCTTCTCCTTCTTCTCATCCTTCTCCTTCTTCTCATCCTTCTCCTTCTTCTCATCCTTCTCCTTCTCCTCATCCTTCTCCTTCTCCTCATCCTTCTCCTTCTCCTCATCCTTCTCCTTCTTCTCATCCTTCTCCTTCTCCTTCTTCTCATCCTTCTCCTTCTCCTTCTTCTCATCCTTCTCCTTCTTCTCATCCTTCTCCTTCTCCTTCTCTTTCCTCATCTCCAAGGGCATTTAAATTAAAGGTACAGTGTTCTGCACTAATTTAAAGGCTCTCTGAAGCCTAGAAACCCTTTTTATAAGTCATCTTCGTAGCGAAGAAATTCGCATCGAATCGAATTTCACACTGGAATTCGCCGAATCAGCCGAATCGAATTTTTGAGAAATTCGCTCATCTCTAGCTGGTTCTTTTAAAAATCCTGGAGAATAGCTGTCTTGGAAATGTTAATAACGTCATCAGACATGATTGCATTACCTTTTCCAGCAACATGTTGGCATTTGGCCTTCAGCCTTTTTTTTTTTTTTTGTAGTCTTCTACGACTGTTTCATTTCTACTCTATGCGTTGTGCATGTGCATTATTGGTTTAAATATTTTTTTATTAAAAAAAAAATGGAGGGAAATCGTTTTCCATGTACATGTTCTAAAATATTACTGGAAGTTACCAAGAAAGACCTACTCGCAATGGTTTTGTTAACTTAAACAATTTATTTTTTTTTTCTTTTTCTTGCAGCACTCTATGGACTTCCTGCTGTTTCAGTTTGGTCTATGCACTTTTAAATATGTGAATGCGGAATCAAAGTAAGTTATTATTTACTTTGCCTTTTATCCTGTTGTCATATATGCTGGTATTTAACAATTTTCTTTATTATTTCAGATATATTACCAAATCATTTAATTTTTACATTTTCCCGAAGCCATTCAACAGAAATTCTCCAGACAAGAAGTTTGTTTGTCAGGTAGAGATGTTTCCTCTTCTACTGATCTACTGACTGCATGCTATTTTCTTAATTTTCAAACACTTTCTTCCTTTCTCATATATCATTTTTCACTGTTTAAGCTTTTTTTGTGTTTTTTTTGCCTTTACAAAACCCTGCCTTTGCTTTAGCTGTTGGAAAATCATGAACTGCCAAGCGCAAGAGATTGATTGTGAATAAATCAAGAATTTTCTGAGAGCTGGTTGACTGAGAATGCATCGGTCAGTCCAAAAGGAAAGCCGCACAATGTTATCAGTGGCATGATGAGTTTATGGATGCAGAGTAATGCAACCACAGAATTTTGACATGTTTCAGCCATCCTGGCCTTAATCATAAATCAAGAATAAGACCGGGATGGGCGAAGCATGTTGACCAGTTTGTGGCTGTATTACTCTACATCAATAAGCTCCTAATATCACTGATATGCCATTGTGCATTCCTTTTTGGACTGTTCTTTTTATTTTCTGCAACAGTTTTGCCAGAGCACTGTCTACAGAACTGATTTGGATTGCCTGTGGGGTAGTAGCAGTACATTCCTTTATTACATTGCAGTGGTGTTTTTGTCCCAGTGCGACTGGCAGCAGCAGAATCTGCTGATTTCTGCTACTGTTCTTGGCATCTGTGAGTGGTTATCTGCGGCTGCTGGCAAACTGGTGCTGGCGCTTGGTAGCCAGTCATGGCTGTTAACAAAACCAGTGATTTAATGTAGCCTAATATGCTATTTTTTTTAACATGTTGAGTTCTAGAAATGTGTACATGTTTACATATGAAAGTGAACTTGTGCCATACTTTTCTATGGATAGGTCTGTTTAGAGCTATATCTATTACACACGAGTGCCAACTGACCCCTTCACATGTCTACAGCAGCTTGTATTTCTTGCATTCCTGAATGCCAGGCCATTCTGGATGGGTATAATTCCAATATGCCCAGAAGAGCTATTCGCTCCTGTTTTCACCCCACATTCCTTCTTGCCTGTCTTTGTTGGGCTGCCTCACTGGACAGTATGAATGTGTGTTGGGGATGGGGGGGGGGGGGTGTAGGCAAGCTCTAGCTCAACAAGGAGCCAGTCTTTTTTTTTTTTTTTTTTTTTTTTTCTTTTTCTTTTTTGTCTTTAGCACAGCTTAGCACTTGGAAGTGCAGAAATAGAAATTAAAGCAAATCTGCCATTCGAGAGGTTCTCTTATTTGATAGTGCTCCACCACTCCAACTGCACCCTACATAAGCTCCATGCCACTCTATCAAAGCTTGCACAGGGGTTAATGACCTGCTCTGTTCCCTTGTGGGACAATGTTCAGTCAGGCCTGGTGAATGGAAGTTCCTCAAATCCTGGAAATGGCAGGCATTTCTCAGCTCTCTTCACAACTTCTTGTATAGTGGGTTTTTTGTTTTTGTCCCTTTACATTTTGCTAGTGTACATATATATATTTTTTTAAATGGAGTGTGTATAATAAAAATGTAATAACTGTCTTTTTGATAACTTATACCTCATTTTTCTTTTACATTTTAGAGCTCAAGTATAGACTTTCTAGCCAACCAGGGTTTTGATTTTAATAAAGTGTTTCGTAACGGTAAGTTACCATTTTGTGGTGTTTGCCTTTAATGTTTTAAAGCCATGCTGTGCACTGGCAGATAATGACTGTTCATCTTTGTAGGAATTCCATATTTAAATCAGGAGGAGGAACGTCAACTCAGAGAACAGTATGAGGAGAAACGCTCGCAAGCAAATGGTGCAAGTGTTGCATCATACATATCTCCCAATGCACCCAAGACTCCAGTCTCCATTCCTGATGAGCAGAAAGGTTTTGTTGATAAAACAGTGTAAGTTCATAATTTGACTAATATTAGTACTTGTCAATACAAGACTTAATGGTCTAAGATCTTTTTAGTACTGAAGAAAACTTGGCTAACTAGTAACATTGCTGCTCAGCTAATGCATTGCTCACCCAAAGTTTTATTCATATATATTTTTTTTTTTTTTTTTTTTTTTTTTTCCGGTCTAGGAGCAAACAGGTGCATTTTAAGTAGTCTATATGGGTATACTAGCCATGTTGGCTTAAAGAATAAGTTCACCTTTCTGAGCATGTTACATCCATATTTGGGATGTAATATGTTCAGCCTCGGACCCCTCTCTTGTTTTTTTTTCCCCCCACCTTGTGGCAGCAAGACGGGGATCTTCTCCCCGTACTTCCTGCCACAATTTAAAGAAAGTGCCACTGTGCGGGGCTCCGCCTACATGGCCATCATTGATTCTCAGATCCCTGTGAATCAATGAACTACAAGTAACTACAGCCTTTGTGGCTGCCGGCTTGTAATTCTCAATGAGCTGCCAGGGCTCTGTTGAGCGTTGTTGTAGTTCATTCATTTTTTACATTGTTTACACTGATAGTCTGCAGGAGACCTGCATGGCACCAGCGATCTTCTGATCGGTGGTGCAATGCTTTACAGGCTCCTAAAACAAAATAAATGTGTGTGGTTTTGTTTTTTCTTCCTGCAAAAAATGGGCATTATTTTTTCTAAAAGGTGGTGAACCTCTCCTTTTTAAAGTGTATTTTCACTTTGTGGCCAATTTGGGGATAACACCTATATTTGTTACATGTCCCCATTCATTTAGCAGAACTGTGGAAAAAAAAAAAAATACAGCTTACCTTTTTTAAATTCTCTATTTAGGACTCCAGCAAGAAAAAATACTACATACAGCGGGTAAAATAAGTATTTTTCTCAGTATATACTAAAGGTGCTACTGACATGAAATTTTTACCACATGTTGACAACACCCCATGCAATACATAGAAATAAGTTCAGAAATGATGTGTACAAAAAAAAAAAAACACCGGGGAAAAGTACTGAACACAAGGAAGGGAGGTGCAAAAAGGCATGGAAAGCCAAGGCAACAGCTGAAATCTATCAGTAATTAGAAAGCAATCTTGCCTCTTGTCAGTGCTAACTAACCACTTGCCTACTGAACACTTTCACCCCCTTCGTGCCCAGGCCAATTTTCAGCTTTCAGCACTCACTATGACAATTGCGTGGTCATGCAACATTGTACCCATATGAAATCTTTATCAATTTTTTTCACACAAATTGAGCTTTTTTTTTTTGGAGGTGTTTAATCGCCACTGGGTGTTTTTTTTTATTTTTTTTATTTTTTGCACTATAAACAAGAGTAAAAAATCTGAATACTTTTTTTTTTTTTTTTTTCTTCACTATTATAAAATTTTGCAAACAGGTCATTTTTCTCCACTGATGGGCACTGGGGGGTGGCACTGCAGGGCACTGATTATCAGTGGTGATCTGCTCTGTGACAGCTGTCTGTTATCGGCAGTACTTTCTTCACACTGTGACAGCGTGAGAAGTGCAGCCGATAACTGACAACTGTGCTTACTCAGTGATTTGCTGTGTCATTGGACACAGCTGATCATGTGGCAAAAGGCTGCTGTGATTGGCCTTTTACCTCACAGAGATCGCTGGGGGCACATGGGAGGGTGTGTTCCAGGAGGATGTCATGACATCCTCCCAGAACTGGACAACTGTGCTGTATCCATCATTCGGCTGTAGCGCGGTTGGCAAGTGGTTAAGATCAACTGTTTCAGTCTCAAATGATGGCCTATAGAAAGGTGTCTCATTAAAAAGGTGTCACACAAGAAACACCTTATGATGGGTAAAAGCAGAGAGCCCTCAAGACCTTTGCAACCTAATTGTTGCAAAACATACTGATGGCATTGGTTACAGAAGGATTTCTAAACTTCTGAATGTTCCAGTGAGCACTGTTGGAGCCATAATCTGGAAGTGGAAAGAATATAATTTTACCATAAACCAGCCACATCCAGGTGATCCTCACAAGATTTGTGACAGGAGTGAAAATAATTTTTTCAAAAGTTGTCAAAGAGCCAAGTACCACTTGTGGAGAGCTTCAGAAAGACCTGGAATTAGCAGGTACAATGGTTCCAAAGAAAACAGTAAGTAATGCATTCAAGCACCTTGGCCTGTATGCACGCTCGCCACACAGGACTTCATTGCTGAAGAAAAAGCATTTTGTTGCTCATTTAACCACTTGCCAACCGCGCTATAGCCAAATGATGGCTACAGCCGTTGTCCAGTTCTGGGAGGACGTCATATGACGTCTTCCCAGAACGCGCCCTCCCTACGGACACAGCTGATCACATGCTGTGGAAAATGGCCAATCAAAGTGGCCTTTTACCACGTGATCAGCTGTGTCCATTGACACAGCAGATCACTGGGTAAATACAGTTTGCTGTTATCGGCTGCACTTTCCTCACGCTGTCAGTGTGAGGAAAGTACTGCCGATAACCGCCAATTGTCAGAACCTGATCAGTGTCACCTGTGCTCAGTAGTGCCACCAGTCAGTTTTTGTTTTTTTCTTTTTGTTTTTTTTTTTGTTTTTTTCCATTGCGCAAAAAATAAAACGCCCAGCGGTGATTAAATACCACCAAAAAGCTTTGTGTGGAAAAAATAAAAAATATAAAAATTTCATATGGGTTCAATGTTGCATGACCGTGCAATTGTCATTCAAAGTGCGACAGCGCTGAAAGCTTAAAATTGGCCTGGGCAGGAAGGGGGTATAAATGCCCGGTAGGCAAGTGGTTAAAGTTTGCTGCACAACATTTAGGCAAACCTGGGAAACAGGTGGACATTTCAGCAAGAAAATGATCCCAAACACAAAGCCAAGGAAACTCAATCGGTTTAAAAGAAAATAAAGCTTCTAGACTGACCCAGCCAATCACCTGACTTAAATCCAGCAGAAAAATCTATGGAAAGAACTAAGGCTGGCCATACATTATACAATTATCTGCAGATTTTCTGCCTAATTTCCTTTAGATTTACCTTCAACTATGTAGTGCAAGGGCCTGCCTAATTGGATACAACTGAAAGTGTTGTTTAGGTTTGTCCTCCTATTATATGGTTTTTGGTAAATCTAAACCAAAAATCTGCAGATAATTGTATAATGTATGGCCAGCCTAAAGATCAGAATTCATAGAAGAGGCCCACGGAACCTTTAAGATTTGAAGACTGTGGAAGAATGAGCAATGCATGCAACTAGTTTCTCCATACAGGAGACATTTTGAAGTGGTCACAGCCAACAAAGGATTTTGTGCGAAGTATTAAATCTCAGTTGGTGTGTTCAATGCTCTTTTTCCTGTTTTTTGTTCCATCTTATTACACAACTTAATTTCTGAACTTATTTGTTTTGGTTTCTTTGTATGTATTGATTGCATGGGTTGTTACGTACATGTAAAAATTCCATGTCAATAGCACCTTTAGAAATATATTTATTGAGAAAAATGGTCTCGTAAGGTGGGGGGGAGGGGACTGTGTTTGTCCTAACAGTACCTATCTGGATTGTGCCACCAGACCTAATATAGGAAATTACTAGGGAAAATAAGAGGGCAGGAGACCCATATATTTAGAGGTTTCTCACCTTGCAACTGGATTTTGTTGGTGCCATGTCCCTTATTGTAAAGACACTAAAATATAGAAAAGAAATGAAAAACTGATGGGACTTTTTAGACACCACACCAACACTACATGTAAATATTATAAAAAAAAAAATTAAAGCTTTATTATACAATGTTAAAAAAATGATTGTAGTTCAAAAGTTGTCTTATAAGAAATGTATTTAAAAACAAATTTTTGGCATGCTGTGTGAACAGGAACACAGAAAAGCAGCCCTCCTTAGAACTCTGCTTTCGCTTGCAAGCCCTGTTCTTCACCGCGTTTTGCTGTGATCTTACTTTGCCTACCCCTTGCAGACTTGCAAAAAGTGTGTGTATATATGTATGTATGTGTATATATAAATAATGATCCAGGTCTTTTCTCCAATGAAACTTCTTCCTAGTCTGCTTTTCAGTATTGAGATGGGGGGCATTTCAGTATTCCCCATTGCTCTGGGCTGACCCTGGTAGATGTTGTATGCCAATCTAGTAAGACTCTTGGTGGATACTACAAGGGCTCTTCCAGATCTTTTTATTTTTAAACCATTTACCATCCTTCACCATTGCATCCTTAATGAGTGTGAGACAGGGGCATCTGAGTCATTAATTTCTTTTATGTTAAGAACTAGGAAAGCTACTTGTCGCAAGTTTTATCATTGAACGATGAAGGCGTTCTTCACTTGGGGTGTGTATCTGAGCTTTTGCACAAGAAGTATCTCTGTGGAATGAATCTTCTACAGCTGGCTCTGATCCATCATTTTGACTTTTGACCCAAATGTCTGTTTCTATCTTGTTTCAGTAATTGTTGGCTTCTTGTTCCCTAATGAAGTCCTTGGCATAAGGGAGTCTCCCATGCAGTTTCCCCTCTTTGTTCACTTGTTACTCTATGGGTTCTAAATCTGGTTCGGTTTGTACTTCAGAAACCACTATTTGAACACACTTGAGACACTTTATCTCTAATCTTATAAGGGGGTATTTTTTTGTAACCATGACCACTGGGAGGTAAATGTCTGAACTGATGGGCTTGTTGAGGCCTGCAAGGAACCTTTATTGTTTTGCATGGGGACAAGGTGGTTTTGAAGCCCAGGATGTCCTTTCTGACTAACGTAGTTTCTGCCTTTTTTTTTTTTTTTCCCTCAACTAAAAACCTCATTCCTCTGACTACAGGTCACCAATGGGAAATTTTCCTTGTATTGTCTGCCCATGGTTAGGGCTATGAGTCTTTTTTTTTTTTTTTTTTTTTAATTTCTTTCTTTTTTTTTTTTTTCTTCAATATTCCTTATTCCGATTGTTTGTCCATAAGGCTGCATTGGCTTTCGCCATTTTTAGGTGGCTCAGACAATCACCCAAGCTAATAGTCTCAAGGATTAGGTGGCACCCTTTTCTGTCAAGGCTCACACTAGTATATCTGTGAGTGCTTTATTGGGCTATTTGGCATTAATCAATGGTTTCCCAGAATTGGAAAGCTCCCACCTGTCTGTTTCACTCTTTCTTCAAGTTAGAATATTTAACTGGCCTTTTTAAAGCAAGGCGCACATTGAAGGGCTGGGCACACAGCAATTGAAACAATGTGTTTTTCATTCATTGACTGACACAGCTCTTCAGCTCTTCCTAATCTTGACTTTAGGGTTGTTGCTCCACTTCCGGGGGCTGGCGACCATCTTTGTCTAATCACAGTGGCCATTTTTGGCAGGGACTGCTCGTGTTTTGACAGGGTGTTTGGTATCCATCTTTCTGAGCAATAGCCTGGTGGCCATTTGGGAGTACTCTCCCATGCAGACTGGTCTGGCTTGCCCAATGGGTAACAATCTTGGTAGGGCTTGGGCAGTGGCCATATTCATGTAGTTTCGTGGTGGCCATTTTTGTGGCATTCTAGCACTGGGCCTGTGGTGTGGGGTGGTCTCTCTCCTTGCAGCTTGTACAAACTTGGAACTCCTCCATGTGGCCTAACCCCCACCCCCCACCCTCCCAGCCAGCCTTGGTTTAGTCAGTGGTGAGTCCTACTGGGATCCCCCTATCTCTTCTGCAGCCTTTTTAGAGTGGTTTTAGGCTTCAAATTGGTGAACGTTGGTCTAGGGTGGGAGGATCTGGAGTCTCAGGAGTGTTTGTCTCCTCTAGACACCCTCGTAGAGCTGACCGGGTCCTCGGGGTCCATGCTTTCCTTGAACATTGTCGTGTTGAGTAATTTTGTATTTTGGGTGGAAGTGGTGTAAAACGAGTAAGAAACTACACCCCATAAAAGTGGATCTCTCTTGTCTTTGACCCTCCCATTTTTTTAATTTGAACAAGGCAACAGTGATACTACTGGAGGAGTCCCTCACGAAGGATCACTTGGACAGAAAGGCGGAATCACTTGCTCTTTCTGTTTACGGTTGCTGGCTTGGCTCTTCGTCTGGTTTTAGCCACAAAAACTCTGTCCGAGTGGGCTGAGATATTAAGCTAAGGTCTGGGTAATGAACAGGTCTTCCTGCTCTACATTGAATTGGTGGATCAACTGTTCGAAGTCTTTAGATACTTGTGATGCATGCCTGGATGCAGCTCCACTGCATTTCAAGCTCTCGGCCACGGTACTCCTGCTTCCTGGTTTCTGGCCTAGGGAAAAAATGTCATGCATTCCAGCAGGTCTTCCATGGGCTTTCCTTTTATCTGGAAGGAGCGACTTTCTTAACTAAACATACCCTCCTGCTTGTATGACTGAGCCAAAGGCAGTTGGATTCTGTGAAGTAAATGCTACCGGAATCTAATGCCCTTACTCAAGATGGCCATTGCTATAAATGCTAGTTTTTTCCCAAAGTGATTTCTCAATAAAATTTTGTATACATGGATGGAGGGTTGAGTTTGCTTTGAATATTTAAAAATAATTAAATGGTGTTTTCAGTTTGTGGTGCACAGATGCAGTTAAGTTTTGCTTTAAAGAGGCACATAATGTGGCAGACAGGACCATGCTGAAATGGTTTTAGAATTTGTTTTGTCAGATGCTTGCCTGACGTGAAATTAACCTTAAGAATTTTAAAGATTTAAATTGAACCACTGTATTCTAGAAAGTCTACTGTGAAGGAATAGCACTCCTTTTTGTAATAAAATATGTTTTGTAGTGAACGTGTGGAAGCTTTTTTAAGAGATGAAGAACAGAAAATGCTAGAATTGGAACCATGTACAAGGTTTGTTTTATCCTATGTTCAAATATCTGCATGCAAAGTTTTTACTATAATTTTTTTGTTCCCTCTCCACACTGAGAAATTAAAGTGAACATAGATTTAAAAAAAATACACAATCAAAATATGTAAAAAAAATAGAAAAATCAAATCACTGCTGCTACTTAAATCTAACCTACATCCATAAAAATATGTAGCCAAACAACAAAGTGCTCAGTTACTAGTAGCGCTGTGAATGAGTGTCCATGAAACTCTAAAAGTGCTTAGTTAGTCATTGTTATAAACCTAAAAAATTATCCAAGGGAATATGCAAAATGTCCTCAGTGTCCTGAAAAGATGAGTAAAAATGTCATAACCTACACTGTATCCTCTTCCACCGGACTATAGCACCACTGTACCTCCAGCGATCTCCACTCCTTTCCCCAATCTAGTGTAGTTCACCAGCATAAGTTGCCTGTCGGATTGACTGACTCAAATTGGCATCCAACTAATATAATTACAGGCACCTTTCCACCTCCACTTAACCTAAGGTAGATAACCATATATTGCGCAAGAGAAAATTCTCAAATAGTGTGGTAAAACCCAGGAGTCAAACGTTTTCGATTTACAAAAATAAACAAAAAAAAACCTCACTTGACACTAGAGTCCCACTAGATTGGGGAAAGGAGTAGTGATCGCTGGAGGCAATTGGTATAGTCTGGTGGAAGAGGATAATCACTTGGCTGATTTTATATTTGAGATGATCAAGAAGTAAGCACTTTTAGTGTTTCATGGGCACGCGTATTCCAAGCACTGCTAGTAATTGAGCACTTTAAAGTTTTGCTATCGCCCAGACCATAGGGGTATAGGATTCCTCCACAGTTGGTCAAATAAGTCCTTTTTGGGAAATCTATTATTTAACCTCATTTTGGTGAAGACTTTGTTCCCCTAAAAGCCAGAGTAAGTAATATGGTTTGTTGTGTGTGTTTTTTTTTTTTTTTTTATGGTGGACATGCAGGCATACAATAAGTGAAACAACCAAATCTATGAATTACTGTTTAACACTAGTATAAAAAGAGAAAATATAAATTCCAGTACATATACCATAGTTTTATAAATGCTTTTAACTTTCACGCAAGCCAATCAAAATACACTTATTGGGATTTTTTTTTTTTTAAGACATGTAGCAGAATACATTTTGGCCTAGATTTTATGAAGAAATTAGATTATTTTTTTTGTATTTATTGGATATGTTTTTATAGTTAAAAGTGGGGAAAAAAAATTTAGGTTTTTTTCAAAAAACATTTTCCCCCTATTTTTATATAATAATAGTTGGTTATCAAATACCACCGAAAGAGCTCTTTTGTGTGGGGGTGGGAGATACATTTTCATTTGGTACAGAATTGTGTGACCGTTTACCAGTTAAAGTAGCACAGTGCTAAATGGCATGGTCATGAAGGGGGTAAAACCTTCTGGAGCTCAAGTAGTTAATCTTTTGCTTAAAAACATTCCATTAAATTTGGGTGAGTCCAGTGGGAATGATTAATCCTATTATTTCAATTTGTTTATCAGAATTCCCTTTTAGGCCAATTTACATTTAATTGCTGCCCATTGCCTATAGACTGCTTACAGGAAGCAGTGCCAATGTGAGTTAACCTACCTTGTACATCTGTGTCCAGTCACACAGTTAACAATATTAAGTGAAAGTAAAAATTGGTTCTCTGCTGTGTGAAAAGAGAAGCTGTGCTGCAGCCTGAGTGTACAGCAGCCTGCCAGGCTGCTTGTACAGACTGCAGTGCCAGCCACCCGTGTCCCTGATCACTACACCAGTGTGGTCCTAATAAAACATGGACCTGTCATCTGCCCCAGTGCTCAAAAGAACCCACCATACCAGCGTCCTGATCATGACCGCTATACCCCACACCAGCATTCTCATCCCTGCCTTACCTCTTACCTGGGATTTTATGATCTTAACTGATCAATTTTCAGATATATATCCCATAGTTTATAGACTCTAACTTTCACAGTCTCTAAATATAATACACTTTTTTTTTATTTTTTATTTTTTTTACCCGTAAAATGTAGCAGAATACATTTTGGCCTAAATTTCTGAAAGAATATTTGCAACATTTTTATAACCAACTAAGGGAAAAAAAATTTTCTTTTTCAAAGTTTTCAGTATTTTTTTTTTTTTTTTTTTCATTTTCTATAACAAAACCCAGTGATGATTAAGTACCACCAAAAAGCACTGGGGAAAAAAAAAACCTATTTTCGTTTGGATACAGTGTTGCATGACCGCACAATTGTCAATTGACATCAGGGATGCACCAACATTTTGGCCACTGAAACATATCGGCCGAAAATAGCCCTATCTGCATTCTGTTGATAGGAAAAATTTAGACGATACAGGAGACTGTGTACTGCAGATGTGAGAGGAGGGGGGCAGCGGAGAAAAGCAGGAGAGGAGCAGTATATACAGTGACTAGCTGTCGCTATAGGTCAGTACCGGTTTTTAAATAATTACCTGCTTGCTTTTTTTTTTTTTTTTTTTTTTTTTTTTTTTTCCCCCACTATAGCTCACAGAATTTGCTGTCACTACCCCCCAGCTAAAAAAAACAAAAAAAAACAGTTTTCCTTTTTTAGTTTATTTCCCAGAGTTTAAAGAAACCATGTTTCCTTTTTAGTTTTTCCCGAGATGAGTTTCCTTTTAGCTCTGGGGAAAGTGACATCTAATTCTGTGAGCTATAGGGAAGAAAAAGAATGCAATTGCATTTAAAAATCGGCACCGACATATAGTGACAGCCAGTAAGGGGGATCCTTTCTGTATACACTGCCCCCTCCTTGCACACATTGCCCCCCAACCCCTTCCCTCTTCAGAGGACCTGTCACTCATATGCTATCACATAGGGGACTATTGGTCCGCTATGTGATAACCATAAAAGCAGAAGTTTAAAAAAAACAAACTAATCATTAAATTTATATATGAAAGTAGAAAAAAAAAATTGGAGCCTCCCCACCCCCACATATAGATTTTTTTTTTTTTTTTTTTTTTTTTTGGTTCGGTTTTCGGCCACATGCATTCTGAATTTTCGGTATCGGTATCAGCACCAGAATTTTCATTGACATGATTATTGTATTACCCTGTTGTATTGCATGTATGGTCAGCATCCTACAAAATTGGCTCATTTTTGTACACTGCAGTGTTCAAAGGCTTTTTGATTTTGAAGCACAGAATATACCTTTTTGCATTGGCCCATTACTTAGTGGCAATATGATGCATCCTCTCCAGGGCTGTATGTGTGTGTGTGTATATATATATATATATATATATATATATATATATATATATATATATATATATATATATATATATATATATATATATATATATATATTTTTGTATCTTGTCAGTGTTGTACTGTTGCCACTGGGTCAGAAAGTGGGAATGTAAAATTTTACAGTTTCACTGAAAGGAGTAAAAGGGAGGTCCCTCAATGGGAATACATATTTCAGTGACAGCTATCCGATTTAATTTCCTTTCACATTTTGTTGCATCTCCAGGATGGAAGTAAGTATTTAATTTGACCAGGGATGGGGACAAGGACAGATAAATGGAACTAACGTTCATATATTCCACAGTCTGTCCCAAAACTTTTTTTTTTTTTTTGGCTGTAGTTCAACTGAGGTTCACAATCGTGCTTCTGTTTCTCTCCCCCCCCCCCCCCCCCCCTTTTTTTTTTTTTTTTTTTTTTTTTTTTTGGGAAGTCACGATTTTATGTACGTTCTCGATTCGTTCCCGATATGTTTTTGTGTGCTTGGGGTTTTGTTTTTTTTTTTTTTTTCTTTTGGGCCAGTGACAAGCATTAGAAAACAGCCTTAGTCAAGCCTGATTAGTGCAGTGCGAATACAGCAACAATGCAAGTGTTCTTTATAAAAGAATTCATTAGTATATTAAAGTAAAACATCCTAAATAACTTAAGATTATGTTGTGTGTCAATTAGGATGCCTAACCAGCCTCACTTCAAACTGCAGGAGCAATTTCATTCCATGCCCTCCTTTGCTTACAGTGATCCTTGTAATTGTCCTTAATATCCGACAGCAATGTCCTTTCATGCAAAAGCCAGATTAGCTCTCCAGTATCCAGCATGATCTGGCCTGTAACCTCCATTTTGTTTGCAACTTGGTCAGAGTAGATGTTTCTAGGAGGAGATTAGTTGGTTATCAACAAAAAAAACAAAAACCTAAAACATATATATCAGTTTTAAACAAGCCTGGTGTGTGGTAAAAAAAAAATATATATATATAAACTCACACAAAGACCATAATTTTTAACTTGTGCATTCAGACTTGTGTTTTAATTATTGTGCACTGAGATTTGTAACATTTTCTTTCCAATTTAGCTATCAAAGGAAGCTTATCTACCAGACCCTGAATTGGAAGTAAGTTGCAGTTCTATTTTAAGGGCCCAGTAATGTAGCAGCATAGGAATGGTCAACCCATACTGTAAAGCTTGTGTACTTAATTTACAAATAATATTCCTGCTCCTTTTCCACAGCAGCCAACCAAGAGGCTGCTCCTACCTGATAGGGACAGGAAACACAAGATGACAAGGCCCACCCTAACTTTGCATGCCCGCTCTCAAAGCAGAGAACAGGATGAGGCAAGTTCTAGGTTTCGGCACCTAGCCTTTTCATAAGACTGTGCCTCCATCTTCCTGGGCCAAGTCCATGGATGCAGGGTGTCAAATTTGGCTTGGCAAGCGGATGGAGCTTCTGGTGCTTGGAATGCATAATGCCTGGAAGTGACATTGTTTTTGAAACTTGCTCCAGGTTATTCTGGGATAAATCAAAGTGACATCTCGGATGACTCACTACCGCCCTAGCGATTTTGCATCCAGAACATGAAACTTGCAAGGGCATGAAACACCTTTCTCTTGGTCAGTGCTGTATAGCACAAGGGGCTGGAAATTAGTGCTGATGGCCAGGTCAGTGTTGAGAAGCAGATGTCTACTTGGCAAAATTTGCTAATTGATGGAATTTCACTAGACAATGGTGTATTTAGTCTGGTCTGTTGTGCAGGCAGGCTGGGGCATCTAGGACCAAGGAAGTAGAATTGGGTTCCGAACCCTCGGAAGCTAATATTAAATTAGGGGAAGCTGAAGACCGATAAAGCTTACTTCAAAAAGTTGAAATTTTATTCTATTTATTGTGTCTTGGCAGGAGTACCAGCTACTTCCCTCATACAGAAAATTGCCTGTACTTGCTTTTTTGGAGAAGCTTTTCATGTTTATCAGTAAATGCAAGTCTTCCTTGGATTGGCCAAGCTGAAGATCATGACATAATCAGTCTTCCTTCCACCTTGGCCAGTCAGACAAAGCCTTGAATTTATTTATTCTAGGTCCGTTGCCTTCCTTGATCTAAAATGTGAGACAAGTTTCATCAGTTGACACTTTAAGCAAATTTGAATGTAAATTTAGGTGCCAGTTGAACATTCCTTGGGTTTTTGAGTTGTTTAACGCATGGTAAAATCTGATGTCTATTATTCAAAACCATTTAAACTGGCTTATATAGGACAAATAAACAATATTGCTGTTGTTAAATGATTGCAATGGTTCTGTGACACATTGCTGTATTAAAGACACCAGTATGGATAGTTTAAAGGTTAATTTCTTTTCTTTTTTTTTTTTTTTTTTTTTTTTTTTTAATATAAATGAATAAATTACACAATTCTTTGCAGGTAGAAGGGGGATTGGGGAAGAGCTGCAGTAGCGGGAACATGTTACATGTTTAACCCTAAAAACTGGTGGCACATGTAACCTATTCCCGAAGGTGAACTTATTCTCTAAAATGGTATTAAACCCAAGAGCAAACCTTTATTATGTTGCAGCTTACCAATTCTTGGATGTGGTGGCTGCAATTGTTTTTTTCTTAAGTTTAATTTTTTCACCTGGTAATCCCGCCAGCAAGTCTCACATATCAACAGAACAGACTATTCTGCAGATGTAGCAGTCAGAGGGTTGAGGCAAACTATTTTCAACTTATAGGGGTGCATACAATGTTCTGCGTTTAGGTAAAACCTTTGTCCCAAAACGTAAACTTTCTTTAACTGCTTAAAGTATATATGCACTACATAAAATTTTTTTGGGCTTAATTCCACTTTAAGGCTGCATTCACATTCGTATAGCATGCAAATGTGTGTTGATGAAATGCACTAAAATGCTTGTAGTGGTTTTAGTGTCATTTATTGTTATTAGTACCCAAATTATGGCAGGCAAGAAGCATTGTTCTAGGTGCTTCACGTGTGGTAAGTGTGGAAAAGCTTTTCAGTGAAAACCCCCCCCCCCCCCCAAAAGTACTTCTGTGTCGCATTTGTTGCATGTAGGGCAGCCCACTGAAATAAATGGGCTGCTCTGTGCCAGAAGTGCAACTACATGCGAAAACACCCATATGGGAGACATGCTACATGGTGTGAATGGGGTTAAAAAAAACTGATCGCTTGCCGTCCTGTAATCCCATTTTAGTAGGCAAACTTTTTTTCTTTTTCTTAAAGCAGTTGTAAAGCCTATTTTTTTTTTTTTTTTATATAAAATTAAGATGTAATTCATACATTGCACAGAGCAGTCCCTTAACCCTTTTTTGGTGGTCTCTTGCCAGCTCTGTCCACTCCTTCTCCAAATGTACCCATAGCAAGCCATGTTCTTGGGAGGTACCTGTGCGGATGCGCTCCTGGCCTGATCTGTGTGTGTCCATGGACACGTACAGTGTGGCTTGGCTATGCCTTCTATTCCCTCCTCAAAGGATTTGTCGGAAAGCAGCGGGAGCCAAATGGTCTCGCTTCTCTGTTCGTGCTGTGACTGTAGCGATGACCTGCAGCTGGGCAAAGCACTGGATCAATAAAGGGCTCGAGTGTTTAGGAATGAGGGCACTAGAACAGGTTGGGGGGTGTTTTTAACCTATTGCAGGGAATTCATTAAAGTGGTAGTAAACACTCCCCATAAATTTTTCACATTTAAATAATCGGTGAAAAGTTTGTCTCCTACCGTGCTCCGTTTGCTTGTAATCCTATAAATTTCATTTTGTTGACGTCACTGGCGTATGCGCACATTTCCCGTTTCATGGATCGCTCTTTGTGCTGTCAGCCCATTCATATCCATGCCATGGTCCTGGCATCTCCTCTCTGCGGCACTACACTGAGATCCTGCGAGATTACAGTTCCATTCAGAAGTTCCTGATGCACCCTATCTGACTTTCAACATCACAGGAGGTGTAAGAATTGGCATAGTACAGGAGTAAACCAGATCTGCTGTGATATATGCAGAATACGGTTGCCATAGTAATCCTGGGATGAAAACTAGGCTTGGTTAAGAAATCGCTGCGCATGCGTGAGACTACAGCAAGGAATAACAGGGTGGAAGTATAGTGCATTGTGGACTCTGCTTAACATGATGCAGGCTTATCCCAAGAAGCAAGAATTTAAAAACAGCTGCAAAGTAAGAAACCTGCAAAGAGGGCTAATTATAATGCTGAATGAGTTTGGAATGCTTTTATTAAGAAGCCGCATTTGTGGGGTAGGCAGAGTTTACTACCACTTTAAGGTAAATGGTTTAGGACCACTTTAATTTGTAGTGATCCTGTGTAAAGAAGTTTTGCATTTTTCGGTGCATGAGGGTAAAGTTTTTGTTTGCTTTCATATTTTGATATTTACCTTGTTTTTTAATAGATATCCTAGAGGTACCCATTTGGAAACTGTCGAATCTGAGAAGGTAAATGTCAGGTATTTTTTTAGCATTGGAGGGGATATATTGAACCGTCTAATGCTACTTTAACTGTATAAATAGGGCTTCTGAGGTTCCTTCTTTCATTATTTCAGTTTGTTCTTCCTTCACACTTCCTGCTGCCTATTGATCCCTCCCTTTTTGTGCTACTGTGGTCAGGTGACTGGTCGTTCCCCCCCCCCCCCCCCCCCCCGCACAGGTTTCCCACACTAGGCCCACTTTAACTTTCTCTGCAGAAACACTTGGGTTTATTTACTAAAGCTGGAGAGTCCAAAATCAGACTCCCTTCTGCATAGAAACCAATCAGCTTCCAGGTTTCATTGCCAAAGCTTCATTGAACAAGCTGAGGTTAGAAGCTGATTGGTTTCTATGCAGAAGGGAGTCTGATTTTGGACTCTCCAGCTTTAGTAAATAAACCCCCCTGTGTCCAAGAAGTTGTTGCTTAAGCTTCTCAGATTTGGGGTGACTGTAAAATGTCATTGATCTAAGGAAAACTGCCTTTAATACCGAGTAATGTTGTATAGGTGTAGCAAGAGCAATCAACAGGGCGTAGTGCATGTCAGTACATTCCAGAAATTAAGCCACTTTGCAAGAAGTGAAGGCACACTGAGTTAAGCTAAGCAGAGGTCATTCAGCTCTTTGGATTTCTCTATTCTTTATATCTGACAACTTAATTGCTCTGCTGGAAATTACACTCCAGACACTTGGGGCTGAGAGAGGAAAAAAAAGGCACACAGAACCGCAATGCTCACTCCTCCCTTCTGCTGCCCATTCAGAGAAGTCTTTGTATTTTTTTTTTTTTTTAATGTGTTCACATAATACCATGGCTTCTGTGACTGGGCAGGAGGGGCAGACATAGCAGTTACACCAACTCTCCTGTTGAAGATTCATAGCTCAGAAGGGTCCGCGTTGCTCACAGAACTACAGTGATAGCGGTGTTCTGGAGAGTACTAGAAAACTGTCAAAATATAACTAAGATAAGCCCAGGAGGTGTCATGCACCTCCCTGGACATAACTGATCGTGTGCCTTCACTTTTTACAAAGGATTCCTGGAATTCAGCTTTAAAGCGGAAACTAAACTCTTCTATCCTTTTACAGTCAAAGCTGCCATACTAGTCTCTGGTCTGCAGTTACCATGGAGCTGCACATGTGATCAGCTATGACACCAGCCATTTGATGGCTTGACAGTTCGGTTAAAAGCTAATACAGTGAAAGAAATATATATTTTATTCCCTGCTGATTTTGAATGTTTGCCCACTCACAAAGAAATGATCAGTCTAAAAATCAAATGGTAGGTGTATTGTAACACTGAGAGACAGAATAGCAACAAAAAATTCAAAAGAAATGCATGTCTAACAAATTTATGCACTGATCTGCATGTTCTTGAGGGAAATAAGTATTTGATCCCCTTCACAAAACATGACTTAGTACTTGGTGGCAAATCCCTTGTTGGCATTTAGAGGTCAGACGTTTTCTGTAGTTGGCCACCAGGTTTGCACACATCTCAGGGATTTTGGCCCACTCCTCTTGGCAGATCCTCTCCAAGTCATTAAGGTTTGGTGGCTGACTTTTGAAAATCTGTGGAGGGAGCTGAAAGTTCAAATTGCCAATCTGATTAAGGTCTTGAGACTGGCTAGGCCATTCCAGGACCTTAATGTGCTTCTTCTTGAGCCTCTCCTTTGTTGCCAGTGTTTTTCAGTGTTACAATACACCTACCATTCAATTTTTAGACCAGTCATTTCTTTGTGAGTGGGCAAACATTCAAAATCAGCAGTGGATTAAATACTTATTTCCTTCATTGTACAAGAACACTATAAAATGTAACAATTTTGTGAAACAGATTGTTGGGTTTAGTTATTTAAAAAGAAGTTCCAGCATGCAACATTTGTTTTTAGTGCCAGCCTAAAGGTAGTGTTATTTTAAGAAGTGATGGGCAGTAATAATTTGAAATTAGTTTTACATTTTCTTATGAAGGTTTTCAAAATAATGCTGAATTGCCTAGTATATAATCACTTAAAAAGAATTAAAGTGCGTTGTGCACTTCTTAATTGAATCTCTGGCGCTATGAAAGGTTCACCAACAAGAAAATAAGTGAACAGGAGGAGAGAGAAGCTAGACTGACCCTGAGAAATCTGAAGTGGTTATAGACAATCTAGTATAAATGGTCAATATTTTCCAAACCGCGTCTGTCCATAGTATCAGAGGTATCTCTCATATTAAATACCAGAACCTTTAAAAGTGATCATTAGTTAAAAATGCACACATGAAGCCCAGCCTGAAAAAAAAAAAAAAAAAAATTAAAGTAGGATTTGAGCCTAACACTAACTAGTTTTAAAGTGTTGCTAAATGCAAAACCGTAAAATCAGTCTGTATATGCAGTAAAACATGCTTATTATACTCACTGTGGAACTAAGGGATTAATCCTCTGCATTGTATACAAAGCATGTTTGAGCCTGTCTTCTCTGAGCCTCCCCTTCTTCCAGTCCCCAATCCATCTCCTGATGGAATACAGCCTTAGTGGCAAGCTGCACATGCTCAGTTTTGATGTGCATTGCTAGAGAGGTTTTTTTTTTTTTCCCTTGGGAGTGCATATGATCAGCACAGGGCCAATCAGTGCTTCCCAGACAGCAGGTCAGGGGTCCTGCAGCCTCATATGAGAGATTGAAAACTCCTCCCTACAAGCTTTACCCAGTGCTGTTCTGGACACTGATAGAAGTCACAAGACTGCTCTAACTGCTGATGAGAAAAGGTATTTAGCAGTTTATATTTGCTAAAATAATTGCATTTCCATGTTGTGTGTACTAGAGGAGACCAGATAAAGTGAATGCAGGGTCCTGTGTTTAGTAACACTTTAAAAATGCTCCCTCCCCCATCCTGCTACCTATCCTTCTCAACCTGTTTAAAAAAAGATGTTTGTTCTTTTTATTCTGCTTTTGAGCCCAGTGTCTGAGTGGCGGATGGAGGGTAGGGGATGGAACACTCGGCAATGGTTGAGAATTCCAGGAGTTGTGATGTCACTCATCTCACTCGCTTGCAATTGTATGCACTCACTATCCCTTGCAGCTGCCACTGATGGACAACAGGGGAGCCAGAGTGTTGATCATGTAACTAGGACAAAATGTAGATATATTTAATTTTTGTGTAGTCCAAACAAAGTTGCACCAAAAGTCGCATTAAAATCATACTCTGAAGTTGCCCTGAAAATTTTGCGACTTTGGAGACGCGCTAATGTGAATGGAGCCTAAATTAACAATTTTTTGGAAGCCTTTATTTTATAGTTTTTTTTATTTTTATTTAGTTTTTTTCTGGTCATGAGAATTTGAAACCAAACGAACCCATAATTTTATCTGAAATGGCTTGAAACTGATTAAAAGTAATTGGCACCCCCTAATTTAATAAAAAAAAAAAAAAAAAATCTTTTGCTTGATTTTTTTATTCAACAGAATATTTTAAATAACACAAATGAAACTGGCATGGACAAAAATTATGGGTCCCTTAACCTTCTATATTGCCAACCTGTACAGGTAATCGCTGAAAACAAGTTATTTCTGTATCATTCAATGAGACTTCTGCACCTGCCAACTCAGGTTTGGCTCAGGCCTCTTATGCGACCTGCTCCAGCAGTTTCCTTTTTGAAGGATGCCTTGTCCAGATAACATGTTTGTGTTTTGTTTTTTTTTTCTCCCCCCCCATAGATGTTTGATTGCACTATTCTGAAGTGATCTGAATCCTATGTTTTTTGTTCTTAGCCATTCTTGAATGCTTTTAGTTGCGTGTTTTGGGTAATTTTCCCGTTTGGAGGACCCATGACCTGTGACGGAGACAGAGTATTCTTACCCTGGGCAGTATGTTTTTGTTCCAGAATTATTTAATATCCATGATGCTGTGTCACTGTGCCCTGCACAGATTTAAGGCATCTTGTGACAGACCGCAAAGCCTACACAAAGCTTTACTGAGTTTCCATGTTTCTTAGTGGGTAAGATGATCTTTCTTCGAAAAAAAAAAAAAATTTAAGATTTCAATCTATTAACACAGAGCTGATATGGCTTTCAAAAAAGGTCCAATTTTCTCATTTTTCTTGAAGGCATTTTCAGAAACATTTTGGCTTGTAAATATTGAAAAAGCCCAACTGGAATTTGTTAAAAAACCCTGTTTCTTTCAACAGTGGAGTCCTAGTGGGTTTTCTTCCTCCACTGTCAATCAAAAAGAAACAGATGGTGGGTTTAGACACCGATCGAGGGCAGTACTTCTAGCACTAGACCTCCTGTGTAAATATAAATTGGTGACCTGTAAACACTTTTAAAGCATAGCCTAACGATAATAAAAATGTATAGACTTTGTTGCCATTACATGGGCATGCACAGTTTTAAAGTAGGTCAGGTTTGGTATCTATTTACTCAGCGTTACGTTATATTTTATCTAACAATTGGGCAATATATTGTTTTGTGTATTTAAAATTCGAAAGTGTATTTTTCACAAGATTTGAGTTTGGAAAATCGCTGCACAAATACTGTGTGACGTAAAAAAATTCAACACCCACCATTTTATTCTGTAAGGCCTCTGCTTTAAAAAATATTTCATGTTTGGGGGTTCAAAGTATTTTTCTAGCAAGTTTTTTTTTTTTCATGTGAACAAAGTGTCAGAAAAGGCTTGGTTTTCAAGAGTGGGTGATGTGTGACATAAATTTCTAATGTTGGCCCTGAAATGCCAGGATAGTAGAAGCAATCCCACCAAATGATCCCTTTTTGGAAAGTAGACACTCCAAGGTATTTGCTATGAGGCATGGAGTGTTTTTGCAGATCGCATTTGTTGCCACATGTTTTTGGAAAACGAAGAAAGAAAACAAAAAAAAAAATATATTTTTTTTTCACAAAACCCTGTGACAAAATTGATATCTGTAAAATACTCACCATGCCTCTTATCAAATTTCTTGGGGTGTCTACTTTCCAAAAAGGGGTCATTTGGGGGGGGGGGGTGTTTGTACTATCCTAGCATTTTAGGGCCTCAAACTATGATGGGTAGTGGGGAAGTGATATGAGGAAATATACCCTTTGAAAGCCTGGAGGTGGTAATTGGATTTTGGGGGCCTGTATGTAGCTAGGCTGCCAAAAAGTCTTACATGTGGTATTCCCATACTCGGGAGAAGTAGAAGAATGTGTTTTGGGGTGTTATTCCACATATGCCCGTGGCATGCATGAGCAATATATCATTAAAGTGACAACTTTGTGTAAAAATAAAACAATTGTCATTTTCAAAACATTTGTGGCAAAAAAGTTCCATGGACTCAACATGCCTCTCTGCAAAATCCTTGGGATGTCTAATTTCCATAAGGGAGTCATTTGGGGGGGGCGGGGGGTTGTATTGCCCTGGAATTTTAGCACCTAAAGAAATGTTATAGGCAGAGTAAAAGCTACATAAATTCCTATACGTATACCATAGTTTGTAGACGCTATAACTTTCACAGAAACCAATAAATATACATGTATTGAGTGTTTTTTTTTTGTTTTTTTTGTGTTTTTTTTTTTTTTTGTGTTTTTGTTTTTTTTGTGTTTTTTTTTGTTTTGTCTTTTTACCAAAGATCTGTAGCAGCGTACATTTTGGCCTAAATTTATCACTAACCTTGAGTTTATTGGATATATTTTATAACCAAAAGTGGAAAAAAAAGAAAATTTTTATATATATATATATATATATATATATATATATATATATATATATATATATATATATATATATATATATTATAATTTTTTTTTTTTTTTTTCATTTTCGGTCTTTTTGTTTATAGCACATAAAGCAAAAACCGCAGAGGTGATCAAATACCACCAAAAGAAAGCTCTGTTTGTGTGGGAAAAAAAAAAGGTACATTTTAGTTTGGGTACAGTATTGCACAACCAGTTGAAAGTGGTTGGTAGTGGCGAACAGCAAGAAATGGCCTGGTCATGAAGGGTGGTAAATTCTCTGGAGGGCAAGTGGTTAAATGGGCTATAAAGGTACTAACATATTTTCCCTTGACTGTATTAAGTTTTTTTTCAGTTTATTCAGTCCTACACACTAACTGTTCCCGTTCTGTAATTCTGTTTCAGCTGTGTTTTATTGCAAACATTGTATGGATGATAGTCCTAAGATATCTTCAATTACATATTGTTTCATTGTAGAAAGAAAGGTACATGGTTATCAGCAAAGTTGATGAAGAGGAACGAAAGAAGAGAGAGCAAGAAAAGCAAGCAAAAGAGCAGGTATGCCAGTTGCACTGTAATGCTAAATGTGGCCTGTGATGTGTTCTGAGGATATCTTTGAGCATTGCACAACTTAATCCTTTCTTTTAACCTAGAGTTCTTGATGTGTTTTTCTGTTGCAGGAAGAGCTTAATGATGCTGTAGGGTTTTCAAGAATTATTCATGCGATTTCCACCTCTGTAAGTAATTTATATGCATGAATTTTCCGAAAGCGTGTTCTGTGGTCTATATATAAATCCTTACTCCTACACTTAAGCCATTCGGAACTAATGGTGGATTCACTTTGTGAGTGCAGAAAATCTTATACATTTGGGTTATACTGCTGCCAACGTGTCAACCCCTCCCATCCCGGTTAAGACCCTTACATACATGCTGCTGGAGGTTTCCATTTGATTGCTTGCTATCTGACACAATTCTGCTCAGCCTGGCTTTTGGTACCTCACCCCTACTGGATGTTGCAGGGCTATCTGGAAGTAATGTTTGGACTCTGGGTTCCATGTTCCTTGATTGTAAGCTTGAAAGAGCAGGGCCCTCAATCCCCTCATGTTTTACATTGTATTGTTGTTGTACTGTCACATGTTCTGTCCCCCTTTGTAATGTACAGCGCTGAGCGAACTATTGGCGCTTTATAAATACTGTATAATAATAATGTGGGGAGCTTTAAAGACTTTGTTGTGGAAAAAGATGGCAGTGGAGTGCTTGCCATGTCCAGAGATGCAGGCAATGCTTTTTTGCATGACTGGTTTAAGACCTGCTTAGTGAGTAGGCTCATTGGTCTTGGCACCATGAGCACTCCAAATTTACATGTTACTTTGCTCCCTTATTACTCCCTGCCTGCTCTGCTGTGGAATGGGTTAACACTGTTGGACTAATTGTGGATGTCATGTGCAGGTTTGAATGTCTAGCTTGTGCTTTGTACCATTTCCTGCCATAAACAATTGACCAAAGCTGCTGCTCCTGTTGCGTAAAGCCATATAGAACTCTGATCCACTCCTGCTGTCCTCCTAAATGGACTTTGTGCACCTTTGCCCACCTGCTGCCATCTGCACAGGTTTCATGAGTAGCTGACGCCTTGCATTTCACCTTGTGCCTGTCATTTGCCAAACTGCTTCGTGGTTGTAATATATCCAGTTCTAGGCATGAAGATGGGGTAGTGTGGACAAGGGCCCCAAAGGTGCTCAAAACTTTCTAATGAGTCGGGGACTGCTTCCAGAGTGCCCACTGGTGTGTTTGACATTTTGCATCTTGAAATCATGTTGTCCTCTGCTGTTGGGGTCTCTCATCTTTTGGTCTCTCATCTTTGGCATCTTAACTCCACTGGGTGTTGCTGGGTCCTCTGTCTTCTTGGCTGAGCTTTCTTTCTATGATCATGAAGGACTTTGCCATCAGTCAGCACATACCTTGTAATTTAGGTCAAAGAGTCAACCTTCTGTAGATTTTGCATCTTATTTACCTGTGGCTGTAGCAGCTTCTGAGCCATCGACTGCAGGGGCTTTTGGTTCTGAGTTTCTCAAATTCTTAACAGATTACTTTACCTCTGAACAGTCTGTCTACTGTTACTACCAAGTTTAAAGTGGGAAGCAATAGGCTGATCATTTAACTTCACATTGATGCAATCGGTGATGTTTCATGTTTCCAGCCTTGGGTCATATATGGTCCCTAACTGAGCAGCTATCAGTATACACCCAATCTTTGTGTAACACTCTACTGGAATGCCTGCTATCCCTGTATCTGTTTGGTATGGGTTTTTAAGTGGTCAATCCCCTTTGTAGATCCAGATTTGTCTCTTTAACCCGAACAGCTCGGCCCTCCGGGTGAACGCCATATGCTGCGGTGTGATCTGTCACCGGCCGTGTACCTCGGACATGGCCGATGACAGATCTGTGTGCCAGTCCCGTTGCCAGTACCATGTGACCTGCTGTGACCGATCACAGCAG
This sequence comes from Staurois parvus, assembly GCF_062004578.1. Classification (NCBI taxonomy): domain Eukaryota; kingdom Metazoa; phylum Chordata; class Amphibia; order Anura; family Ranidae; genus Staurois; species Staurois parvus. Next base: position 157,596 of record NW_028317880.1, on the reverse strand, counting down.
GTCACATGACAGTTGAATACAATGGATGGCTTCCTTTCATGCCATCCATTGTATACAAGTGTGTCTAGCTGTGAATGGTCACAGTGATCACATGCACAAACCCAACTGTGTCATTTGATTTAGTCGTGGCCAAATCACAGCTAATCACAAAAAAAAACCCTGAATGAATTGATTTTATTCAGGTAAATGCTTGCTTATAGTAAAGTGATTGATTCTTTGCTGTAATTAAATTGTGTGTTTAAAAAAAAAAAAAAAAAAAAGTGAAAATTTTAATTCATTTTCTGAAAATTGACAAAAGTACAATTTCAAAAAACTCGCCATGTCTGTTATGAAATACGTTGGACTGCCTACTTTACAAAAAGGGGTCATTTGGGGGAGATCTGTACTGTTCTGACATTCTTGGACCTCAAGAAATTAGATTGGCTGTCAGTACTTCAGGATTAATCAATTTTCAAATATACAGGTGAAACTTGAAAAATTAGAATATCGTGCAAAAGTTCATTTATTTCAGTAATGCAACTTAAAAGGTGAAACTAATATGAGATCAAAAGAATAAATAGTGCAGCGCTAAAATAGACAATATGTATTTGCAGTGGTTAAAATATGATTCAATTTGAACAGTCTGTGCAGTTGTAAAAGTGCCAAGTGACTGGTAGACTCCATGATTAATAGCTGAATTGCCCACTCACCAGAAGTATAAGAATACGCGTTCTATATTATATCCAGAAGTATCCTCATCAGGTAATGGTCTGGTCAAATTTGGTAGTCTTCTCTCAGGATGGTCATCAGGTGCCCAGAAGTTAGGATTAATCGGATCTAGATAGCCAGAGGTCCCTGTTTTAGGGGATGGGTGGAGCTGTGTACTAACAGCAGGTCTTCCTCCTCTTGGCAAGGGCTCTGTAAATAAATACTCCTCGATGTCTGTTAGTAGTTTTGTCAAACATCAGCATGGCAACTTCAACCTTGCCGTACTGTTCGAAGTATTGCTTTACATCTTCTACTACTGTATTTGCTGATAATCCCCCTAAGAATATTTTCTTTGTTCTTGTGACCATGTAAGCCACAGAGCCACGACACGGCACCCTGATAATCGGTGGTCCTAACTCTACTCTGTGGCTTACAGAGCCGATAAACAGTGTCTGTATCCAGGAAATTGACACACAACCAACGTGGAACGCACCAGCGCAAGTGAGGTCACCGAAAGTAGGAGGGTCCTTCTTCCAGTGATGTCACTTCCTCTGGTGAGTTCCACGTTGGTTGTGTGGCAATTTCCTGGATACAGACACTGTTCATTGGCTCCTGCACAGCCACACACCCAGGGGAGTCCCTACACTACACCCACGGCTCCAGCTGTCACTTTGGTTTGCAAGACGGTACCCTATAGGACTGAGGAGAGTGGTCCTACACAGAACCTTTTTTTATACAGATGAGCTTTATTATATCTTCTTGTGAGTGTTTGTTTTTATACCGATCCATGAAATGTGACAACCATAATCTGCAGTTTTTGACACCTCCTTTTTTTCGCTCCTTTCTGCATATAGAGCTGCCCTTACTCTATAGGACGGCAGCCATTCACCACTTACCATGTCATTATACAGAGACTTTGTGGACTTTATGTATTTACCTTGTGTGCCTACAGCACTTATTATGGTTTTTTGCTAGTTCATGTTGAACTATAGTATTCATTTTTATCCCTATTTTCCCAGCCCCCCCCCCCCCCCCCCTCCTACTCCCTTTACTGAATTGTTGAGTATCTATGCGCTGAGCGCCAGATCATTCTGTTCTTATCCCCGATTTAAACATCTTGGTACTTTAGGCGGTTTGGCTGTCCCTTCAGCATTGGACAATCCTTATGGAGTCCTTCCCATGGGCCCTTGTGCAGGACACTTTATTTCCTGCTACACTATTGCCAGGTGTGTTGGACAACTCTTCTCCAGAGCCCATTCCTCCTGGACTGTGGTTTTCGTCTAGGGCATCAAGCATCTGTAGCCCTTATTTGCAAGGCTGCCACCTGGCCCTTTGTTAACACTTTTTTAAATTCAATCAGGTGGATGTTCAGGCCTCGGTTTAGGCCAGCATTGGCTGCAATATGTTTTCAAGCTGTTGAGGTATTTTATCTAGGTTCCTTAGACACTTGTGTTTTGGGCCTGTTGACCGTTCTAAGTTTCTGTGGTGTTCACCCCAGTTTTATTGGTTGGGTATATTCCATGGTCTGTGAATGCCAGTCCTTATGGAGCCCCCCAGATGCCCAGACTACATGGGCAGTAGTAACAAGATAGTTTTGAGACTGTCATTCTTTTGACATTTGTACCATCTTGGAATTGGCACATATGGCACAGTGCGACCTAATGTGTGCCCACCATTAGAAGTGGGTGGATGCAGGGTGGTATATTCTAATGGTGGGCATACCACACACTTTTTCTGGCAGAGATTTCTCCTTTTTTTTTTTTTTTTTTCTTTTTTCTTTTTTTCATTCAGCCCACAGGCTGCATATAAAATAAAAAACAGCATATATACCCAACAGGGACCAGCGGTGTACTGGTACATCCCTGGACTTTGAATGGTTATACCAGGAGGATAGCTGCAGGCATCATCCTGGTTTCCCCCTTCTTTTTTTTTTTTTTTCTTCCCTAGCCGGTGATTGGCTTTCGTGTAACAGGAATCCTAGTGGCTAATTACAGTAGCTGCAGGATTGCTTTTTTCAAGCAGCGGGAGATGATTTCCCCCCTCCCCCGCTGCCTTCCACGCCTTCTCGGGCGGTCCCGTGCCATCGGGGGAACCTGAGAATGCAGCCGGTGTTTCTGCCAGCTGACCATAGAGCTGATTGGAGACCGGAATGGAGCCAATCATCTCTATAGTCTAAGAAATCGGAAGCTACAAGCATTTTGTCACTTGAGTTCGCAGGATATAAACGGCGCCATTTGTAAATTGGGAAAGCATCTGACCACACCGATCTTGGTTTGATTAGATAATGTAAGGGCAGAGGAGATATCTGGAGTCTGATAGACCCCAGATTTCTCGAGTATATGACAATGCCTATTGACGCTATAGGGGATATTTGCATTTCCTGTGATAGCATTAAAAGTGATCCAAAAAGAAAACCGTGTAAAAATAAACAAATCAAAATAACTTAAAACAAAAAAAAGCACATCTGCGTGTGTGAGCGTTGACCCTGTGCCGGCATGTAAACAGCGATTGCACCATGCATGTGTGGTATTGCCGTGTACATCGGATTAAGGGCAATAATTCTAGCACTTTACCTCCCTCTGTAAATCTAAAATGGTAGCTTGCAAAGGCTTTTAAAGCTTTGCCTATGGATATTGAAAATGTATACAGTTTGTCGCCATTGCACGGGGCATGCGCAGTTTTTAAAGCATGTCATGTTTTGTATCCATTTACTCAGCATACCATCATCCTTTTTATATTTTACAAAATAATGGACCAATATATTTATTTTAAAAGTAAAAAAAGAGTGAATTTTAAAAAAAATAAATAAAAAATTACATTCGAAAAAACGCTGCGTGAGTACTGTGTGACATAAATTGCAGCACCCACCATTTTATTCACTAGCATGTTTGGTTTAAAAAATATATAATGTTTGGGAGTTTAAATTAATCTCCTAGCAAAAAATACTGTGGTTTGTTTTTTTTTTTTTTTGTTTTTTTTTTATGTGAACAGTATCAGAAAAGTGCCCCCACCCCCCAAAATGACCCCTTTTTAGGAAAGTAGACACCCAAAACGATTTGCTGAGGCATGTTGAATCAATAGAAGAATTACATTTTTCTTTACACAAAATTGTCACCTAAATGATTTATTGCTCACACATGCCATGGGTATATGTGAAATTACTCCCCAAAATACATTCTGCTACTTCTCCGGAGTATGGGGGTACCACATTTTTTGGCAGTCTAGCTAAGTACAGGACAAAATCCAGTAAGCACCTTCAAGCTTTTTATAGGGCTTTATTTCCTCATTACACTTCCTGACTACCTATCAGTTTTGGAGGCCCTGAAATGCCAGGATAGCACCAAACCCTCCCCCCAATGACCCCTTTTTGGAAAGGAGACACCCCGAGGAATTTGATAAGCATGGAGAGTATTTTGCAGGTCTTGTTTGTTGTGTTTTTATTTTTTTCTTTCCAAAAACTTGTGGCAACAAACATATTTTTTCTTTTTTAGATTTCAAAACCTTGTGATAAAAAATTAATCTTCAAAATGCTCACCATGCATTTTTAAATTCCTTGGAGTGTCTACTTTTCAAAATGTGCTCATGTGGGGGGGGGGTTGGTTTTATTCTGGCATTTCAGGTCCTCTGAAACTGTGATAGCAAGAGAGGAAGTGAAATGAGGAAGTTATGCACCTTCAGGCTTTCAAAGTGGTCATTGGATTTCAGGCTCTTGTATGTGGCTAGGCTCCCGTGTGGTATCACCATACTCTGTAGAAGTAGCAGAATGTATTTTGGGGTGTAATTCCATATATATATATATATATATATATATATATATATATATATATATATATATATATATATATATATATATATATATATATATATATATATATATATATATATATATATATATATATATAATTTTTCAGAAACTTGTGGAAAAAAATGTCTTCCATGGACTCAATATGCCTCTCAGCAGATAGCTTAGGGTGTCTACTCTTACCAAAAAGGGGTCATTTGGGGGTTTGTACTATCCCGGTACATAAGGTAACTTACAAAAAATCTGCATGAGTTTCTTCTAAATGAAAAGGTGCCAGAAGCTGAAGATAAGCAAGGAACAGGCACATGAAGTTATGCCAGTGAAGCTTCCTTGGGCATGGCAGCTTTATTCCCTATATTTTATACCAAAGATATCCTATACTCTCACATATATTAGGAAGGAAGGTATATTGTGGACTGCAGGCATTGGTGTGAACAGAGATGAAAGCTGACAGGTTTTGTTTTTATCGTAATGTTGATTTGTTCTCAAACTTACCTTGCGTGCCTATTTAAAAAATATTTTGAAGTATGCTTTTTCTTGTTTTTACATACTGTATATAATGAACACTGTAAATGTGTGTATAACAACAACTATAGGGATTTTACACGACAGGTGAATGCAGAGGATAAGTTTTGACAGTAGACTGTATTAAATTTGTTCAAATGTAGAATTTTCATGTCTAACTGGCATAAACCATTTAATAGAATTCATTGTTTTTTGCTTTGCCTTTTTGTAGGGTAAGCTTGTGGTTGGGCACAATATGCTGTTGGATGTTATGCACACGATACACCAGTTCTTTTGTCAGTTACCTGATGTAAGTAGTAGTCCACCTCTGGACCTCAGCCTTTCATTATTTGAAAATTACAAAAATAGAGCTGTTTAATTTTATACAAAAATTCTATGGAAATCTATGCTTTTTATTTAAACGGTAGGTTTTGCTAAATCTTGCATATACAGTGGGGGAGGGTTAGGACTCCTGCCGGACTTGTACTGCTGCTATGGGCTCCGTTAGACTTTGCTTTCACTTTCTGTTCATGTTGCTGTTGCAATTTTGGAGCCCCATATGGATTTCCCGTCACTTTTTGTCCAGGTAACGATGAATAATTTTACCCAGTGTTGATCGACTTGTGTACAACCAGCCTGTTGGGTTTTTCCTGAGCAATCCATGCACCAGAGATAGCTGGCAGCATTGGTCAGTCTATTCAGATGACTGGGAAGGCTCCTTGCTGTCAGAATTCAATAAATAGCACAGCAAAAGTGATTCCCCATCTACATCAGCTCTGTTTTTCATTCAATCTGGTTGAACAAAAAACATTGTATGGGCTGCCTAACACTTCCATACTATCGAAAAATCTATTTATAAAAAATTGACTTGGAAATTTCATACTCTGTTTTTGGGAGCATGAATGTGAAACTTTTTTTTTGGGGGGGGGGCTTTTTTTTTTTATTTTTAAGCATTTACCTTTGTACTATTGTTTGGCTTTTTTGGTAGGAATTAAATGAGTTTAAAGAAGTCACAACCTGCGTATTTCCAAGGTGAGCTTTCTTAATCTTTTCTAGCAATAATTTAGTTGTGACCATTTACTTGTAACAATTTTATAAAGTATTTATGAACTGAAGTTTGCTGGCCGGCTTAAGCTCCAAAATTTCAGTTTTCAGCTAACACAGTGCCTCGGCTGCACTGAGATTTATAGTGAACGCAACTACAGAACATGCCCATTATGTTATTAGAGATGGGGATGATACAAAACACCCCCTTATGTTGGTGGGGCGGGGGAGAGTGTTCTGTGGTCCAGAAAAATGGAACTATGCAGTGCTGTTAACTGTAACCGCCTAATTGGAATTTCACTGTATGCTTACAACTTTTTAAAAGGACCAGACCTGGAGATATGTGCACCTGAGGGAGGGAGATGTTGCGTTTTTTTGTTTTTTTTTTTTTTGTTTTTTTTTCTCCTCCTTCCCTAAAAATAACTTTTATGGGATAGGGTCTTCTTCTTTTTTTTTTTTTTTTTTTTTTCTCCTTTCATTTTCAACCAAAACGAGTGAGTGCTGTCAGTAGGGATCAAATGGGTAATGGAGGGTACAATATCTTTTAATCACTCCTGTTTAAGTAATTGTTTCATGGAAGACTTAGTCTATCGTTTTCCTTCCATTTTCAAGTCGGCTAATCTGTCTTTCAGAGTCCTGGATACCAAGCTTATGGCAACTACACAACCTTTTAAGGTAACATTCCAATATTTACTTTTTTATTGAATAGTTTGGCTCCATTATATAGAGTTCTGCATGTAGTTGAGGTGCTAAAGCAAATATGAACTACTAAAACAAATGTTAATGGCAATTTTGCTTGAATCCATAGCATGTTGCCGGATGTACTACTTTAGAATAAAGTGTAATCCTTGACACAACTTTTGAATTAATGGATTGAGTTCACCTTTTTTTAAAAAATTTTTTTTTTTTTTTTTTGCAGATTAAAATTTTTTTTTTCCCCTTAAGAGCCTGCAGAGCGTTGCAGGTGTGAGCTCTACCTGGCGCCCTTGTACTAACTACAAGCTGTCAGCCACAATGGTTGATAGTTCTTGTAGGCTATGCATGCACCGGAAACTGAAGGAATGACTTGGCTGAATGGGCAGAGCCCTTCATGGTCACGCTGTTTTTAAATTGTGACAGCGGGTGTGGGGTGAAGATATACCCACCCGCTGTCATGGGGAGTAGCCAGGGGGTGGGGGGGATTTTAGATTGTTGGGGTGTAGATGCTGAAACGTGTTTCTCTCTAAAAACAGGTGGAACATATAACCTATTCCAAAGGTTAACTTTTCCTTTAAGTAAAGCATGTGAAGGATTGCAGAACAGGTTTCTATTTTTAGTTTTTGCATTACAGATCTTCTCAATTCTGTCCAAGTGACAGTTGCTAGCAGGGCTGAAAGTGAAACGTTTGCATTAGAGTTGCAGTTGGCAGGAATAAGGATCAAAGTAGCCAACTTCGACACGATCCCTGCCTTAAGCCACACCCCACTGATGCATTTCACCCTGATGGGCTTATAGCCCAGTTGGCGTGAAATGCATCAGAGAGACATGATAGGATGACTTTCATGGAGTGCTGTTTTATGCTTCTATCCATGCTTTACTTACTGAGTTAGATGGGCTTTCTATGGCACCCAGAGAATTAGATGACCCGAGAAGAAAGCTTGTGCAATCATTTTGTTGAAGTCAGAGGGGTACAGATAGTTTAAAAACCCTTGCAAGATTTAACCTTTCCTTCTCTGACAGCGGTGACCTTGGGGTATCTATGAGGGGGGAAAAAAAGGGGCGGGTTGGGATCATTTCTGGGGTTTTAGTGCTATCCTTGTATTTTGCTTTTAGCAGAAAGTAAGGGTAATAGTTTTTGGTCTTCTTCTCTTTTTTTTTTTTTTTTTTTTTTTTTTTAAAAGTAAAATCTTTAAATTGGTTATTAAATGCCACCAAAAAAACTTTACAATCCATTAAATTTGGGTACGTGTTGAATTATGGTAATAATCGCCAGTCAAACTATAGCAGTACTAAAAATGGTCTGGTTATATAGGTTGGTGTTTTTGTTATACTTTTTACATCCACATGATAGCAGCCAAGCAGACCAAATACAGCAGTTGGCTTTGATGTTAAGCAATGTACATCTGGAATTAATTGTTCCTTCTTTATGTACACCTAGGAAATTATTTATAACACATCCCTTGCTGAATTGGAAAAGAGATTAAAAGAGGCTCCTTTCAAACCTCCTAAAGTTGGTAAGAATTCAAGAATCAGTTGGCTTCTGTCAACTATACCTATTTAAAATATGCATTTGGCTTGTGTTTAATAAACTGCATTTTCAATAACCGAGCGCCGCAAGATTTCATAAAACCATTACATTTATTTATGGTGTATAAGCACATCTTTCTATTTTAGTTGTATATAATGGCAGTTGCTCAAGATCCAATTTGTAAGTCCTGCTTTAAGATGAAAGTATGTCACTGTCTTTCCAGCAGTTTTTCAATTTTCTTATGGGTATTATTTTTATACATTACAATTATTACGGTTTAGTGCTTTTAGGGCAGCCTGATATGCTGTAGAAAGGTATATTCGGTATAAGGTAAAGAGATTGGTCTACAGTGATTGAAGCTTGGGTTTTCAGCTTGTCACTGTACATGACTACATATCAAAGGGAAACTCCTCTGGGAGTTTTTGGTGAAGGAGAAAATTTCTAATTTGTTGTCAGGTGCTTTATTCAGTCCAGCCAGTGAAGTACATTTCAGGGCTTTCTTTTCCCACTTTTATTTAAAAGTACCGTATATACTCGAGTATAAGCCGAGTTTTTCAGCACATTTTTTGTGCTGGAAAACGGCCCCCTCGGCTTATACTCGAGTCAACGTCTGCAGGGGGCTGCTGTCTTAACTGGCTCCGGTCCCACAACGATCCGGTCCAGGAAGCGCGGCTGCTCCTTCATTCGGTTCGTCCACTAGATGTTCGCGCGGCTGCTCGGCTCCGCCTTCTCACCGGTGATTGGCCGCCAGAACTGTAGCTCAGGAAAGGCACACCAGGCGGCCAATCACTGGCGAGGAGGCGGAGCTGAGCGGCCCCGTGAAAATCGAGTGAAGGAGATGCAGGTAAGTGTGCCGTGCTTAGGTGCTGCTGCAACCACATATGCTGGCTGCAGCAGCACCATACTGGAACAGGGGTCAGCAAGTGTCAGTGGGAGGAATAGTGCCCCATCATTGGTGTCACTGATACCAATGATGGGGCACTTTTCCTCCCCCCCCCCCCCCCCACTGACACCAATGATGGGGCACTATTCCACCCCCCACTGACACCAATCATGGGATACTATTCCTCCCCCCCCCCACTGACAGCAACGATGGGGCACTATTCCTCCACCCCCCCCACTGACACCAATGTTGGGACACTATTCCTCCCACTGACACCAATGATGGGGCACTATTCCTGCCACTGATACCAATGATGGGGCGCTATTCCTCCCACTGACACCAATGATGGGGCGCTATTCCTCCCACTGACACCAATGATGGGGCGCTATTCCTCCCACTGACACCAATGATGGGGCGCTATTCCTCCCACTGACACCAATGATGGGGCGCTATTCCTCCCACTGACACCAATGATGGGGCGCTATTCCTCCCACTGACACCAATGATGGGGCGCTATTCCTCCCACTGACACCAATGATGGGGCGCTATTCCTCCCACTGACACCAATGATGGGGCGCTATTCCTCCCACTGACACCAATGATGGGGCGCTATTCCTCCCACTGACACCAATGATGGGGCGCTATTCCTCCCACTGACACCAATGATGGGGCGCTATTCCTCCCACTGACACCAATGATGGGGCGCTATTCCTCCCACTGACACCAATGATGGGGCGCTATTCCTCCCACTGACACCAATGATGGGGCGCTATTCCTCCCACTGACACCAATGATGGGGCGCTATTCCTCCCACTGACACCAATGATGGGGCGCTATTCCTCCCACTGACACCAATGATGGGGCGCTATTCCTCCCACTGACACCAATGATGGGGCGCTATTCCTCCCACTGACACCAATGATGGGGCGCTATTCCTCCCACTGACACCAATGATGGGGCGCTATTCCTCCCACTGACACCAATGATGGGGCGCTATTCCTCCCACTGACACCAATGATGGGGCGCTATTCCTCCCACTGACACCAATGATGGGGCGCTATTCCTCCCACTGACACCAATGATGGGGCACTATTCCTCCCACTGGTGTTCCCACCCTCGGCTTATACTCGAGTCAATAGTTTTTCCCAGTTTTTTTGTGGTAAAATTAGGTACCTCGGCTTATATTCGGGTTGGCTTATACTCGAGTATATACGGTAATGGAAAGGTTTCTTACATCAGGATACCCGCACAGGGGTTACAGCTTCTTGCAGCATTCAAAGCAAAAACTGCTTCCTGGGAATATAGCAGCCCACCTTGGGCTACACAGTTCCCAGCCTTGAATGCGGACTCTCAAACTAGAACACAATGGTATTCACACCGCTCCTGCAGCAATGAAAACTCCAGATGTCGGCCTGCAGACACAGACATCCTTAATTGTATCCATGCACCTGCTGCTCCCTGACAGCAAGCAGTGTCCCTAGGAGGATGGAGCCCTGAACCATAGTTGTCCCCATACTAAAAGGGCTATGTTCTTGTTGTCCATAAAACGAGAACCCAGGGTTGAAAGCTTCATCCCACCCAATACTCTAAAACTTCTAAACTCCAGGACCCTGACCAGTATATACCCAAGCTGGAGACAACTGAAAGGTCAGACACACATCTTATTTGAGACCATTTAAAATCCTATATGCTACAGCTTTAAAACCTTGTTACACTGTTACAACTTTTACTTTTATATGTATATTGGGTAGTTGTATTTTTATCAGACATTGAAAGTCTAATTCTGCTATTGAAAGTATTGCATTCCATGTGTGGTGGATATCCTCTTTCCTGCATTTGTTGGGCAAATTCATTTAAGAAGCTACTCTACCCTGGCTAATCTACAGTCTTTAAATTAAACACAATGGCAACAGTATGGAAGATCAAGCCTACAAAAATGTAAAATTCTTACTGTATGAATGAAAGCTAAACACTGTAATTATAAACTAAAATGCATACGTGCTTGTTGAAAAATACTGTACTTTCCATTTTAATACTTTCATGACCACAGGTCATAGATACCAGGCCAAAGTTTTAGCAGTTTGAGTCTGTTACTCTGTGTATATTAAATTTAGTTCACTAGAGCACTGGGCTGGGAAAGAGGGCTGGCACAGCTGGCTCTGGCTCTCTCAGCCACACACCGGGAGCCAGAGCCAAGTGTCAATCAAGCAGCTAAGTGAATCCTGATAATATTGTCGGGATCCTTCCAGAGCATGGAGCAGCTCTGTCATGTCAGCTGGAAGCTGGCTATGGGTCATGGAAGTGCAGTCCTGTGACCCACAAGAGAATATTGTGAAACTATGAAAACATTCTAGTGTGCTCTCATTCACAATCTCACTCTGATAAAAATTAATTGCAAATGTTAACGTTTATTTACATTCATGAACTCCGTGTAGAACATTTTCACACTGATAGATGGTATACTTTTCACTTGCTGGTCAGTGCAAAATTCCTCTAATTTTATACATTTCTAAAATACTGCCAGCAAACACCAGGTGACAAATAACTAAAGTGTGTTTTTGGTGAATTGGCTTTAATTTTTTTTTTTTTTTGCGGTTATTTCAATATTTTAACAAATGGGCAGTATTTACCTCACATTAGATATTTTATTGTGATGAATTGTGTAATTTTTCAGAAATATTGTGTGAGATAAGTCAATTCATCTGTCACGTGACCTTCATATCACATGTGGTAACCTTTTTAGGGAATTGCCGCCAATATAACTTTCAAGCACTGTTTTTACTGTAAATCTTACAAACCTCAATCTGTATAATATGTACTATCTCCATTTCGATCTACCAACAGCTATATAGTGCATGGGCCTTACTGATTAATTGCAATAAAAATTGATTGGCTAGTTTGGATAGGTACATATTAGGTGCCTTTTAATAATTCTAAAAGATCTAAGATTGTTGCAATGTGTATGGTGACCATAAAACAATATTGAACTGCTTTAATCTAAAATGTAATCAAGCATGTCTAAGGTGAAAATAGAGAATTCTAGACTTGCCAGGGTCTTTTTAAAACCTAGTATATTGAAAAATGAGCACCTTTTATCTATATGACTTTTCTAGTACTGTGTGTTTTTAAATAATAAAGAAGTGAAAAATTACCCTATAAAGGAGCTTATTTTCTGTGGTTTTTGCACATTCTTGTTTATTTTACTGAAGAAGAAGACTTAAAGGTTATTAGTATCATTGAGTAAAAGTTGAAACTGGTTTAGGGGCTTCATCTAGCTGTACGAATACCAAGCACAAAAGCCTTCACACTAGAGTAAAAAAACTTTTTTTATATTTAGATGTAGGGGGTGATAGGGTCATAGAAGTTTGCAATCATCATCAGATACCACAAAACCTTTTAAGAGGGTTTCCTGTTTTCCCTGCAAAATTTTGAGGCAGTAGAACTATTTGGTTGCAGTCCACAATTACTTGGCGATTAATTTTTGAGCCAGGAATTGTTTAAAAAAATTAGATTTGTACTTATTGGTATCAGTTTCTTAATCCCACTTAGGTTGAAGTAAAACCTCACTTTGTTTTATTTCTGGCTTTTTTTTTTTTTTTTTTAAACGCAAACGAATAACTGAATTGCTTAAAGGAATTGGCTTTGATTAAGCCATTCTGACACATTTTAGTTTCTTTGTTTTTAACTCAAGTGTAATTTTGGCTCTGTGTTTTGGTTTTTCATTGCACCACAATGTTCAATCCTATGGAGATTTCTACTTGAGAATGTCCACAGGAGTGGGTAAAGATTACAGCAAATGTGTGAACTGGGTACAGGGGTGTAAGCTTGTGTAAAATTGCCTTTTAAAGATGGCTGCAAAATAGTTACTGTCACTTGGAGTGCTTTCTACGTCTGACAGTTCAGTGATTCTTTGGTGCCAGTTCAGTTATTATTTGGTGCCAACCTAACACCATGGCACAAGAACAGCCAAATATGCCTTGGCTTTAGAACTTTCAGTATAGTAACATATGTATTAATGCTAGAATACTAGCATATCACGTTCCATAGCGGTAACCTTTGTGGAAGTCCTCTGAACAGGACTTGTTGTGGGGTACATGTTTAGTAGGGTTGGCTTTATTTTAAAGTGTTTTATAATAAGGCAATTTTTTTTTTAAAAGTCTTGTGCTTCTTTCAGATAGTGCCGAAGGCTTTCCAAGCTACAACACAAGCTCAGAGCAACTACATGAAGCTGGTTATGATGCCTACATCACAGGATTGTGCTTTGTATCAATGGCTAACTATCTCGGTAAGTGACCAGATTATCAAGTTTCTTTGTATTGTCATACACCGTTGCACCTCTTGAATTAATGCTTGCTCTCTCTCATCAGGTTCATTTTTGAGTCCACCAAAAGGGCATATATCAGCTCAATCAAAACTCATCCACCCATTTTTTAACAAGTAAGTTCTTGAGACCATGTTGTAGCTTTTAATACCTACATCAAGTAAATTAACCTAGACTTAGCGGTTAATAATTCTGAATATGCCGTGCTATTTATAATGGGCATTACTGACAAAGCTGCTCTGGCATTAGTCAGTGTTTTCAAAACTGTACTTCTGGTGATTTGCCCTTGATGCCAGTGGTGCACACCAGAAGCTTAGGTCTAAGGATTGCTTCTTTATAAGAAACTGAGCTTCTAGTTACAGCTGAGTTTGTAATACACATGGGATGGCATACTGGGAACAGCATCAGCTGATTACAAGCATTGGCCTTCTAAACATAAAGGAGCTATTTTGAGGATAATGGCATTCTAATGTGTTTTCTTTGGGGTGGGGGTGTTCAACTGACAGTTGAATATAAGAGTGGGTACACAAGAACATGCTGTCATGAGAAAATTTAAGAACACCCCCTGGAAATATTTGACTTTAGATCTTCATTCAAACCATGCCTTCAGATAAGTGATTACACACAATTGGCATGGGTGACTTCATGTTCATTATCTAAATTAGGGAAAATGCAGACTTGCATAAAAAGTATACCCCCTACATTCACCCTTTTTTCAAACCCATAAAATTAGAATCCTGTTTTGCAGATTAGGTGCCAGTGAATAGAACCTCCTTAGGGAAGCTTGCAGGTGGAACTTCAGCCTAGATATCTAGAATCTGGTGTTCATTATTGTGGTGGTGTTCAAAGATTAAGAGAGCTGTGTCCCTCAGAAGGTTGTGGATGCTTAACAGTCTGAAATCTGTACTCTAGTAGATTTTCCTTACAGTGAAATTGGTTATTTAAAATTTGTGGATCTTTAATTCCTCTTCCAATCTCCAGGGACCCCAAAATTTTATTGTTCTGACTTTGGTATCATGAACGGGTATCATGTGATCACTAGGAATGGTAATAGCGATCACATAATGTAAATAACCTGTTTAATAAAAGGTGTTCATGAATGGAAAGCTATTTACTGTTGATCTGTGATTGGCCCTCAGTAATCACATGGTACCTGGCTACCTGTACCATGTGATTAGCTGTAGCTAATCACAGATCACAACCATAGGCAAGCTGTTCATGAATTATAACCAATTCATGACCACTAAAACTATTGCTTATACATTGACGATAACTGTATAAGCAATAACTGTGAAAAAACAATTTTGTTTTCTTAATTTTCCCCAAAATTAGAACTTCAAAAAATAATTTTTTTTTTAAATGTATATAATAAAGAATAAAAAACCCAGTGCTCATCAAATACCAAAAGAAAGCCTATTTGTGTATTAAATTTAATTTGGGTACAGTGTTACATGACTGCGCAATTGCCAGTTTACCACAATGCTGAATAGCTGAAAATGCCTGGTCATGAAGGGAGTAAAACCTTTATGGAGGGCAAGTGGTTAAGGTACCCAACAAAGTCTTTAAAAAAAAAAAAAAAAAAAATATATATATATATTTATTTGTTTTTTTTTTTTTTGTTTTTTTTTTTTTCTTTATCACAAATCTGGTAAAAGCATAATACAGCATGAATTTATAATACATTGCCTCAGTATGTATAATTATCCCCAACCCACACCTATCCACTCCATTTGTGCTGTTGTAGCTTAGGTCTGTTTGACAAATGACTTGGAGCCATCCCTATATATTGCAATTCTGCTAGACCGGTGATAGGGTGGAGACTTCTCTTGGTGCAGCTACCGGAACTGAAATCCACTTCCTTTGTAGTATGGTTGAGCCTAATTCTACAAAAAACCTAGAATGCAAATACAATGGACTTGTATATATTACACCGAAGTTGAGTTTCATGTAACATTGATTACATACAGTACATCACACCACTGGTCGCACACTTTAAACGCCACTTTTTTTTCCTAGAGCTCTTGTAAGGTACTTGTGCCCTTTCACCATGAAGATTTATTGCAGGGAAGCCTACACTTTAGGACAAGTATGGCGACAAAGTGTACGTGACAACCTATCCACGGTTCTGTACTCTTGAGTACCTCACAGGGGATTATCCTCACTTGTGGCTATGGCAGAGACCAGGGGAAAGGGAGCCAATTGTAAACAGCAGATGAACATTCACTTGGCTTAAGGCCCACACAACACTCAAGGTGATAACGGGCCCCTTGCTTCGGAGCAGGATCTACTTTTAATACCCGTATTTGCATCCGATTCTAGCTCCATTTCTGGCACAAGCGGCCTACTTGACAAAAGCAGAATTTTCTGCATCTGTCACAATTCCTTGGACAGATTGCGCCTTTAATACAGTCATTTTTGTCCAAGGCTCCAATGCCCTGCCTCTTATCCTACTCATATTTATCAATTTGAGTTGGGCCTTGATATGCCAGTCCTAGAGTATACAGAAGGAAATAAAAATTTATTTTGAGGCAACGGAGGAAGCTACGGAACATTTCTCTCCCCTACAGTGTCACTTTGTTGAAGAGGGAACATCATACAACATGCTTACTAACATTAAGATCATTGCTTCTGTCTACAAAAGCCCTAACTCTCAACCATCTCTCTGTTCCTTTTGAGCACAGAGACCTACAAAAACTTGCAAAATATTCCCTGTTCAATAACAGAGGGAATGTGCAGTTTATAACTATTGGAAATGCTAAAATGAAGCGAGCGCTCATACGAGTAGCAGCTAGAACACTAAAGGAATCACATAATCCTTGTATAATAATAAATAAAACATCAGTGCAGCGCTATCAATCGTATACGATTAATCAATGCATTGAAGTTCATATAGTGGTTCTCAGAAGCAGCATCAATGATAAATAAATTAGTTAATAATAAAAGATGTAGAGTTCATGGGATACAACAAATGTGCGGCACCAGTAAAACTTCCTCTGCTGTAATACGCTTGACTGGTAAAAATAGCAGAAATGCGCACTCACCGACCGCGCATTAGGAATGCGCATGTGAATAATCAACTGAGGTGGATAACACCGGATAGATAGCGGGACATCCCTCTAGGATATGGATCATCCAACTTGGGTGAAATGGTATACAACAGGGCTCAGAGGTCTCCTTAATGTCGGATGAACAGCCTGGGTAGATGGATTCTTTACTCTGGATAAAAAATGCTGCTGTGGATCTGAAACCCTCAATAGAGGGTTAAAACAAAGAGGGAGTGCCCATAGTGTAGTAGGTAATGTTTTATTCCGACAGCACGTGTGTCGTCATACACCCTCGCAACCACGAGGAGGTCTGGCGGCCATTTTACTCTAGGGTCAGTACACTATCCCTGTCTATTCATTTTTAACATATATTTGTACCTGTACCCATTCTACATTTTTATTCTGGAATAAAACATTACCTACTACACTATGGGCACTCCCTCTTTGTTTTAACCCTCTATTGAGGGTTTCAGATCCACAGCAGCATTTTTATCCAGAGGAAAGCATCCATCTACCCAGGCTGTTCATCCGACATTAAGGAGACCTCTGAGCCCTGTTGTATACCATTTCACCTAAGTTGGATGATCCATATCCTAGAGGGATGTCCTGCTATCTATCCGGTGTTATCCACCTCCGTTGATTATTCACATGCGCAATCCTAATGCGCGGTCGGTGAGTGCGCATTTCTGCTATTTTTACCAGTCAAGCGTATTACAGCAGAGGAAGTTTTACTGGTGCTGCACATTAGATGTATCTACATCTTTTATTAACTAATTTATTTATCATTGATGCTGCTTCTGAGAACCACTTTACGATTAACCAATGCAATGAAGTTCATATACTATTGATAGCGCTGCACTGATGTTTTATCAGTTTATATCTATTGGTTTAAATGTTGTAGTTTGCAATTTTTCAAAATCAGATGTGCAAAATTAATGGAACTTAAAGGCAAGTACAACTAGCTATTCTAATAGCATGTTTGTCATAAATCCAGTGTTTTATCTGGCATTCCGTTAAGATACAGATGTGCTTGCCATGAAGTAGTTTTGACATTTTACAGCTATGAAGTGCAAAAACCATGGAGTATGTGCATAGAGCAGTAATCCTCCACAACCTATTGGAAGTAAATATAAATCTACGATAAGCATATGTTTTTGCTATAGGTTACTGCAGTTTGCATTCCCTGTATGTGTTAAGTATTTGAAGAAAAAAGAGAAACTATTGGATTATATTCGATTACTTCATGCACGTAATATGAATGCTGACCTATTTGCAGAGAATCTAAAATAAATCCTAGTCCTCCCAGGATACTTGTGGAACGTTTCCTGTAGATCTGGTACTACCTTTTACTGGCCTCATGTGTCAGTTTTTCTAGCTCTGCAAAGCAGTAGCAAATCCTCTCCAGACAACATTGCAAATACAGCCTAGCTATAAATCTGCAGTAATGTAGTGCTAACAATACATGTGCTTTCACAAGTCTTATTAACAGGTTTAGGTTCCAGTAGTCCTCTGTGTGAGAAATGGCAATTAAGCTGCAAAATTAATACAAAAACCTCTTTCCCCTTAAGTTGGTGTATTCTTGCTTTCCTGTTTTTAAAGTACACCTGTCTTGAAGTATGGGTGTTGCCATTGATAACCCTGCTTCTGTAATAAATGCCTGGCTATGCTTGGATTTAAGAGTTCTATAGTCACAGCATACACTGTGGAATTGGTGATTCTTGTATTCATTTCACCTGAAATCGACTTGAAAACTCCTTCAATCAGCACCTCTGTAGTTCAGAAGATGGGTTCTATGAATTCTGTGTCACAACACTGCCTATTTAAAAGACATGGTAAATGTGTGTGTAAAAAACAAAAAAAACAAAAACACCAGCCTAGTTCATTATTGTGAGACCACTTTATTGTTTAAAAATATAAATCTAACATACCCAGGAAAGTGAATAACCACAAGCTAGCTGCTTGCACCCCCCACCACCCCCCAAAAAAAAACAAAAACAAGATTTGAAAATATTAAACAGAACCAATAACTGGTTCAGCTCCACCCCATAGCAGAAATATTGCTACAGGGCGGCAGCTGTGTGTAATGAGAGGGAGATTTTGCATTTCTGGGTAGGGGGCATGCACCTTAACCGCACTGCCATTTGCAGCTGTAGCCGTCAATCATTGGGTCCCGGATGGTCATTATTCTCTGGTGCCCCGTGATTGCTGATCATCTCCTCCGGGTGGAGAGAACTGTTAGTAAACAAAATAGTTCTCCTTCCTGTCAGCTCTGGCACACTGCTTTGCATGGCTGTGCGCAGCCATGCAAAGCAGTGTGCTTACAGTGACTAATTATGTCAATATTTTTGAATGTCAAAATGGTACATTGTTTTGCATGGAAATTATGTTGTATATTGTAGGCCTGTAATTCTTAGGAATAACTAACTTAAATCTGTCCTAACAAGAGTCTAGTAAACATCTTGGGTATGATAAAGTTTGAAACCCGAAAATATAATATAATTGTGTGAAAAAACAATTATTTTCTTAATAAATAATATAATTTTAATTCAATAATGTAATCAAACCAAAAACACTGAAATTTGAAATAGAGCACCAAGTTAGCACAGCACTGGGCTCAGTCGCAGAATCGTCACTGTTGTCACTCAGTGTCTGATGACAAATTTCCCCACAAATCACTATCCCTTAATTCTGCAAGTGATTCTAATTCGCAATCGCTGTCTTCTAGCTGGTCTAAAACCGCTCTTGACCTAAGGGATGCTTTTTGGATGCCATGGACGTACTCTAGTTTCCAGGCAGAACGGTAAAAGTGCAGGCAGGGCACAGGACAAAGCACTAGGGACAAAACTGAGGTGAAATGGTTTGATACAGTAATGTAATACTAACAGATTACAATGTATTCTGTGTCATGATTTACTTTTTTGAATCTCCCGCCAGTTCCGCCCCCCCTGCGTACCAACTCTCGCAGGGAAGAGAACCCGGAATATGGATGCCAGCATTGGCCGGAGGACACAGCGGAGGACATCGAGGGATCGCAAGACAAGAACTACAGTGTAATCCAGAGTGTGGCTCGGGGTTACTGCTTTTGGTACTGTAAATTAACCCCAAGCCACACTTGGGATTACCGCTAGGAAGGTTAATCAAATATAAATTAACTGTATTAACCAATCAGACAAAGAAAAAAAAGTTAAACTCCAGTGTTCAGCAGCCATCAGTAGTCTTGCAGTAAGGGATGGAGTCTGCAAGGAACACTGGAAGGTGCTACATTGGCCCCAAACACCTGGCATCGCCCCCCCCCCCCCTCTGCTGCCCCTCCACTCAACTGAAGGATCATTCATGATGTGGCGCCATCCCACACGATCAATCAGCATCTGCTCCCTTCACCCTGACCATTATCCGCCCCCATCACTTCCATGACCCACCATCCTCCTAGGCTTGGTTCACCTTTGATCGCTCCTGTCCGGATGTGGAGTCCAGGCGGCCACTCTGTGAGGGCAGGCAGTCTCCCAGCACTATACCACTTTCCTCTCGTACACAACAGGCCCTGATCATCCTCACATAGGGTTAACCCTGAAACCAGAGCCCACTCCGCCCATTGATTGGCTCCAATTGTGTAGATGGTGGAGCCTGCTCTGGAAATGCCCCATTCAGTCACCAGCCAGCTTCCTGTTACAGCTGTAGAATCGTGTGTAACGGAGATGTACGGACCGATCCTCCAATCGGAGACTGCTGACCGCCTGGGTACTGGGCTAATGTTATCACTTCCCATCCTAGGGGGAGCCACCACTTCACGTGTGTGTGTGTGTGTGTGTGTGTGTGTGTGTGTGTGTGTGTGTACACACGCGCCTGCACACACGTGTGTGGACAGGCTGAGAGACAATTTTGCAGATTATAGATACTGTCATTCCCTGGGTGAGGAGAGGGGGACTCTGTGTGGCCCATGGACCTCTTGTATGAATTCATTTCTGCAGAGTGCCAGCCTGTGCTGCGCCCAGGTGTCCCTAGGTGGCAGTGTAACCTAGGCAGCTGCCTAGTTTGCCTAGTGGAAGCACCAGCCCTGAAAGCAGGCATCCAAAGAGGGGCATACCTTGTGTTTCAAGGGCAATGCACTCATCGAAGCTAAACTAATCCAAAGCTTTAACACTGGCAAAAAGGGCATTGTCCTTGAAACACTTAAGCTAAGCGCCCTCTGCATTGGCATTTTTTTCAGCATTGGGGTCAGACTAATTTTATGCTTGTTGATCACTTTTGTGAGTATATTGTATTTATAATTTTTTTACAATAATGTGGTCTCACATTAATGCACTAGGCTGGTGCACCCTCTGTTTTTTGGTGTAGTGTGCGGTCTAAAGATTCTCCTATCTGGAGTGAGCAGCAAGGCCGATGTGTATCGGCAGGGCTAATTCCTTCCTTGGGTTGGCAATACAGAAGTGGAACCTTTCCTGTGACATCTCTGTATACACATTTTCATAGACTTTAAATTGCAGCTCACCTGCACGTTGATAGGTTTCTTGCTTCATAATAAATGTCAGAGTTCAAGGAAGTAAATGTGTGGGAATCTTCACAAAGTAAGTTTACAAGCTTCGATTTGTCACTGACAAGACTTGTCTGATTTTGGCTACTTTGCATATCTGGAATCCAGGACTTGCAGTGGCAGTCTGATCCATTGTTGGTGCTTAACTGCAAGAGGGATGCCATTAATTATGACCTGTGGGAGAGGCATAAATGCTGTAAACTCCCTGTCTGCACAGCAGTGATCTTACGGAAAATTTAAGACTTATCTGTCATTTTTGTTTGCATCAAGACTGGATGCTCAATTCTGAATGCTATTAAGAGTCAACAGATGTCAAAGCAAACTGGTTTTGCCAATTGACACAAGCCTGAAGACTGTCTACACTGGATCATAGTTGTCTGCCTAAAAGTATAAGCAAACACACAATATAAAATTGCTCTATGTAGGAGTTTTGCTGAAGCTCATGCATTTATGGAATTTTAAGTACTTAACCATTGTTAGGCATAAAACATTTGCTGTCTGGAATAGGTCCTTTCTTTTTTTTTTTCCCAGATATGTGCAGTTGATCTGCACTACATTCTTACTAAAGGGTTCTATGCAATTTTGTGTGAATGCAATGTGGTTTTGAAGTGTATAGAGTTCAATGGGAATGGACTATCTCCAATGTGTTTTTGTGTGAACTTTAGGGGGCTGTTAGATGCTGATATGACAAGAGAATCAAAAACGCAGCTGATATAAAAATTGCTTTATAAACAGAATTCTGTTCAAGCACACCCACGATTCGCAGAGCAGAATCCTACAAAACTGAGCGATTTTAAAACCCATATATGTGAGCCTAGGCTTAGATTCTGGTGTGTGCTTGTGGCTGTCTTGAGTCATTCTCAACTTCAGGTGTTCATTACTCAGAATGTCTTTTCTAAAAACATCACATTTAATTTAAAACCAATTCAGTTCTAGTTTGGTATAAAGCCTCTATCTAATCTTCATTTCAGGTTGTTTTTGATGAGGGTTATGGACATTCCTTACCTAAATCTAGAGGGACCAGACTGTAAGTACATTTTTACCGGTTTGCTATGCTCTGTGTTGTTTTTTGTGTTTTTTTTTTTGTTGTTTTTTTTGTTTTTTACCCCCTGCACTCGAAGTTTTGTTTTAACTGATAGAACCCATGGGTTCTATCTGTGTACATTCTATGTTATGTACGGAGATGGATGGATATCTTTTTTAATTCCCCCCCCCCGAAGACACTTTAAAACAACCGGAATATAAAATTGTGTGTTTTAGGCTACGTTCACACTAGCGTTGTGTGCAGGCGGCAGAAAGGCGTTTGGGAAGCGTTTTTACCGCTTCCCAAACGCCTCGGACAACTCTGCACATTGCAGCACATGGTGCTGTTCTAACGGGAGCGGTAGCGTTGCGGCAAAACAGACGCCTCTGGTTGAGTCGGGAGGTGTTGAAGCCTCCTATTCTAGTCTATGGTGCTGCTCCGCAAACGGCTGGCGCGTGCGGTTGTGACACGGTTGCGGGGCATTTGCAAAGTGGTAACACCATTCAAACTTCATTATAGGTGTTTGTGGTGCGTTTTTAACGCTCGGCAAACGCCTAGCAACCGCCGTTGAACCGTGCATGCTGCGCATTAAAAACGCCGGACCAACGCTTGCCAAACGCTATAGGGGCGTTTTGCAAGAGTTGGTAAAACAGTCAAGTGTGAACGAGACCTTATTGTGTTACACAATAAAATGTTTGCTTTAACTCTCCTGCTGCATGAGGCACTGCTGGCAGGATTGTGGACAGTGTGTATTTATCATTTCAAAGTGGAACCTCATTCTCTCAATCAAAATTGACAATGTTTAGTTCTTACGCTGCTAGCATTAGCAAACCGATAGAAAAAAACTTAACACAAGTAAATATGACATACTTTCCTTTTCTTCAGTTACTTCCTGGTTTCCAGGCATAGGCAAATATCATACATTCCAGGAGCCTTCAGGAGGAGTTTTCTCAGCTAAGCACACCCTCCTGCCTGCATGCCTGTGCTAAGAGCAGATGAATTTCAGCCTATTTGGGATTATACCTACTTTATACAGTATGTTACATGTTCCAATTGACCTATATAAATTTGCTGCTTACATGTTTGAGTGCTTTTGCGCAAACTAACTTTGCAGCCTATGTAATGTACTCCCCTGCCCCTGCCCCCCCCCCCATCCCCAATGGACCAGAGCATTTTTCTCATTTCTACTTTGTACCTGTTTATGCAGAAATAAACTGTCAATCCTTAAAGTGGAAGTCTCAATTTTAAGGACTGCAAGCTGGCAGGCTCTCTTGCAGAAGAGACATACAATATCTCTTCTATAACAAAGTAAACCTATCTGCCTGCTTGCGCTCTTCTTTAGAATTTACACTGAGCTGTGCAAGAGCAACTCAGTTTACATTTTGGCACAGATCCGTTGTATTGGGATGACAGAACTCCTGCACATGCACAGGGGTGAAGTTGTCCTACACTGGCCAATGATGATGGTTGCAACCCAAGAGAAGCTGGGTAGAAGATGCGGCTCCCGCAAGGAACGTCTGACTGTTGAAGGAGAGGCAAGTGTTTTGGACGTTAACTCAAAAGCGTATCTAACATTAAAACCTTCTTCCCTTTTTTTTTTTTTTTTTTTAAGTCCCAACCCCCCCCCCCCAGGCCTTCCCTCAACTCATCAGTTTTTGATTGTTTCCCTGGCAGCGAAATATTTGGGTTTTTTTTTGTGGACTTAAGGCCTGGGGCTGGAGATCTCCCCTGGGGGGGGGGGGGGGGGGGGGAGAGAGAAACAGCTGAGCCAGGGAGGGCGGGCTGTAACTCACCCACTCCAGGGGTCCCAGTTGAGCTTAGCTTCCCGGGCACAGGGAAGGTTTGCCTGGTGTTCCAGGAACGGGCGTCCTTCCTCCCTTTTTTCGGGGCACAGGAAGGCATGTCAGGACAGGACCAGGCTGCCCACCAGCATGTGGAGTCTCATGGTGCGCCCCTGTAGGGTGAGCAGGGCGGCCACAGTGTAGTCCGCTATGGGTTCTGCCAGTTGTGGAGCCGCGTGGCATGCCCCTGTAGAGTAAGTGGGTGGCCGTGGTTGAGACCGCTGTCAGTTCCGCCAGTATAGGAGCCAAGGGCCAGAAGTGGGAGCGAGGCTGCAAGCCAAGTCTTGTTCTCAGTAGGACTTCCAGCAGTTGTGGAACTTCCACCTTAAAGATGGTGGCGCTGGTTGGTACTTCCTAATGAGGCTGGTGAAGATCCTCCAGGAATTACCCCTGGGAGTGTGGACCCAGGAGCCTGGCGACGGATGGAAGGAGAGGCAGTGGCTGCAGCCAGTGAGAAGACCACGGGTGGGGAGTCTGACTCGGCTGAAGGGGAAGAGGAGGGGGGTCATATCCTACAGGTGTACTGGGGGGGAAAGGAATACATGTTAACCTGGTCCCCTGTTTCTCTCCTTTTTAGAGCCGTGTGGAACTGCCCAGGAGAGCACCCACAAGACACCTAAAGCTAAAGGTCCCCGTTTTTCTCCCCCCAACCCCGTCCAAACGGTGTGATTATTGTAATGATAGTCCCGCAAGACCATGCTAGCCCCTTTTTGTTTGGATGGGGAAGCAGTTGCAGGTTTGGTCATCCTCTCAGGTCACAGAGGAGGAAGACTTAGAGGAGACAGGTTTCTGGCCAAAGCTCCATAGAAAAGGGGGAAGATTGGAAGACGCTAGTCTGGCTAGCGAGGAATCTAGACCGGGCAGACACCTTTTTGCCATGCAAGATATTGAAGGGCTTTCTATGCCTTGGAGGACATCACAGAACCACCAATGCAGGTCTCAGCCCAGGACAAGATGTATAGGGGGTTGGTGAGGTCGCAAGCTAGGGTGCTACCCATGCACCAACTCTCAAAGATATGATCTTAAGAGCGTGGAAGGATCCCGAGAGAGAGGTCCTAAAATTTAAAAAAAAAAGTAAGGGGAAGACTTTTTCATGTCCTCTTAATCGGGGCCGGCAAAGCTTTAGGGAGGACTTTCCCAAGAAATGGGCCAACAAAGGGAGACGGAAAGGAAGCTTCCTTTTTTCTGACTCCAAACCCACCAGTAAGGACCCCAAATGACATAGACCTCAAGGTGGGCGGAAGGCTGTCCAGATTACTTCAGCAATAGGGGAAGATTACCTACATCCTGCAGTTAAGGGGAGGGGTACCAGTTGGAATGCTCTTCACTCCCTTCCCTCATGCCTTTTGCCTCTGTCCTGTCTCTGGGGGGAAGTCAGCACAGAGGGTCTCTCAGGAGGGATCAGGAATTTAGCGGATCACCCTTTTCAGGGATTTTTTCCCAATGTTTTTGTGGTCCCAAAGCCTTCAGGGAAATTCTGCTTGCTCATAATGGTTGAATGGTTTCCTGCGGTACAAGAAGTTCCGTATGGAAAGTATCTACAGTGTGCAGAAACTTCTGCTCAAAGGAGTCGTTATGGCCCGTGTGGATCTCAGGGATGCCTAAGTTCACGATCCCATCTCCCTGTAATACCAAGCCGCCTTACACTTTGCCATCTTCAGGGAATTGTGTTAGTCACTGGCAGTTCCGAGCCCTCCCTTTTTTGGGCTAGCAGCCAGTCCGAGAATATTTACCAAGGTCTTGGCCAAGGTAGTAGCCTATATACACCTTCAAGGAATTTCACTCATCCCTTACCTAGACGATCTGATCTTGAGTCTCACGGCACCAATTCTCTAGAGACCTGGAAAAGGTGTTCCTCACCTTGGAATCTTTTGGGTGGATTGTCAATTGGGAGAAGTCCTTATTGACATCCTCCCAAACCAAGGTGTTCCTGGGGTATGTAGTGGACTCAAGAGTTCAGAAACTTTTTACCCCAAGAGAAGACCGAAAAGGTAGTGAGGACGGTCTCCGCACTGTTAGCAGTTTTGGATTGCTCCCAGAGGCACATCATGAGTGTTCTAGATCTCATGACAGCCTGCATTCTGGCCGTGGAGTAGGCACAATTACATTCCAGGGAGCTTCATTTCCTTCTTCTATCCACCTGGAACAAGAAGGGGCAGTTGCTGGACGAGAGGGCTTCCCTCCAGGAAAGTGTAAAGACCTTATTGGGATGGTGGCTCCAGCCCCAAAATCTGGGGGAAGGGAGACCGTGGGACACAGTTCGGGTAACCACGGACACAAGCGAGTGGGGCTGCGGGGCTAATCTAGAGGACCAAAAAGCCCAAGGCCCGTGGGAGCCACACCAAAAGGCGACCTTCAGTTGCAGAGAGCTGTTGGCAGTGGGTCAGGTCTTAAACGCCTTTACAGACAGATTTTGGACTTCTTTTCCTTCGATCCTGTCAGACAATATGTCCACAGTGGAATATCTAAATCGGGGGCACCAGATCCCGGATACTCTTGGACCTAGCTCAGGAGTATCACAGTGCTAAATTGTTTTTAAAACAAAGGTTTAAAGATCTCAAGGCTTGCATTGTGCATTATATCTTAATGAGTGGAAAGTCCCCGCTTTAGTTTCTCTGAAGTTGTCTTAATAAAATCTTTTTGTTTTTTCAAATTTGACTGCAAAAGTAAAAATACTTTAAGTTGAACCTGTGGCCAGGCTAGAAATGTTCAGGTATTTATATATCCTTAAAGTATATTTATGTTTAAAGCCAAGAACATAAATTTAATATGTTGGAGCTGAACAGTTTTTAGATATGGTGGCTTCACAAGTGTATGTGGGTTTTTTTTTTTTGTTTTCAGGCCAGTAGTTTTCTGTAAGTACAGAACATTTAATCTTGCCAGAAACCCATTATTTTTGCCGCTGCTTGTGCACTGAACTGAAATCATAGACAATATCAGCCTCCCTAATTCTCTCTGCAGATTTCAGAACACCCTCCTCCCATTATGTGAAACTGATAATGAGCCAATAATGGAAGGTTGTGCTACTGCCAGCATCCCTGTACAAAAGAGACGACCAAAAGGTCAAAAGATTCCCCAGGGGACTTTAGAGGCAGAGGATATGAAACATGAAATGTATTAAACAAGTAGTCAATCTTATTCCAAAAAAATGGCCAAAGGGACAAAGGTAAAATACAATATGAAACACCAATTAGGCCAGCATATACCCAAGTGTATATAGAAATAAAACAATATAGATACAGGTCTTGCTTGGCGATGGTAAAATCTTCCCATAATTCCCAGCATGTTTCGGAACGGAGTTCCTTCTTAAGGGGAGATTATTGGTATAATGATGCTACTATACAATGTCATATCAGTAATTGCATACAATCAAGTTTACAGCATATATACTTTTTTTCACCTTGCCTCAGTTGCTCTTTGCTTTACTGGGTCACACTGTGAACATAGATGTATATTCCTTGTGGACATTATCCACTTTATCCCAGTTGCCATATGCTTTATTGGGATACTTTGACATAGATATGTACTCTTTGCTGACACAATTTACCATTTTGTTTACCATGTGTTCTATAAATGTCAGCTCTAAGACACAAGTTCCGAGGGCATCATGAGTAAGGGCAGATGATTCATGTAGCGTTTACTTCTGGAACCCATCTGCCCATAGCTCAGGTATGTAAGGAGGAGGGTGTGCTTAGCTGAGAAAACACCTCCTGAAGACTCTTGGTTTGTATGGCATCATTTGCCTAGGCCTGAAGACCAGGAAGTAACTGAAGAACTGTAAAAGGTTTAAAACAAGTAAATCATATATCATATACTGTCCTGTCTATTTACTAATGCTAGCAGCATAAGAATTAAACATGTGTCAACATTGATTGAGAGAGTGAAGCTTCACTTTAACTTCTTTCTGCCGACAGTCTCTATAATAACGTTCCTCAGTACAATGCCCTATGCTGAGATTGTTCGTAAACATTCCCAAGCAGAGCTAGCAACCATGCCAACTTTAAGTTGGTAGTTCCATGCCAGCACTGCCACAATGACTGGGATCACTTACTGACCATTCTAGTGGTAACATGGCTCTGTTCAGACAAGTCTGCTCCGGCTTGTTGAACAGTCATTGTGCCCTTCACAGAGGCAGTCAGTGGACTATGGCTATTATAAATATAAACTATTAAATGTAAATTGTATTTCTGTATCATCCTATGAAGGACACAGGAATGGGGTACATATTTAGAAATGTGAGGTATACCATCGGCTTCATGAGATCTTCATTCTTGAGATGGAACACTTGCAAAGTGAAAAATCTTAAGCCAACCCTTGTATAACTGTGCCTCAAACCATCATGCCTCAGTTTTTTTGCTAGTGACTTGGGAAGTCAAATGCCTTTTTTCCTCTGCTCTGCTTAGAAAAATTCTAACTTAATTTTTCTAGCCTCTTAATATTTTTTTTTCTTAAATCAAGATGCTACAAAGATTTTTTTGTTTATTGTTTTTACTTTAAGACGTAAACATGCTGTTTATATACATTAGCTGTCTGAACCACTGTATCCTTAACATCTTGGAGGCCATACCTGGGCCCTGCTGGACTTTAGAAAAAAAAAAAAGAATAATTCTGGGTCAGTCTTGAATGTACCCTCCAGACACTGGGCTTTGAATTGCGACCTCTTCCGATGTACTGTTAGCCGCTGAGTGTTCTTCAGGTCCAGAATTGTAGCACATCCTCTGGTGGGATCTGGTCTCTTAAGAATCACATACTTCAAGGCCATGCAGGCTGAAGCACTGGGAGCTAACTCAATGTTGTTGGGTGTCCTCTGAAATTTCCACCATTGCTATGTTACAGTGGTAATGTACGCTCCAAGGAGCAGGGCCCTCGAACCCCTCGTGTATTGAATCGTATTGTTACTGTACTGTCTAATGTACTGTCTCCCATTATAATGTACAGCGCTGAGGAAACTATTGGCACTATATAAATCCTGTATAATAATAATGGTTAAGGCTGAGGGAACTGGGCACTGCTGCCATCTGCTCCATGCTTCCTCCTGCCATCCGTCCTAGAGGAATCCACTTCAGGCTGCTCCTTTGGAAGCTTAGTGAGCTCCAGTCTCGTTCCCCTGCCCGTCTTCAATGAACTTGGTCACCCTCTGGCCATTTTACTTTCTTCAGCAGTAGGCTGCTCAGGCATCAGAGTGTGTCCTTGCCTCTCTTTGAGCCTTGTTTTTTATCTGGTATGTGGTGCAACATGTCTTTTAATACACCCATAGAATACAGTCCCGTTGTAATGGGTGACCTGAGCCCATTCTCCTCCTTTTTGATTTTTCACTATCAGCAAAAGGGACTCATGCGTGCAACATAGATCCTGGAACTCCTATTACTCCAGAGTCCTCATCTGAGTTTAAAATAGCTGTGTAGCATGCCTCTCATATGTCCACAAGTCCTTTAGTGTGTGTGTATTGCATTTTTTGGGGTGTTTTTAAATTGGTTTGTGAACAATTAATGTAGTAATTGTAGCAATCTGCCTGTAAATGCTCAAATTTCCAATTGCCATCTGATTCGGATTCAAAGTCTTCACAACTTTCTTCTGAACAGCGTGTAGACACCTGCAAGTCAAAGAAGTTTCCCATTCATAAACAAATAGAATAGGCAGTTTGTTAATTGGGTTTCTCTTGAGAATCATTGTCAATCTACATCCAGTGAAAAATGCACTGTTGCAGTATTAGTGCTTTCTTGGTCATAAACATCTTACTGTGTCATTGGGAGATGTTCCTTCATTTAAGAATTCAGCAGACAGAAAATATTGAGATACTTTTTAAAGGCTCTTGCTGGGCCATCCCTGCAACCGACTTTTGCTGCTATTTCTGTGTCCAACCACAGCTTAGTTGGGACTAGAGCAATGGAACAACAGTACCCTCTTTTTAGATCTTAACTTTGGTAGAAGATTTACAAATGTCTTCAAAGTTTTTGGTTTTGATGTCCTAACACAAGTTTGACACCTTTTTAAAAATAGCTGCCATTTCTTTCCATAGTGTAGAGCTTTACAGCTGAAAGCCTGTAAAAGATATGCCTGACTAGTATACCCTTTGAGGGGGGCCATCTCTTTGAAGCACTTGACAATTTTTATAAAGGATATCGCAGGCAGAAAGCTTCTTCAGCGGAATGCTCAACACCCCACCCCTGGCCCTCTTAAGGGGCTTCTGCTTCAACACTTAGTCTGCCTTCCTCAGGCAGTGTTTGGTAAAGGCAAAATTCAGCCTGCCCTTTTGGTGTAAGACTTGGAAAAGCCCAGAGTTTGCCACAAGGCCCTCTGCACAATGAAAGTGAAAGGGTGCCCTCACTCCAAAGAGTTAGTTTGACTTCCTCTGGGCCACACATGTTATGGACCTTTTAGATTCAATCGGTTTCAATGTGCTTTTTAAAGGTAAATGAAACCTGAAGATCGGCTAAAAATGGTGTGTGACCAATGTTTGGTCATAAGCCATTGATAAAAATTTAACTAGTTTTAAGCAAAAAGAGGAAGGAGTTTACTGGTCTTATGAGGAAAAAGTAAATACTTTATACCTATACTTTTTTAGGTGACTTGTCCTTGGAATGTAAAGATGGCAGTAGGTTCCCCTGAATGTAAGAATGTGTATTTATTTAAATTTTGTGTTTGTTTTTGAGCCTGTCAGACACTGCTTTTAGAATAATGTATCCTATCTTTTTCTTTTCTTTCTTTTTTTTAGTGTTGCCCAAACGAGACAATGTCCTTCATGTAACTTTTCCAAAAGAATGGAAGACCAGTGACCTTTATCAATTATTCAGTGCTTTTGGTAAGATTTTTCTCTCTCTCATCTTAAATACATTGAAGCTCAATGTCTCCAACCCTATCTAGGAAAAAAAAGCTTTGGATTTCTAACAATGAAAATAAAATTGCGCCTGCCGCAAGGGGCAGCTGACTTTTTTTTCTGATTGTGTATGCTCAATCTCCTCAGCACCTCAGATCTTGTCACTTAAATAACACAAGGAAGTTCTTGCAGTTTGAAGTGGATATTTGTTATTTTAAAGCACTCTGTACAAACATCAGTCAGAAGCCTTACTCATTGGGTCTGAATTTCAGCCCAGCATTAACAAAAATGTTTTTTTTTTTTTTTTTTTTGTTTTAATTTTATTTATAGATTAAATGTAAATTCTGCTTTGCCCTCACTTCTCCTCCAGTCTCTGCTGTACTTACTCTTTAGCAACTTAACCGCTGCCCACATCTGCCCATTTACTGATTTGTACACTTCTTAATCCATAGCCTAGCAAGCCATGTATCAGAATAATGCCAGCAATGGCATGTAGCGATTGGTGAGCAAGGTCACTTAACCACAGAAGTCAAGTGAATTTTATTGGTCAGCACTGTCGCATGGCCAAGCTGAAAAAAAAAAGCAAATGTGCGCGACCGTACTCAAATTCTAATCTATACCAAGAAAATTTTAAAATACTATAGAAAATGTATCCACAAAATATTGCGCACCTCGGATCACAAACAAGGTGTCCATAATAGTTATTAAATCCAAATAAAGTCCTTCATGTCCACCAGGTACAATATGTGCAAAAAAAGATTATATTGAAATAAAGTTTTTCAAAAAATCACTATGCATTAAAGTGTGATATCAAAGCACCCAGTGTCCTTCACCTCTTCAAGTAAATGCCTCACCTCTTTCAACACAACTTTAAAATACAAAGTAAAAACTTGTTCCTTTTTAAAGGTATCATATGCCAAGCAATCCACCTGCAATCTTTTTCCAATGGTGGGTTAATAGATCCACTTTATTAATGGGCTGCTTAGGTTCTCACAGTTCCAGACAATTTGTCAACATGTCATAAAAACAGAAAGGAAGGCTTCATAGCCTAAACCAATCTATTATTTATTAATAAAAACCATTATAGGTACACTTACATTGCCATGTGTCATGCCCAATACTAAGGAGGTATGCTCATTTACAAATAAAGCTGCCAGCTCTGCAAACATAGGCTGCTGGTCAAAGCGGACTCAGTGCGGGAAACTTCACTCGGAGCATGGCTCTGCCTAACATGTTTCAACATGTCATCAGAGGCAGCAAGTGAATTTTATTGGTCAGCACTGTCATATGGCCATGCTGACCTGTCATCACATGCTTTTGTTGCCATTATTCTTATACACAACCTCCCAGGATGTGTACATAGTGAAGTTTACGGACTGGTAAAATGGACTGATGGGTGGCGGTGAACTTGCTTGCAAGTAAGTGCATCAGGGGAAAAAAGGAGTGAGTAGGGTGTTGGTGTAATAATATTTTGGATTTTTTGAATACAGAATTAACCTTTTAGGAGGTTTTATCTTTTTTGAAATGCCACACTCTTTAAAACTCGTATTTTGTCTGCTTTAACTCTGTTTATAAGAGATGGAATGGGTTCCAAAAATGTTTTTGTATTAGTGGCTGGATCAGCAGGGAAAAACACCAATATGTTACCTTCTTTACTACATGTCTTCGTTAGTGATCTGTTTAAAAAAAATGTTTTCCTTCTTCCTATCTGATTCATTTGCATTTGCACAATCTCACTTATGACCATATTAGCTGGCATATAGCGTTTTTCCTTCTTGGGGTTAATTTTGAAAAAGATCAAGTATATTTCTTCAAAATCCTCAGCTTGTTCTCAGGTTCCTCGTGCAGATTGCTACATCATTATGTCCTTTAGTGATTTAGCCCAGTGGGTAACAATTCTATTCAACTTATTTTAAAGTGTAGGGTGGCAGCTGCACTATTAGCTGTTTAAGAGCGAATATTGTACTTGCTGAAAACATAATTAGTTATCTTTTATGTATATTGTTTACAATGTAGAGACAAGGTTACATTAGGGGCACTACAACACTTCAGCCAAACTCTGTAAAAACAAAAAAAAAAATGTACACCATGGCAGTTTAACAATTAGTGCCAAATCCAGCCAAAATTAACTGCAGGCTATGGTCATCAAAGGTTTCTACAATACCTTTTTTAGTTGTATATCTAAAGGGAGAATGGAAATGCCTTTTAATGATCTCTAGCTTAGAGCAGCACACAGCCTGAAAGAAGGTAGGATTCAGTTTCTAAATCCAGGGTGTTCAAATAAACCTTTTCCATGCTAAATTTAAAGTCCATTATAACATGTCCGTAATATCTGCAGTTTGTACAGCACTTCAAATGTTTTGAACATTTTATTCTGTCTCAAAATGTTAAGCAGATCCCAGTTGGAGTATATACCATATAGCTTGACATCTTATTGCACATTTCATCTCCGCTTCTGCAATATAGGATTTCTTTTAAAAACTGGCTTACTTATGATTCACCGGTTCGGTGCAACTTAATCTTTAAGTCTTTGAGACATTTTTTTTCTGATTACATTAGCTGTCTGACATCCTCAATTTTCATTATACTCTGCAGCAGTGCAGGGAAAGGTTTCGAATTTTGAGATCTTTGGGAATTTTTAACTTTTGTTTTTATCTGACTATATGAGGGAGGTGGCATTAGTTTAGATGTAAAGTAAGATGTTTAGTCTGACAAGTCCCTTTTTTTTTTTTTTTTTTTTTTTTTTTTTTTAAATGGTTTGATTCTCTGGCTTTTAGAGCAGACCAACTTCATATTTTTGTAGCTGAATGTATAATATATATCATTGGAGTTCTATTTCGGGGGGGGGGGGGGGGGGCAGTGGATGGTGTCAGTTTTCAGTTTTTTTTTTTTAAATTAATTTTTAATAGCACTGCTTGGGGGGCATTGAGATATCAGGGGTCTAAACAGACCCCTTAAGTCTCACTTTTGAGACAAGGGGACTGAGGAAACATTACCCAGTCCCTTTCTCTATAGCCTCAGCTGCAATGTAGATGAAAAGGAGACAGGCTCCTTCATTCACAAACTGAATCATACTAAACCGTTTACTATGCTTCAGTCATGAAAGTATGGATCGACTGTTCAGAAAAGGAAGGGATCGGTAAAATTTATATCCATTTGATGACCCTTCCCCACTCTCCATCCTGATGCATTCCCCTGCAGCAGCCGGCAGAGAGGAAGCCAGCAGTGATGAAGCCAGCAGTGATGGGGAGCACACAGGGGGCCCAGATAGCAATGGGGGAATCAGATGGACAGTCAGGGGTGGTGGGTGCAGCAGGGGGGGGGGCAAATTACAATCACAAATCTCATTGTATGGCCCTCCATGAAAGTATCTGACAGCCATGGGAGGGAGAAGCAGCTTTCAGCTGTTTCATGGAGAGTCAAAAAGGGAGATTGGTTCTTGTACAACCCCTGGCAAAAAGTATGGAATCGCCACTTTTGGAAAATGTTAATTTAATTGTGTAGAGAGTCAGATATGCCTCCAAAACTATTTTCATTTAACATTCCAACCTTCTGGCTTTAGTTTTATTTTCTTTTTTTTTTAAGTTTCTTAGTCAATTGCAACTGTTTTTGCAGATCAAGCCGAGAAAAAAAAATATGACTCAATTCTGAGGAAATTATGGAATCGCCATGTACTTTGCAGTTCTAAAACCTCTGCATCAGATTACATCTGCTAATTAGTCTGCAGTTAGAGTGCTTGCACACCTTGGTGAGCTGTGGCACCAAGCTGATTGACATGAATCATGGCTCCAACGCGAGACATGTCAGTTGAAATAAAGGATTATAAAACTTCAAGAAGGTAAATCATCATGGAATGTTGCAAAAGATGTTGGTTGTTCCCAGTCAGCTGTGTCTAAAAATCTGGGTAAAGTACAAATCAAATGGGAAGGTTGGAAAAGACGCATACTAGTAGGCCAAGGGGGACATCAAAGCATCAAGTTAGAAAACTTAAAGCAATATGCCTTGAAAACAGGAAATGCACAACAAAATGAGGCACAAATGGGCAGAAACTTGAGTCAATGTCTGTGACCAAACTGTAAGACATCGCCTAAAGGAAATGGTTTTTGTTTGGCTTTTCTGTATGTAAATCCCAACACCTAAACCGAAAATAAGGACTAAAGAAAAGCAATCATGCACTGGATAACTGGATGAAAGTGATATTCAGTGATGAATCACAAATTTGCATTGGGCAGGGTGACTATACTGGAACTTTTGTTTGGTGCTGTTCCAATGAAATGTATAAAGACTGCCTGAAGAAAACATGCAAATTTCCACAATCATTGATGATATGGGGTTGCATGTCGGGTAATGAGATGACCATCATTAAATCTTCCGAAAATTGCACAAGTTTATATTGAGATTTTGGACACTTCTTATTCCAACAACTGAAAGAATGTTTGGTAATGATGACATTTTTCAGGATAATGCATCTTGCCATAGGGCAAAAGCTGTGAAAACGTTCCTTTAAGAAGTTTTTTGTTTCATGATTCCATATTTTCCTCAGAATTGAGTGATGCCGTATTTTTTTCCTCTTCTTGATCTGCAAAAAGTTGTGTTTTTTTTGTTTTTTCTTTCTTGTGGTTCTTAATCACAGACATGCTTCAAAACTATTTTCATTTAACATTCCAACCATCTGGCTTTGTTTTTTGTTCTACACAATTAATCGCTTCCCGTCTGCCCTATAGCAGAAATACTGCTACAGGGTGGCACTGGTGCGCAAAATCACGTGTGTGTATATATGGGTGATTTCGCATTTCTAGGTAGGGGAAAGCACCCTACCCACGCCGGCAATTTCATTTGGGTGCAGCATGCATGACAGCGCAATTGTCCGTTAAAGTAACGCAGTGCTGTAAAGCAAAAATGGCCTGGTCAGGAGGGGGGGGGGTAAAATCCTCAGGAGGGCAAGTGGTTAAACAATTGAACATTTTCCAAGAGTGGCGATTCCATACTTTTTTGCCAGGCTGTGTAACTGCCCCCAGCCAACGCATTGATCACCCCTATGTCAGTTTCCCCCTGCTGCAGGTGTTTTTCTGTGCCAGTTCACCTGCTGGGCGGTATTCCGTGTGCCCTTGCAGAGAGCTGCGTATTTCTTATGCAGAAAAATGCAGCTCTCTGCTATAGTGTTAAAGAGCCCTAAATGTCAATATAGCTTGTGTAGCAATAGTATATATGTTCCATTTGCTGTGTTGTATCCACCAAAGTAGGGGTACCCTTAAGTTCAGTTATTTGATTTTTTTTTTTTTTTTTTTGTTTTTGGTTTTTTGTTGAAGTATTTTAAAAGAAACCTGTCATAAAAGAAATAGAGGCTAACTTAACTGCTTTTCAAATTCAGTTTTAAAGTGACTCTATGGTCAAAATGTAAAATCACATAAATTTCCACATTGCGTTTTTAGTTATTTTTAGCCTTCTCTTATTTTAAATCTTGAAATTTTTTAAACTTGCTTTGTGAAGATTCCCACACATTTCTTCCTTGAGTTCTGTGACACATTCGCTATGCCCTGTGAGTAGGTACTGCTGTGTGTAGTTCAGAAGGCAAGCTCTGAATTCTGTGAGAGGAGTATCCTAAGATTACTCCTCCTGTCCCTGTTTTCCTGTACCTCTACCTTTTTTATAAAGCAACTTTTTCTGGACTTTCCCCATGTTGGTTATCTTCCTTTCTAATTCGAAAATGTGTTGTGCCTGATCTTTAACTTTCTCCTCCATTTCTTCCACTCTCATTAACAGCTGTCCCAAATCATTCCGAATAGTTGCCATTTCTTGCTTTGTTTTCTCTAATTCTTTGAACATTTCTGCCATCTTTTTTAATCGGTACTTGTAGATCTTTCAAGCTCTTTCATCTCCATATTTCCTGATATTTGTTGAGTGCTAACATTCAAGCCCAACGATAGTCAAGGACTATTTTCCAGACTGAGATCCATTTCTCCTTTTTCATTTATGCCTTGGAGCCTTTCTGGGGTCACATTTCCTTGGGACGTAATTTTTTTAATTGTGCCAGTTTGGGACCCTTTGAGCCCACTTCCTTTTAGCACTTTTGTTCTTATCTTCTGTGGGTCTTATTCTCCTTTATAAACTCAGGGTAAGTAAAGGTTAAATATACTCGGGTCTCAGCCTTGCCTGGTTATTTGTCCCTTAACTTTCCTTTCTATGTCACTTAGTCCTCTTCTCCTTTCAGTGCCTTTGTATTCACTGGGAATCCCCCTTTCTCTTCACTCTGCTTTTCAAAACAGCACAATGTAACATTTGGCATATATCAAGCCACAGCCAGTCTCGCTCACCCTCCTCTCTCTTCTGTTCTTGCAAGACGGCTCCAGGCTTCTGATGCCAGTCCTTTCAGCAGTTCATTCCTCAGGGGGATTCCTCAGTCATCTCTGGTTGTTGACACAAGACTGGGGCATTCAGGCTCCTCTTCAGCCCTGGCAGCAAGCCCAATAACGAACCAAGGAGCGGACCGGCGCCTCCTTCTCTCCACAGGACGCCGGCCGGCTTCCTCACCTCCGAGTACGCCTCAGCATCTGACCACATGGTCAAGCCGCGCCTCCCTGTCTCCCGGCAACCCGACACAGCGTCTCTGCCGGGCTCCAGACAGACCGAACTCCGTCTCCCACTCCAGGTCCGTCGCACCAGAAGACAGGCACAGATCCGCAGAGACCCCTCAAACAGAGGTAGGTCTCACCCCGCCGATCTCCTTCATTACGAGGGCTCCTGGGAAGGTTGGAAAGCTGAGCTGGTCAGGGAGCTCCTACATTGCGCCCTCCTTAGCCACCATGGTCAGGCTCCACCCCCGCTGCATGATTCAGTGATATGAAATAACCTTTAGGCTTCATGTACGTATGAACTTGCATAGTCATTTTACTCTCCTGGAAGCAGAAAAGCGCAAAACGTAGTACCGCGTTTAATGCTTGGACATATATTCATTTGATTGGCCAGAGTATTTCCCATTGACATGGATTAACGCCCAAGCGCTAAACGTGGCTAGCATTTAGCCGCCTTTACATGCATTTGTTCCGCATTCAGCTTGTTTTGCCAAAATGTTCCTCTCCTGAACGCGATCCTGCGTTCAGAATGTTTTAATTGCCCCTAAACTCTCTGGTAAAAGCCTATGTGTACATGGGCACATGATTTTATTGAGTTGCGTTCAGGGGCTTTGGGGGAAAAAAAAGCCAAAAGCTCCTAAACTTGTGTTTGGGAGCAGCAGTGTACATGAGGCCTTACGGTCTTTCTCCTCTGAAACTTTGTAGGGCCCAGCTGGAGAGAGTTCAGGTCAAACAGGTTCTACTGTCTTGTCTTTAGAAAACCCCCTCATGCTCTGAATAGCATCATGGGTGCACGTTGTACCAGAACTTTTTTTTTTTTTTTAACGGCTTCCTGTAGTTTTATAGGCGCTACTGATGTTTTGTTGGGAGTATGCAGAATCTTGGAAGGGTACATATTTGCATCATTCATAATATTCAAACTCTGGACTAATAATGAATTATTTTTTTTTTAATTGGAATTTAATTGTAAAGATTCGCTACCACACTGATTCAGAACTTGTTTCCAGGATTGTTCCTGGGTTATCATTAAGTTTTAGCACTGGTGAGCTGCTGAGTGGAATGATTCATGAAACTCTCTTTATTGTCCTTTCCAAACATTTCAGTACTCAGTCACAAAGTGCCTTATGTTTCTGATGGTGAGCATAGTAGAAACATAAATCCACCATAGCGTGTTATACAGATCTCTTGTGCTGGGTAAAAATTACTGTAACAAAAGGAGGATTACATACTTCGCTTTTAATCAATGGAATGGGTATGATGTAGATTCATTTTAATTTTTTAGGTTTCTGGTTAGTCCTTTATTTTGGTATATTAGACCATTATTTGCTTCCTTTTTTTTTTTTTTTTTTTTTTTTTTTTAAACATTTTTAAGAATATGAGATTAGTGGGTTGGAACCAGATTATGTGGACTGGTAAAATCTGCACAGCTATTCCCATATGTGGGATTTTCTCATCTACTCTTGTGGGTTTTAGATTTCCTTTCCAAGTGCTTTGTCCAGAAGCCTTGCTTTGTATTCAAATTACTTCATGGTTATTGGCTTCATTTATAGTCTGCACAGTTCAAAGATAAGAAGTATGTGTATGAAAAAAATTAATAAATACAAATATATCTGTATTTTTGCACCTTTTTTTTTTATTTTCTCAGGTGTCAATAGATGGGAGCTATTTGGCAGTTGCTGGTTTGATTTAATTGAGTAATATACATAAAAGCATTCTTGCATACGTCTTTTTGTAAGGGTGACTATGATGCCAAAATGCATTTTATATGTCAAATTGCAAAATATTTGTTAGCCAATTAATCTGATATGGGAAACCTATTTTGGGCTGTTCTGTGAGGGGGGTGTTTTTTTTTTTTTTTTCCCAGGCGTCTTGCACCTGTGTAAGACATAGGTGATGTAATATTACAATACACATTGACAATCTCTATACAGAGTTCAAACGTGCAGGAGGGAGATCCAAGCAGGACCCCAGTGGAATTGCAGTTGCAGAGGAGTCTCATTTCCAGAGGTGTCTGGTCCATTTTTTAAAGGGGGCTTCCTGCTGATTCTTGGTTAATATAATAATGTTCAACACATTGCGCTTTAATTATGCGCATCTAGTGACTGCGCATTTTTATTAATCTCCTGCATTGATAAAGCAACATGGAATAATTTGACACCAAAGTAATTGACATGCATCAGTCTGGAAAAGGTTACAAAGCCATTTCTTAGGCTTTGGGACTCCAGCAAACCATGGTGAGAGCCCTTATCCACAAATGCATAAAACTTGTAACACTGGTGAACCTTCCCAGGAGTGGCCGGCCAACCAAAATCCAAGTTATATACTTGCCCCCTCTGTGCAATGGTTTTGCAGAGAATGTCCACAATCCTTTTCTGGGGTCTCCCTCTGGTGTTCCTGGCTCCTCTCCTTACTGGTGTTCCACCATAGGAAGCTGCTACCTATGGTGGCAAACCTGTGTGCTCAATCCTGAGCAGCGCTGTCTGTGTCTATAGACAGACAGCGAAGCCCATTTCCACCCCTCGCTCCTTCGTAGCAGCAGCAAAGCCTGTGATGAGAGAGAGCTGCGTTGGATGGGCACAGCACTTGGGAGGATGGGGGGCAGGGGGGGGGGGGGTTTCTGCCAAGAGAACTAGTGTGTGTGTTTTTTTTTTGTGTTTTTGTTTTGTTTGTTTTTTTGGAGCCTTAATGTTCAGACTGCAAGAGCATGTTTGCTTTGTCGGTCCTCCAACCTTTGTACCTACCATAGCATAACAATTGTTTCTAACAAACTTACAAGGTGAGCAGTTCATAAGAAGACGCTGTAGAATCTGTAATGGGAGTGTAAGAATTTACGTTTATGCAAAAGTCATTCAATGCCCTTTGCACACTGTAGTGCCACAAACTATGTAAGGACATTGGCTTTTCCAGTGGTGTGCAGTTCAGCCAGGTATCTGTTTTGGAATGTATGTTCTATGTAAAAGGGTCTAGTGCATGTAGAAAGAACATTGTTCTTGTAATTGTATTGATGTCCAATTCTCTGATTCTGCTTACCAATAAATGGAGCTTAGACCATAACTTTCAGTTGGGTCCTCTACTAGTCACTTGATCTTTAAAAACATAAGTCAGCCAAAAATGATTTTTCTAGTTTTGTGGTGCATGAGGAAGTATTAGAAATCTAGTTTTTTTTTTTTTTCTTTTTTTTTTCTGTTCTGTATGGGTTTACAGTATCCTCCTGCCCTTCCGACAGGGGTTTCTCCAGACAAGGAAGTGTGGGAAAACCTGCTACTGGGTTAGACAGAAAACAAAATCTGGTGGGTTCTAGCCTTCCCTACTTTAGTAAAGAAAGGCTATTATATTTTTGTGTTGGAAGTTCTCTTACTTTCCTATCTGGTAAAACATTGTCAGCAGGAAAGGCAGTGAAGGTGAATCTGTTTTTCACCGCTATCTAGGGCTCAGTTAAAGAGAACAGGAGTTCTAACTCTACTTTCTATCCAAGTAAAAACAATTGTCTTGACATAGACTAAATATATAGGCTATAATAATAGTGTATCTATAGGCAAGATCACCATTTTGTTAAAGATTTATTGATTCCCAACTTTGAGGACAGATTACAAGCATAATTCCATTCCAGTCCACGATTTAATGATTTTTCATCAGTTTGAGCCTACTGGAAGCTAGATATAAATTCTGTTTTGAACTAAGAAATGCTCATGGCATATGTGCAAATTTAAAGTAAAATGTCAGTGGAAATGTTACTGTCATCGATCAGATTCAGAGCTGGATGTGATTAAAACAGAGACTAGAAAAAAGCTGTTGGTAGACCTGATTGCAGTGGCTTTTGGTGAACTCTGGTTAAGGTGAACTAAGTGCATTTCTGATATTTGCACAAAATGTGTTAGAATGTGTTAGTCGCTCACTGGTGTCACTTGGTACCTGGTATTGTTCTGAGTTGAGTTCTGTGGTACCAGCATACACTTTAATACATTAGCATTTAAACAATAGTTGTTTAAAACCAGTGTAAGCTTACTTGAAAAAAATATCTATCTCAATAGTGCTACATCTCTGTTGTCCATCTTTCCACAAATCTTGGATTCCCTGTACGTTTTCTCCTTTGCTCATTACTTTGGTTTGCTTTCCAATTTCTAAGGACTACATATCCCATGGTGCTTTGCTACATGCAAGCACTAATTCCTTTACTGATTCCGCCTCCTGAATATCCTCTGTCAACACCTCTGTAGTTCAGAAGGCAGGATCTGTGAAATGTGTAATACAGCAGTGCCTACTCCCAGGGCATATTGAATGCATAGAAGTAAATATGTGGGGATCTTCATAAAGTAAGTTTACAAACTTCAAGATCATTCAGATTATTAGGAGTAGGTTAGAAATTGAATTTCAGTGTGGACATGAGTGACTTTACCCTTTTGACTATAAAGTTTTTAAAGAATGTTACCCCAACATTTTATTTTTCTGATATGCGCCCATTGTACCATGCACTTGTTAAGTATCCTGTTCTTTGTATTTTTTCCTTTTTGTGTGAAATACACAGTAAACTTTAAAGTCCTTCTGCTTTCTTATTGAAAACTGACTGCACTAGGCATGAGGGCACACCATCCCAGCATAGTCAGGCTTGTGCTAACACACCCCCACCTCTAAGCCCCTTAGGCCTGTTTCACATGGGCCTCAACTTTTAGAAGTGCAGTGTCAATAGAAAGCTTTTATGAAACACACTGAAAGCTTTTGCAAGGTTTTCGGCAAGCTTAGAGTAGCTTTCTCTAAATCTTTAAAGCACCCTTGAGCTCCTATCTGGTAATTTTTATACACTGATCTTAATGGGAGTGCTGATTGTCATTTTTAACAAGCTGCTAGCAGGTTTCAGAGTTCAAGAAGCTTTAAGCAGTGCTGAAGTCTGCTAGAGCTGGTTTAAAATGAAGACTCCCCTTAGGATCTGTATTTAATATTTACATACTAGAGCTGAATGTATATAGATGGTATAGGTATATAGATGATTTTAAAAGCTTCAACAAGGCTTGCTGAAAGCTCTGCAAATTCTTTGTAAAAGCTTGCTGTTCACTCTGCTCTTATACAGATCGAAGCCTATGTGAAATAGGCCTTCTGCGGCTGAGGACAGAGTAATGTGATCACTTATATAAGAGAAAAAGTTAGATATGTATCTATAGCTATAGGTTTTCAAGGTAAGGGTTCACATAAACTTTATGTAGCATAATATTTTAGTATGTAATTGTATTATGAGCTTACTAAATTCCGAAATTTCTACTTCTGATTGGACCTTACACTTATCAAACTGTAAGGGATCCTTGCTGTGATTATAGTACCATGTGGTTCTTTAATTGCCCTCTGTAACTTGAGAAGGAATGTAGTTAAATACACATCCTGCTTTTCTTGGCTTTCCAGAACTGAAAGTGTTAGCTTTTCTAGGTAGTGTTATTTTCATTTTTATTGTTGAATAGAAATGCATGAATAAGGTTTCCTGTTTTAGGGTAAAATTACAATACTTAGATTTTTTTTTCTACTTTATATTCCAGGTAATATTCAAGTGTCCTGGATTGATGATACATCAGCATTTGTGTCACTCAGCAAGCCAGATCAAGTGCAAATAGGTAAGAGATGCTGTGTAGTCTTGTTATAACATGTATTCTATAATAATATTTTCAAAGTTCCTAACTTCCGCATTCATGACCATATTTCTAGGTGCAATCCAACGCTGCTCCAATAATCGTGTATGTAATTCTGCTGCTATTAGTGTTACTAGCAAATGCCTCCTATTGAACATTTTGACCAAGCAGATCCATGCTGGCATGATCATTTTGCATCCCTGAGTTTGCTGTTCATGTCTTTATCAAAATGGACTATAGACATGTTATGCCTGTATTCCCGTAGTCTGCTTTGCTGTTGCACCCCATTCCAGTTTTGATCTGCTTGATGAACTGTACTCCTATCAGGAGCCTTGGTGCAACATTTTCAGCAGGGATAGTGCACATATTGTGGAATGCAGAGTACACAGATGAAGAATGTACTCCCCCCACTGTTCCTGACTTTCATTTTGCTGCTCTTAGGCAATGAAGACCTGTTTTTAGGAAGGACAGTCAGGGAGGCCATGTGGTCATGTGATTGTGGAAAAGAAGGTATATAGATGATTTTATTTGAAAAAAGGAATATATTACAGCTATAGAGATTTGAATAGCATACTATCCTTTATTTACATCTTATACTTTTACAGGTTCCCTTTTTTGCTTTGGATATAGTGGGGAAGGTTTAGAACCTCTGATTTTTAGCTTGGGTCTCTGCTTGGGAGATTCACCTTCTTCGTTTATTCTAGTGATCAATGTCAAAGTGGGGGACAAATATTTGAGAATGTTCCGTACTTTGGAGAGATCTTGTTTCAATTTCTGTTGTGTATCCTTGTTCGAAGGAAAATGCCACAAAAGGGACACAAATCTAGATACACTATGACATCCCAGTCTTAGTCCATAGGGTTCAATATTGAGTTGGCCCACCCTTTGCAGCTAAAACAGCTTCATCTCTTTTGGGAAGGCTGTCCACAAGGTTTAGGAATGTCTATGGCAGGGGTGTCCAAACTATGGCCCTCCAGCTGCTGAAGTACTACAAGTCCCATCATGCCTCTGCCTCTGGGTGTCTTGCTGTGG
Source organism: Staurois parvus (assembly GCF_062004578.1). Taxonomy (NCBI): domain Eukaryota; kingdom Metazoa; phylum Chordata; class Amphibia; order Anura; family Ranidae; genus Staurois; species Staurois parvus. The sequence goes on along the minus strand of NW_028317880.1, from coordinate 113,655 downwards.
ATGTCAGAGGTTTTGCAAGGCCTCATGGGACTTGCAGTTCCTCAACACCTGGAGGGCCATAGTTTGGACACCCCTGGTCTACGGGAATGTTTGACCATTCTTCCAGAAGCGCATTTGTGAGGTCAGGCACTGATGTCAGACGAGAAGGCCTGGCTCGCAGTCCCCTCTCTAATTCATCCCAAAGGTAGGTGTTCTATCGGGTTGAGGTCAGGACTCTGTGCAGGCCAGTCAAATTCCTCCACCACAAACTCACTCATCCAAGTCTTTATGGACCGTGCTTTGTTCACTGGTGCACAGTCATGTTGGAACAGTAACGGGCCATCCCCAAACTGTTCCCACAATGTTGGGATTATGAAATTGTCCAAAATATCTTGGTATGCTGACGCCTTAAGAGTTCCCTTCACTGGAACTAAGGGGCCAAGTCATACTCCTGAAAAACAACCCCACACCATAATCCCCCCCCTCCACCAAGCTTTACACTTGGCATAATGCAGAAAATTTTTCAATGGGAAGGTTTTACCTTCCAACATGACAATGTGCCAAAGCACAGAGCAAAAATGACCACATTGTGGTTGAAGGAGAAAAAGGTGAATGGCCTTGCATGGCTTTGTCAGAGCCCAGACTTTAAACCCCATTGAAAATCTATAGAATGACTTGAAGACTGCAGTCCACAAATGGTCACCTTCAAATTTAACTGAACAATTCTGCATAGAGTAGGCAAATAATGCAAAGTCCTAGATGTGCAAAGCTAGTAGAGACATATCCCAACATACTAAATGCAGTTGTCAGAGGAGGGATCGGCACCGATCATGAGGGCACGGATTAGTGCCCCGATCTGTGCCCATCAGTGCCGCTTATCGCTACCACCTCAACGTACATCAGTTAAGGAGAAAAATTACCTGTTTGCAAAATTTTATAATAGAAACCAAGAACTTTTTTTTTTTTTTTTTTTGTCTTCTGGCTTGGCTGAAAGCATTTGAGTTAATTCAAGGGCTTGCTATATAAATTTGCAGCTTCCACTGCCTCTTTACCTGATGCAGTGTGGGTTCATGGTAAGCCTAAAGCCTTCACTCTAGGATACTTCCTACTGGATAGCCGTTGATGGGATTAGGTTAGAGGGGATGGGAACATTTTTTATTTGTATCCTTCAGTCTTTAATAGAAGCCCAGGAATGAGAAAGCAAACCTACATACTCACCAAGGTGGATACAGCATTGGTCAGATGCCACATCTGTCCTTTGCCGCCTCTAATCACCACCGAACTGTAGAGCAGTGGGAGCTGCTGGCTCAGGCTCTCAGCAGCTCGTCAAGAGGCTGAGCTAGTTGCTGATCAGGAATCTGGGTGGATCCCGACTTTAAAGTCAGGATCTCTCCTGGACCGCTGTCGGTGGAATATAGGTCACAGGAGTGCACTCCTGTTACCTATAGTCATCCAACTGCAGTTCAGGAGGAGTAGAGCCAAAAGAGCTTTGGCCTTCTCTTTAGAGTATTACTAAACCCACAACCGTAAAATCAATCTATATATGCAGTAAAGAGTGCTTGTTATGCTCACTGTGGAACCTAAGATGTTAATCCTCAGCATTGTGGAAAAGCTCTGTTTGATCTTGACTTCTGATCTTGCCCTTCTTTCAGTGTCCCCCTCTTATCTCCTGATAGGAAATATAGTGTGGAGTCACATGCTCAGTTTTGTGTTTTGCTAGAGAGATGTTTTGTTTTGTTTTTTTTTTTTTTTTTTTTTCTCTGGAGAATGCATGTGATCAGCACAGGGCCAATCAGCACTGTCCAGACAGAGGTAAGGGTTCTTCATCTTCCTAGCACAGAATGAAAACTCCTACAAGCTTTGGCATGTGCTTGGCTGGACACTGATAGAAGTCACAAGACTTCACTAACTGCTTAAGAGAAAAAGTATTTAGCAGTTTTATATTTACTAAAATCATTGCTCTTCCATGTACTGTGCTGTGGGAGAGCAGATATAGTGAATGCAGGGACCTGGGTTTAGTAACACTTTTAAGTGCTGGAACAGCCCACTGATGAGGTTATCTTTTGTCCTCCAGTAATTAAGCTCCCTATGTTACCATGTTGCACAGTTCTGTCAGTCTGAATTCTAATGTACAGGAGATGGCTGGATGTTAGTATAAATACAGATCTAGGTAACATTTAAAGCTACCATTTTGGTGCATTTTTTGTGGTAACACTCATTGGCACACAATGCATGTACGTAATTGGTGCATTGTGGTGCAGTTGATTTTGAATGGCATTCACATGCTTCCCAGCATTTTGCAATGCACTGTGCATTGCTTTTCTGAAAAAAAAAAATGGGCCATTTTGAAGACTTATGGGCTTTTCAGCATAAATTATCTAAATACAATCCATGTGCATCGATACAAAAGGGGGCAGTCTCTTAGTGTGTCTAATGTAGAAATCCATATTCTACAAACTGAGACTCCTTGCTGTCTGAGGAAGCTATTTTTTTTTCTTTGCAGAGATCTGGTACAACCTTGGGAGTGCTCTGACTCAACAATTGGTGGGTAGTATGAGCTTTGGTGACTGCAAAGCAATAGTTTGGAGAAGCAGGAGGGACCCCCTGCTAAGTGCAAAGAGTAAAGCTGCCTATTTATATCAAAATATGGCTGGTTAAGCAGGGACCGGAAGACTTTCGATCTCTATGTGGCTGCTCCTGCTTTGCCAGAAATCAATCCAACAATTGACTTCTGTCGAGCAGGTTTGTTAATTTTTTCTTGATCAGTGGCCAAAGCCAATGGGCTTCAGCTGCCGATCAGTGTATTCGTACAGAACCGTGTTCCTGCTGTCAGAATACAATGTCTCTTTGGTGAGGATTCCTCTATTCACCTCAGTGGTGTGGATGGAGTCACTTTGTGTTGTGTTTTTTTTTTTTGTTTTTTTTCGGTGGTAAAAATGGGTAGTTGATCAGCCTTTTTGCTGACATTAACCCTTACCTCCAAATTTACATCAGGGTGAGTATACATTGTTGAAAAGCTTCTCTTCACAATGTGGCAGTTTTAAACCCAGCATCTTCAGTTTGCTAGGCCACACTGCTTGTCAGATTTGCTCTTGGCTGTCAGTAGGACCACTTTGCACCAACATTCCAAATGGCAGTTGTGGCATGGTAGTTTAATGTACAATGCCAATTGGGATAGAAGTATCCCCCTGGGGGTTGAAAAACAGGTATGCAGGAAGCAGCAGTGTTGCCTCCTGAAAACATGTAAACCAGCTGTCAAGAGGTCCAATGCAGTGGCCACAGAAAAAACGAAGCCCCCTTTCACATAGGACAAACTCAGTTTTATTCAGCATGGGATCTGTCCCGTTATCCCCTTCTGATCAGAGCAGAGTCGCCAGGTGACAAATCTGTGTCTGCTCAGTTTCTGCAATGCAGACGTGGACTGAGCCTGCTCTGCTCTATGCGGCCAGGAGTAAACGGATTCCTCTGTCCACTTACTTCACTGCCCTCTGATCTGATATTTTTTTTATTTATTTTTTTTTGGATCAGATTGGAGGTAGGTGATTATAAACAGACAGATGTTTACACTCGACGATCCAAAGAGGTGAATGGACAGTCCAATCTGGTCCGCCTGAAAAACTGACAGGTGGACTTGGTGTGTGAAAGGAGTCTAACTATACAGCACTAAACATCTTTTGATGCACCTGGAACATGTTTGTTTTGCTTTAAACTGAGGCAATTAATTGGATTATAAATCAGGTTAATGCACCTTAAAGGTATGATCCTGGTATTACATTGCTTTAATTGTGCTGCTGCTTTCCCTGTAAGACATAGACTTGTCTGTGTTGTCATTTTAGCTAAAATAGTGAAGAATGTGCTGGCTTGGACCAGTAAAGATCTATATTATGCTTCCTGGAAAATGTTCCTTTATCTTGCAGAGATTTTATTGAGCTAAGCACGGCATTTAAACTGTAATCCTGTTACAGGATAAGCATTCCATAAATGTATAAAATGTTTTTGCAGCCTGTACTTAATGTACAGGGCAAGCTTTGTTTTGGCTGGATAGTGACGGTTTTAAAAGACTCAGAAGCTGGTGATTTATTAGAGATTTTCCATGGGATATAGGGTCATTTTAAGCAGATATTCAGATGTCTGTGGAGCTGGTAAGTGAGAGCGAAGTTTAATCGGTATGGTTATACGTACAGTTCTGCGCCAAAAGGGGGCTGTATGGACTCAAGAACTTGCATGGCTGTGTAGCAGGCTTAAAATGTTTGTTCATTTTGACTGAGCTGTTAATCTCTATGCTACTAGAAATGTATATTTAAACCACTAATATACTTTTTCTTTCTTATTGGCAACATTAAGCCTTCCTGTTTTTCTTGCTCTAACCACTAAGCACTGCCCGCCTGCCTGCAATGTACAGTGGATGGGCGGCCGATGTAGGCAAAGTGACGTACCTGTACGTCACTGCCTATTTCCAGGTTTCAGATGCAGGCATGCAGCGAGCTCCCGCTGTGTTTGTATTGTACACAGCGGGAGCCTGTCAGCAAGTCCTGGCTACTGATTCAGGGACAGTGCCTGCTGATCAGCTGTGTACAATCACAGTGCTGTGTTGACCGTAAACACAGAGCTCTATACAGAGGCAACAATCTCTGTATTTATTTTCTCTTCCCTGAAAAGAAGTAATGAAAAAGTAGAGATCTTGTTGGTAAAAACAGCTTACTTTACACACATTACACATAGGTGCACATTTAACCCCTTGATTGCCCTAGATGTTAACCCCTTCCCAGCCAGTGTCAGTACAGTGACCGTGTATAACATTAGTTCAGTGTTTCTCAACTCCAGTCCTCATGGACCCCCAACAGGTCATGTTTTCAGGATTTCCATTATTTTGCACAGGTGATTTGATCAGTTTCACTGCCTTAGTAATTACCACAGCTGTTTCATCTGAGGGAAATCCTGAAAACATGACCTGTTGGGGGTCCATGAGGACTGGAGTTGAGAAACGCTGCATTAGTTCCAGTCACACTGTAAAAAAAAAAAAAAAAAAAAAAAAAAGTCAGCAGCTACAAACACTGATACACACTTTTACACAGCCATTCACCTGTCACTCAATCCTGCGGTGTCCTCTTTGCAGCCCATTTCACCGGCCGTCTGGTGTTCCTGGTTCCAGCATCTTCAGTGTGGGCATCCAGCTGTGACAGCTTGCGGCTTCACAGCTGGGTGCCCACTGCACATGCGAGAGTAGTGCTGTGCTTTGTGAATGGTCCCATAGTCTTATGGGACCAATCGGGTGTCCCAGAAGACTACTAGGGGAGGGGGTGATTGCAACGAAAGTGGGAGCAGGTACCTGTCCATTTCGGATACCCACTCCCATCCACGCTCCCCAAGGTGCCAGTCCTTAATGGGGAGTGGGGGACCCGTCTTTCAAGCAGAACTTTTTTTCTTTTATGTCTTTATATATCTCTATCTCTATATCTGTGTTTTGTCACATCATTCGTAATTTAAAGGCTAGCTCCACCTTTTGCAACATATTACATGGTACAGGTATATTTGGAGTGTAGCATGTTAAGCAGCCCCCACACTGTGACCGCCCACTAAAATAGTACTTTGATACTTTTTGTAAAATCCTCATAATTTTACGTTCAGCAAATTTCTGTTAATTCCAGTAATTACACGTTGTGCAAATGTAATCACATATATTTAATTGTGCTTGTGTGTCACACTAGTGATGAGCTTAACTGGCCTGGGTTTAGCGAACTTCAAAGACATTTGGATCCTGAACCTTATTGAAATCAATGGGAGCGAAGTTTACTTCCAAAGTGCATACCAGACCATTTGAGTCTGGTATAGATTTTAGGGGGACTCCATGCAAAAAAAAACAAATGTGAGGTCCCCATAAAAATCCATATCAAAGTATACAGCCTAGCCAGGAAAGGATGGAGGGAACAGCATGTCCCCCTGGCAAGGCATCTTATTCCTATGTTGATAAGGATAAGGGCCGCCTCTTCACAACCCTTGCCCAGAAGTTGTGGGGATGTGTGGAAACCCCCTTTTAAGTGGGGTTTTCTTTTAGTTTGCCAGTAACATGCCTCCTGTATTAGATTGCCCCCATTTTAGATGGAGCACAGGGGGCACCTTTTGGATAGCAGCCTTGTCAGTCTGGGGGGAGGGGAGTGTTAGATGCAATAGCAAACTTGGATACACTAAAAAAAAAATTGAAGCCAAACTCCAGATAATACTTTAGAAGCAGTTACAGCAAACCATTTTTTTCCTTTTTGGGATAAAGGTTTTACAAGAAAATCAGGGAAAGGAAGCCTAAAAAAAACTAGGCAGCCAGCTTTAAGAACTGGTAAGCTGCAATATAATATTTGCTTTTGGGTTTAAAACCACTTTACCAATAAGGGGTCACCCAGATACTGCCCCCCCCCCCATATAAAGGAGCATGTGCCCTTATCCTTACGATATACGGTTAGGTCCATATATATTTGGACACAGGCACAATTTCAGTTTTTTCAGGTATTTACCATATCCATTATAGAACTATAGCTTGAACACGTTATGGGCTGAAAGTTCACACACTCAGGTTTAAATTGAGGGTATGTACATCCAAATTGGAGGAAGGGTTTAGGAATTACAGCTCCTAAGTGGTCATCCCCCCTTTTTCAAAGGACCAAAAGTAATTGGACAATTGGATATAATCATAAATAAAATGTTCATTTTTAATATTTTGTTGAGAATCCTTTACTGGCAATGACTGGTAATGTCCATAGGTTTCAGACTTTAGACAGACTGGATTTCCTCCTTTCTGATGCTTTGCCAGGCTCTAACTGCAGCTGTCTTCCGTTCTGTTTGTAGGTCTTTCTGTCTTTAGTTTTGCCTTCAGCAAGTGAAATGCGTGCTCAATTGGGTTAAGATCAGGTGACTGACTCCGCCATTGCAGAATTTTCCACTTTTTTCCTTCAAAAACTCCTGGGTTGCTTTTGCAGTGTGATTGTATGGCACTTCACAGTAAAGATGGACAATGATCCAAAACAGCTTTGCTGCATTTGGCTGAATCTGGGCTGACAGTATATCACTAAACGCTGCAGAATTCATCCGGGCTGCTATTGTCGATCACATCAATAAACACCAATGACCCAGTGCCACTGAAAGCAATGCATGCCCATGCCATCATACGGCCTCCACCATGTTTTACAGATGACCTTGTGTGCTTTGGATCACAAGCTGTTCCAAGCCTTTGCCACTTTTTTCCCCCCATCATTCTGGTACAGAATAATCTTAGTGTCATCTGTCCAAAGAATGTGTTGCCAAAAAACATAAAAAGCCAGCCTAGTTCTGGAAAAGTCTAATCTGGCTTTTCTATTTTTCAGGCTTATGGTTTGCACCTTGTGGTGAACCCTCTGTATTTTGCTCTTGTGAAGTCTTCTCTTGATTGTAGACTATGACAATAATACTCCCACCTCCTGGAGAGTGTCCTTCACTTGTCTGGATGTTGTGAATGGGTTTTTCTTTACCATAGAGAAGATCCTGTGATCATCCGCCACTGTTGTCTTCTGTGGATGTCCATGCCTTTTTTTATGTTGCTGAGCTCACCAGTGTGTTCTTCAATCCTCAGAATGTCCCAAACGGTTGATTTGGCCACTCCTAATGTTGCTGCTATCTCTCTGATGGATTTGTTTAATTTTTTTAAGCCTTACAATGGCCTGTTTCACTTGCATGGACTGCTCCTTTGAACGCATGATGTAGGCTCACAGCAATAGATTCCAGATGCAAATACCACACTTAGAATCTACTTCAGACCTTTTACCTGCTTAATTGTTGAAGAAATAACGAAGGAGTAACCCACTCCTGGCCATGAAACAGCTTGATTCAGTTGTCCAATTACTTTTGGTCCCTTGAAAAATGGGGGATGGCTACTCTTCAGAGCTAAACCCTTCCTCCAATTTGGATGTACATACCCTCAAATTAAACCTGAGGTTGTGCACTTTTAGCCCATATCTATTATATAACTATAGCTTGAACATGTTTTGGTGAATCAGTAAAGAGAATAATTAACGAGCGCTTGGACATGGATGATAAGCAGCTGGCATGAAAGGCACAAACCTCAAACCTTCACACTATAATAACACATGCAGCGCTACAGATAGTAAATATAAAATTACATATAAGGTGATAAGTGATGGGCTACTTGTGCTTAATAATAATTAAGTGTCCTCATATCATAATACAATAGTCCCAATAAGCCGTGCAAAGGTGGTTGACTCCGTGCTGAAAAGTGTCAAATATTATGCACTCACCAGAAAGCGCATAATATGCGCATTTGAGTTGTCAGACCACTCCTGGTCCTAGAAGGCTGAACCTGTGTGGATCATCTGGCAAGCTGTCACTCTGATGGAGATACACTTTCCTTGGCCAACAGGGGGATTCCAGGCATCCAGAGACCCTTAATAGCACTGATCCAGATTCCTCACCCAGGGCACTCATAGAGGTAACCACCTTAAGAGAAGGGGGGGGGGGGGGCTTGAAAAAAAGCCCACCCCAAGAAACACGGATAGTGTAGTACGTTTCAAAAAATCCTTTATTGCAGAGTAAAAAAGACAGGTCACTCACAGGGTTTCCCAGAGTCAAAGATGGCCGCCGGCCTCCACGAGGTACGGAACGGCGTGACGTCACCGGTTAGGCTCCAACTGACGCGTTTCGTGCGGACGAGCACGTTATCAAAGGGGCCCTTTGATAACGTGCTCGTCCGCACGAAACGCGTCAGAGTGGAGCCTAGCCGGTGACGTCACGCCGTTCCGTACCTCGTGGAGGCCAGCGGCCATCTTTGACTTCTCTGCCGAAGTGCCTCTGTGTGTCTGAGACGCACAGAGAGTAGCTCAGCCCTGCTCCTTCCTCAGTGGCTGTGATTGACAGCAGCAGAAGCCAATGGCTCACGCTGCTGTGTCCCAGCCAATTGGGGGAGGAGACCTGGGAGAGCCTCTTCTCTTCTGCACATCGCTGGATTGTTAGCAGGCTCAAATATTAGGGGGGCTGAGGGGGGAGCTGTGCACACTGAAGGTGTGCACATCACTGGATCATGATCAGTCTCCGCTAAGTATTGGGAGGGGGTGGGCTGAGGGATCTGCACACTGAAGGTAACCACTTTAAGCAATGTGACAAGCAAAAATTATACTTTTTTTCACAGGTGCCTCTGGGGTGAGGACTGACTGTGAAAAGCTCTTTAGTCAGCAGGACACGCACGGTTTTCTCTGAAAAAACATCTCTGGCACGTTTTTAAGTGTTAACGTGGTGGTGGGTATTTCCAGTCTAAACCAGCAGCTCTACATTTGTGACAGATACCTAGACCTGACAAATAAAGCGAAAATAAACTTGGTGATAGGAAAATATTTGCTTAAGGCATTTTTAAGCCAAGGAAAGCACTATTATTAGATGTTCATATACTGTGATTGCTTACACGAAGTACTGTAGAAAAAAAATCCTCTTGGTTACAGAGCAAATTTAAACCAGCTGGATCAGTTCTCTGTATGCAAAGGCCTTACTTAGCAAATACATCAGTGGTGAACTATGTAGTGATTTTGAGAGTCTGTAAAACTTTGCTTTCAGTCTAATCAAACTTTTATGTTTATTTGGAACTTGCATAGCTTAGAAAATAACTCCACTCCAAAATGCTGCTTTTTATGTCGCCTGGAGTGTGAATACACCTGGTTTAAATGACATACTCCTTTAAAGCATTCTTTATTAGGCATGTGGCGTTGGTAAATATTTAAAACTTTCTGAACCATCAGATTAATTACGGTCTGTCTCCACAGAGATTTTTCTCTTCCTGTTCATATTAAAGTTTGATAGCCCTGTCCCTGCCCCACTATCCCCACCCATGGAAAACACAATCGCTCTGCAGGTGGGATTCCTCCATTAACAGTCAGTGGTTGCAAGAAAGAGAATCTCATATTCTATGGCCAATTTAAGTGTCACAGAAAGGCCTGTCAGGTTACTTTTTGAACGATTATTCAGATGCCTGAAGCCACGACCCCAAACCTGGTCAATTTTAGCTGAATATGCCTCTTTTATATGTTTGCTTGTATTGGGAGAGACAATTGCTAACCACAGAAAATTGTATGTCTCTCTTGCAATATATTTGCTGGTAGAAATACATTTCTGGTGTACAACAGGTGCGAATAAAAAGTCCTAGAGCAGCCTTTCTCAACCCTTTTTACCTTGAAGTTAACCATTAAGATAACTTTTTGGTCTTGGAGAACCCCTGTTAATATTTACTATATCTACAGTTTCTGGTACATTAAAGGTCAGTAGGATGAATTCTCCATACATTTGTGGTCAGTTAGAAGAATCCCCCTTGCATATAATTTGAAAATAGCATTGATGTCCGTAGATACTTACCGGAGAGGCAGAAGCTGCTAATTTCCCAAAGAATCCCTAGAAGCCTCTGGAGGAACCTTTAGGGGTCCATGGCACCCTGGTTGAGAGGGGTTATTCTATAGTCTGTTTTGCCATAATACAGAATTATTTGCAAAAGATTTACTTTATGGGTGGGTGAACAACAGTATTCAAAGTCCAGCTTCAGGGTAGAGTTTTTTTTTTTTTTGGCTAGTAGTTGATTTTTTGAATGTGTTTTTTCATTTGGTTGGCTTGAAGTCCTTGACATTTAACTGCACTTTAAAAACTCAAACTAGTATAATTGAACTAGTGAATGAGAATAAACCTTTATAGTAAATAACCTGTGTACGCTGCAGTGGAAAAGATTTCTTTACTTTCCAGAAGTCCTTTTTTAATTTTGCTGGTGTTTGTCCTGAGCAACAATTGTTGAGATTTTTACTTCTGCAGAAACTGTAAAAAGTCATCGGTTTTTGGAACAATGTTGACCTCACTAGCTTCAATGAATGAATATTGTGGATCCAGTTTGAATAAACAGACTTATAAATAAAAGGGCATAACTAGATGGGAAGGTATGTTTTCTTGTTTTAAATCTGTTTTTTTGTTTTTTTGTTTTTTTTGTTTTTTTAATTTCTTCAGTTTGCTGCTGGTTTCTAGCATAGGCCAGAATGATGGCCTACATCATGAGTCTTCATAGTAATTTTTTCTTTTTTTTGGGTGGAGGGGATTTCTCAGTTAAGTCCACCCCCTCCTGCCTGCATACTTTGGCTTAAGGGCATACGTTTAAGAACTAAATGCTACAGAAATCTGCCCTTACTCAAGATAGCCATGGCTAGAAATGCTCAGGGGTGTTTTTAGAAGTGATTTCTCAACCATCTAAAGTAAGGAGACATGGAGGGATGGTGAGTTTGCATCGAATATTTAAAATTAATTAAAGTTTTCTGTTTGTGGTGCTTAGGTACAGCTTGGTTCTGCTTCTATTCTTGGTTGATGAGCTTAAAGCTATGGTGAAGATTGTCAAATGAAATGTACATTCTTCATATACTGTATGTAGTTGGTACGCATATGTAACCATTAACATTGGCTGGAAAAAGTAAAAGGTTCCTCCCTGTTGCCATCTTCTATGGTGTAATTTGTAGCAATTGTGCATACAGAGATGGATACGGCCATCCATCTTGCTACGGATCCTCCATCTTGTATCATTTCTACTCCCAAACCAGCCTCCCTCCAATTTCCCCCCCTCCCTCAGGAATGTGGTCTGTATGATGCCAGAGATCACAGGCTCAGCGGCAGAGCTTAATGGTTATAAACCCACTAGCTGGTGCCCGGGTGTTAGCTTCTCAATCTGAGATCTCGTAAAGCCATAAACCAGGTCCTTCACTGAGCTTCAAAGATGTTCCAGATAAGCCGTAAAACATTCAAAATCCAATTTCCACTATGATTTCATATCTTGGAGTATGAAAGACTTACAAGGAGACCAGGAATATATTCAGATTGGTCACTTTAATACAAGTTGCCTGATATTACACCCCCTAACTGAAATCTACAGGAGAGCAGAAAATATCTCCTTAACCGTCCCACGCAGGTATGTCATGTTTCATATCTAGACGTTCAGCAGATGCTTCTGCATATTAATATGCTAGTGGCTAGGCTGCTACGTGCACCGAGGGTAAGTTATGTAGCATGATAGAAACTGGAAGGGATTTTGGTTCTAGCTTGGGTCTCTGCCTCCTCCACCCTCCCCAAATGAGGCGATTGGTTCTCTGCTTCAAGAAGACACCCTGCTGAGTTCCTAGAAAGGCTGTTATGCTTGGAGCAGAAAGTTTAAGTGGAGTAGGTCGTGTTGAAGAATCCTCCCTTTTAACATTGGAATTAACTTTGTGAGATAAGGCACCCTTTTGGCTCAGGAAACTTGATCGGCTTAACCCAGGACTTTTGGCAAGTACTCTCTCTCTAAATTTATTTCTGTTATCTCTTTGCTGTGTTATTGCTCTCTGTATATTTTTACATATATATTGGCTACATCTTTTTCTTTAAATATTTTTATTGCATCCTTTTTCAGAAAGTAATATTTATTACTAAAAAAGTCAAAGTGTTGAACTGTTTCTAAAGCTCTTTAATGCAAACTAAGAACCCCTGTCTCTGAAGAGCGCTACTGTGTGTTTTTAAACGTCTGTATACACAATGTCACCGCAGACAGATGTATGCAAACGATTATTCAAACATCAGTGTTGCTAATATTGCCGCGTTTCCTCTCTCTGTACAAAAAGGAGGTGGTGGCAGTGTGAACGGTTAATTGCGTAATTAACCTGACTCAGTAACAATCGCTCCCAGGCTGCAGGTACACAGATTGTGGTCCATTAGCTGGAAAATCTTTGTGCAGGGTGCAGCTGGGCGTGGCATTGTTGCGCACGTGACAGTGCGGTTTTAGATTGGCTAGTCCTTCGGTCACGAGTTTGGTGAGAAGGGCTGGAGGTCTGACGCCGCGATCATCACATAATTATCTAAGCTTACTGCTAGAACAGCCAGGTCTCTGATCTCCACTTCTGACTTTGTTTTGTGTGCAGATCAGCCTGCTTGAATTTTTCAGAACTTTCCACTGCTAACTCTGTCAGCCTTTGGGTGTATTGACACTACTTTTTGTATGCCTGACTCTTACTTCTGACTCAGATTGAGAACCTTCACAGCCTACTCCTGAAAATTTGTTTAGGGTCATTAAAAAATCTTAAATGTCTAATTTGGTGCTGTATGCTCAGCAATGCCTGTCAAGTGTTCAACCTGCTGATCCAGATATAGACTCTTTAGTTTGTGGAACCATGTCTGAATGGACCACATCTTTGAGGATTGGGAGTTGAATTTAATGAATCATTTTTCAATTTTTACAACTTCTTAACCATATGCATGAAGACCTTAATTTCAGGTGTGCATTCCTCTTAGATGCCTCTAAGTTAGTTGTAATGGTTGTGTGCATTAGGCACATGGAAGCTTTAGGTGATGGCCATTTTGTTCAGGTCTCAGCCATTTTTTTTTTTTTTCATGAGGCCAGTGATCTTACCCCCTCCCTCCTATAATCTATGGCATTCATAGCCTTAACTTTTAACACACTTCAATAGAACCTGTTTTCTCAACTTAGGGACAACAGACACCAGCACACAGGCTAATTGCTAATTGAGTCCTGGCAGGATGCCTGTAGAGGTTTTAATGCTCAGTAGAAATGAACAGATGAACACTACCCTCTGACCTATTGTAAAATTATGACAAAATCTGTCAGTTCTGTCATGAATGGTTTGTAGGGCAATCCAAGCACTAGGAACAAATGGCATGCCATACAATATCTACACAGAAAGCAGCCAGGTGTGGGACGACCTCTCCAAGGCATCCTTTTTTTCTTTTTCTTTTTTTTTTTTCATCTTTTTCCCTGCAAGGAGAGAGAGAGAAATAAATTCTCTCTCCCTTTTATTTAGAGAGCAAACACAGGGGTGGGCTGCACAGTGAAAGATCACTGTGCTAGCCAGTCAGAGGCTATCACAGAGATCAGGTGGTCTAGAAGCGGGACCCGAAGCTTCCAGTGACAGCCTGGTCTCTGTGCTAGGAGTGCATTGTGTGGCACATATATGTGGCCCCACGGGAAAAGGCCCACTTCTGTGAGGCTGCATATATGCATAGGGGGTGACAAAAAGTCTGGCCATACATGGATCGAAATTCAGCTGGTTCAGCAGTAACTGGACGAATTTCAATCCATGTTTGGGCACCCTGGTTGTACGAAGTTGATCTATCCGTCAAATTCTGTATAACCACCCTGTGGTAATATATGGTCCTGCCTTTTTGGAGCTGTAGGATTTATAGGAACCATGTTAACCAACTTCCCTTTGTACTTTTTCCTTAGTACTTGTAGCTTCTTTCCCTGAGTTGCATACAATTGATAGTCCTTGGTCAAACAGAGTTAATTTTTATCGGTTTCTGGATTGGGTGGGCATTTTTTCCTCACCACCTCCATCCAAATGCCTTTTTTTAGGGACATACAAGTCAATCTTTACGTTGACTCTTCTTGTACACCCTTTCTTTCTTTAAACAGGTCTTGCTGCTCCAACTTTCATATTGAAGGTCCTCTTCCCTTTCTCCCATTTTATATTACTCTTAAGAGGCCTCCTCCTTCTTTTTTTTTTTTTTTTTTTTTTTTTTTTTTAAATCTTCCTTTACCCGAAACTTGATAAAATATTATGTTCTTTAGCAAGAAACAAACATCCACATTAGTAATAACGCTACCAAAACTAGTGTGTGCTGTATATTGCCTCCAGCATTCTTCCTGTTGCCAGAGGCTGCCATTTTGCTAAAGCCTAGAGCCCTTTAGGCTGTCAGCAGATTGGCCTCTACAAATTCAGCACAGTGCTGTAAAAATAAAGCAGTCGAGCATGAGCAGAGTGTGCATTACTGGATTTTAAACAGTACAGTCACTAATTTTTAATGTTTTACATAGCTATACCTGAAAAAGCAGCCAGCCTGAAGTGATTTAGCAGGACTTAATTTTCTGACTAAAGGTCCACCTAAGGAGTATTTCACTTCAACCCCAGCTGTTTACTAGTTGATCCTTAGTTAAGGCATACTTTGTCTGACATTCCTTCCCTAAGCTCAAGGATTATGTATCCTAGGCTTTGGCCTTTTTACAAACTGTTGACCGATTTTGCTTTTATTCTAAATTCCCCCCACCTGTTGTCTCCTTATGGTGGTGCTAAGTTTGTTATTGTCCATTGTCCTTTCAGATAGGTTCCCCCTAGTGGTGCTACCTGTCCTGTTTTGGAACACCAAATTCATTATTTGGGGCTTTCTCCTATAGTAGCAATTTACTGTACATAGTGCTTCTCATTATTAGTATTATAATATTCTATATACAGTTAGGTCCATATATTTGGACAAAGGCACAATTTGTGTTTTTTTTCAGGTATTTACCAAAACATATGCAAGATATAGTAATGGATATGGGCTGAAAATGCACACTCAAGGGTATATACATCAAATTTGGAGGAAGAGTTTAGAAGTTACAGCTCTTAAGAGTAGATGTCCCCCCTTTTTCAAGGGACCAAAAGTAATTGGACAAATTAATATAATCATAAATAAAATGTTCATTTTTAATATTTTGTTGAGAATCACTTTACTTGTAAAGAGTTTAGAGTGTGCACTTTCAGCCCATATCCATTATTTAACTATAGCTTGAATGTTTGGTAAATACCTGCAAAAAATTGTAATTGTGCCTGTGTCCAAATATCTATGGACCAAACTATATTTTTAGATCTCTCTCTCTCTCTCTCTCTCTCTCTCTCTCTCGTTATCCATTGGAGACTCTGGTAATACTTCCACATCTATTTGGTCTTTCAGTTGTCCACCCCTCCAGATGCATTGCTTTTGGATCTCCCACAGGTTTGTGTTCACCCCCATGTTCTTCAATAGACAATGCATAAAATAAGACTTTTGTGTTTAGCGTGAAATGTTTTTCATGGCATCCATTGAGGGACACAGGTCCCACCCCTTAGTCTTGGTCCTTTTGCACTGCTTACTCACAAAACTGAGGCATGACTGTTAGGAGTGGGGTTACAATGAATGGGCCTTTAATGGCTTTTGTTTGCCAGGTTCTACCTCCTAAAAGCAAGATGCTTATAACCAGCGTGCCTATGATTTACTACACCCTTGTGTCCCTCGATGGAATCAGACTTTACAGTAAGTACAACATTTTTGAGACTGAGATTTTCTAGATATTTTTCTTTTGTCTTTATCTGATTAATATTTTAGTAACTTTCACTGGTTTAATGAATTTTTACTGACCAGAAGTTACTCAGGGACTCCCTTCTTGTGATTAAACATGTGAACAAAACTAGAAGTTCCTGGGGTTTTTTACTCCTAGTGACTCCTTGTGATATTTTTTACAAATGTTTTGACGGGTCAATCGTCATTATTTTGGATTGAAAGCTGAATTTGCAGCTATTTGACTTCCTGCTGTGCTTATGATTTAGATATGCCAGATGGACAGCAACTGTCCTCCTTTTTATTGGCAGGGGATGTTGTTGAACTGTTCCATGTGTCAGCACCCGGATATATAAAACTAGCTTACTGCACATCAGATGCTTTCCACGGGAACTTGAGTGGGTCCATACATATACCTTAAGATTGTTATAACACTTTAAGTACATGACAGCTGAATCATTTCAAAGTTTCCTAGAAAACGATCATTCTAGGCTTGTAGTAGTCATGAGTTAGACCTTTTTTTGTGTCTGAAATTTTTCTATTTTACTTAGTGGTTCTGGATGGCTGCAGTATTTGCACGGTTCGATTTGAGAATTCTAGATTTGTTTTCCCTGCCAAAGTTTTTTTTTTTTTTTTTTTCTAAAACAGGGCTGCCTTTTATCTTATGTACGAAGCTCTACTAGCTTGTAAGATCATTGTACTATTCCAGGGTAAGTTTACTGCTCGCTGGACATAGGTGATGATGCAAATTTAGTGTTCAAGGCTGTAGGATGGCTATGAGCAATGTAATGGAAAGGTAACTTGCTTAGTTGAGAAATTAGTGTGCCATCTGTCCTGTGCAAAGCAGAAAATGTTTGTTATTTTGTACAGCCATGTGCAGGTTACAAATGGTTGCCTCCTTTTAAAAAATGTTTTTTATATTGGCATACAGTGGTAGTAAATGCCAAAGTTAAATGTTGCCCCACAGGTAAGCTTATAGTAAGCCTTACCTCTGGATGCTGTGAATATCTTTCTACTAAACTTGCACCATTTAGTATAAGTTCACTTTGGTTGCAGCCGATGTCACTGGCGCACACGGTGTGTTCTGTGTTCAGAGAGTGCCGTGATAAAATGGTGACTCCCATGTTCTGGTGTGACGTCAACGTAGCCCGGCAATGCAAAGAGCCAGAGAGGGGGAAACTGTAAGGAAGACTAGGTGAAGATGTAAGCACAGGGAACAGTGACAGCTCAGAGCTTGAGTTTTGAATGCAAGTTGGTCATAAAATGGCAGCACACCAATGCGGCAGAGCAACTAAGTGGTGTTTTTATTAGCCTGCTTATTGAATTACTAATGTTATACAACAAAATTGTCACTGTAACTCTCGGTGTGTAGAATTACTGCAAGAATTATACATTAAGTGTGTAATTTTTTTTCTATACAAAACTACTTTCTAGATTTATTTTAATTCGGTTTAGAGGCTGCAGTGTATAGCCACTGATGTGCTTAATTGTGCTTACAATTAAGATATATATGTGACCCCCCCCCCCCCCCATGCTCAAAATGTATGTGTTTTTGTTTTGTTTTTTCCATTTTAATTAAAACTTCATGTGACACATCTAGGCTGGTATGCTGACACACTACCTGGGAATAGCTGAAGTAGGCCAATATTGTAAATAGAACTGGTTTTCTCACTGCATGGCATTTGTTTTTAGAGCAGGGGGAGTATGTTCACTCCTGAGGAACTCCACTAACATGATTTTACAACATAGTCCTGGAGCAATAAAACAAAACCTATTGAAGTGTTCTCTGCTTCCACACTTCCAACAGTCAGACCTGTGTATGCTTATTTAAATATTTGCTTTAGATCTGTGTATCCTAAAGCAGTGTCAGAAAAACTGTCTGTTAAAAATAAACACCTTCTTTTTTTTTTTTTTTTTTTTTTTTTCAAACCTATGTAGGCATATTTAAACATTTGCTTTAGATCTCTACTACGTAACCTGCAATATCTTATTAGCTCTAAACCAGCAGACAAAGAGTTTATACTTTTTGGGATTTCCATGATTCTGTGCAGACCTCCTACCTACATTAGGAATAGAAAAATATGAATTAAAGGCCACCATACACTCTATAAATCTACCTGTAATTTTGATCATCTTCGACTACTTGACTAGGAATAAAGGGTTGTTGGTAGTTACAGAAATCCCATTGACAGCAAGAAATAAACCCTTTGACTTTTTAACCTACTATATCTGCTTTGGAGATGTGCTGTGATTTTATTTTAGTTTGGGATCCCTGCAATTTTTAAGAGCTCTAGGTTGGCCTGATTGTTCAGCTGATAATTTGAAAATGTGTGTAGACTCAGTGAGGCATTTTTAAGGAATTGTACCTGACAAAGTGTTTGGTTTTTTTACTCCCACTGACCACCATAAGCAGTGCATTTGTCCCCTCTTACTGACCACCACTGTAGGAGACCTTCTTTCATCCAGTGACCATCAATGTAAGGATGCAGTCTTTCCACTGATCACCAGTCATCAGAGGGGAAAAGAATGTGCCCTGTTACATGGATAGTCAGCCGGAGAAAGGTTTGCCCCTCTCACACTGTTGATCAGTAAGTAATACCCAAGGAGAGAATAAGAGGCCATAAAATTGCAGTTCTAAATGAAGATTCAGAAACTGGGTTCTTGATAACTTCGCAGATACTAAAAATGTGATTTTCTGTACTGAATGCATTTATTATAGTAAGCAGATACAGAAGTTAATTTTTTACTTTTAACTGCAAAGTTATGCTTTAATGAAGAAGCGTGTATTTTGGCTTAGGAGAGGTTCTGATGGAAAAGACCAGGTGTAGTGTTCAGATCGCAAGTGCTTCAACTCTTGGGAATAGGCCTCCAGGATATTCTTCTACATACTGTAATTCAGACTTTAAATTGTACCCAGTAGAACCATGTTAAATCGTTCATCTTGTTTTAATGGATATCAGGTGGTTTGTTTTTTGTTTTTTTTTATTAAAGCATTTACTGTGATCTTGGCAATGGGAGAGGATGTTTCCATTTGGCTGCTGTGCGTGTCAGTGAATTACTAGGGAGTGACTATATTTCTTTTTGAGCAGAGTGCCTAGGTGCAGGAGACAAGGAGGGTTGATGCCTACAAACCAATAAGTTCTAGGATCAGTTTGCATTCATCATGCCAGTAGGGCCAGATCTACGGATATGACCAGACCGCATGCAATAACGTGCCATCAGATTCCCTATGTCTCCACCATTTGGGATCAGTTTCAGGAAACCTCTATTATTAATAATAAATACCGTATTTGCCGGCGTATAAGACGACTTTTTGACCCTTGAAAATCTTCTCAAAAGTCGGGGGTCGTCTTATACGCCGGTACACATGTTTAGGGGGGCTGCGGCATTAAGTACAGGGGTTTGCAGGGGCTGATGTCTCTTACCTGGATCCAGTCCCACGACGATCCGGTCCAGGAAGCGCGGCGTCTCCTTCAGTTCGGCCACTGGATGTTCGTGCGGCTGCTCGGCTCCGCCTCCTCACCGGTGATTGGCCGCCAGAACTGTAGCTCAGGAAAGGCACACAGGCGGCCAATCACCGGCGAGGGGGCGGAGCCGAGCGGCCCCGCGAAAATTGAGTGCCGGAGCAGCAGGTAAGTGTTCTGTGTAGAGGTGCTGCTGCAACCACATATGCTGGCTGCAGCAGCACCATACGAGAACAGGGTCAGCAAGTCTCAGTGGGAGGAATAGTGCCCCATCATTGGTGTCACTGATACCAATGATGGGGCACTATTCCTCCCGCTGACACCAACGATGGGGCACTATTCCTCCCCCCCCACTGACACCAATGATGGGGCACTATTCCCCCCCCCCCACTGACACCAATGATGGGGCACTATTCCCCCCCCCCCACTGACACCAATGATGGGGCACTATTCCACCCCCCACTGACACCAATGATGGGGCACTATTCCACCCCTCACTGACACCAATGATGGGGCACTATGCCTCCCACTGACACCAATGATGGGGCACTATGCCTCCCACTGACACCAATGATGGGGCACTATTCCTGCCACTGATACCAATGATGGGGCACTATTCCTCCCACTGACACCAATGATGGGGCACTATTCCTCCCCCCCCACTGACACCAATGATGGGGCACTATTCCCCCCCCCCCCCCCACTGACACCAATGATGGGGCACTATTCCCCCCCCCCCCCCACTGACACCAATGATGGGGCACTATTCCCCCCCCCCCCCCACTGACACCAATGATGGGGCACTATTCCACCCCCCACTGACACCAATGATGGGGCACTATTCCACCCCTCACTGACACCAATGATGGGGCACTATTCCTGCCACTGATACCAATGATGGGGCACTATTCCTCCCACTGGTGTGCATTGGAAGAGGGGTAGTCTTATAGTATAGCCCAAACATTACATTTTAGCAGGAAAAGTAGGGGGGTCGTCTTATACGCCCAGTCGTCTTATACGCCGGCAAATACGGTAATAATAATATTATTATTATTATTCAGGACTTGTATAGCGCCGACAATTTGCTCAGCTCACATTATGGGGGGAGGCAGTACAGTAACAATACAGTTCAGTACAAGAGGGATTTGAGGGCCCTGCTCCTTGGAGCTTACAATCTAGGAGGGAGGGGATAGTGGTACAAAAGGTAGTTAGCTGTGTGGGATGGAGTGGTAGGAAGAGTAGAGGATTCCAGTATTAGCTGAGGTCGGGGTAGGCTTCCCTGAAGAGATGGGTTTTCAGAGTGCGCCTAAAAGTGAGCAGAGTAGGCGATAGCCTGATAGATTGGGGTAGGGAGTTCGAGGATGGGTGAAGCCCTTGATAAATCCTTGAGATGAGCATGGGAGGAGGAGGGAGCTAGAGAGTAGGAGGTCTTGCGAAGAGCGGAGAGTACGGTTTGGGTGGTATTTAGAGACCAGGTCGGTTATGTAATTAGGGGCAGTGTTATGAATGGCTTTATACGTCAGTGTTAGTGTTTTGAATTTTATCCGTTGGGCAATTGGAAGCCAGTGGAGGGATTGGCTAATGTAATCTTGCAAGCACCCTCACTCTGTTCAGTAGATTTATATCAGGAATCCTATAGTCTGGTGGAGACTGAGGATTTACAGTGCATTCATAAATTATTCAGACCCCCCTTCACTTTTTTAAATTATGTCGCAACCTGATACTACCGTTTTTTTTTTTTAATTTTTTTTTTTTCTTTTTTCTTTTTTCTTTTTTCCCCATTTATAGACACTCAGTGACAAAGTGAAAACAGAGAACGGAAATATATCACATGTACTTAAATATTCAGACTCTCTATTCAGTACTTTTGTTAAAGCACCTTTGGCAACAACTACATCTTTTGGGTATGACATGACAAGCTTTGCACACCCGGATTGAGGATTTTCTGTCATTCTTTTCAAATCCTCAAGCTCAGTCAGGTAGATGGGGACCGTCGAACAGCCACTTTCAGGTCTCTTCAGAGATGTTCAGTAGGATTCAAGTCGGGGCTCTGGCTGGGCCACTCTAGGACATTTAGAGTTGTCCGTAAGCCACTCCTGTGTTGTCTTGGCTATGTGCGTAGGATCGTTGTCATGTTGGAAGGTGAGCCTTCGGCCCAGTCTGAGGTCCTGAGTGCTGTGGAACAGGTTTTCATTGGGGATATCTGTGTACTTTGCTCCATTCAGCTTTCCCTCAACCCAGACCAGTCTCACAGTCCCTGATGCTGAAAAACACCCCCACAGCATGATGCTGCCACTACTATGCTTCACTGTTGGGATGTTAATGGGCAGGCAATGAGCAATGCCTGGTTACCTCCAGACATAACGTTTTAGAATTGAGGTAAAACAGTCCAATCTTGATTTAATCAGACCAGAGAATCTTGTTCCTTACAGTCTGAGAGTCCTTCAGGTGCTTTTTTCCAAACTTCAAGTGGGCTTTCATGTGTGGTGAGGTGAGGAGAAGCTTCCATCTAGCCACTTTGCCATGAAGCCCAGATCAGTGGTGGGCTGCGGTAATTATTCTCCTTCTGGAACCTTGTCCCATCTCCACACATGATCTCTGGAGCTCAGTCAAAATGACCATCTGGCTCTTGGTAACCTCTTACTAAGGCCCTTTTTCCCTGATTTGCTCAGTTTGGCTGGGCGACCAGCTCTTGGAAAAGTCCTGGTTGTGGCAAACTTCAATTTGAGAATTCCGAAAGGCATTGTGCTCTTGAGAAACTTCAGTGCAGCAGAATTCTTTTTTTTTTTTTCTTGTAGCTGTCACGGAGCTTGCCCTTCCTCCCCCATTCTTTAGGCTTGCTGCCTGCCACCCCCCACCCCTCAGCAGCACCTCACTCTTCTGTCCCGTCCATGCTGGGACTTCTAGTCCTCCGTGTCCCTGACACAGGCTGCCCTCAGCAGCCCCTCACCCCCCTGTCGCCTGCAGTGTGGCCCCCTGGTGAGGGAACATCCTGCTTTTCTGAAGTCTGCTCCCTACTGTGATGATCCACAAACAGGCCCCCTCCCTGCCCCCTCGTGCATGTCTTCCCTGCCCCACAGGGACAAAGGCCGTGTTCCCTGGGCGGGTCCGTAGACCTGGGGGACAGGCCCATTGCCATGGTAATCCGAGGCAAAGACTTGGGTTACCAAGGCAACAGTAACGTGCCCAGCTCTGTACTTGAGAGCGCAGGGCAACCCCCCTTCTGTTCTCTTGGCTGCGTGTGTGAGAAGACTGTGCTGCATGCCAGTTTCTCTAGGACGACCATCTCCCGACCCCCCCCTTCTTCTCTGGCTGGCTGACCTGACTGTCCATGCTGCCTGGAATTTCTTCACTGTGGAGGAATTTTCTGCTGTCCCCTGCTTGCTGGCTTTATCCCCTGCCTGGACTTAACTCTTTGGTTCTCCGTGAACCTGCCTGGACTTAACCCTTCCCTGCCTGGAGCTGCCTGTGCGGATTAACCCTGTGTTGTCTTTGTGGACTGTAACCCTCTGTGTCCGGCTCCCCGCATCTAGTAAGTGGACTAACCCCATGTTGCCCAAAAGACTGAGCCCAATTCTCCCCAGGAACCCAAAGTCTCCCGAAACCGCCCCTTCACTGTCCTACTGAACCCTGTGGATTACCAGCCCCCTGTTCCATATTGCCTTCCAGAGAACTTTACTGTGTTCATGTGGTGTGGACTAAAGAAACTATTGTCTGTGCCCCAAAAACCTCCCAATAAACGCCTGCACGTCGGGTTCCGTGCAATCTGTCTGTGTGTTCTCTGCGCTCCTGGTAAGTGACAGTAGCCTTCCCCAGATCTGTTCTTTGCAGTAATCTTGTCTTTGAAGTCTGCAGGCAGTTCCTTTTGACCACATGGTTGAACTAGATGGACTTTTTGTCTTTATCCAGCCAGACTTATTATGTAACATGGTTTTTGCTCTGATACAGTGTGCGTTGTCCACGGAGACCTTTTTTATAGAGGTATGTGCCCTTCCAAATCATGTCCATGTTCTGTTTTCACTTTGTCATTAATGGAGTATTGTGTAGATTAATGAAAGAGAAAATTTTATTTTAATAACTGTAGTATCAGGCTGCAACATAAAATTCAATTGCAAAAAGTTAAAGGGTCAGGATTCTATATGAATGCACTGTATGTGCAATATGAAGTATGTGTTCTCATTGGTCTACTGTAAATGGTTGGTTGATGTCCTTCTCCCTTTTTTTTTTTTTTTTTTTTTTTTTTTTTTTGAGAGGGAATAGAATCACCTGGCGGTGTACATTATGGAGAGGCCATGTCGAAGCGGAGATAGGTCTTTGCATAGTATAAAATGTAGTGAGCTGGGGGAATTTTGTTTGCATGGGCTGTTTTGTGGTTGGTGTCTGATCTGCATGGAAGAAGTGGGGGAGAGGATCAACCATGGCCTGTATTTCTGCCACCGATTTTTCTTTTTTTTCCATTTTTGTCTGGCAAGAAAGTCCTGTAGTCTGAATGTGTAGTTGTGAAGGAAGGAGCAAAATCACTGGTCTTGAATAAATGTTTTTCTAATTTAGAAATTTCAAAAGCACAGGATGGAAGGTTACTTTCATTTGAAAATCGAATTTTTAAAAGCGTACAAAATTTTGAAATCCTTTTGAACCATGTCCAGTCATTAAATGCAAATTTTCTAGCAAATGTTTGTATGAATATTCTTTAGAAAATCCACTAGTGCAGAGTTTCTTGTCCTTTGAAGGAGCCCTTAGCAATATTTGGAGATCTCAGGAACCCCTGGAAGAAAAATCTGATCTACAGCTCATGAACCATCAGTGTTAACAGCGAGCTGTTGATGGAACAATTACTGTAGAATTGGGATTGAATGGTAAAATCAAACTTGAGTTTGCTTTTTTTTTTTTTTTTCTTCTTTTTTCTTTTTTCTCCACAAATTTTCATCTTTAACTGACCTTAAGCTGTCTCGGTCCTTGCCCTTGGTGCTTGTTAAAAAAAACAAAAAAACACATAAGATGTTGAAAACTGCAGCAAAAAATTCACATCCTTTCTGTGAATGGCAGGAATTCACTTTTCACTGAAATCAGGAATTTGCCCAGGGACAGATCCATAAATCAGATTGCAAACAAAGTTTTTTCTGTTCTTTTAAAGTTACATAGTTTGGTTGACAAAAAGTCCATCTAGTTCGACCAACGGCAAAAAAAAAAACCTAAAAATCGCAAACCTCCATAAAGACAATTACCTACTCTGTTAATCCAGGGGAAGTTAAACACAAAGCATGACCCAATTTGTTCCAGAGAGGGAAAAAAAGTATTTTATTGCATCCTGGGGAATCTGGAAATAAATATTCCCTGGATGCAACCACCCCTGGTGTTTTTTCCTATTAGTGTTAAGATAAGTTCCCCTTTGGGCACGTGATACATGTTCGACCCGTTTTTGGGTGTAACATGTCAAAGGTTCCCACTGCCAGAGCCGCGCCTGCTCTGCTGCATCTAGTGACAGCTAGTAGATCTTCTCTCCCCTCACTAATTCAGGGGTGTGGAAATTTTTGAAAAAAATTGTCAATGGACTAAATCTGGGCCCCAATCTACTTGTCCAGATTTAAAAAAGAAACAAAAAATTAACCAAAACCGTATTTTAAATCGGAGGTGATTTTAGGAATGTCTGGGGCTTTTAAAAACAAGAGGCTTTATGGTGACTTAAACAGCGCTATATTAAAACTATTACACGTTTTATCTCCTTCTCCCCTCCCTGCCTGTCTCCAGCACCGCACCCGGGGACTAACAGGTAGGAGAGAAACCTTTCAGTGTGATGAATAACGATTGGCTGCTCGTCAGGAAAGCATGGGTCAGGGCTTCTACTTTATCCCTTTCGCTGCCAGAGCCATTTTTGCTTCCGGAGCCCTTTTTTGCACGCATTTAAGAAAAATAATTTTAGACCTGAAGGTTACATAAAAACCCCAAACATATTTTTTCTGAAAGCCGAGACGCTAGAGAATAAAATAGTGGTAGTTCCAATTTTTTTATGTTGTATGATTTGACCGCACAATTGTAGTAAAAAATAAGTTAATTTTAGGACACAAAGTAATAAATTGTCCTAATTTTTTTTGTAAAAATATAAAAGATGAGGTTGCAGCGAGTAAATATCCAACTTGTCAAATCTTAAATTTGTGCGTGCTCCTGGGAAGGCTGCGGGAGGAGCTGCACACTAAAGATTTTTTGTATCTTTATGCATAGAATGCATGAAGGTAAAAAAAAAACACCTTCAGGCTTTACAACGACTTTAATGCAGTTTGAATCCTTTTACTTTGATGTTCAGAATGCTCATTTAAAGAATATGTAAAGTCTCTAACTTAAAACAACCCATTCAATTTAAAATAGAAATGAAAGGCAACACATTTGTATGTACATAGAAAGAAAACCACATGATAAATACTGCCCCCACCCCTACATCTTTTATAAATATCACACACCCTCTATTTTCAGCTGCATAAGGAACTCGAGGAGGAAGAACAGCATCGTGCTGAGCTTCCAAATAAATAGCTGTGTAGGGGTTGCTCCTCCAATGATCAGCACAAGTCTGATCACTGGATGAGATCACACGGAGTTCCCAGCACAGCTAGAGGACAAACCACGCTGTGCTCTCATGGCTAGCGTGGTCAGTTTTTCTTAAAGCAGAGGGACTGGCAGGAACACTGGGAATTTCACACAAAGAAAGCAGTACAAAGAGAACAGGATACTTTTTCATACAAGTAAATGGTAAAGCAGACACATACAGGGCCATCTTAATAGCATCAAGGGCCCCTGGGCAAAGTAATGCACTGGGGCCCCTATAGACCTGCCCCAATTTATACACCTGCTCTCAAGAATTAAAGTATAAATAGTTGATAGATTTATTGTTTATTATATTAATTTATTAGGTGCTACAACTTCGCAACCGCATGCAATGCACGTGGGAGTTATTAGGTGGTGAGGAGGCGTCATCTCATCCTCACTGCCTGACCAATGCCTCTAAATAGATACCTGTGTAGATTGTTTGTTTGCTTTTCAGGCTGTATTCACAACGCGGAGCTCCTTTTTTTTAAGTATATATACACATTGCTTCACATTGCTGTGAATTTTAGAGATGTGCTGCGTTGCTGTGTGATACGGCACACTGATTAAAATGCAGCATGTTTGCAGTTTTTCAGCATGCTGAAGCATGGCCAAATGCTGTGTTGCAGTGTGAATGGGACCCAAACGGAACAATTGTTCCCTGAGGTGACAGACGTTTTATAATGGAGTAAAACATTGTCACCACATATAGTGTGAATTAGGCTACATTCACACTGACTATTAGGGACAGCGTCTGTAAGCAGGTAGGTGCGGCCGCTGGCACTGTTCGCTATGACAGGTCGCCAACGGCCACACCTATTCATGGCTCTCTGCACAGCCAGCAATTTCCTGTGGTGATTGTTGCTGGATGCAGACTTTATAGTGAATAGGTCCGGCGGCAGCACAAGGAACTGCTACTACAATGCACATCGCCAGTGTGAATTTGGCCTTAGCATTCAGAGCAGCAAAGGGAGGTCCATCTGCAATTGTCAAGAGGAAGAGGGGAGAGTTTAGACACATTCACATTAATTTTCCATCTCGGTAGTAAGAGTGAGAAGGTGGCTACATACGGTGAGACCATGGAGAACAAACGCAGCCACTCTAACAGGAAGTTGGCCTCTAATAAATTCCATTTGCTGTGGTAATCTAAGAGCAAAAGATACTTTTTTCAGTTAAGAAATGTGTGTGTGTGTATATGTATATATGTATATATGTGTATGTATGTACAGTTGCGTTCAGAATAATAGCAGTTAGACCTCACTAGCCTGATCAATCACTGTTTTTGGTAGAAATGATATTTCTACATGGCAAATAATTTACTAGCAGGTGTAGTAAAGTAATAGAAATCCAACAGACCCAACAGTCATGACATGCATGCTGCTGATTCTGTGTAATTGAATCACTAATTGAAAGAGGCATGTTCAAAATAATAGCAGTGTGGAGTTCTATTAGTGAGGTCATTCATTCTTTGAAAAGCAGGTGGCAATTATTGCCCTTATTTAAGGAAGGAAGGCAGCAAATGTTGTACATGCTGGTTACAGTGCATTTCTCTCTGAAATTCTGAGGAAAATGGGTCATTCCAGACATTGTTCAGAAGAACAGCGTACCTTGATTAAAAAGGTGATTGGAGAGGGGAAAACATATAAAGAAGTGCAGAAAATGATAGGCTGCTCAGCTAAAATGATCGCAAATGCTTTAAAATGGCAACCAAAACCTGAAAGACGTGGAAGAAAGCGAAAAACTACCATTCGAATGGATAGAAGAATAGCCGAAATGGCAAGGACTCAGCCAACAATCAGCTCCAGGAAGATCAAAGAAGGTCTAAAGTTACCTGTGAGTACTGTTACAATTAGAAGACGCCTATGTGAAGCCAAGCTATCTGCAAGAAGCCCCCGCAAAGTCCCACTGTTGAAAAAAAGATGTGCTGAAGAGGTTACAATTTGCCAAAGAGCACATTGACTGGCCTAAAGAGAAATGGCGCAACATTTTGTGGACTGATGAAAGTAAGGCTACGTTCACACTAGCGTTGTGTGCAGAGACGTTTGGGAAGCGTTTTTAATGCTTCCCAAACGCCTCTGCCAATTCTGCACATTACAGCACATGGTGCTGTTCTAACAGGAGCGTCGCGGCAAAACTGACGCCTCTGGTCGAGTCAGGAGGCGTTGAAGCCTCCTATTCTAGTCTATGGTGCCGCTCCGCAAACACCCGGCCACTGTTTACGGTGCGGTTGCAGAGCGTTAACACCATTCAAACTGCATTATAGGCGTTTGTGGGGCGTTTTTAACGCTCGGCAAACTCCTAGCAACCACCGCTAAACCGCATTTGCTGAGCGTTAAAAAAACGCTCCGCAAACGCCGGACCAACGCTTGCCAAACGCTATAGGGGCGTTTGGCAAGCGTTGGTAAAACAGCCAAGTGTGAACAAGCCCTAAGATTGTTCTTTTTGGGTCTGGTGGCCGGAGACACTTTGTCAGACGACCCCCAAACACTGAATTCAAGCCACAGTACACTGTGAAGACAGTGAAGCATGGTTGCGCAAGCATCATGATATGGGAATGTTTCTCATACTACGGTGTTGGGCCTATTTATCGCATACCAGGGATCGTGGATCAGTTTGAATACATCAGAATACTTGAAGAGGTCATGCTGCCTTATGCTGAAGAGGAAATGCTCTTGAAATGGGTGTGAGAACCACAATCGGATTCAGGGTAGGATTTCTGCTGCTGTTCCTAATTTTTTGAGAAATAAATTGCACGTGCACGCCGGAAATGATCACACTGACAACTGTGCAGTATAACCATGTCCTCATCTCTGTTTATTGCAGGGCGGTGCTTAACCTTTTTATACATAGAGAACAATAGAGTATACGTCATTATTATGTAAATATGATCATAGTCTAAAAAGCAAATTTTGGTTGGCTGAAATATAGAAAGAAGGCAAGAATTTGAAGCTTGTGGCCGTTCTCTTCACTCCCTCACATATTCAAGGCCGTAATTGCAAGATCCTCACAGCTCGACGGGTTGAGGACTGCAAAGCCCAGCAGACAAAATATATACGCACAGCACATATATTTAGAAATATAAAAAACTTTAAAAGTAAATATGTATATATTCAGGAGGAAACCGAATAGGCATTTTACCAAATCCATCACACAACAAGACAACGACCTCAAACACACCAGTAAACGTGCAACATCTTGGTTCCAGACCAACAAGATTGACGTTATGGAGTGGCCAGCCCAATCCCTGGATCTTAATCCAATAGAAAACTTGTGGGGTGACATCAAAAATGCAGTTTCTGAGGCAAAATCAAGAAATAAAGAAGAACTGTGGAATGTAGTCCAATCATCCTGGGCTGGAATACCTGTTCACAGGTGCCAGAAGTTGGTTGACTCCATGCAACACAGATGTACAGCAGTTCTCAGAAACAGTGCTTATACAACTAAATATTCATTAAGTGATTCAAAGGAAAGCAAAATCTTCAAACATTTTTCAGTTTATATAGTGAATGTTTGAGTTTGTAAAGAAGAATACAAACACTTCTATTTTTTGAACAGTCTAATCACTTTTCTTCAATTTTTTTTAGAGGAACAACACAAATTTTATATTTTTCTTCAGGTTTTGATTTGGAATAGAATGTGTCGTGTTCCCAATGCATTTGTGTGTATGGAAATAAAAGCTATTAGAATTTTGAGCTTTAGTCACTTTTTTCAACACACTGCTATTATTTTGAATGTGTGTGTATATCCATAGATATTTGGACACAGGCACAATTATAATTTTTTTTTCCGGGTATTTACCAAACACATTCAAGCTATAGTTATATAATGGATATGGGCTGAACGTGCACACTCTGAACTCTTTGCCCGTTAAGGATTCTCAACAAAATACGTGTGTGTGTGTGTATGTGTGTATATGTGTATGTATGTATGTGTGTATGTATGTGTGTATGTATATGTATGTATGACTCTCTCAATTGGAATGTAGTAGTGGATGATGTGGCCATGAAGACACAGCATCACTGAGTTAACCAACAGCCAGTTTTAAGGACAAGTACATGCAACATGTTACTTTCATATTTAGTGTGCAGCATGTTACTGAGCAGCCCCCCCACAGAGTCCCCATTGTGACAGCAGACCATGGATCTGCTCTTCACACCGGCTGTCACAAATTTAAAAAAAAAAGAAAACAAATTTTGTGCGGGGCTCTGGTGATCATGGATGTAATGCTTTAATAGCTCCTAATAAAAAAAAAAAAATCACTACTTCTTACCTGCAAAAAGATTTATTAATCTTTTTTTTTTTTTTTTTTTACCCTTAACACATCTACATTTCATTTTCTCCATTCTTGCAAGAAAAGTAGACCATTGTGTTAATTTTTGTGAGTTTTACAGTAGCATTCTTTTAAATGTGACTTTTTTACCACATTCTTCGTTATCCATCATTCTGCATTTGCTGCTTATACCTACTTTAGATCACCAGGAGG
The DNA here is from genome assembly GCF_062004578.1 of Staurois parvus. Taxonomy (NCBI): domain Eukaryota; kingdom Metazoa; phylum Chordata; class Amphibia; order Anura; family Ranidae; genus Staurois; species Staurois parvus. Next base: position 83,046 of record NW_028317880.1, on the reverse strand, counting down.
CACCAGATGTACATAAGACATGCCTCATGTCTTGGAAGGATAGTAAATTTACATGGTTTCATTTGAAGATCAAAACGGTTATAGATAATTAACAAGCTTCTATTAGTTTGTCTGAAAAAGCTACTAAATTTCCCTCACTTTTTGAAGCATCAGATGTTAAACAGTTGATGGTAAATGCTATTTACCATATGTTTAGTATACCCGCATAAAGTTTTTTGCATTAAAAAGCTTGCTTTGTATAGAAAACCTGGATAACTTGGTTCAAATTTTTTTTTTTATTTTTTGCTCACTGTGATTGTATACAAACAAATTTTCCTTTAGCTACCCCTTATATGGCTAACATTTTTATTTTTTTTTTTTTTCTTGAAGTATGAGGAATGCTTAAAGCAGAACTTTAGCCTAAAGGGGAAGTTCTGCTTTGTTTGACTCCCCCCACCACCAGATTTTGCGCAGTTTTGGGGGCGTTGGTACCTACTCTTGATAGGTACCCACTCCTGCTAGAATCCAGAATAATGCAAAAATATTTATAGAGTGGTTCAGTCCACTCCAATGCTCATGTGGTTTTAGGGATTGGGGAAGTTTTATTTTTTCTTGTTTGTACTGGAACACTTATGGTGAACTGGTACTCGGTAAAATTCTTATTCAGGTTGAGTACAAACACATCTCTTGCTAAGCATTGCAGCAGTGTATGAGACCAAATCATTTAGGTTTCTTCCATTAATTTTTTTTTTTTTTTCTTCAGCCAATTGGAAGTGAAAAGAAAAATAATGGGAACATCATGGAGAATCATGGCTTTCATAAACATTTTCACCAGGATTCCATTTTTAGAAAAATACTGACTTTTTCTTAACATATCAAAGACATTATGTTGAGTTTGTAAGTTCCAATCATCCAGCCTCAATCTCCTGTTCTTACAAAGGTTAAGTTTCCTTAGGTGTTGTAGAAAAAATATTTTTAACATGCTTGAGAAGCACATACACCATGACGAGATCCAATCTGAGTCTGGATCTGTGCATCAGTTGTGCACAAACTTAAACGCAGTCCGTGTTCTGATCCATACATTGGTCCCGCACAGATGTATACACTTGCAGATCCATACAGCAGTCTGCCTGTCATTGATTGTGTCTTTTTATTTATTTTTTTCTTGTACATATGTGTATTTTAGATTTTGGCAGTCTGTCTTATTTCAAATAATCACAGATGGGCCTTATCCTGATCCAGCCAAGAATGTGTAGGTCTGGATCATATTTTCATACACATATTGAAAATTGGAGTAGAAGTTCACCATGATTGTAACAATCCCATGTCAAAGGGAGGCCAAAGGCTTAACCTGCAAACCCTCATGTGGGAGGTTGTTTAGATCATGTGTGTTCTGATTGCACAGTTATTGTAAAATATTGGGGTGTTTTTTTTTTTTTTGTTTTTTTTTTTTTTGAACAATGGTACTGGTTCTGCAAGGCATAATCTGTTTAGGGTCTATGCATAACAGAACTGCTAAAAACATAACTATTGGATGACCTGACCTTTTGCCTGGATAATGAATATGCTACTGATTTGTCATCCAGGCAAGGGTTAAATAGCCAGATGCACTACATTGTCACCTGCACTGATCCCTTGCTTAGATAACTTCTGTCTCTGCTTGCTAATAAACCGCTCTGGCCACTGCACTCTTGGCATCCTGCCATTTATTGATCCAGGTTACTCCTATATTTTGTACTTGCCTTTGAACCTTGTCTACATCTTGAAGCCATCTGATGTGGTACATGAACTCTCTACTCCGAAGTTGTTGGAGTGCCCCAGTTCTGTGCACTGTGCCTAAAGTACTGGGTTCTTCAAGGACCTGCAGGCATTCTAGCCTTAAAACGGGGAAGATATGCTTGTCTGCATTCCCCCCCTTCACTGCCACATTTGGCACCTTTTGAGGGTGGACAGGGGGAGCCGGTACCTGGTTTTGACAGGTACCTGCTCCCACTTCTGGTCAGATCGCTGCAGCGGTCAACCCCCTCCTTCCCCTTGCAGCCTTCTGGGACACATCACAGGTACTTTAAGATCATTCACAAAGCGCAGAGCAGCTCACACATGCTCTGTAGGAAACTAGCTGTGAAGCCAGAAGGTTACACTGCTTGTTTCCCTTACCTAAGACGCCAGTGCCGATTTGAAGAATTGTCTTGGGTGAGGACATCACTAAATCCCTGGACAGGTAAGTGTCCTACAGTATTTGTAGCTGCTGACTTTTAATATTTTTGGGGAGACTGAAGCTCTTGTTTAAAGTGTTAATAAACCCACAACAGTAAAATCAGTTGTGCATGCAGTAAAGCATGCTTGTTATACTAATTGTGGAAGCTAAGGGGTTACACCTCTGCATTATGCAAAAAGACTGTTTTAATCCTGTCCTCCCTGATCCTCCTTCCACAGTCCCCAATCCATTTTCTGGTAGTACAGAACCATAGGAGACACTACACATGGCTAAGTTTGGTGTATATTGCTAGAGTCTTCTCCCTCTTCCCTCCTCTTCCTCTTCCTTGGGGGAGGTGCATATGATCAGCACAGGGCCAATCAGCAGACAGAGGGTCAGGGGGTCACGCAGTTTATATTAAAATAATTGCATTTCCATATACTGTGGTAGACCAGATAGAGAGAATGCAGAGTCTTGGGATTCATAACACTTTATGGAAAAAGGCAGCTGCTGTAGCTGAAACTTCACAGTAGCCTCAATATTTTTGCAGAACAGGATGCAAATTTTCCATTTCTTGATTTCATTGTTAAATTGCCTCCCTCTGATCTAGGCGAGGGTGGTCTGTTTAGCCATGATGGCTTTTTTCGTGGCATTGCCTAAGCTGCCTTCTGCAGCCTACTGTCCACCTTTTTGTACAAGTTTATCTGGTTTCATTGCATTTCAGCAAACATTCTTTCATATCTCATGCTTGGCAGGCTTTTTGTCAGTTGGTATTTGATCTCTCCTATGTTTATCACCTGCAATATAATATGGACAGGACCACACTAGCCGGTTCCTCTGCTACTTTATCGGACTAGTAAACTGAGTGGGCCTTGATGAGCTGATAGTAATGTGCGTTTTTGTCTCTCTGCTGCTCCTACTGCCTCACTGCAGCTGCTGCTCTCTTCTCTGGCCTGAGTGTCTGCAGTTGCTGAGAAATGGTCCTGCCTCAGCAACATCCCACTGCTTTCACTGGCCTGGAGCTCAGCGCTGTCCGTTCCTTGTTCTCTGCCCTTATTAGCCAGCAAGCGATGTGGTGAACCCTATTTGAACATCACACGCCCAGGGTTTGGCGTCTGTGATGGCTTTCATCTGCCTAACTCTATTTGCACCTTGCTTTTTATTGCTACTATTTCACTTTATTGCTACTATTTCACTTTTTATTATTCTGATTGCCACCAGTCCTGAACCTTTTCTGAATAAGGATTATTTGTATGTTCTCTGCCTGCCCCTTGCCTGGATGCCAGATACACTGCTGATTGCTGCCTGCTCTAATCCTTGGATAACAGATTCTAAATTCTCTCATGCATTCTGTACCTACCTTGAACCTCCCATGTCTTGAAGATATCTGATGTGGTACATAAACTCTCTACCTCTTATGTTGCTGTGAGCACCCTTGTTCTGCAAATGTAGCGCTGAACCTTAACTGCCTCACGCCGACCGTACGCAAATATGCGGCCTCTCAGTGGCAGGGCCTTGACGCCGAGCGGCCGCATATTTGTGTACCATTTGTAAACAAACCTGCTGAGAGCACGTACCCTGCACGTTCCCCACACGTGTCGGCGTTCCACGGAAAGGTCCTGATCTCTCCCTGCGATCGGGACCTTTCTGATCATGTGACTGCAGTGACAGCCCATCACGGCGGTCACATGATCCGAAACCCGCCTCCCGTCGGCAGAAACCCCTTTAAAGGTCCAGGAGGTGCTGGTATGAAGGGGTTAAAGTCAAATTTTAGGCAAAAATGTCTTTCTTTTTGGATAGAGTAAGTGTGGGTTATAACACCTGTCAGGTTTTTTTTTTTTTTTTTTTTTTTTTTTTTTTTTTTTTTTTTTGCCATCTGTGTCCAAATGGGTAAATTAACCTACACTTCCTGTTCCATAGCCAAAACAGGAAAGAAAATCACTTCAAATGAAGAGAATCCCTTGGGGGATGGGGGGGGGGGGCGCGGGCCACCAGAAAATAGCTTACCCACAGTCTTTTTACTAAAATCCATTTTTAAAGCACCCATTCACATTATATTGCATATGCTCGTGCATAATTCACTACAAAAATTTCATTACCACTATGAAAACATGTTCAAAACTAGTGATATGCAAGAAAGCATTTTTGCATTGATTTTTGGGGTGCTCTTTTGCGGTTTGGTGTGGAATAGACACCAAGCTCAAAGCCTTAAATGTTTATCTGGTTAATCTAAAAAAAATATTAAAATAGGCAAACTAAAATGATTAGTTACTGCTGGCTGTAGTATTTTCATCTCAAATTATCTGTTTCTCAACAAATGGTTCAAATTGGCAGGGTTTATAACTTCAAGCTTTTGTTGTCCTGTATTTCCAGAGTGGAAACTTCATGTAATTTCTTGCCTTGGTGACCCTACACACAGCAAAACAACTTGTAATGGCATGCTTTTCTATTCTTAATGCTAGGTACCTGATGGGGGAGATAAAGTAGCTTCTGAGAAACATTTTGTAAATTAATGCAATGCAGATGAGTTATTTCTGTGTGCTAGCAGCTATTTGATTCTGGTGAAAACAGGATTTGGAAACCTGTTAAGTCTTGCAGCTTTGTGCTAACTGGGTGAAGCATAATAAAATGACTCCTGTGTACTTTTTTTTTTTTTTTTTTTTTTTCCCCCCATTTAATTCGGGCTCTTTTTCCAAAAAGTAAGAACGAATGTTGAACCTGTATGATTTTTTTTTTTTTTTTTCCGTATTCTGTCATCTTAGTGGCTTTCAGCATTGGTTTATGAATTGTTAAGCCTATGATTTGTTGAGGTTGGTATGGTAATTTTTTGAGGCGTGCTAACATTCATAAATTGGTTTATTTTGAAATGTCCTGTTCACACACAGTTTAAAAGGATACTTTTTTATCTTCATTACATTTCCTTATATTGCTACATGTATGTTTGCAATTCCAGGCAGCAAAGGGAAAGTGTTTTGTTTAGCTTTTAATGCTATCCAGTAAATGTCTGCAGCTTGATGTGGTCTTCTGATGTTTTTCCTGAGCAGATATCTGTCCGCTTCTGCTGTCACCAATTATTTGAAAGTTTGTATTGCAGGTTTAAAAATTAATTTTGTCTAGGACATTTTAGTTCTAGAATACAAACTCTCATCCATGGTTTTTATGGACCTTGCTTTGTGCGCAGTCATGTTGGAACAGCAAGGGGCCACTCCCAAACTGTTTCCACATCTTTGTATGCTGACAACTTAAGATTTGCCTTTACTGGAACAAAGGGGCCAAGCCCAACCCCTGAAAAACAACCCCACACAATGATTCCCCCTCCACCAAACTTTACACTTGGCACAATGCAGTCAGGCAAGCACTGTTCTCCCGGCAACCGACAAACCCAGACATGTCCATCGAATTGCCAGACAGAGAAGCGTGATTCATCACTCCAGAGAGCGCTTCCCCACTGCTCTAGAGTTCAGTGGCTGTGTGCTTTACACCACAGCATCTGAGACTTGCACTTGGTGATGTAAGGCTTCGATGCAGCTGTTTGGCTATGGAAACCCATTCCATGAACCTCTACGCACTGTTGTGCTAATCTGAAGGCCACATGAAGTTTGGAGGTCTTTAGCTATTGACTCTGCAGGCAGTTGGCAACTGCTTATGGCTTCAGCATGTGCCGAATCCCGCTGTCCTATTTTATGTGACCTACCACTTCTTGACTGAGTTGCTGCTTTTCCAAATTGCTTCCACTTTGTTACAATACAACTAACCGTTGACCATGGAATATTTAGTACAGTGCCTTGAAAAAGTATTCATACCCCTTTAAAGTTTTTGGTTGTAACATGACAAAATGTGGAAAATTTCAATATATTCTATTGAGAATTTATGTGATAGACCAACACAGTAGCATATAATTGTGAAGTGGAAGGAAAATGATAAATGGTTTTCAAATTTTTTTTTACAAATATCTGAAAAGTGTGGCATGCATTTGTATTCAGCCCCCTTTACTCTGATACCTCTAACTAAAATCTAGTGGAACCAATTGCCTTCAGAAGTCTCATAATTAGTAAAGAGTCCACCTGTGTGTTGTTTAATCTCCGTATAAATACAGCTGTTCTGTGTTCACTAATGTTCTCTAACAAACCTGAGGGCTTCAAACAGCATCGTGAAGGCCAAGGAACACACCAGACAGGATAGGGATAAAGTTGTGGAGAAGTTTAAAGCAGGGTTGGGTTATTAAAAAAAAAAAAAAAAAAAACTTTGAACATCTTACCAAGGGAGGCAATGAACAGCCTGGCCAGTTCCATGCAGAACTTTTGAATCCACAGAAAAAGTTGAGTTTTCAGATTTTGTATGGTCCAAATTCCTCAGTTTTTGGCTTGGGAACTATGACCAGGTTCGAGTAGAAACTCTGAAAGCAGTGACACCCTGTGAGTAGTGTCCAAATTCTTTTTGTAGCCCATGTAAATGACACTCTGGACCTAAAAGATTTACAGATATCTCCCTATTCTGATACATGGGGTTGCACCATCACTGAAAACCATCGCTTGGAAACAGACTTGGCTGACTTGGAGGTCCATGTCTTCCAACAAGTGTATTCCAGACTTGGAGGATGAAAGGAACTTTTTCCTAGCCTCGGGAATAGGAGGTCTCCCTGCAGAAGAGCAAGGCTTTCTGGCAAAGGAGAGTTCTCACGAAAAAGGGACCAACTGCCTTTAAAGGAATGACACTTGAGGCATTTCTTGCATGGGAGTTCTGTTGACCAGCATTTGAGCCAAAGAATTCTCAGCATATGGAGAGAGAAGGTTCCTCCTGAAGAATTGGCCATTCACTCAGTACTGTAATGCTACAGGTAAAAACTCTATTTAAACTGAGGGATCCACTAAGATGAAGCTTGGGTCCCAGGCCATGCACGTGGTTCAGACAGTAAGAGTCTGGCAGGCAGCCATGCAGGCAGCAGCGGGTTGCATGGCAGAGCCTGCCAAAGGAAAGGGCCTTATAAAGGGCCTATAACCTTTTATCCAAGGGGTCCTTGAACCCAAGATTATTCTCCACAGGGACCATTGGTGTCTTAAGATGAGAGATAGCAGAAGCCACCACAGAAACCTTTTTGCGGCAAACCCTCAACAGGATATTGCTGAGCAAAATGCGTTGGAGAAACAAATGGTTTCATACAAGTCAGGATGGGAAGGTCTTAAAAGGTTTGAGCAATTTAAGAACCCCATGCTAGAAAACTTGGCGTGAGCACCTTCAGGCTACAAAATAAGAATCAATAAGGGTTAAGTATAAATGAAATTACTGACAAGGGCATCTCACCCTGATCTGATTCCTCAGAAGGAAAAGTCAGACACTCAGGAGGGAGGACTGAAGGGGCTCACTTGATACGCCTGTTATCTATGACCTCTAACAGGACTGCCAGTATAATCAGACATTGTGGCTAAAAACTTCTCCCTAGATACTGTAAGTAGGAGGAAGGCTGGGAATCAGGCTTGGAGCAACTGTCCTGCTAGTGCCCTGTGGAGACTACCATCACAGTGTAGCTCGCCACCAGAGACCTATGCAAAGTCTGAGCTACTGAGGTGATTTGACCCCTTGCCCCAGCTAATGAGGTATATTGACCCCTTGCCCCAGCATTTGTGATCTATTTGTGGTGAAAAATGGTCCCAGATGGGTGCCTGCAACTTCTGCAGCTGTGGAGAAGGAAAAATGAATGCTTCTGTGCAAGGCACTATAGGATGCTGAACCCAGGCAGACATCCAGAGATCACTGTGGCTCTGAGTTTTCAGGTGCTGACTGAGAGATGTTCCCCCTAAAGGATGCACCAAATGCCAAGGTGAACACCCATTCAGGCCCCGGCACCCACTGCCACATGGCCCCACATCTTCATTCCAGCAGGGTCCAAGCACCATACCCCAAGGCTCAGTCAAGGAGTCAACTGGTCCAGAATCTGCAGAAAAGCAGCAGTGGCTATGGTGCGGCCAGAAAAGCCCCCCCCCCCCCCAACCTGTCTTCAGGTGATAGAAGATTAACATGTACTGTATGACTAAGAAAATTGTGTCTAGGTTGCCTAGCTCTTTGCTGTAAACAAAATTTTAATTATGTTCTCATTGCCACCTGACCATGTTGTTCAAGGTTTGCCCCAAGCTGTGTTCAGTTTTGTATGTTTCAGGTTCTAAGATTAATTTTGGCGTGCCTGTAAGAAACCCACATAAACACTAAAACATGCACGTTCCTTGTAGTTTGTCTTCATAATAAGAACAAAGACCAGCACTGTGGTAAGGGAAAACCAGTGCTAGTTACATTGTAAACAGGCTGCCTATCGAAGTGCCAATTCACATGCATGCGGTTTGAATGGCATCCAATCCACATGACATGTGAAATAACGTTGCTTTCTGTGGTGCTTGCTCACATATGTCCAGTACACTGGTGGTGCGGATTCAGTGTGGTTTAAAAAAGTCCTGTAAGATTTCTGAGCAATTCCTTCAGGTGTGGATTACAGGCTATTGACTTGTATGGGAACCGTTTCTAAACCGCACGTGTGAACATTATCAAACCCTGAACTAATCCTGTCCTAAACCTGACATTAACAACTGAACTGTGTCAATTAGCTTTGAAACCTGAACTTCAAACTGCACCACACGTGTGAATCATGACGAAGCCTTATCCTAACCATATACACTAATTCCACTCCTTATGGACCTAGTCTCCTTGGTTTTCGTAATGAGCTGTCTCAGAGAATCCAGAATTGATACCAAATCTATAAGTTTTATTCAGGCCAACCTCTGGGTCCTGACTTCTACAGCTTTAACTTCCTAAAGGGAACCTAAAGAAATATGGGAGCTTATCTTATCAGGTTTGTTTGAAGGTGCAAGCCCAGGGTGTTTGTGCTGATCTTGACTATATGAAGCAGGGTGTGCATATCATGTGTCCCAATAGTGGATTGGCACATGCTTGCACTAGGTCTATGATTCTGTAAGCAGTGAAGAAAAGATAGATGATGGCCCCAAGTATGCATCCTCCAGAGCGAGTCTGCAGTTTCTTTGCGAACTGATTCCTGTTAACCTTTTAACATAATGTTCTGTGAATCTTTTGCACGTTGAAGCCGTATGTAGTCTAGTGAAAGCACTCCTTTCTTTCCCTGAGTGTTGTCTGTTTCAGACAGTTAAAAGCTGGAAACTGCAGAGGACACTAGTTGACAGCCAATTCATTTTGCTGATTCATCCGTTCTCCAAATGGCTTCATGCCAGAGCTTGGCTTGCAGATTAAAGTCTGAAAGCTGCAAAGCTGCTGGGACTTGAAGGAATGTTGGTAAATTGTTGCTGTATGTAGGCAGGCAATAAAAAGAACTTTATTCTAAGTATTATTCTGGTTTACTTAAGCAGGAATGCCACCTAGTTATCCATGCAGCACTGGCTTTCTCCTGTGCTATGTTAATTAACAGAGTTAGAAATATGCAGATTACACTGAGTGCACATATTTCTTGAAGCACAATTGTACTGTAACTGAAATTGTGATTTAAGAGAGCTTTAAAAAAAAAAAAAAAAACCCCAAAACTTAACGGTGTTTTACATTTTTGGTTGATTACAATGAGATGCGTGGCACAGTTTACTTGTCCAGTTTAGCATATACTTTACGGTCTAGCCAAATTCTAGATAATTGAAATGCTATAAAGTGCCACAAAATACAACATAAATTAAAGTGCAGCTGATAGTCCAATACTCCCCCTGGGTAAAGTCTTAATATGCAAACAGCTTACCACTTCATGCTCCAATCTTCCTGTCTTGTCACCAAGATCTCTTTAACCAGAATATGTTGTATACCATAGAATATCTCTCTCTCTCCTTTTGCTCTTCCAGTGTACTGATCCAGATCTCCAAAAGAAAAAAACTGATAGTGTAGTATTTCTTATACAAATGTGCTACATGCGCACTTGTGAGCGATTGAGTAATATGCAGTATACAAAAGTGTCCACCACTCTTCCCCTAAATACTCATACCTTACCCTCTTGGGGTGAAAAAGTGCATTTTACTGTGGATAACATCCAAAGTACACATGTGACCATGCTCCATCCACCACCTGTGTGCTAAGCAAATCAAACGTGCTCGATCCCTTCCCCTTCAGGCATGCACCTTACCCTGCATGTCTTGTGAATAGCCTTTTTAAAATCCTGTAATCAACGTGCTCAATCTCCTCCGCTTCTTCATGCATTCTCAATGATCATGAAAGATAAACCTGCTCCCATAGTGCAGTGTTACTTGAAAGATCAATTTAATAATACAAAATTGCGGTACAAACAGCTTGATTCAACCAATCTCCAAAATTGCCGCAGCAGTACTTCCGATTGCGTCTGACGTCACAACTGGCTGACGCGTTTTGTCATTCAGTCGACTTCCCATAGCTGCCTACGGGCAAGGCGATTGAATGACAAAATGCGTCTGACGCAACCGGAAGTTTCTCGGTGGCCATTTTGGAGATGAGCCAAGGCTTTAAAAAATTCACTTGGTGGTTCTCCTTATGCCTTTACCTAAATTGTTAAACCCATGTAGCCTGGCTCAATCATTTATACAAGATTAACCTCTTTTTGACAATTGTCTCTTTCCTAACCTGAAATGCATTCTTTATTAGTAATGTTGCATTCTTATTTTTAACCACTAAAGCCCCAGGAGGTTTCCCCCCTCCCTGACCAGGCCATTTTTTTGCTTTTTGGCACTGCACCATTTCACTTGGTAATTGCGTGGTCATGCAATGCTGTACCCAAACGAGATTTGTCCTTTCACACAAATAGAGCTTTCTTTTGGTGGTATTTGATCACCACTGGGTTTTTTTTGTTTTTGTGATCTAAATGAAAAATATCAAAAATATTGGAAAAAAACTATTCTGCTTTCTGTTATAAACCATATTTAATAAACTCAAATTTAGTCAGACTTGGGCTAAAATATTTTCTGCTACGTGTTGTACAAAAAAAAAAACAAAAACCCAATACGTGTATTTTAATTGGTTTGTGATTCATACTTACTGGAATTTACGCAGCTTTTACTTTGACTGCCGGTCACATTTCTTGAGGTGCTAAAATGCCAGGGCATTCTGTAGACACCCCACAGAATTTGCTGAGGGGCATGTTGAACCCATGATAGATATAGATAGAGATACAGAGATATATGACCCCAAAACACATTCTGCTACTTCTCCCAAGTATGGGGATACCACATGTGGAAGACTCTGGCAGCCTAGCCACATACAAGTCACCAAAATCCAATGGCCACCTTCAGTCTTTCAAAGGGCATATTTCCTCATGTCATTTCCTCACCTATTAGTTTTGGAGGCCCTAAAATGCCAGGATAGTACAAACCCTTATTACTTTTGTCACAGGATTTTGATAAAGGGGAAAAAAATACTTTTTTTTTTTTCCCTAAAACATTAGGGGGGTGCTTCCACTATCCTGGCATTTCGGGGCCATCATTAGATGCTTATGGGACACATCACCCACTCGTCTGACCACTTGAAGACCAAGCTCTTTTTTGACTTTTTTTTTTTTTTTTTTTTTTTTTGTTTACATTAAGTTTTTTTTTTTTGCTAGAAAATTACTTTAAACCCCCAAACATATATATTTTTTTAAATCCGAGGCCATAGAGAATAAAAGGGTGGGTGTTGCAATTTTTTGTTACAGTATTTGCACAGCTATTTTTTTCAAATGCAAATTTTTATTGCACAAAAAACACTATATTGCCCTATTTGCTAAAATATAAAATGTTACACCGAGTAAATAGATACCAAACATGACATGCTTTAAATTTGCGCACTCGCGCAATGGCGACAAACTGCGTAAATTTTTTTATATCTCTGTTTACATACCAAGGGGGACCGATCCTTGCGATCGCATTTGCACGTAAGCATGGGTGTAGGTGGACCCGGGGGTGATTTTTGTTTTTTGTTTTTCCTGAAAAATGTGGGGCTTTTTAGACTCTAGATCTCTCCTCTGCCTTAAAGCAAGATCGGTGTGATCCGATGCTTTCCCTGTTTAAAAATGGTGCTCTTTATATCGGCAAAACTGAAATGATGAAATGCATGTTGCTTCCGGTTTCTTAGACCATAGATATTGGAGCCATTCTGGTCTCCGATCAGCTCCCTGGTCAGCCGGAAGAAGCGCCGGCTACATTTTTGGGTTTCCTGGTAGGACCGAAGCTGTGTCAGGAGGTGGGGAAACGCCCCTTTCCCACTGCTTGTAAAAGCGGTCCAGTCACTAACCTCTAGGATTGCTTTTACATGAAAGCTGACCACCAGCTGAAAGAATTGATACCAGGGTGAGGCCTGTAGCTGCAGGCATCATCCTGGTATAACCACTCAAAGTCCAGCGATGTATCATTACATTGCTGGTTCTTGTTGGGCATATATGTAATGGTCTTTGGCCCAAAATCAGTTGACACAAATCTTCCTTGAGAAAAAGCAGAGAGGTTAAACACATGTGCTGGCAGTGAACGGAGTTGATCCTGCTATATTAAGGGGGCATTAGTATAGTTTGGTTCGTGATCAATATATTCATCCGCACAAACATTATACTAGTAATGGTGATTTATCAGCAACCTATAGTGTGCAGGCAATCTATTGCTAGCTGACCTTGGCTGGGAGGGGCGCTAACGTACCCATATGCCATCTGTTGCCGCTAATGGCCGTAATATACTAATCCGTGAAAAATTCTATGTACTGACACTACTTATGGCACTGGCTGGGCGATCAAAAGGTTAAGTGTGCTAATGTACCGTGTGTTTGTGTAAAATCTAGTAAAAGGAAGCCACTTTGCTAACATTGCACATTGCATAGTGACCACATGATCACCAGGTCCCGACCACCGGGATCCTCATTCTGCTGGGTCCAGGCAGTGGTTGTGGGCCTCCTGTGTTGGTACAACTAGAGCAACGTACCAGTATGTCGCTCTGCCTGTACATGCCACCTACCTGCAGTACAAGTACTGTGGGCAGTTGGCATGTGGTTAAGATTGCATAAAAAAGAAAATATAAACTAAAATGAGTTAATATAACATTGCCCCCAAACAATTATTTCCTTGGGAAAATTACCGTATTTTGCGCTCCATAAGACACACCTAGATTTTAGAGGTGAAAAACAAGAAAAAAATATTCTGAACCAATGGACTGCGGACACAGTACAGGAGATGACCAGAGACTGCGGACACAGTACAGGGGATGACCAGAGACTGCGGACACAGTACAGGGGATGACCAAGAGACTGCGGACCTTTTGGGGAGGGAGGGAGAGCGGGTACCTGAAGCTGTCCTTTCTTTAGTGTGGGCACGCTGGTTTCTTCTCGCGCATGCGCAGTGGGCACCTGGCTGTCACAGAAGCTGACGCGGGAAGACTACAGCGCTGGACAGAGGAACAGGTAAGGTCCTGTAGGAGAGAAGAGCTGAGCGGCCGGCCTGGTATTCTGACGTGGCGGCGGTGGAAATACCGGACCGGCCGCTCCATATTCGCTCCATAAGACTCACTGACATTTTCCCCCCTTTTTTGGGGGAAAAAGTGCGTCTTATGGAGCGAAAAATATGGTACATTTTTTAAAACTGATGTTTTATATATCCATACAAAACCAGGAAGCTTGCACTGTGGTAGACTCATTGTTGGATCTTTTTGTTTATTTTTATAAGCCCACTACCAGGCATATTTAGAATCGGCACAAGACCTCAAAGTTCATCCACATAAACAAGTATATATGCTGTGCCTCTAACCTCAGAACTGCCATATTCTATATACTCCAAAATTATAAAGCTCTGACAGACCGCTGGCTCAATTGCAAAGTAAACCTGCTGGTGGATGTAAAGAGTAATATTCTCCTAGCTTGTTTATATCTGTGAGCAATCTAGAAGTTATGTGATGAACCATTGGTTGCTCATTAAAGGAAAACTCTTGCGTGCTTTGAGAGATTAAATTTACCAAACACTTGTAGGTTGAGATGTAAAACATCTATTTCCTGCTGTTTTGTAAACTATTTTGCTTCCTTAAATGGTAACTCCACTTTTGCTGAGGAAAAATAGCAATCATTGGGGTTAAATGTACTTTGCAAGGATTTTAACAAACCTTGTTGCAGATTTCTACCTGTTTGCACTCTGAAGAAATAGTGTTTTTGACCATGTGTGCAGACTGAATCTAAATGATAGGGTCTGGTTCATCATAGCAGGTCACTGATGTCCTCTGTGTGTTTGAGAAGTTGCAGTGTCTGCAACCCTTTAGAGGTAATTACCCTTAGGGAGTAGATCACCATAAACGTTCTGTTCCTGAGAATGCCTAATATCTGACTGTTATCTTAATGTAGACTTCTATGAATATCCGTGAGCATTGTCAGTCTTGGGGGAGGGGGAGTGTTAGAAGTACTAGCAGATTTGTTATACAGTAACAAACTGAAACCAAACTCCAACTAATGCTTTATACCAAAAAGGAAAAAAACTGCTGTAATGGATTATAAAGGTTTTACATAAATGCTGATCATTTTAACGCACCCATGCCAGTGTTTGGTCTGTCTTATCCCTGTAACCTCAAAGCATTTCAGTTGAAAAACAGACTTATTGGCTGGATCACCAAATAAAAATAAAGGCAATAGAGATGTGATGGCTGTATTTGCTTTTAGGCTAAGAACTGGTAAGCTGCACTATAATTGTTTTCTTTTGGGTTTATTACTGCTTTAAGGCAAAACTACACGAGGACTAAATCTTTGGTGTCTTAAATTTTGGTGAATGTGACTGGGTTTCTGAAAATTCCATCTTTCAAAGAATAAACGTGTAACAATGTTACATTGATTTCAGTCAAGATTATTTAGGGATATGATCATTGTTTGGTAAATGTTCTGAAAAACAACCTACATTTTTATTTTTAGGTAAGAAAATGGTTATATATTTTATTTTTTTTTTCACAAACCTCTGAACCTCTATTGCTTTTCAGCTGTTAACACCAGCAAGTATGCAGAGAGCTACCGTATACAGACATATGCTGAATATGTTGAAAAAAAGAACCAGGACTCCCATGCTAAACGAAAATGGACTGAAGATGGCTGGAAAGATTTGGAAAGGAGGAGATTAAAAACCCATTACACTACGTACATTCCACAGAACCCACGAGATTTGTATACAAACAGGTGACATTTTAATACTTGTGATAATGAGAAAATGGTTCATACATACCAAACTGCCAGGGGGATATCATGACTTTTTAAGTGATTTAGACCAGGAAAGGGTGATGGTGGGCATTTTGAGTGGACAGTTTTTTTTTTGCCATGGACAGGACTGATCAGGCTGCATTTAGATTGTTTTGGCACTTTCATTTGTGAATGATGCCAAAAATGCAGACTAGCGGCCATAGTTCTTTATTGGTCAAAACTGCCAATCACAATGTAGGAATTAGAAGTCTAAAATTTTAAGTTTTAACTTTTAAATTTTTTTTTAAATTTTAACTTTTTTTTATGCACATCATGTAGAAGTTGTTGAGTTTTAAAGTTTTTGATTATTACATTAGAGCTGAGAACAGAATGGTTAGCAGACCTAGTGTAGTGTGCACAAATAAATAAATTGATTTAAAGTACCTCTTTCCAGACCAAAATATATATATTTTTTTTCTCACTTCATATTCATTAAAAAGTGACACAAGAACAGGAACTGAGGGTATATGTCAACAAGAATGAATTCCCAGCAGAATTTTCAACCATTCAAATTCCTGCCCATAGACAATACTTGGCTGAAGATCTACATTTTTTGTTTAATCTTTTTATTTTTATTACTTTTAGAAGAGAAAAATCACATAAGACATGTAGATTACATTCAAGATGATACAAGTGTTAACATCTGTACTACAGAGCTTTAAGTCAATGCAACACGAAATATATGGCACAGATGAGACCACAAGTAGAAGACTTACTTTAATAAATAGAATACAGTTTTTTATATGTTCTTGAGTTGTTTGCATATTTCTAATATGGTTTGAATACACAGAGAAGCAATACAACTGTAGGAAGCCTAAGTCTAAGCTTAGGCTATAACATCAATTTATGGGAAACCATAGATCCCCAAATCTCTTGCATATGAGTACAATTTTATTAAAGCATAAAGAAATAAAGGGGGAAAAAAAGGAACTGGGAGGTGGAGATAGAGGACAGGAAAATACTCCTAAGAAGAAAGGGTCAGTAATTGAGCTCCACGACGCCCATAAGGGTAGTCCTCTGTAACATATTTAAAACACCCCTTTTGACATCTACCAACTGAAAAAGCATTCGGGGATAGCAAATAAAGTATTTCACATATAGGGAAATCTGGTACTGATGGATATAAATAAATGAGGTTTTGAATTAGGATCCAACAGAAATGTGAGCAATCTAGAGTATTCTTAAGGCTGTGTGACATGCAAAATGAATATCTACAAATAATAGCGATTATTTTATGTGCTGCCAAGAGTGCAGTTGTTGCCACCAGTCGGACCTATCGTATGTGGTAATTCGAATCCTGACAGAGAACATGAGTAGAATAGAATAGTGATGGGTAGGTAGGAAGTGTGCTTTATTCCTAGGTGTTATATATGTTTCTGCGTTTTGTACTTAAAGCGCACTCGATTACCCTCTTCCAGTACTGAGGCCATGCTGTCAGTGACACTTGTACTAACGATCAGGAAAAGTGAGAACCGACTCATGATCACTGACAGGCTATCAAAGTGATTATTCACTATATAGCCCGTTCTTGTGCTTCTCTAGTAAGGCGGAAAAATCACAAAAATATATATTTTCCTCTTCACAGAAAAGTCTGTTGGGGGGGGGGGGGGGGGTGTGTGGAGAAATTAACTCCAGGGTTTGATCTAGTTTAGTGAGTAGTGGCAGTGTCTGTGGTGGTGGTGGCACTGTCATTTTTGGTGCTGGTGCCAGTTGGTGTACTTGGTGGGGCCACTTGGCATCAGTTAGTGGCAGTGTTTGGGTCTGTGTGTTTTTAGGTAAGAAAAAAGTTGTATTTTTAGCGTTATTTCAAGTGTTGGTGTCATTGATCGTGTGTTTAGGTAGGCCAAAAAACAAAAACAATCAAAATGCCTAATATGGTTTCTGTGTCTGTGGCCCTATGACAGGTATAGATAAAAAAAAATAAAAAAGCACGTGATATCACTGTGATTGTAAGGAGCGGAAGAATTTATTTTTGCAGAGTTTTTTTTTGGTGGTGGGTCATGGTAATGGCAGAAAAATTATATCGCTAAAGCTTAAATATTTATAATATTTTGGAAATATAAAAAAAAAAATACCGTATTTGCCGGCGTATAAGACGACTTTTTAACCCATGAAAATCTTCTGAAAAATCGGGGGTCGTCTTATACGCCGGTATACGGCGAGCCGGTGTCAGGGTGGCACTTTTTCGAGGGGCGGCGCGGTGGCGGAAGGGACACTAAGTACAGGGGCGGGCAGGGGGCTGCTGTACCTTACCTGGCTCCGGTCCCGGTCCCAAGACGATCCAGGAAGCGCGGCTGCTCCTTGTTTCAGTTCGGTCGCTCGATGGTCGCGCAGCCGCTCGGCTCCGCCTCCTCGCCGGTGATTGGGCGCCAGCATTGGAAAGGCACACAGGCGACCAATCACCGGCGACGAGGCGGAGCCGAGCGGCCCCGCAAAATCGAGTGAGGGAGCGGCCAGTAAGTGTGCAGCAGCACCATGCTGTGACACTCTTGGCACTATTCCTCTCCCCCACTGACGCCAACGATGGGGCGCTGTTCCTCCCCCACTGACGCCAACGATGGGGCGCTGTTCCTCCCCCACTGACGCCAACGATGGGGCGCTGTTCCTCCCCCACTGACGCCAACGATGGGGCGCTGTTCCTCCCCCACTGACGCCAACGATGGGGCGCTGTTCCTCCCCCACTGACGCCAACGATGGGGCGCTGTTCCTCCCCCACTGACGCCAACGATGGGGCGCTGTTCCTCCCCCACTGACGCCAACGATGGGGCGCTGTTCCTCCCCCACTGACGCCAACGATGGGGCGCTGTTCCTCCCCCACTGACGCCAACGATGGGGCGCTGTTCCTCCCCCACTGACGCCAACGATGGGGCGCTGTTCCTCCCCCACTGACGCCAACGATGGGGCGCTGTTCCTCCCCCACTGACGCCAACGATGGGGCGCTGTTCCTCCCCCACTGACGCCAACGATGGGGCGCTGTTCCTCCCCCACTGACGCCAACGATGGGGCGCTGTTCCTCCCCCACTGACGCCAACGATGGGGCGCTGTTCCTCCCCCACTGACGCCAACGATGGGGCGCTGTTCCTCCCCCACTGACGCCAACGATGGGGCGCTGTTCCTCCCCCACTGACGCCAACGATGGGGCGCTGTTCCTCCCCCACTGACGCCAACGATGGGGCGCTGTTCCTCCCCCACTGACGCCAACGATGGGGCGCTGTTCCTCCCCCACTGACGCCAACGATGGGGCGCTGTTCCTCCCCCACTGACGCCAACGATGGGGCGCTGTTCCTCCCCCACTGACGCCAACGATGGGGCGCTGTTCCTCCCCCACTGACGCCAACGATGGGGCGCTGTTCCTCCCCCACTGACGCCAACGATGGGGCGCTGTTCCTCCCCCACTGACGCCAACGATGGGGCGCTGTTCCTCCCCCACTGACGCCAACGATGGGGCGCTGTTCCTCCCCCCCCCCCCCCCCCACTGGCGTCAGTGGGAGGAGTAGTGCCCCATCTTTGGAATACCATACTGAAATCAAATCTGATGTTTTTTTATTTGGTGTGTGTTGGAAGAGGGGTAGTCTTATACGGCAAGTATAGCTCAAACCCCATATTTTAACAGGAAAAGTAGGGGGTCGTCTTATACGCCCAGTCGTCTTATACGCCGGCAAATACGGTATATATATATATGATAAAAGAGATGAAAAAATTCCTTTTAAACGAAATCCACCACCAAATGAACTGAATAAACTCACCAGAGCAATATGCTGATTATATTCTAAACAAGCATAAGCGCTTTTTGCTCTGGGAGCAACGATCTGTAGGCAGTTGAAACACAGCTTAGGCTTGGAAGAAAGAAGATTCCCTGAAACAATACTCTGCAGGAGACTCTGAAGATCTTCTTTATTCATATTCCATTCTATTTAAGGGGTATTGAAACGGCCACTCGGAATATAAGAAATAAAGCTAATGGTGCAGTACTTCTTAAAAACGTTGTTTTAATAATACAAAAATGCACTGACAAAAAACGGTGTCCAACTGACACCAGCATAATCGGCACAATCAGATGTCAGTGAACAGACCCAGCCAACATCACAAATGCACTCTTGCGATCCTAGGAGCACGCTGACATCACACCACTCAAGCCCCGCCCTACGTGTTTCGTCATTCGACGTCCTCATGGAGCGGACGATATCACTGTGATTTTTGCAGGTTTTTTTGGTGGTGGGTCATGGTAATGGCAGAAAAATGATATCGCTAAAGCCTAAATATTTATAATATTTTAGGCCAGGTTTCCTTTCATAATAAAACAGTATCAGGAGATAGCTATTAACATTTACCACCAATGTTTCCAATAAACTTATTGTTCCTCTTGCGGAAAGGCCCTGAGATTAAATGTAGAGAATTTGTAAGGATTTTAAACAACCAAATAGGGATGTATTTCACCAGTGAGATGCAAAGAGAAGAATTACATTTTTTGGACTTGAAGATCTTCAGGGAGGGTCATGATAACTTGCAAACAGATTTTCAGAAAACCAACTATCAATACTTTTTGCTTTGTAATAATATTAGATGTCACTAAAGAGAGGGATTCCAGTTGAACGATTTGTGAAAGCAGATGACTGTAGCCTACTATGGAACAATTTCAGGAAAAGGGGCTATCCTGAAGAGATTCTAAAGAGCTAGTTTTTTTTTTTTTTTTTTAAGCTGTTGATCAATACAAGTGAAGGGGCCAACAAGGAATCGGAGAATGTTACTATTCCGTGCAATAGAGTAGCATCTATCGCATTTTCAACAATTGTCCAACTCTGCCACAAGACTGAGACCTTAAAGAGGTTTTGTAATGCAGGCACAAGATAACTTCTTGCAAAGGGAAAAATCTGCATGACCAATTAGTACATAGTCAATTGGAAAATCCTAACTATAAGAAAACAAAGAGCAAGACAAATTGGCTCCCAGACCCTCCGAAGGGCTTGGATAAATATGGACGCTGCCACAATAACTCACAAACTACAAAAACTGGGAAAGTAAATTGAGGATTTTTTTTATCTGCAGCAAAACAGGCAAGGTATACTGTATGTGTCAAAATGTCCATGTAAACTGCTTTATGTAGGCAAATCTATTCTAAAAAACAGTTATCCTCAGTTGTCTCATAAATTGGCGATGTACTTAAAAGGGATAAACTGATGCCACGTTTTAATGTGGGACAAGTGTGGAAGTGGATGGCCCCCTGTTCTGGGGTTACAAGTAGTCAGTTGGGCCCAAGAAAAAAAATCTGGATGCAGCAGGGTCTTAATGTGAAGGCTTCATTTTATCTACCATGTATTTGATTGAAATAGGAGTATGCACAGTAGAATGAATGGATAGAGAAAGAGACCAACCTAGACAGGTGTGGGGAAAATGCTATACATTAAGAATGCTTTCATAAATAGCAGTGTTAATAATTTAATTTTATCAATTAACAAAATAAAGTAAATTAACAGAAGAGAAATCCAAATTAAATCGGTATTATGTGACCCTTTTGACTTCAATATATCATCTGTACTTTTAAGTATAGTTGCACACAGTTTTTGAAGGAACTTTTTGAAGGTAGGTTGTTCCAAACATGTTGGAGAACTAACCACAGATCTGTAGATGTAGGCCACCTCAAATCTTTCTGTCCCTTCTTGTAATCCCTGACTCTTTGCTGAGATCTAGGGCTCTGAAGGGGCCAAACCATCACTTCCGGGACTCCTTGTTCTTGTTTATACTGAAGATAGTGTAAATGACATTTGTTGTATGTTTGGAGATGTTTTCTCCTGCAGCAGAATAAATTTGGTGTCAGTCACATGCCTCCTTGATGGTATGGCATGATGGATAAATATCTGCCTGTATTTCTCAGCATTAAAGACACCACTTATTTGACCAAATCTCCAACTCCATTTGCAGAAATGAAGCCTTGACCTTGCAAGGAACCTTCACCATGCTGCACTGTTGTCTGCTGATGCTCATTATTGTACCACTCTCCAGCCCTTCGGGGAACAAACTGCCTTTTTGCTACAGTCAAAGATTTAAAATTTTGAATGATCAGTCCAGTACACCTGCTGCCATTTTTCTGCACCCCATTTCCAATGTTTTTATGCATAGCTGAGTTAGTCTTTTCAAGTCAGAGGTAAGGCCTCAGATTTCCACCAGTTCTGTGTTTATAGCACTGCTGGACATCTTCTGATAGCAAAGGTAGTATAGTAAGCATGATGTGTCTTTGATATGCTGCATTAAGTATCCTTGACTGACCTCTGTGTCTACAGTGCTCAACATTGTTTTTTGTACTTTTTCAAAACCGCACACCTTAAAACCCCGGTCTATTTTGAAAACTTGACAGCCTGAGAGAGACCTTGCTGATGCACTATAACTACCTTGTTGCTGTGCTGTATTGCCATGGTATATAACCTGTGACGGTCAGCCACACCTTAGCAGAGTTTGGCTGTTCCTCACCCAGTTTTAAGCATCCGACACAGCTTTGTTTCAGGTAATGACGGTTTCTATCAATGATCATTAGCACCTGCTTGTAATGATTGGTAATCCTATACCTGCCTAATCCTACAAAATACCCAACTTTGTACACGTTTACAAAGCGTGAAAGTGTAAGAATTGATGCTGGTTCGAAGGCAAAGGGTAGTCATACCAAACATTGATTTGGTTTAATTTTCTTTTGTTCACTCACTTTATTTTATCCATTTGAAAAATGCAAACTAAAATGTAGTGTATATTTTTGAAAACATTCACATGTTACAGCATTGTTTCACACCTGCCTAAGACTTTTGAGAGAGACAGAGATAGGCCCCTTACCTATTTTTAAGAACTGTCAAACCACTGGAGCAGGCAGACAGCTGGAAGCCATTGTCTGAAGCAAAACTTTTTTTTTTTCCCCTTTCTTTCTTTGGGTCGGTGGCGGGCATCGTGATTGACATTGGATCTACAGCTGGGGACATTCTTTTAGTTTTTTTCTTTTAATAAAGGACTTGTCCAAGACTGTGTCCTGTCTTTTTTTTTTTTTTTCACACTACACTTTGTTTTTTGTGAATGAGTATCTGGACCATGTCACGTGGGGGGGGGGGGTGGGAGCTGGGGGCTTCCGGATTCCGATAAGCCCCCTGCCCGCAGACCCCCACAACCACCGGCCAGTGTCCAGGGTTGTGGGGAAGAGGACCTTGTCCCAATCAACATTTAGAGAAGGTGCTTTGGGAGGGAAGCCATTTTGAGGGCATGTAGCCTGGTATGGTTCAGGAGGGGGGTGCTCGCTCGTTCCCCCCCCCCCCCCCCCCCCTCTTACTGTCCTGCTGGGCTGCATGCTCGGATAAGGGTCTGGTAAGGACTTGGTATGGATGGGAGGGGGTACCCCACGCAGTTTATGGGGCTGGTTTTTAAATGTAATTTACCGCCTCCCCCCCCCCCCCCCCCTTCACTGTAGCTCAGACTCAGCTGTCAATTTCCCTCCAGCTAAGAGTTTCTTTTTAGTTTATTTCCCCAAGTTAAAAGAAACCATGTTTCCTTTTTGTTTCTTAAAAGAAACCAAGCTTCCTTCAACTACGGGGAAAGTGACAGCTCTGTGAGCTGTAATGAAGAAAAAAAAAAAGCAATTGCATGTAAAAATCTGCACGATATACACTTTAGATTGCGAAAAAGATTTGTAAAAAATTCATAACCAAGGCATTATTTTCAATAGATTTTCATTCGTAAACTGAAAATTATGTTACCTAAAGTGTTTGTACACCTGTAGTTATATAATGGATATGGGCTGAAAGTGCACACTCTCAGGTTTAATTTGAGGGTATGTACATCCAAATCGGAGGAAGGGTTTAGGAATTACAGCTCTAAAGAGTATCCATACCCCCTTTTTTTTTTTTTTTTTTTTTTTTTTTTTTTTTTTTTTCCAAGGGACCAAAAGTAATTGGACAATTTAATCAAAAGCTGTTTCATGGCCAGGAGTGGGCTACTCCATTATTTCTTCATCAATTAAGCAGGTAAATGTACGGAGTTGATTCTAAGTGTGGCATTTGCATTTGGAATCTATTGCTGTAAACCTACATTGTGCGTTCAAAGGAGCTGTCCATGCAAGTGAACCAGGCCATTGTAAGGCTTCAAAAATAAAACTAATCCGTCAGAGAGAGCAGCAACATTAGGAGTGGACAAATCAGCAGTTTGGTATATTCTGAGGAAAGAACGCACTGGTGAGCTCAGCAACATAAAAAGGCATGGACGTCCATGGAAGATAATAGTGGCGGATGATCACAGGATCCTCTCTATTGTAAACAAAAACCCATTCACAACATCCAGACAAGTGAAGGACTCTCTAAGAGGTGGGCGTATCATTGTCAAAGTCTACAATGAAGAGAAGACTTCACGAGCGCAAATACAGAGGGTTCACCGCAGGGTGCAAGCCATTCATAAGCTTGAAGAATAGAAAAGCCTGATTTAGACTTTTTGCCAAAAAAAAAATCTAAAAAACCCAGACCAGTTCTGGAAAAGCATTCTTTGGCTGGATGAAACTAAGAATAACCTGTACCAGAATGACTGGAAGAGAAAAGTGTGGAGAAGGCTTGGAACAGCTCATGATCCAAAGCACACAACGTCATCTGTAAAACA
Source organism: Staurois parvus (assembly GCF_062004578.1). Taxonomy (NCBI): domain Eukaryota; kingdom Metazoa; phylum Chordata; class Amphibia; order Anura; family Ranidae; genus Staurois; species Staurois parvus. The sequence goes on along the minus strand of NW_028317880.1, from coordinate 59,072 downwards.
TGGTGGGGGCAATGTGATGGCATGGGCATGCATGGCTTCCAGTGGCACTGGGTCACTGGTGTTTGATGTGACAGAAGCAGCCGGATTAATTCTGCAGTGTTTAGATATACTGTCAGCCCAGATTCTGCCAAATGCAGCAAAGTTGGTTGGATGGCACTTCACATTACAGATGGACAATGATCCAAAACACACTGAAAAAGCAACACTAGCTTTTGAAGGAAAAGTGGAGTATTCTGCAATGGCTTAGTCAGTCATCTGATCTCAACCCAATTGAGCATGCATTACACTTGCTGAAGGCAAAACTAAAGGCTGAAAGACCCAAAAAGAACTGAAGACAGCTGCCTTTAGAGCCAGGCAAAGCATTCGAAAGGAAGAAACCCAGTCTGGTAATGTCCATGGGTTCCAGACCTCAGGCAGTCATTGCCAGTAAAGGAATTTCAACAAAATATTAAAATGAACATTTTATTTATTAATATATTCAATTGTCCAAAGACTTTTGGTCCCTTTTGAAAAAGGGGCCATGGCTAATCTTAAGAGCTGTAATTCCTAAACTCTTCCTCCAATTTGGATGTACATACCCTCAATTTAAACCTGAGTGTGCACTTTCAGCTCTTATCCATTATATAACTATAGCTTGAATATATTTTGGTCAATACCTGGAAAAAAAACGAAAGTGTGTGTTTGCTCTGTCCACAGAGTACCCCCCCAAAAGTATCAATACTTTCAAGTACTCGCTGATGCAGATTACCTATACCTTTTGCGGTGCAATTTGAGCCTGTACAAAATGAAATCACAAATTTTCATGCGATTTGAACAGAAATGTGGTGCGATTCCTGTTTGAATCGCATGTGGTTTCCTGCACAATTCCTGTGTGAACCCAGGCTGGTCATAGCGACTTTGAGCTTGAGTTCACAGGACCGGTGTGGGGAACCTCCCTGCATGGGTTCCACCAGTGATGCTCAGGCTTCCAATCCAACTGCGGACATTGGATGGCTCCTGCCTCTCCCGTGGCTTGAGCCATCCAATGGACCCCAGTCCCACTGACAGCATTGCAGCAAGGCAATCTGGTACAGACACTGAAAGGCCGATTCACTGGTCCAGGGATTTCAAATCCCAGCTGCTTTCTCCTCTCCTCCCAGTGCTGACTGTATGGGCTAGATGGTTTCTGATTGGTCGGCACCATGTGATCCATGTCATCACAGGTCTTGGTTTTAGTATCAGGAGCATTTGTACTTTAGTATCAGGAGCACTGTACTTTAGTATCAGGAGCAAGTTACTCGTGCAAAGCACTCGGCATCGGCACTGATATCGGTGGAGGAATTGGATGTAGATCGGCAGCTTGGGACAAGGTGTAAGTATTGTACATTGTAAAAATATGTAAGATAGATACTAACATGCTAGTGTGCTCCTAGATGGCACTGGGGAGCTCATCAGGGGGTGTACAGTCATACTTGATGTGTGATGCCGTCACATAATGGCATTATGTGCACAATTATGCAGAGTTTATAGCAAAAGTGCCTACACATGGAAAATTGTTTGGCTTATTTTGAATTGTAGAGGCAGAAGCAATTGAGCACTCTAATATTTCACACTTCTAATGAAGCCGTAAATGTATATGGAGGCGCATGTTGCATGATTAGGTTTTTGTGTTTTGCTTTAATACTCTAATTTGTTCGAAGGCAGATTGCGATAGTTGGTATAGCTCCTCAGGCATATAGCAGCATATTATCTGCAAGTAAGTTTAAATTGTGAGCATTGCAGAGAGCTGTATACAATATGAACATTTCTTAAGTTGTGTTTTTTTTTATTTTTTTTTTTAATTTTATAAAGGAATGTAGACAGTCTGGAAATTAAGGTTAACAAATACAGTTCATTATGAGGTATAACTCCAAATAGCTTAAACTCAGGAACAGGTGAGAAAAATAGGCAATTTATCAGTTTGGTGGATTAGTAGTCCACCTTCCAAAAAATGTGTGAATGTGGTTTAATCTTCACACAGATACAGCTTGGTTATACTCTGGTAGGTATCACGGTAGAGGAATAAAAAGTAGATGCTTACCAGAATGATTTGGCTTTCAAATTAATGAAAGCTAGCAGCGCTTTAGAGGTTAATCCCAAACCGATCTTTGGCAGATAATGGAACACTGCTCTAACTCTGGACTCCACTCTCCAGTCCATACGAATATAAGAACAGTAATAAATGTATTAAAAACAGTATTGCACTCACATTAGGTTAAAATGAATCCAGCATCGTATTTCCAAAGCTGCAGCAGACCTACAACTGGCAATGCGTTCCTTCCGATCAGCAATCGGGGAATGTGCTTGAGTCGATTTAACCTAATGTGAGCGCAATACTGTTGTTTTTAATACATTTTTATACAAGAATATACTACAAAAGGAGTTCCTAACTTTTATGCTTGGGAACCAGAGTGGGGTCCAGGGTCAGGTGTTCAATTTATCTGTCAAGGATCGGTTTGGGGTTAACCCCCAAAGTGCTGCTGGATTTTTCATTAATTTGAAAGCCAAATCGTTCTGGTAAGCATCCAGTTTTTATTTCTATTGCCACAGGACCCCCTAGATGTTTTTTCCTTCAATGGTATTGGATTTGTGGGCACTTTTTTCCTTTCCTTTTTTATATGCACCATTCACATAATTTTTGGATGTTTTATATTGTAGCACAGCTATGTTGGACTATCACTTTTCTATTGATTTGAATGTAATTGATTAGTGCTACACTTTTTAAATCACTCTGTGAGGTTGGTTGTGTCTGATAACCTGTGCTAGCAGCTTTATTATGATGCGCAGGAATACACATGTTGATGACAGTAGAGGGACATGCTTCTCAGACCCTATATGTTAAATATTTTTGATCTGTAAAGATAGAAGCCTGACGGCTTTGGCTTCATTACATTTTTGTGTCGTAGTGTTTCTAAAAATTACCCAAGTAAACAAGTTTTAACATAATGGGGTTTTTTATTCAAACGTCTATAAAATTAATGTTCTAGTTTTACATTTTCTTCTGCTACGTGCAAAGGTACTGATAAACAATCAAGAGGAGAAAAAAAATTTGAACTTCAATTTTAAATACAGATAAACTGGGTGCGGTTTTAGAAATCTCTGGGAAATTGGTCACTGAAATCCTTATACTTCTAGTGGTTAGAGGCTGCTATAGAATTCAGTGGTGTCCTCAGACAGTAGGGTCACAGTTCTACATTTCCACATCTCGCCCACACGAGACTTTCTCCCTTGTCAGAAAAGTTTTGGGCTGTTTTTTTTTTTTTTTTTTTTTTGTGTGTGTTTTTTTAATGCGGCGGGTTTCTTTACATCTCTCACAAAATGTAAGTAAAATAACAGCTCTCAGATTAAACTGATAAAATGAAGAATTAATAATTCTTCAAGACAAGCCAAGTATTTTGGACATTTACAGAAGTAATTAATCATGTCGCTTCCCTTTTTAAGTAGTCCTACATAGTACTTTCAGGCCATACTGGGAATTGCATTCATCCTATGTAACAGAACTTTATATCCTTTAAATGAAACATCTGGCTTGCAGATGTACTAATGCAAAGATCAGTTTTTATTAAGTGGATAACTAAGGGAACGTGTAATACTGAATCTTAAATTTTAACTAAGGTTACAATATTCTGTTACTGAAACAGTTGTTCAAACATTTTTCTGTTACCTTTGTTTGAAGTCTCAAGGTTGTTATACCAAACACTGGGTGTATAGAGGCATTTTTATGTTTGCTTTAAGATCCTATCTACATGTATTTGTACTCCCCTTTCCCAGACTTTTTTCCATTGTAATATGCAAAATACTTTAAAGGTGTAAAACATTTTGTAAGATTGTACTTTTGGCTGCAATTACAGCTGCAGGTGTTTTGGTGTCTCTGCTTCTATTTCCATGCCTGTTTAGCCAGCCAAAGGTGGCTGCAGTCATTTCAAAGAAGTGGGATTCGCTGTCTGTCACCAATTGCAGCTGCACAGGGTACAACTTACAGTACTAAAGCATGTTTTTGCATCGGTTTACCTCCCTAAACTTGGCCCTTTATTCAGAGAAGTTTGGAAACCGCATACTTTTAGAGCTATTAAATGAGGTTTCCCTGCTGTCCAAGGACTTTATGTATAATAAGCTGTTTGTCAATTTAGTTTCTTAAATATAGGGACAAAGACCGGTGCCCAGTAGGAACAGTTTGCAGTGGAGCAAACACATTGAGTACCCACCCAAACAGCTTGAAAGGTTATTTCTACCAGTGGTGGTAATCATCTTGCTGCTAAGTAAATCCCATTTCTTTGATATAATTACATCTGTTGGAGATTATGATGCAAAAGTGATATCTTAGGTAAACCACACAGTGATTAGACAATGGGCTCTTATTCTGGATTGATGGCCTTGGAGATTTTAAGGGCAGGAGGCTTCCCCAGGCTCATGCGTGCTTCTGTGACCACTGTGTCTGCTCAAAGGCTGGGTACTAAACACTGATCTCCCAAACAGGGTATTGGTATTTGCCATGACCAATCCTATCAATACCAATCACATAACTAGTAAGCAAATGGCTTTCATTCATGACAGCTTGCTGTGATTGGCCCACAGCTGTTACTTTGTATCTGGTCCAGCAACAGCACCCTGTACCATGTGATAGCTGAGGGCCAATCACAGCATCACAATAATAAACAATGAATCCTGAGCCATTCATGACAGTTCAAACATTTGCTGGTGTAGTGATTTATTACTGTTATGAGCAAGCTGATCACCCCACACCCTCGGAGGAATAGTGTTGTTATGGTGACAATCAGATACTATGATGACAGTATGTAAAGAACAACGGTGTGTGTGTTTTAAAAAAAAAAAAAAGGGGGGGAGGGGGGTTTATTTTCCAAAAAATAAATTACGTTGCTAAACTTGCCATGCCTCTTGCTAAAACCTTCAACTGTCTACTTTCCAAAAAGGGGGTAATTTGGGGGAGTATTTGTACTGTCCTGGCATTTTTAGGGCCTCAAGAAATGTTATGGACCGTTGGTACACCAGGGTTGGTCATTCTTCAAACAAATATACCATAGTTTGTAGACTCTATAACTTTCATGCAGACTAAATATACACTGATTTGGGTAATTTTTACCAAAGATGTGTAGAAAATCTATTCTGGCCTAAATTTCTGAAGAAAGGTTTGTTTGCAGAATATTCTAACCGAAACTAAAAAAAACAAAACCTAATTTTCTTCAAACGTTTCGGTATTTTTTTTCATTGTTCTATAGCAAACAATATAAAATCCAACAGTGATTTAAATATCACACAAGAAAGCTATTTGAAAAAAAATATATAAATTTCATTTGGGTACAGTGTTGCATGACCATGCATTTCCCAGTTAAATTGGCATAGTGCTGAATAGCAAATAATGGCCTTTCATGAATGGGTAATTAAACCTCGGACATCTGGGGTCTGGTGGTCTCTTTGCTATTGCCGTGTGGTGTCGTCATGCCAAGATCAGTAGTTGCAGGATAAATGCCCAGTAGCTCATCAAAAATGCAGATATTTCTTATAAAATATCAAATTTTTTAAACAGTCTATAAATAGTTTTAAATGTCATTCATTCAGAGCAATCTGTGCACGAGCTACAAGTCTCTGCCACTATGGCAGACAGTTTGTGAATGGACTATGAGGGCACACAGCACCCTCAGTCTATTGAGAACTACAATGTCTTCAACTCTATAACTGAAAGCACTTAAAAATACGGGCAACAGAGCTTCAGGCAGTATGTACAGGAGCATGACATTGCACCCGCCGCACACTAATCATGGAGCAATGCTCTGCATGCTCCTGTGAAAAAATAATAAATGCGCTTTTTTTTTTTTCCCCCTGCAAAATTGTGCATGGCTTTTTTTTTTTTTTTTTTTTTTTTTTTCTTTTCAAAAAGGTGGGCTTGTCCTTTTTAACCTATGTTTTCAGGTGCAATTTGAGTACAAGTTTGCTTTATAGATGATAGAAGTTGTTACCTGGTGACTATTTGTTTTTCAGAAACAGATTGAATTATATTAATTTTTTTTGTCTTCTGTCTAGCTTTGCTACAAGCCTTGTTAGAAGAAGTATGAGTCCAATACAAGAAGAAACTGTCTCTGAAGATGTTGGTGATGATCAAGGCCAGGGAGATGAAGTTTCTTCTAACCCTGGAGCTTCAGACGCCAAAAGGAAAACTAAAAGTCACAAGCGTCAAAAATTAGAAACTGATCCAGCAGGTAAAGTTTTTTGTATTTAATTATCTTTTTTTAGTATAACAATAGAAATACCTTACGGCGCTGCTGGAGATGGGAAAAGGAGTCACCCCAATGGCAGATGAACAGAGGGAGCAGGTGTCCAGATGTGATTCCAGCATCAGTAGGGAAATGGACAGCGCTCAACTGACCCCAGTAGTCAGATCTATAAGATGGCCTCAGCTGCCGCTCTAGCTGCGCCCTTCTGATGTGTTTCACCCCGCTCACCGGGGCTTGATCAGAGGCAGTGAGGATGCTGGGAGTCAGAGAATTAATTTGCATCATTGGCTGTGAAAGGGAAACTGGTGTATGTGTGCTAGTATAAAGTTAAAAAAACTAATTAAAGAAAAGAAAGCAGAATAAAAAGTTAAATATACTAAAGAAAAATTATAGCAAATAATGCTAAAGAAAAATAACTATAAGATGTAATGAAAAATGAAAAGCTAAAAAAAAATAAATTACAATGTGTTTATCTGGAACCTTTTTTTCTTTTTCTTTCCCCCTCCATTATTTTTTTTTTTTTTCTTTTTTCATTACATCTTATTTCTTTAGCATTATTTCCCATGTTTTTCTTTTTGTATTTGTTTTTTGCTTAGTATAAAGATTTTTTTTTTTTTTTTCTTTCCTTTTCTTAACTGCTTCCTGACCTCCTTATAGCAGAAATACTGTTACAGGGTGGCACGGGTGCACAAAATCATGTGTGTGTATATATGTGATTTTGCATTTCCAGGTAGGGGCCGCACGCCCCCTACCCGCGCCGCCATTTTGTAATTTTTAACGTTTTTTTAGGAAAATGACAAAAAAAAATTTATTTTTTTTACACAAAATTGTCAAATGATTTATTGCTCACACATGCTATGGGTATATGTGAAATTACTCCCCAAAATACATTCTGCTACTTTTCCCCCCCGAGTATGGGGATACCACATGTGAGACTTTTTGGCAGTCTAGCTAAGTACAGGACCCCAAAATCCAATAAGCATCTTCAGGCTTTTAAAGGGCTTTATTTCCTCATTACACTTCCTGACTATCACAGTTTCGGAGGCCCTGAAATGCCAGGATAGCACCAAATTACACCTTTTTTGAAGAGACACCCCAAGAAATTGGATAGGAAGCATGGTGAGTATTTTGCAGATCTTGTTTGTTGCTGCAAGCTTTTGGAAAATGAAGAGAGAACAAAAAATTATATTTTTTCTCACAACGCTTAGAAATGTAAAAAAAAAAAAAGATCTGCAAAATACTCAACATACCTCCCCTTTTTTTTTTTTTTTTTTTTTTTTTTTTTAATTCCTTGGGGTGTCTACTTTCCAAAAAGGGGTCCTTTGGGGTGGTGCTATCCTGGCATTTCAGGGCCTCCAAAACTGTGATAGGTAGTGAGGAAGTTACGCACCTTCAGGCTTTCAAAGTGGTCATTGGATTTCAGGCTCCTGTATGTGGCTAGGCTCTCATAATTTTTGTGTGAAAAGAAAACATTTTAATTTTCCAAAGACTTATGGAAAAAAAAACCTCTTCCATGGACTCAATGTGCCTCTCAGCATATATAGCTTAGGTTGTCTACTTTCCATTTAGGGGTGTTTTACTTTGACTGCCTATTAAATTTCTTGAAGTACTGAAATACCAGGATAGTACAAAGCTGTGTAAATTCCATTATCTATACCAGGGGTCCTCAAACTTTTTAAACGGGGCCAGTTCACTGTCCCTCAAAAAAAAACTATGAACAAATGCGGACACAGTACAGGAGATGACCAGAGACTGCAGACATACAACGGCGGTGGGAATACTGGGCCGGCCGCTCCATAAGACGCACAGACATTTCCCCCCCCAAGTGTGTCTTATGGAGCAAAATAGTGTCCCATCATTGGTGTCAGTGGGAGGAATCGTGTCCCATCATTGGTGTCAGTGGGAAGAATCGTGTCCCATCATTGGTGTCAGTGGGAGGAATAGTACGTCATTGGTGTCAGTGGGGGGGAATAGTGCCCCATCGGTGTCAGTGGGGGGGAATAGTGCCCCATCATTGGTGTCAGGGGGAGGAATAGTACGCTGTTGTGTCAGTGGAGGGGATAGTTCCTCACAGAGCAGATTCATAGTAGCTGGAGCCATTGGCTCCTGTCAATCAAACTCTGTGACAAGGGAATGGGGGGGAGGGGGCAAGACTGTGCCCTGCTGTCTGTCCATGGATGCAGGCAGCGGCTTCCTACGGGGGCACTGAATGAAGAGGAGGAGCCAGGAGCGCCAGTAGAGGACCATTCCTCCATGCAGATCTCCTCTAGAGCAGTGATGTTTTGGGGCTGTCGCTGGGCAACACGGACTTTCAACTCCCTCCAAAGGTTTTCTATGGGGTTGAGATCTGGAGACTGGCTAGGCCACTCCAGGATCTTGAAATGCTTCTTAAGAAGCCACTCCATTGCCCGGGTGGTGTGTTTGGGATCATTGGCATGTTGGAAGACCCAGCCACGTTTCATCTTCAATGCCCTTACTGATGGAAGGAGGTTTGCACTCAAAATCTCATGATACATGGCCCCATTCATTCTGCCCTGTACATGGATCAGTCGTCCTGGTCCCTTTGCGAAGAAACAGCCCCAAAGCATGATGTTGCCACCCCCATGCTTCACAGTAGGTATGGTGTTCTTTGGATGCAACTCGGCATTCTCTCTCCTCCAAACACGACAAGTTTGTGTTTCTACCAAACAGTTCTATTTTGGTTTCATCTGACCATATGACATTCTCCCAATCCTCTTCTGGATCATCCAAATGCTCTCTAGCAAACTTCAGATGGGCCCGGACATGTACTGGCTTAAGCAGGGGGAAACGTCTGGCACTGCAGGATCTGAGTCCCTGGCGGCGTAGTGTGTTACTGATGGTAGCCTTTGTTACGTTGGTCCCAGCTCTCTGCAGGTCATTCACTAGGTCCCCCCCATGTGGTCCTGGGATTTTTGCTCACCGTTCTTGTGATCATTTTGACCCCACGGGGTGAGATCTTGCGTGGAGCCCCAGATCGAGGGAGATTATCAGTGGTCTTGTATGTCTTCCATTTTCTAATTATTGCTCCCACAGTTGATTTGTTCACACCAAGCTGCTTTCCTATTGCAGATTCAGTCTTTCCAGCCTGGTGCAGGTCTACAATTTTGTTTCTGGTGTCCTTCGACAGCTCTTTGCTCTTCACCATAGTGGATTTTGGAGTGTGACTGTTTGAGGTTGTGGACAGGTGTTTTTTATACTGATAACAAGCTCAAACAGGTGCCATTGATACAGGTAATGAGTGCAGGACAGAGGAGCCTCTTAAAGAAGAAGGTACAGGTCTGTGAGAGCCAGAAATCTTGCTTGTTTGTAGGTAACCAAATACTTATTTTCCACCATAATTTGCAAATAAATTCTTTCCTAATCGGCCAATGTGATTGTCTGGATTTTTTTGTCTCTCATAGTTGAGGTCTACCTATGATGCCAATTACAGGCCTCTCATCTTTTTAAGTGGGAAAACTTGCACAATTGGTGGCTGACTAAATACTTTTTTGGCCCACTGTATATGAGATAGGCTCATTACATGCAAAGCAAGATAGTTCAAGCCGTGATTTGTCATGATTATGGCTGTAGCTCAGGAAAACCCCAAATCCACAATCTCTGAGCCTAGAATATTGCACCTTTTCACAATATTCAAATTTTCTAAGTGTCCCACTCTAATCAGCTAATTAAGCCATAACACCTGCAAAGGGTTCCTGAGCCTTTAAATTGTCTCAGTCTGGTTCAGTAGGAATCACAATCATGGGAAAGACTGCTGACCTGACAGTTGTGCAGAAAACCATCATTGACACCCTCCATAAGGAGGGAAAGCCTCAAAAGGTAATTGCAAAAGACGTTGGATGTTCCCAAAGTGCCATATCAAAGCACATTAATAGAAAGTTATGTGGAAGGGAAAAAGTGTGGAAGAAAAAGGTGCACAAGCAGCAGGGATGACCGCAGCCTGGAGAGGATTGTCAGGAAAAGGCCATTCAAAAGTGTTGGGGACTTTCACAAGGAGTGGACTGAGGCTGGAGTCGGTGCATCAAGAGCCACCACACACAGACAGATCCTGGACATGGGCTTCAAATGTCATATTCCTCTTGTCAAGCCGCTCCTGAACAACAAACAACGTCAGAAGCATCTTACCTGGGCTAAACAAAAACAGACCTGGTCTGTTGCTCAGTGGTCCAAATTCCTCTTTTTTTGATGAGAGCAATGTTTGCATCTCATTTGGAAACCAAGGACCCAGAGTATGGAGGAAGAATGGAGTCACACACTGCAAGATGCTTAAAGTCCAGTGTGAAGTTTCCAGTCTGTGTTTATTTGGGGAGCCATGTCATCTGCTGGTGTTGGTTCACTGTGCTTCATTAACTCCAGGGTCAACGCAGCCGTCTACCAGGAGATTTTGGAGCACTTCATGCTTCCTTATGCAGACTAGCTTTATGGGTATGCTGACTTCATTTTCCAGCAGGACTTGGCACCTGCCCACACTGCCAAAAGGACCAAAACCTGGTTCAATGACTGTGGGATTACTGTGCTTGATTGGCCAGCAAACTCGCCTGACCTGAACCCCATAGAAAATCTCTGGGGCATTGCCAAGAGAAAGATGAGACTGAACGATGCAGAAGAGCTGAAGGCCGCTATTGAAGCATCCTGGTCTTCCATAACACCTCAGCAGTACCACAGGCTGATAGCTTCCATGCCACGCCGCATTGAGGCAGTAATTGCTGCAAAATGGGCCCAAACCAAGTACTGAGTACATATGCATGCTTCTACTTTTCAGAGGTCCAATATTGTTCTATGTACAATCCTTGTTTTATTGATTGCATGTAATATTCTAATTTTCTGAGATTGTGGATTTGGGGTTTTCATGAGCTGTAAGCCATAATCCTCACAATTATGACAAATCATGGCTTGAACTATCTTGCTTTGCATGTAATGAGTCTATCTCATATATTAGTTTCACCTTTTAAGGTGCATTACTAAAATAAATGAACTTTTGCACAATATTCTAATTTTTCGAGTTTCACCTGTAGCTCCCTTATTTTCCCATATGCTTCACTAGAATTCTGACCTCTCACATGCCTAATTTAGATTGAAAAAAGAGACACGGGTCCGTTGATTTCACCCTATAGTTTAAGAAACAAACCCCCCCCCCCCCCAAGTATACATAAAAAACCCGAATACCTCCATATACAGAAGTTTCTACCCACAGCCAACCCATATTTTATTTTTCAGCTGTAAGGATGCAGGTATTCTCAATACCGCTATGAAAGTATTCAGCAATTTTCACATTCCTAAATGCTTAAGTATTGCTTTTATGTAGAAATGAGTTTGGCGTGAAGTTCTTATGGTGATGCAGAGGGTGTATTCATACTTATTCCCAAAGGTGAACTTATCCTTTAAAATGTTACATGTTAAATCAGTCTATAGGGGGGGAACATGTAACATTCTCTCAATGCTGACCAACACTAATCCCGCCCCCCCGTGACAGCTAGTATGAGGAACTTCTCCCCATACTTCTGTCACTTTTTAAAAACCGTGGTACTCCACCCACACAACTGCATCATTCCTCCACGGTGTTCTGTGAATGAACTGCCACAGCACTGTGGAGCACCATTGTAGTTCATTGAATCTTCCTGTCAGTATATCTGCTTGCCCATACATCCCATATGGGCAAACAGATACTGACAGGTCTTCAGGTGACTTGCATGGCACCAGCAATCTTTTTATCACTGGTGCAATGCTTTACAGGCTCCTGCAACCAAAAATAATAAATACATTTTTTTTTTTACCTGCAAAAAATGTGCATGCATTATTTTTGGTTAAAAAGTGAGCTTATCCTTTAATATATAAAGAGTGTGTTATGTCACCAGGGGACACACTAAAGACGTTTTTAAATGGCCTGCTTTTGCATACCTGTAGGAGGGGAAAAAGGGTTCAGTCACATTTCTTATGGCAACCTGCATTAAGGAGCCATTGAAATCAGTGGACACTCTTAACACATTAGGAGAGAGTTACTATTGCTGGTGCACACAGGTTTTCCCTAGAGATACCAGCGCTGTACCGTTTGACACCAGCTGCACCAGATCCTATCTAGGTATAAGTCCACTCCAGGAATCCAAAACATTGGCAACCCTGGATAATTTCTTTTTTTTTTTTTTTTTCTTTTTTTTTTTTTTTTTTTTTTTAGTTCACATATTCTGTGCCCATAAGCTTTGTTTTTTTTTTTTTTTTTTTTTCCTGGCCGTTAAGTAAACCTCAAGTTAATATATTTGCCTCCTATGGGGGAGAGTTAGCATTGTCATACTGCGGTCTCTGCTAAAAGACTGCCAAAATCAAGTGTAGGCATTTGTTTTGCATCGTGGTTTTATTTCCCCTACTGTTCAGACTTTGGACTTATCAGCTTTGCCTGCCAACCAACACAACACATATGTTGCTACTGGTTCAGGGAATTTTGGAGAATTAATTTTGTGTAATTCTTAGTAAGGGAAGAAGGGGGCTAAAAATTTAACCAATCAGTTTTTCAACCTGCTACTGTCTTTAGTGTTAGTGTTTATGCCAACTTTCTAAAGTAATGTATATGTGATCAATCATTTTCCAAGTTTGCTAGATCACCTCTGTAGTATATGCCAGGATGGTAGCCGGTGAAAAAATACAGTGGCTATTAAGTCTACGCAGCCCTGTTTAAAATGTCAGGTTTCTGTGATGTAAAAAAATTAGATATACTTTTTCCACTTTTTTTTTTTTTTTTTAATGTAACCTATGCAACCATATTTTAGTTCATTTTTACTTCCCTCCACCTAAAAGATTTCAGTTTGTTCAATTGAGTTGTACAGTTTATAAGTGTGCACACCCTTAAACTAAAACGAATACTTTGAGTGCGTTTAATAAAATCAAAAGGTGCTTCAACAGTCTCTTTTTTTGGGTATGAGTCTATCAGCATGGCACATCTTGACTTTGCAATATTTGCCCACTCGCCCTCACAATCTGACAAATTTTGGAGTGGTTTTTCAAGGAAATCTCCTATGCACGGCCCTCTTTAGATCACCCCACAGATTTTCAAATTGGACTCGGGTCTGGGCCACTCCAAAATTTTAATCTTCTTCTGGTGAAGGCATTCCAATATTTGGATGTATGCTTTGGGTCATTGCCATGCTGAAAGATGAAGTTCCTTTTCATGTTCAGATTTCTAGCAGAAGCCTGAAGTTTTTTTTTTTTTTTTTTTTCCCAATATTGACTGGTATTTTGTAAGTGTTCATAATTCCCTTTACCTTGACTAAAGCCCCAGTTCCAGCTGAAGTTCCAGCCCCAAAGCAGCATGTTTCCACCACCATGCTTCACTGTGGGTATTGTGTTATTTTGGTGATATGCAGCATTGTTTTTTCAGCCAAACATATCTTTTGGAATTATGGTCTGAAACCAAGGTTGAACTACTTGACCAGAACACATTTTCCCAGATGCTTTTGGGAGATTTCAGATGTGTTTTTGCAAAATTTAGCCAGGCTTGGATGTTTCTTTTGTAAGAAAAGGCTTCCATCTTGCCACTCTACCCCATAGCCCAGACATATGAAGAATACAGGAGGTTGTTGTCACATGAACCACACAGCCAGTACTTGCCAGATATTCCTGCATCTCCTTTTAATATTGCTGTATACCTCTTAGCAGCCTCCCAGAAAAGTTTTCTTCTAGTCTTTTCATCAATCTTGGAGGGACGTACATTTCTTGGTAGTGTCACTGTTGCACCATATTTTCTCCACTTGACGGTCTTTACTGTGTTCTATGGTATATCTAATACCTTGGAAATTCTTTTGTACCCTTCTCCTGCCTTTTAACAATGAGATCCCTCTGATGCTTTGGAAGCTTTCTGAGGATCATGGCCTTTGCTGTAGGATGAAACTAAGAAAATGTCAGGAAAGACCTACTAGAGCAGCTGAACTTTAATTGGGGATAATCAGAGGCACAACATAATTTTGAATGTGATTGCTTAATTCTGAACACAACTACATCCCAAGTTATAAGAGGGTGTGCACACTTATGCAACCACATTATTTTTGTTTGAAATCTTGTAAGGGGGGTGGGGGAAGTAAAGGGCTTGTTTTTCAATTGTGTTGCACAGTTTATAGATCACATTAAAGGTGAAATTATCTGTTTTTGTCTTTTTTTTTTTTTTTTTTTTTTTTTACATCACAGAAACCTGAAATTTTGACAGGGGTGTGTAGACATTTTATAGCCACTGTATATAATGTGAATTAACTAGTTTTCTGCAGTAATTTGCAATAAAATGGGATCTGATCCTAGTCTAACTCACAGCAATATCTTTTGTGTGTTGTCAACTTAAGCACATTGTGTTTTGTCTAATTTCTTGTGTATTTGTTGAGCACATCCATTAAACATTCACTGTGCTGGAGGAAAAAAAGTGAACCCTTGGAGTTATTAGCTGGTCAAACTTATTTTTGCAGCAATGACTTCAAGCAAGTGCTTTTAGTAGTTTTGGATCACACCTGCAGAATGTTCAGGAGGAATTTTTGACCATTCCTTTTTAGAAAACTGTTTCCACTTACATATTTGTAGAATAACTGATATGAGCGGCTCTCTTGAGGTCGTTCCACAGCTTCTCTATGGGGTTAAAGTCTGGACACGCCAAAAGACTAATTTTCTTTTTCTGAAGCCAGTCTGTGGTGGAATTACTTCAATGCTTAGGGTCATTGCCCTGCTGCATCATCCAAATTCTACTAAGATTCAGCTGGTGGAGAGCCACATTATCCTTTAGGATATTTTGATAAACTTGGGAATTAATTTTCTTCTCAATGATGGCAAGTTGTCCAGGCCTTAAAGCAACAAAGCAAGCCCAAATCATGATATTCCCTCTACCTTCACTGCTGGAATGCTGTTTGTATGGTGCAAAAAGCACAGCTTTACCAACATCAATACTGCTGAGTATTATTCCTGAGCAATTCAACTTTTGTTTAATCAGTCTGCAAAATATTTTTACGTAGTGTTGCAGTTTGCCAGCAGCAGCTTCCTCCATGGTGTTGTGCCATTGACACCTTGTCTGTTAAATACTTACATATGGTAGACTCATGGATAGGGATGTTTGCCAGTTCTGGTGAGGCCTTCAAGTCTTTAGCTGCTACTCATGTGTGGTTATTTACTTCACTGAGGATTCTGCATTATGCCTTTTTAGGAGTCTTCTTGGCTGGGTGCTCACTTTTAGGAAGGGTAGCCGCAGTACTAAACTATCTTCATTTATAGACCATTTGTCTGTTGACTTGGAAAGGATACAAAGCAATCTCAAAGTGTTTAGGCATCCATCAGCCTTATGCAGAGCAGCTACTTTTTGTATGTCTTCAAGAGAGCTACTTTTTTGAAAGGCATTGTTCACATCTGCTGATGCTTCCTATATACATCAATCCTAACATGTTTGGAGGCATGGTTTCGAGGTACTTTGGTTGATAAGACACTCCAAGTAATTTCATTAATTGGACTCCAGGTGTGCAAACTGACTTCAATCGTTGAAGTAATTAGTCTGTGAGTTCACTTCCTTTATCCTGCAGCACTGTGAGTGTTTAATGGATGTGTTCAATAAAGACAAGCTAAATTCGCATTTTGTGTTTATCAGCGTACACATTGTTTGTCAAAATGTTCTCCTCATCTAGGTCACAATTGACCAATTACTGCAGAAAACCAGTTAATTCCAAGGGGGGGTCACATACTTTTTCTTGCTGCTGTAAGAAATTCATGCTGCCATTTGCAGCTGTATTTTTGTCCTTTTGATGTAATAAACATGTCCATGTTAATGTGAGGAGTAGTATTGTTTGCAATGTCAACAGACTTTTATAAGGCGCATGTTCACATTTGTCTGCGGGCTAGTTGCAGGTACAGGCCTGTTCCCGCACCCACAGACAAATTGTGCTGCTCTTACAAGGTGTACAGGGCTGCCATTCATTCAGAATGACGCCCTCACACACCTCAGCCTGCAGCGTGATTGTGGGTGCAGGGAAAGCACATAGTCAAAAAGGCCATGCGGTTTCCCTGCAGCTGTGTTTTTAAAAACATGCATGCACCTTTTTCCTGCAGGAAACGTGGCCACAGCAGCCCATTCATATGAATGGGCTGCCGTGCCCAAGCAAATGTGGGCCGCACTGTCCACAATAGTGTGCACCTAGGCTGAAGGAGTATTTTTCTCCAGTACAAAGGCTGATTCTCATGAGAGGATCCACTGCTTGACTAATGTGGGGAAAATGGGCTTTCTCATGCAATGTGACTATGAGCAGGTAGACAAATATGGAGATAGCTGTGGTCCTGAGGGCAGTGCTCCATTACAGTAGTTTTTAATGGACTGATGAGTGGGTAGAACCTCTCAACTGAAAGTAAGAAAAATACTAAATAACAAAGTTGTCATACAAATAGGGGGGATTCTTCCAAGAAGGACATATTTTCTAGTGAGTCACCTTTTTACTTGTTTTAAGAGTTTGGTTTGTTTGTTTTTTTGCAGTTAGGAAGGGGTTTTACTATTCCTTACTCAATCTAACACTAAAATGGTGGAAAATATTTTGGCTTTCAACATACTTTAAGGTGGCAGACCCACTATACAATTTTATATTGAAATTTTATGTCTTTTTTTCAGAATGTGGGAACAACAGCTCCACTGTCCTGTTTGAAGTCCCAGAGACCTGGTAGCAGCAATGATCATATTGTAACTGAAAACTTGAAAGCCATATTTTACTTTCCTTTGTTATGTGGATGTGCCCTAGTGTAGATTATACTGTCCCTCCCAGTGACTGTATAAGCTTCTCCCATGATATCATGCTATCCAAGAAGCACAACTATTCTTGTATGATGAGCAGAATTGATTGTGCTAGGTTCTCATTATATGAAATTCCATTTCTAGTGAGCACCTGTGTAGTAAAGCAAGAATGTTGGATGCTTGTTTGAGTCTGCCTTGAGAGTGTGTCTTAATTTTTCAGTAGTCTTGTTATTTCTGTAAAGTGTACTTTTTCTTTTTTTTTTTTAAGACACACTGCTGATTATTTGCTTTTTACTGGGCAACTTTGCCATTTTTGAACAACAATGTAAACATATCCTCGTATTTATATTTCCTCTTCCTTAATATTAACTACAGATTTGTGTTGCAGGCTTTCATTGCCACTGGATTAAACCTTCATACAACAGTAATTAAAATATTGCAAGTGACTACTCTGGTTAGCAGCAAAGGGGGAAATGTACTAAAATTGAAGAAGATTGAATCTGGAGCACTGTACATAGAAATCAATCAGCTTTTAGACTCAGCTTGTTCAGTTAAGATTTTAAAAAAGCTAGAAGCTGACTGGTTGCCATGCACAGCTGTTTCAGATTTGGTCTGCTCCAGTCTTAGTAAATTTTTCTCAGTCTCTTTTGACCCTTAATTACTTGTTAATCTGTCAGTTCATTGCAAGTTTATTTAATACATAAGCATATGATGCATTTGTCTTTGCTTAAACCGAAAAATGTGAAATATGTTTGGGTCGATTGTGAAACTACAGAACGTGAAACTACAGAACTTGAACTATTAGAAGTGGTGCTTTAAAGAACAATTTCTCATATGATTTGACAGGATGGAGTGAGCCAAGGCTAGTATAAAATTAATCTTCATGTCTGTTCTCTTGCTGTTTGAGTAACAGTTCAAAATTCTGCATCCCAAACGGTGTCTGAAATTTCTCATCAGCTTCAATATTCTTGACATTCTGTTTGGTCAGACCATTTGGGGGAGGAAGCTAGCTGCAAGGACTTGACCTGGCACCAACATAATCTAGATTTAGGAAATGGGAGCGAACTGGCAAATTAATGCAAGTACACCTGACTCACACCTGCTTCTCCAGACAGCCTCAAAATATTTAAATGGAGTCTTTAGAGTATCAGTTGATCAAAATATAAGGGTTTGATAATGCTTGGAAGGTTTGTTTGCTGTTGTAGCCTCACAAGCCCAGCTGTCAACTACACACTGTATAAACCTTTCTTAAATTTAACATGAACTTTAAAGGGCAATCAGAGGCCTGAGCTCTATGGGACAGCTTGATAATTTCATTAAAATCTTATAAACCTGCATGCTCTAATTGTCTGAATATGCATGTTTGTTATTGGAGGTGGCAGAAGAGCAGCAGCCCAACAACTAGTGCCAACTTTCATCTGGGAAGAAACTATAGCAACCTGCTGAAAAAAATCTGTTGCCTGTCACTTCCGCCGATGTTAGTTGTCCAACAATGTTTGGAAAAAACTGATGAAACCCAGATATTTCATTGTTGTCACCTGATCAGCATATGACTATGGATACCTTAAGTCTACAATTACTAAGCCTTGGCTACACACTCTTTAAAGGGAACTTTTAATAGTTTTATAGCTAGGTAATCCAGAAGGTCTATATATATATAAAAATGGTTCTTTTCTAGTAATCCCCTGGATATTTTTTTTTTTAACTGTTGTGTCATGTGTTTTATTTTGTCTTTTGTCTTTTTGTTTACAGTTGTTTGCTTTTGTATTTTTTTTGTTTGTTGAGTATTTTGTTCACTGGATATCACATTTGTTGTACACGTGGGCCACACTTTTCCATCTATTGTATAAAATCACTTGGTTTTAACATAGGTTCATGGCACATTACTGTGCCGTATGGCAGATGTCACCCAATGAAATTGGTGTTGAGGCCACAGTTTTACAACTTTTTTGTTTCTGTAAATGTCTCATACCATAATATATATTTAAGTGTTTTATTTTAAGTGTTTGATTTTTAGAAGTGTGTTCACTTTTGTGTGTAAAATACAGCCCCGATGGAAGGTTGCTACACAAATTGTCATGTGTCTAATGTTATGTAAATTATCTATCAACTTATTAAAAAAAAAAAAAGTTGCAACTGGCGCTAGCAAATAGATCTGTTGTGATAGATGTATTAAACTCTAAATTTTTCTATAATGGAAATTTAAAGAAAAAAGCCTAGTGTATTTCCATGAAGTCAAATTAAAGAATTTTTTTGTAGTATATATCTGTGTGCTGTTTTTTTTTTATTCTTTGAGGCCTAATGTGTGTATGCAATATTTACTTCTATATTTACAGTCTAGTAATCCAACTCCAGTTAGCATTTTGAAAAAAATTTGTGGCACAGCGTGTTAAAAAAAATAAAAAAATGCTCTGGCTTCAATACTCCAGTCCTGTCCCCAAAGACTTGCCAGTCTGAACCTTCTTCAGGTTGACTGATACAATGTATTCTACATCCTGCTTTCTAAGTACCTAAATCATAAACCTATTCCCTGAGTACATATATTCATGCCAACCTGGTCTCTCATACCCCTGGGTAGTTCTTATCCTTAGCACTTTAAAATTGTAAGAATGCTGGAGAGGCAACCCGTGATGTCTTTGGACCGGCCAGAGGATTTCAGGACCAAGGCAAGTATATTAGGGATTTATAGGAAAAAATATGGGGGTGGGGAGTTGCTGGGAGAAGTATATTTGATCTTAAAATAGGTCTATAGAGATCCTAACGGTATCCTGAATGTAAAGATCGGTCTATAAAATGTATGACCATGCATGTGTATGATTTATCCTATAAAGAGGAATGCGAAGCAGGGAGGGTATTCTGTGCACTGTATGGATTTGACAGGCAATGGTCCTTCTTACCCTCAAGATCTTTTGTTACACCTAGCTACACTTGATTTCTGATGTAGTTTCTTTTCACCTATGAATAAAATCAAATTCAAAGTTACCAAAATGTTGGTACTAACTTTGAACTTTTAGATCATAGGACAGACCTGAACAAATTTAAAATCCTGTTGCTAGGTTCAACAGGTTATTAACTAGTATAAAGTTAGCATTTCTCAGCAGTCCTATATACATTTCTTTGTATACATGACTAGTGGGTGCGTGCACACGAGAAAGCCAGTCAGCCCCTTCTTCACAGGAACACTATATACTGTTCACTTTAACATGTCTCATAGCAACTTCATAAAGAAATAGGATGTCAATTCATAAAGAGTAAGGGTAAGAGATAGTATATAAAGCAGGGGGAGGAGGGGTAAGGGAGTGACGCGTGGGAAAGGGGGAAGTGTGTGGAGCAGTAAGCCTTTGAAATGGTCACTGTTGGAGCATTTTTATGCAATTCATCCAAATCTGCTTGTCACATATAAAAATGTCCATCAGGGATGTGCTTTTTGAGGTGAAAAAGCTCCCCCTGCATAGGATGCGAAACACATCACCTCCCCACTTAGGAGCATGCACCTGCTCAATGATGTGGAGAGAAACTGTCACATATTGACTATTGCAATTAAAAAATATATATGTATGTATGTGTGTATGTATATATATCTATATCTCCTAAACATTTTAGTAGAATGTATAGTGTCAACCCCCACTATGTGGGAACAACAAGGACAGCCAGAACTGCCACAGAGGTAATTATCTTTTAGAATGTAACCATTTTTAGTGGATTTTACACCCACAGGGTTAAAGAAGCTGGGAGACAAATAATTGCCCAATGTAGCTTTTCTCTGTAGCACCCCATTAATGCCATCTCAAAATTTGATCTGCACAAACCATATCGCTGAATAAAATAGGCAAATATCTGTCCACAATTATCTATTTGACCATATTTTAGACTGTAGGGGGTAGAAAAGGTAACTTATTCCTATTTTTGTTTACGTTTCCTATCCTTCAATAAACCAGTCCTCTCCTGAATCCTAGCGGTCATACGCTCTATCCAGCATCCATTTTGAGAAACCCCTTTCCGTAAACCTCTGATACACCTTTCCGTAAACCTCTGATACAAGCTGGAAGCCTCTCTCAAATAATTGTTCATCGCTGCAGGTCTGTCGCACCCTAAGGAATTGGCCAACCAGGGATGCCTTTATATGTTTAGGGTGCCCAGACTGGGTCAGCAGTAAGGAATTACCAGAGAGCATAAGAAAAGGCCTGTAGTTACTTTGCCAGACTTGCCTATTGGATGAACATCCAAAAAGAAAACTGTTTATCCATGTGGCTGGTAAAACCCTAATTCCCATAATTGTCATTAAGAAAGGCAAGGAAGGAGTATGTGTATCAAAAGAAGGTCTTAATGTGTGGCCTAAAGGGGTTCTCTTTCATAGATGCACAGACGCACTCACCAACCCCATATAGTGGTTGGCGAGCGAGGGTGAAAATTTAGCCCTATCCGCAGCCCTTCATCTCTGGAGGTAGAACAATAAAATGATTTGAGTCAACAGATATTCTTGGAGGTATCCAAGTGGAACAAATGACACTCCACAGAAAGCTCAGTATACTTTTTCATATCCTTGCTTTCTAAGGGACTGAATTTCTGTCAGCAGAGACTCAATTTGTTGTAACATTTCTGGCAAATTTATTGTCCAAAATGGTATCAGAAAATAAATGTTCTGATTGAAACTAGCAGGAGTGACACTGGATCTGAGATTGATTTTTTTTTTTTTTAATTTTTATTGATTTTTCAGATTAACACATTATACAAACATATCCTTTTTATAAAAACATAAACACACTATTAAAAAAAAAAAAACAAAACAATCTTTTCATCTTCCCCCCACCTACTTATGCACCACTCATCTCCCCTTCAACTCTGCAATTTCCTATTCCTTTCTGGAGACCTCAATCTCAAAGGAAGAAGCAAGTAAAATCATATTCTATGTCGGTCCCCCATCAACTCTCGATTTAACTTTTGACTTTTTAAATTCCTCCCATTTGTTCCATCTTATATGGTGACTCTCCATCTTATCTTCATTCATAGGGTAAAGTTCCTCCAATCTACATATTTGATCTACCCTGTCAACTCAATCTTTTATTTACGGCACCTCCTGTCTCCTCCAGAACTTGGATATCAATCCCTTTGCTGCATTCAAATAATACAATAAACCAGATTCTTTATACTTTTTGACTGAAAGCTTGGTACTATGAAAAAGGCAAGTCTGTGGGTTTTTGATACATCAACCTCTGAAATTTTTTGAATCAAACTTACTATTTTCCCCCAATACGCTTGGATTTTAGGACAATCCCACCATATGATACATTGTGCCTCTACCTCCACAACCACGCAAACATAAGGGTGAATTATCTCCACTTAATCTATGTGCCACACTCCGTGTGATATACCATCTTACCAAACACTTGTAAATATGCAGGAGGTAGAAATGAATTATATTTCCATGAATTATTCTATACATTTTCCTCTGGTTTCCCACATCCAATAACATTCCTATGTCCCTTTCCCATCTTTCTATAAATGGAGGCCTTATATCTGTGTTTATTTCAGTGAGAATCTTATATATTTTAGAAGTTCTGTGTTTCCCATCTCCCCGTGTATCTAACAAATGCTCAAAAGGGTTCCAATGCTCTTATTCTTAAAGGCTTTGGAAGCTTCCCTATAAAATGTTACAATTGAAAATAACACCACTCATCCATTTTTTTTTCCAATTCCTCAAGTGAATCTATTTCCTCCCCCCACCATTATATCCCTTTAATTGTGCATCTTCCTTCTTTATCCACTTCCCTGTGATACCTTCTTTACCCGGGGGGAAAAACTCTGTGGACCCTAAGGGCATTAATAATGAATTAAATTCCCATCCCATCTGTTTGTGTAAAACATCCCACACTCTTAAAACCTTTAATGTGACCAAACTTGTGCTATCTGCTAATCCTCGGTATTGCGGAGGTAACCATACGATTCTACTTACATTGGTGCTACTTAGTGTATTTTCTATTTAAACCCAGCTTTTCCCTTTTGCATTGTGTCCAGTCAAAAATTCTCGCCATTACCGAGCTATAATATCTTTTCAAGTCTGGGACTCATCAACATTTTTTTTTTTTTTAAGTAGAAATAAAGAGAAAGGTGAAGATTTATCTGGAGGAATAAAAAACCAAGAATAAGCTATGAAATTTTAATTCTAAAATATACTTCTAGTAGTTTAATTGGTATCATTTTGAAATTTATAAAGAATTTTTGGAACAATCTCACCATTTTTATCATATTTATACGACCTATCCACGACGGGGTACCCCCTCCTAATTTCCTTAGTTCATCCTTAATCATTTAGCAAAGGGATGTAATTCAATTTATACAGGTTCTTAGAGGATAGTTTTATTCCTAAATATTTTAGTTTTTTCTCGCCAAATGAAGGGAAATTCTTCCTGTAATCTATTTTTCTCACTTTTTGTAAGATTTATGTTTAAAATCTCTATTTGTTGGATTGGTTTTTAAATTTGATATCTCCCCATACTCTTTCAGAGCTCTCATTAAATTTGGCAATGTTATCCTTGGGTTTCCTACATAGAGCAACATATCATCTGCATAATCTGCCACCCTATGCTCTGTGTCTTCTATCCAGATTCCTTTTTATATCTATATTATTCCAGCTAATAGAGATTCTAATGACAAAACATATAAAAGTGGAGACAGAGGACAACCCTGTCTTGTTCTGTTTTGCATCCCAAAATATTATAATTCCTCGTTGACCATAATTGCTGCAGAGGGTTGACTATATAATTTTCTTATCCATTCTCTCATTCTAGGACCCATCCCCAATACTTCCAGTGTATCCATCATATATCCCTAATCTATTTTATTGAAAACTTTTTCAGCATCAATTGAGAGTACCACCGCAGGGGTTTTTTCTTTCCTACTTTTTTGTATGAGAAACAAAGATCTCACTCCATTGTCTCTACCTGGGACAAAACCTACTTGATCTATGTGTATCCATTCTGGCATATGGTTTTTTAACCTGTTTGCCAGAACTTTTGCATATAGTTTAGTGTCTGTGTTTAACAAGGAAATCGGTCTATAACTTGAACAGTGAGTATCATCTTTACCTTCTTTATGTATGAGAACTGCATGTGCTTGTAGAGATTCCTTCCTCATTTCCATCTCTCCACCCAATGCATTCATATATATCCTCAATTTAGGTACTAATAGTTTTTTATATTTTTTATAATACCTCACAGTATATCCATCTGGTCCTGGACTTTTCACCGCTATTGTACTTTTTAATGCTGTTTGTATTTCTTCCTGCGTTTATTTCTAATTCAAGAGATTTGTTCCTCACTTTATTTTCGGTAGTCTCGCCTTTTTTAAGTATGTCTGTCTTTTTTCTATCCCATCTTTATTTCTAGAACTGTGGGGAATAATGTTTTATATAGGTTATTTATAATATTCTTTAAACACTTTAGTTGTTTTAGTCGTCTTTAGTTGAATACACTAATTCTCCTTTGGGATCCCTTATTTTCTCTATATAGTTCCTAGTTTTTGTTTTTTTTGGTTTTTTTTTTTTTTCTCTGAGCCCTCATTTAGAACTTTCCTGGCCTGTCTTCCCATCTATATCTCTCACTTATTTTATTAAATACTCTTCTCTTCTAAGATATTATTTAATTTTTCTCTTTTGTTACCTTCTGCATAATCTCTTTTGTTCTATATTTGTGTGCCTGCTCTAGCTCACTTAGTTCCCCAAGGAGCATATTCATTTTTTCTCTTCTTTCCCTCTTCTTCTTTGCTCCTATTGCTATCAGGATTCCTCTAGTATACGCCTTATGAGCCTCCCACACCGTTGCCACAGAGACTTCCCCCGTATCATTCTCTTCAGAAAATTAAAAAAAGAAATAGAGCAATTCTTTGATCAGTCTCTTGATCCTGAAGAAGTGTCTCATTTAACCTCCAACTGTTTCCCCCCCTTTCTGCTCCTTTCCCCATAATAATTGCATTGTGACAGGAGAATGGTCCGATATTGTCATCACTTTTTTACTTTGACCAAAGACTCAAGGAGTCGATGTTCTAGCAATATGTAATCCAATCTTGAATACATCTCGTGCATGTGAGTAAAATGTATAATCTCTGTCCTTCATAAGCTTAATTCGCCATATATCTACAAGTTGGCATTGGTATATCATGATATATCATTTTTTTCAAGGATCTCAAATATCTACTCTCCTCTCTGCACAGGAGACGGCATGTCTATCTCAGTATCCAAACAAAGATTGAAATCTCCTGCCACAATTAAACTGCCTTTTTTTTCTTTTTTAAATCCAGTAATTTTTTCAAAATATCTTTTAGGAATATCTCCGGTTTTTTATTCGGCCAATAAATATTTGCTAATGTACAATCTTTTTCTTGTAATTTTTCCCTTCAGAAACGGAAATCTCACTTCAGGATCTACCAACCTGTTTTCCAATTTAAACCTTATATTTTTCGCAAAACCTATTGCCACTCCTTTAGCTCTTCTAATTGGGGAATCTGCATAGAAACCAGATTGGATAATATCTGGAATTCGATTCCACATTTGTTTCTAGCCCCAAATGTGTCTCCTGTGTAAAAAAAAAAAAAAAAAAAAAAAAAAAAAAAAAAAAAAAACCTGCTGAGTCTCTTTAAATATCTTAAATCTCTTCCTGGGGCTATTTAAACCATTAACGTCATAAGTCACAAAGTGAATTTCTTCCATTCTTCCCTTTTTCCTCCTGTCCTTTTCCTCCATCCCCACTCTCCTCCTCTCTTGTCTGTATCTTCTCCTTCGTTCTCTAAAACTTCTCTGCAATATAGTAGGGGATACATTAGTTCAGAGTCTTAACCTACCTACCCCCACCCATCCCCTTTTAGGCTACTTTCTTGCCTATAAATCATTTGTGGTTCTAACCCCACCTTTGATTCAACTTTAGAGTGAAGCTCTGACCATGTACGTCCCTCAAGTATACCTAAACCTCTGTGTCCTGCCTTACTCAGAAAAGGAGGAAAAGAGAAAAAAAAAACACACAAGATCCCAAAAAAGAGGCAGAAATAGAGGGAAAAAAAATAATAGTAATAATAAATATGTTGAAGGAGGGAAGAAAGAGCAGAAGAAAAAAAAACCACACCAAAATCCTAAGAGGGAGGCAGAAATAGGTCCTATTTACCATCTCTACTCCCTATTCCTTCTTGACACAACCTGCCACCCCTCTTTTCCTTTAGCCCATATTTCCCCTTCTACTTCCCACCCAGGAATATCTACTTTCTGTAAATCAAGTCTCTCACAAAAGTCACTTAAGTCTTCCGGATGTCTCAATCTTGCTGAACGATGATTTTTCCAACCAATTAAACACGCTGGGAATCCTCAGCTGTATCGAATATTCTGCTTTCTCATCTGCTCTAATAATGGTTTCAGAGATCTTCTTATCAATGTTTCTGTTGCTAAATCAGCAAAAATCTGTATATTTATTTCTCCATATTTTATCACAGTTCTTTTTATCTTCTTCCAGATTTCTTCTTTATCTCGATAATTATGAAATTGCACAATTACATTCTTGTATTTTCTTTTCTACCTTCTTGTTGATGTCTTCCTATTCTATATACTCTGTCCATTTTAAGAGTCTCTAATGTAGGTCTGTCCATTATAGTGTTCAGCATTTTCCTTATTATTCCCATTAGATCTTCTTGTGAGGTCTCTGGAAGACCTCGTATCCTTAGGTTACTTATCCTATCCCTATTCTCCTGATCTATTTTATATAGCAGATTTCTTTGTTCTTTTCTTATTTCTATCATCCTTTCTTCTAACTTCTGGATCATTTGGGCATGTTTATCCACCTTTTCTTCCATCTCCTCCACTCTGGACAATATTTGCCCCAAATCTTTGTGTATTTTACCCATTTCATGTTTTATGGATTTCTCCAGCCCATTGAACATTTCTGCTATTTCTGTTTTAGTGGGCATCTGTGAGCTCTTACCTTGTTCTACGTTTTCCATCCCCATTCCTTCTTCCGTTTGTTGGCTACTATCATCTATTCCTGGGGATAGTCTGGAGTTTTCTCCAACACTGATTTCCATCTCACTTCTTTCAGATATTCCCTGTTGTCTTTCTGGGGTCTGTTTCTCCTGTGAGGGTATATATTTTTTAGTTGATCCTTTTTGGGACGCCTTAGACCCGCCTCATTAAAGCACTTTATTTTTCATAATGTCTGCACTGGTTTCATATTTTTTGGGGTTCTGGGGGGGCTATTCTTGGAATAAATATTCAGGTTATAGTTACTTTTATACTCTCTTCCATGAGAATATTCTCATCTCTTTCTTTTGCTTTTCCTCTCTCCCCTTCCCCTAATCACCTCCTCCCACGTTCCACTTCTTCTGGGTCTTTGTAATTTTTTCTCCTTCCTCTCTCTCCTCCTTTAGACCCTGAAACCCCCTTTTAATTTTTCTTCACATTTCTATTCCCCCATGTATCTCCTCCATCACAGCAGGCAGCCGCTCACCCTCCTGATGATTTCTCCACTTTCTCCTGGGTGAGGTGGCTTCAATCGCTCTCCTCTGGAGGGTTTTGGCAATCCCTTTAGGCAGGTTGCAGAGGGGGGGGGGGGTTCTCCCAACTTAAGTGGGATCCTAGCAGCCACAGTCCCTTGGGAGGGAGGGGGGGATCCGGCATCGCCTTCCCTCTGAGAACGCTTCCTTGTAGTGAGTCACGTGACAGCCCCAGCGTCCTTCGAGCTCCAGGGAGCACCTCCGCACCGAAGAGAGTGCGCTGCTGCAGCCGCCCCTGGGAGATCCCCGGTCTGACCAACCCTCACAGCCGGCTGCGCTAGGGCCCACACTCCTCTGAGACCACCCCTCTCACCGGTCTCATTCTCCAGGCAGGACAAACGGAGGTATTGGGAGCTGAGCGCCCTCACATTGGGCTCTCGCTCCACGCCATGGTCAGGCTCCTCCTCCTGAGATTGATTTAGATCTGTTTGGCCATACTAACAAACCTGACGTTCACTTTTAATGAACATTGTGTAATCAGGGATTTAGAAGACTTGGCTTTGGAGTGTAGCTCTGAGGGGGGTGTGGAGGGAATGGCAAATCAATTTATTCCATCACACTCTGGGTCCGATCAGAGTTTTACCCAGGTAATTCTTGTAGTCCAAAGATGGATACATTTCAGAAACTTGTTGAATGTGAGTTAACCTCCTTGGCTATGAGGGTGTCTATGAGATCTGGTATACAACAAGATAATTTAACATGTAGATAAAGGTAGCCCTAAAAAGTTTGGAAGGTGACAAATCAATCATCCGCAGTGCACACAAAGTAGGTTTGGTGGTGGTTATGAATGTGGATGCATACAAGGAAGAAGCACTGAGACAACTTTCTGACACCCACATGTGTACCAAACTAAAAGGGGTTCTTACGAAGATGTTTAACACCAGTTTGGTTAATAGCAGTGTAAGTCTTTGTATTTTTAATATGAAGGAAAATGAGGCTCTGGTCCCAGAGCACCCCATTCTGTCTAGGTTTCTCAATCTTCCTGAAAGGCATAAGGGCTTGAATCCTTTATACAGTAGACCTATCATTGCAGGTATTGGCTTGCGTGATGAAAGGCTAGGCCGGTGGCTAGATAAACAATTGCAACCATTAGTAACGCAGATTCCTAGTTAATTGAAAGACACAAACCATCTTTTAAAGGTCATGAGGGAGCTGTATTTGAATGATGGCTTTACATGAGTCAAGAAAAACAAAAAATAAGTGAGCGCTTATGTGAATATATGATGAACAGCAGTTGTACACCAGAAAAGGCACCGTATCAGACCTTCAATAACATAAATGTGAAAGAGGAGGTGCAGCGCTATATAACTAGACACAATAATAAATAAACCACTAATGGTACACAATAGTGATAAACAGTGACTGAAATTAATAACGCCACTAAATGGTGGCCGTAAAGTGAGGAGAGTGAAACAGTCCAATGAAGGAGTGCTCTTGAGATCCGGGATGATCTTCAAACGTCCTATATGAAGGACCAACAGGTGATAAAATATGAAGACTGCGCACTCACCAGATACGCAATCTTTATGCGCATTTGTGTAAAATATCACCGGACCTCCTGTATCCTCATCCTGATCTGGTCAGCATATCCCTCAAGGCCTGGTATCCAAATAGATGTAGCTTTTCCGTAGATTTGGCCGTTTTTCACCAATGCTCAAATAAATAGAAAGGGCCACATAGTGTAATATCCTCAGGTATCTTTATTAGAGGTACAGGATAGCAGGAAAACTGACATGCAAAAGTATACTGACCAAATGAAAATCAAAGATGGCCGCCGGGGCCCCTCGTGGCGCCGGCGGTGAGGCGTCCGACCTGCTGTAGCTTTCGCTGACGCGTTTCGAGCAATGGCTCGTACTCATAGGGGTGCAGCTTACAGTGGTGGACGCAAATGACAGTCTTTAAATACGAATGGTGGCGCATGCGCGGTACGTCATGCGCCATTTTCCCTATGCTGGATGTCCGCGCAACAGGCTCCATATTGTTGTAGTCCGACCCGATGGCGCATGCGCAAACGCCAAACATCGAGTACACAGAAGCAAACAGCTGAAATCAATGCTGTAAGCACCAGGAATGATTCAATTGAATACTATGGACATCAGGGATGATTCTATCTGTAGATTATAAACACCTGTGTAAAATGAAACCCAAGTAATATGGCTATGGGCAAAAAACAAAATTGGATCCTAATTTAATAGATCCAAGATCCTATTATATCGCCCATATTAATTATGGCAAAACAATTTAGGTATATACATCCCAATTATGGATAAAAATATATTTACATAAAAATAAAATTAAAATTAAAATTCATATAGAAGATCATGTAAAAACCTGGTGGTCATACATAAACATCGGCATATATATGATCTGCCAAGCGAAAAAATGTACATACATTATAAATACCCTACTGTGTGGAAATCACATCTAGGGCCAGTGATAATTCACTCAACCATGTATATACATTCGGTGCAACTATAAAACATAACATATACCTATAGACCTATGAGCCACAAGTACATGCTGAATATTAAAATAATAATAATAGTAATAATAAAATATTGCCTAAAAACAAGAATATCATCATAATGGCAAATAGAAACCCATATAATTTTGATAAGGTAACATGAAATAAGTTCACTTTTGGAAACAATGACAAGAAATTCATACATAAATGTGCATATAGAATGATATCTAAATAGTCCTAATTAGCTGTTATCAATAAAACTATTGATATCTAATTCTATATTAAGTCCCATGGGGCGCATACAGTCCATCTGGAATATCCATTTTGTTTCCATTTGTGAGACTGCTCTTTTTCTATTTATGCCCCTCCAATGGGCTTGTACTGTATCGATACCCACAAACTGTAGTGAAGATGGGTCCCTATTGTGATGGGTCCTGTGATGTAATGATAAAGAATGATCTTTAAAACCCTTTTTAATGTTGCTAACATGTTCACGGAGTCTGTCCTTCAATTTTCTAATGGTGCGCCCAATGTTCTGTTTTTTGCACGGGCATTGCAAAAGATACACGACATATTTGCTATGACATGATATAAAGTTATTGATCTTAAATGTCCTGCCAGTACTGGTTGATGTAAAATTCTCCACCCTCTTTTTCCTTTTGCTATTACAGGTGCATATAATACACCTGTTGCACGGGAAAAAACCGGTAGTGTTGTTCAAAAAGGAAATATTCCTAGGAGGATCTATAACATTCGGGGCTATGAAATTTCTCAGAGATTGTGCTCTTCTATAGGTAATCTCCGGTCTGTCAGGGAGGATTTTAGTTAACACTGGATCCGCCTTCAGAATTTTCCAGTTCTGATTAATGATTCTAGAAATGGTCTTGTATTGTCTAGAAAATGTAGTCACAAAGGGACAAATTTTTTGTGATTTTTGTGAAGTATTGTTAGCGAGCAAGGAATCCCTATCCATATTTCCTATCTCCTGCATAGTACGGTTAAGACATATCTCGTCATATCCCTTTTCCAAGAACCTGTTTTTTAAGACAGATGCTTGTGAGAAGAAGGTGTCAACCGAAGTACAGTTTCTTCTCAACCTCAAGAATTGACCTTTCGGTATATTTGAGAGCCATAGCGGGTGATGACAACTACTGATGGGAATGTAACCGTTACGGTCTGTTCCTTTAAAAAAGGAAGAGGTTATAATGGTGCCTTCTTGATTTATTAATGTCAAATCTAGGAAATTCACGCTAGTTTTGCTATACTCAAAAGTTAGTTTGATGTTTAAGGTGTTATTATTAAGGGTACCAAAAAAGTTAACTAATGTTTGTTCATCCCCTTTCCAGATAAGCAGTATATCATCAATATATCGCCTATAAAAGTATAATTCTGGCCAATCTCTGGCGTATATAACATCCTCCTCCCATCTCGCCATAAATAGATTTGCCAGGCTTGGGGCGAATTTCGCTCCCATAGCCACACCCCTCGTTTGTAAATAGAAATTGCTATCATACCAGAAATAATTTCTAGTCATAGCAAAATCCAAAAGGGTAAGAATAAACTTTTTGTGTGAGGGAGACAAAGTAGATTCATTGAGATAATGTGATGTAGCAAGCTTTAGCCATTTAGTGGTGATGGCTTTCTCTGTCTGAAGAATTATTCTGTGCTTTCTGTGGAGTGTCATTTGTACATCTTGGAGGTACTAGAATATCTGTTGATCCATAATTATTTTATGTTTGATGTATTGTTCTACCTCCAAAGATGTGGAGCTGCGATGAGTGCTAAATTTTCATCCTCAGTCACCAACCTCTATAAGGATTGGTCGGAGCAGCTGCACATCTATGGAAAAGAGAACCCCTTTAGGGCACACATTCGGACCTACTTTTGATACATAGATTATTTGATTTTTGAGGTTGATGATGGTTTTGGTGATTTGGATTACTTCCTTGCTTTTCTTAATGACTATTATGGGAAGTTGCATTTCTCCGGCCACATGGATAAAAGGTGTTCTTTTTGGATGTTTGTCTAGTAGACAAGTATGGCAAAGTAAGTACAGGTCTTTTCAGAAAGCCTCTCTGATAATTCATTGCTGCTGGTCCAGTCTGGGCACCGTAAACGTAGAATCCTGTCCATCATGGTTGGCCAGTTCCTAAGAGTTCGGCAGCACTGCAGTGATTAACAGTTATTTGAGAAGGAGTCAGATAAAGCACATCTTGTTCGTTTCATTTCAAATCCATTGTGGTGGTGTATAGAGCCAAAAATGTTAGAATTGTGTCGATGTCCCAATATTTATGGACCTGACTGTATATAGTATCGCTGTGATCGTCAAGAGCTCGAGAATTTATTTTGGGTTGTTCTTTGGTGGTAGGTTATGGTAGTAACAAGAAACACACAGCTTAATTTAAAAAAAAAATTTTTTTTTTTACTATTTTGGGCCAGTTTTCCTTTGATAATAAAAAAAAAATCAGGAGATAGCCATTACCATTTACCACCAAATGAAAGCTGAATTTGCCCTGAAAAAAATATGCGGTATAATTCACCTGGATGTACAAAGTAGTTGTGATATGTACGATTTTACTAACACATGTCAACATTGCAAAATAGTGCTTAGGCATTTAGATTTGTTTTACCATTAGGCGTGAAGGGGTTAATGTTGCTGTAGGCCTCTTAGCAGCCTCCTAGACCAGGTTTCTTCTCGTCTTTTCATCAATTTTAATAATGTCATTGCACCATATTTTCTCCACTTGATGGCGGTCTTCACTGTTCCATTGTATATTTAATACCTTGGAAATTCTTTTGTGCCCTTCTCCTGACTGATACCTTTTAACAATTAGATCCCTCTGATGCTTTTGAAGCTCTCTGCGGACCATGGCTTTTGCTGTAGGATGCGACTAATAAAATGTCAGGAAAGACCTAATAGAACAGCTGAACTTTATTTGGGGTTAATCAGAGGCACTTGGTGGCAGGTGTGTACTGACTCCTGAATGTGATTGCCTAATTCTGAACACAGCTACATCCCCAGTCATAAGAGGGTCTGCACGCTTATGCAACCAGCTGGCGCAGTTGGATGACATCATGGGGAGCACGCCCTCTACATAGGCTGAGAGGCTGGGCTTTCCCTACAAGGATGCCAAACCACCCAGGTAGAAGAACCACTACACCAGAGGGGGAATGATGAAGCTCTAAGAGGAGAAAGGAATATTCAGCAGAAGGATAAAAGACCAGAAGGCAAGGCCCTAGATGATAGAGGGAAGTAAGAATAAAGGGAAAGATAGCCCTGTGCAGCTCCATGGCTGAGAGAGAGGAAAATAGCTGCCCCTCCCCTACTCCAAACCGCAAACACAGGCCCCATCAAAACCCACAGAATAGGTTCCTAGGCTATCTAGCACATTTAGCAGCCCGAGCACTGGGAGATGCTGAACCCAGACAGATACTGCGCTATAGGCAGATGTGGGGGACATAGCATGGCTTGTTTTCACTGGTGCGTTGAGGTATGAGGAAAAAAAGAAGAATGGGGGCGGGCCTAACTATTCCTTTTTTTTTATGCTATTCACTGGTCCTGAGGTAGTGGATATCTATAACTGATATACTATCATGTTGGTGTCAGGAAAATGCCTTGCCCCTTCATTTCTGGATTTGGGATTGTAACAGTGTATACCCAGAGACTGACGCAGTCCTCCGTTTTGTTAAGAACCTCCATCTTGGCAAAGGGGTTAACCATCCTGACAAACATATTTCCTCCTCATTCTCCCTCTCCCTTTCTGAGAGTCCCAGCGACATTTGGCCAGTGTGTATGTGTGTAGGAGTGTCACAGGTGGCCAGGGCCCAGCAGGGGGGCTAGGAGCTATAAAGTCCCCAAGGGAGCTGGGGCCTAGCTGTCCGAAGAACCTCTAAAATATAACACCTCCTATAAGATAAGGCAAGCTTTCCCCGGAGTTCAAGACATTCCAAGGAAGGTGAGACCAGCTAACACTTGTTAGAATTCAGTTTTCCCCTATGTCTCATATCTTGGAATATGAGAGACTTACATAAAAATCAGACATATCGTCAGATTGGCCATGAGAAAGCGAACAGTTTGGTAGGTCACTCACATCGTTTTGAATACATAGGAGTACCGAAAAATAGATCTCGTGAACTGTTCAGTGTATAATTTCATAATTCATATCTAATAAATCCTCAGACATGTCTACATAATAATCTACCCGCGGGTGGAATGTCACTTGTGCAGATGGAAAGTTATGGGCCAAAATATGAGTTACGGGAGATTTTGGCTCTAGTTGAGGTATCCGCCCATACCTACACGCCTAAACGGGGTATTGGTCCTTAACTTCAGAGACACCCCCTGCTGGGGAACTACAAAAGAGGCTGTCAGGCCTAAGAGAGCTGAGTTGAAGACGTCTCCCGTTTTAACATCAATACCACCTGGGGAGACCCGTGTCCTTTTGCTCTGAAACTTGGCTCTGCTAACCCAGGACTTTGGCAAGTACCTTAACCCTTTCACATCTCTCTGATATCTCTTTGCTGTGCTGTTGGTCTCTGTATGTTTATATATATATATCTTAGTCACATCTTTTCTGTAAATATTTGTATTGCACCCGATTGACCTTTTAGTAATAAATCTTTCCTTCTGAAAGTGTTGAACTGTTTCTATAGCGCTTTATTGCAATTTACAAATTCCTGCCTCTAAAGAAAACGCTACTGTGTTTGTTTAACCCTCTGTATAACCGTGTTATACAGACGATTACCTCAACCATTATAGTGTTATAACTGATATTGCCGAGTTTCCTCTTTCTCTGTCCAAAAAGGAGGTGGTGGGGGGCGCTCGTGAGCAGCAACCAGGATGGCTGCTTTTTAAAATCCCACCTCGGCCGCCGGACACATCGGCCGATCTTCGCCCTCCAGGGGGGGTCCCCCTGTCTCCTCTCTAGCCCCCTGTCTCCCTGGTGCCCTGATGGGCAAAAAAACGCCGGCCGCCCGTGCCTCCAGCTCCCGGCGGGCCGCTCCGGAGTTTGCGGCCTACCCGCCGGAGATCGCGGCTGAAGCCGCGGCCTCGATTTTTGGCCGGCCGCCAGACACTTCCAAGACCCCGGCCGCGGATTCGCGGCTCCCGCCGGGGACCTCAGATAGAGCCCCAGACGCAATTTTGGGTCCCTCGCTGTCACCATCCCTGGGTGGGTCGGACCCTGGCAGTGGGGAGGACCTGGCACCAGAGCCATCCCTGCAGTCTCCGATCCCATCCCTGCGGGATGCTGAGCCCCTGCGCCGCTTTAAGTGCATGTTGCAGTCCGAGTTGTCCTCCGCTACCTCCAAGCTGGCCGATCGTCTTTCACGGGAAATTCGGGAGTTGGGCAATCGGACGAACGACCTTGAAGATAAGATGGACGCGGCAGTCACGGTCATGGAAAATCACGAACAGGATCTGTGCGACCTCAAGAAAGAATTGGCGGACACGCTACTACGGCTTGAGGATTTCGAAAACCGTTCCCGCCGTGGCAATCTGCGGTTAAGGGGTATCCCGGAAACGGTCGCAGATCTTACTTCTACTGCTACTGCTCTGTTCCAGGAGCTGACACCCGCTATTCCCATAGACCGGCTTGAATTTGACCGCATACATCGTGCATTGGGCCCCAGACGACCGGAGGGGCCCCCCAGGGACATTATCATCAAGTTTACGTATTACCGCACTAAGGAAACTATCCTCTTGGCGGCTAGGAACAACCCTGACCTCAGCTTCCAGGGGCATCGCTACCAGCTCTTTGCGGACCTCTCCCAGACCACTCTTCAGAAGCGCCGCCAGTTGAAGCCCTTCACTTCAGTCCTGGTGAAACACCGTATTAAATACGCCTGGGGCTTCCCGTTTCGCCTCACCTTCACCTACCAGGGCCGCAGTCACTCTGTGGCTACGCCGGAGGAGGCCCATTCTCTGCTGGAGTCCTTGCGCCTTCTTTCGCCTGATTCTGCGTATCGGAGCCCGGCTCATTCATCAGGATCTCCGGCACGGCCGCTTCCTCCGGGCCGCATCTGGGAGCGGTCGTCCGATAGGAAGAGGGCTCTCCCCCAGACCCCTTCGCGATCAAGTCCTTCTTGTTCTTCTCCGTGCTGAGGATGTGTCTTGGACTTCCCGTGTGTCATCTCAGCGATGGACTTCTCTGGCGGGACCGTGAGTTTGGCCCTTGGGGCTCCCACGGTTTGTCAGCATTCCGGGTTGGGACTGATCTGGTTTACCCCCTCGGGTTCCTTCCCTGGTTGGGTGGGAGGGGGTCCCCTCGCGGACTCAGGACTTATGACTTTCCGCTGCCGCAACCTATCTTGGGCCTGGGTGAGGGTATTTTGGTTTCCGTTGGTAGCATGGGGTGAGGGTTCCCTCGGGCTTCGGGGTGGGAGGTTGATCTGGCGGGCCCGGCTGGGTGGGAGGGGGTTGGCCCCAAGGTTCTTTGGGTTTTTATGGGAGGTCATCATGGAGGCCTCGCTCCTGGGTCCCTTAGTTTTATAGCTTCGGACCCCGTTCGATTATGTTTGTTGCCTTATTGCCCTTTTGCCCCCTGGGGGCTTTAGTTTCTGATGTTTTCATTTGCAGCCATGTGTCCGGTGGTAGAGCCACCCCTAACTGGTATCCTTCCTTTTGTAGGATGCGCGTCACCATTGGCGTGACACAATTGCACTATTGTATATACTTTTTATGTCTTTTTCCTTTTTTCTTTCTTTGTCTTTTTTCTTCTTTGGTTTTTTTTTGTTCTTGTTTTCTGCAGGGTTCCAGGACGCCACGGTCCGCTCACCATTGGAAGCGGAAATTGCTAGCTGCTTTATGGGTTTTTCTGCCGAGCGTGTTGCGTTGATATCGCCATGGCCTCGCCCCTTTTGAAAATACACTCGCAGAATGTTCAAGGCTTCAATTCGCCTCAGAAGCGGGCTAAAGTCTTTCATCACCTTAAATCGCAACAAATTGACGTGGTATGTTTACAAGAGACCAGGTTTTCGCAGTCCTCCGCTCCGCGTTATCTTTCACCTCACTATCCCACCTTTTACACGGCCTCGGCTCCTGAGAAGCGTTGGGGTGTACTGATAGCTTTTAAACGCAATCTCCCCTTTGTCTGTGCTCGGAATATAGCGGACCCCACGGGCAGGTATTTGCTTTTGCAGGGCACTCTCTGGGACCAGGAGGTTACTTTTGTCTCTTACTACGCACCCAATCGTTTTCAGGATAAATTCTTTTCGCATCTTTGCACCATTGTTTCCCGACACTCCAAGGGTCTCATTCTTGTTTTGGGGGATTCAAATGTTACTTTGGATTCCACGTTGGATAGGCGCTGTGCACGGGGGGCGGCCCCTTCCCATGATTTGGTGCTGGAGGAACGTATGCGCTCTCTTTTGCGGACAGCGGGGCTAGCGGACGTCTGGAGGGAGCTTCACCCGACTGAACGCGACTTTACATTTTATTCCAGTCCTCATGATAGTTTTTGTAGAATTGATCATATATTTATGCCGGTTCAGCAGCTTCCCTTGGTCAGGCGGATAACTATTCCCTCCTCACCTTGGTCGGATCACGATCCCTTGGTACTTCTCCTTGCCCTCTCTGGGTCAGAACGGCGCCCTTTTCATTGGCGCATCAACGATTCTTTATTGACCACTCAGGCTACCTGCCAACAAATAGAATTTTTCTTACGTACATACTTCGCGGAAAACTCGGGATCGGTCTCCTCGGCAGTGCCCCTATGGGAGGCGCATAAGGCCACGGTGCGGGGTCA
This sequence comes from Staurois parvus, assembly GCF_062004578.1. Taxonomy (NCBI): domain Eukaryota; kingdom Metazoa; phylum Chordata; class Amphibia; order Anura; family Ranidae; genus Staurois; species Staurois parvus. Next base: position 21,341 of record NW_028317880.1, on the reverse strand, counting down.
TGTTATACAGCTGGCGGCGGTCCGGAAGCGGGAGCGGGAGCGCCGACTTTTGGAGCTTCATTCTCTCCTGGCTTCTGCGGATGCGCGCTGGAAGTCGTCTCCATCCGCAGCCCATAAACGCGCTCGGGATGCTCTGGCGACCGAATTAGACTTACTTGCCTCTTCGGAGGCGGAACGGGCTCTGCGTTGGACCAAACACAAATTTTATTCCTGTGCTAATAAACCGGGCCCGATGCTGGCTAGGAAGCTCAATTCCGTGGGGAAACCCCATAAACCAATTCGACTGCGACTTCCCACAGGTGGATGCACTTCTAATCCTCGGCAGATTGTTTCCCGATTTTCGGACTTCCTTTCGCGCCTTTACACTGCGCCTGATCCCTTCCCTGTGGCTCAGGCAGAGGCATTTTTTCAAGATCTTCGTCTTCCGGGATTATCCGAGGCAGCACAGGTGGCCCTCAATGCCTGTGTTGCCGTACCTGAAGTGCTCCAAGCCATCAAATCTTTGAGGTCCACCGCGGCCCCAGGTCCTGATGGCTACTCCGGTCTCTATTATAAGAAATTCTCGGTCCTGTTGGCGCCCTTCTTGGCTGACTATTTCAATGAGTTACGACAGGGCTCCTTGCCCTCCCCGGACGCACTTAGAGCACATATAGCCATGATTCCTAAGACGAACGAGGATGTACAGGAACCGAAAGCCTTTCGGCCCATTTCTCTTCTTAATGAAGACCTGAAGATATTGGGCAAGATTCTTAGCTCTCGCATCAATAACTATTTGCGTAGCCTGGTCCACAGGGACCAAGTGGGGTTTATCCCTGGGAGGCAGGCGGGTGATAACGTTCGTAAGGTGGTCCATCTTATATATCTTCTGCAACAGCGGAAAATCCCGGGATTCTTACTGTCCTTAGACATATATAAAGCCTTTGACTCTCTATCCTGGGAATATCTGCGGTTTGTGCTGTCTCGTTGGGGTTTCGGGGATTCTATCCTTTCTTGGATTCAAGCCTTGTATTCGTCTCCTTCGGCCTCCGTTAAATATGCTGGGTATTTCTCGAACCCCTTTCCTATTGGGCGAGGGACGAGACAGGGCTGCCCTTTGTCCCCGGCGCTTTTTATACTGGCGCTTGAGCCGCTGGCTTTAGCGCTCCGGACCGATTGCAATATATCGGGGGTTTCATACGCGGGACAGGAGTTTAAGCTGAATCTTTTTGCAGACGATGCCCTCTTGACTCTTACTAAGCCTCTGACGACGCTTCCTAATCTGCAACAGGTTCTTGAGCGCTTCTCTTTGATTTCGGGTCTCCGTATTAACTTGGATAAGACTGTCGCTCTTAATATTACTTTGGATTCCGATTTGGTTTCACGCCTTCAATCCTACTTCCCTTATAAATGGGCTTCCTCCTCTCTTGAATATTTGGGCATCCGCTTGACCCCCACCTATGACTCCCTCTTTGCTGCGAATTATTACCCATTGCTTAGTTCTTTATCTTCTCTTCTGCATTCCTGGCAATTTCCGCACCTGTCTTGGATAGGGCGGGTTCATTCGGTGAAAATGACCGTCCTGCCGAAATTGTTATATTATTTTCGTACTCTCCCGGTGCGGGTTCCCCCTCATTTCCTTCGGTTGCTTCAGGCGAAGCTTATGCGTTTCATCTGGGCCAATAAGCACCCCAGAGTATCTAGAAATACGCTCTTTGCTCATAGACTTCAGGGTGGCCTTGGGGTGCCCAATGTAACTAAGTATTACCAGGCGAGCCAGATTGCCCCGCTGTCTATGTTGCACGCTTCCTCTGACGTCCCTTTCTGGGTCTTGCTGGAGCTACCTAACTGTGCCCCTATCCAACCGTCGGCGCTTCTATGGCTTCCCCCTGCCCTGCGCCCTATATCGCTGAGCCCGATGTTGCTCCATGGCTTACGAATCTGGGACTCGGTACGTTATTCCAGTGGCCTGATGTCTCCCTTTCTGCCTTTGCTTCCAATTGTTAACAACCCTCTTTTCCCACCGGGTTTAGATCACCCAAGGGCGTTCTCTTGGTGGGTGGCTCATGGGTTTTCGCAGGTACGACACTTTTTGGTTTCTCGGTCCTTCCCTACCTGGGATCTTCTTCGGGAGTCCCGGGATGTTCCCCCGGCGGAATTTTTTCGATACCTTCAATTGCGGCACTGGCTACTCTCGCTGCGGGGCACTTCTTCTTTTCCATACCAGAAATCGGCCTTTGAACAGCTTTGTCAGCAGCGCCCGGGTGCCCCGGGCCTTATCTCCCTTCTTTATGCAGCCTTGAACAGACGCCCGTCGCATACTTCTCTTTCATATGTTGTTCAGTGGGAGCGTGACCTGGGGGTGGATGTGGATCCGGAGGACTGGAATAGGGCCTGGTCACTCATAGCTAAATGCTCATTCAATACCACCACGCTGGAGGCAGCCTATAAGGTATTGTTTCGTTGGTATTGGGTTCCGGCTCGTTTGGCCCAGGCTAATCCCGCTTGTAGTGATCGATGTTTCCGGGGTTGTGGCCATCGTGGCGATGTCTTGCATATCTGGTGGTCATGCCCGAGACTGGTCCGTTTTTGGTCTCGTGTATTTGGCCTCCTTTTCACGTTGTTTCATCTATCCATACGCCGGGATGCTCGGTATGCCTTGCTTCATTGCCCCATACCGGGTCTCTTTGCTCATCAGCAGAAGCTGGCGTCCTATTTGTTTCTGTCGGCCACCAGAACAATTGCTCAGGCCTGGAAGAGTCCGTTTGTCCCTTTTCAGGGGGTGCGGGATCGTATGACCAATATGATGCTTAATGAGCAGATGTCGAGCATATGCAACGACTCCCAATGTAAATTCTCGAAAATATGGGAACCATGGTTGCAATATGCCTTTCCCACGCTTCCTTTGGCTAGTATGGGGATGTACTGACGTTAGGCACTGGCGTTTGATGGTGGCGCTCCTGGATCTCTGCCCCCTCTTCTCTTTTTTTTCTTTTTCTCTCCTCTTATTTCTCTTCTCTTTCTTTCTTTCCATTTCTGTTAGTTTTTTTGGGTGATAGTTGACAGTTGCCTTTAATTGCAGTTAGAATTTCATTACCGTCATTGTAACCTATGTGCCATTGATAGCCCCTGCGTGGGCGTACCTTCTGCCTTGTTGAAGTTAGAGCACTGTTTTTCTTTTATTATTATGTTTTTTATCTTATCGGTGCAATTGATAGCCCCTGTGGGGGCATGTTTTGTCGCCTCTGTTTTATACTGCTTAAAACTAATAAAAACTATTGAAATACAAAAAGGAGGTGGTGGCAGTGTGAAGTGTTAATTGCGTAAATAACCTGACCCAGTAACAATCGCTCAGGCTGCCGGTACATCGATTGTGGTCCAATTAGCTGGAAAATCGTTGTGCAGGGTGCAGCTGGGTGTGGCATTGTTACGCACGTGACATCACGGTTTTAGATCGGCTAGTCCTTCGGTCACAAGTTTGGTGAGAAGGGCTGGGGTCTGACGCCGCGATCTTGACAGGGATCATGTGTTGAGTTCTTTATTGTGTTTTTAAATTACACAGATCTTGTTCTGCTTTTTGTTGTGTTTTCTCTTTTTTTCACAAAAAACTTTTTTTATGGTTTTAATTCATTTTTTAAATTGATCTTTACATTGTTTGTGATAGCGCAAGTATATACCTGGCTTTTTACATCCTTGTATCTTGTGCTACATGAACTGTCATCTTTGGACTAAAAGCATCACACTGTATTTTACTGTGGTGTGAGGCCATCACTTAGTTTTCTGGATTATCACGGTGGCAAGCTGGAGAGGCACCTGCAGACAGGAGGTGTGACGTTTGCTTATTACTCACTTCTAGATTTTTTTTTCTTTTTTATCTTTGGCTTATATTTCCTCTATTGGTATAGTATTTACATTAGTAAATCTAGTTTTGTGAAACTTGGAGTAAAAAATCCACTTTTACATAAGACGACAATAGCTGCTTCAATCTCCAAAGCTGGTATCCCCAATTATCATCCATTTTCCAGTTTAAAAAAAAAAAAACTGATTCCTGCAGCTGCGATCCGAGCAAATGTTCCCCCCCCTCCTCCTTCCCCTGCAGCCTTCTGGGACACATCATAGGTCCCAGAAGACTGTGGGGCCATTTACATGTAACATCATGATGACTGGCTTATCTCCTTTGGTTTGACATGTTCAGGCTGTCTCTCGCCAGGTGTATGACTTTACATCCTGATCTGGGACAGGTGACTTCCAGCGGAGTGATCCGACATCCACACACTCCTCCCAGTGTCTTGAGGCTCCTTGGCTGAGCAACCTACTTTTTGGTCCAGGATCATGTGTCGTCCTCCAGCTTCTGGGAATATGTGTTTCTCCTCTCCACTGGCTTGGTGATGTATCAATCTGGGCACTCCTACATGTAATGCTTTTTAGCCCACCATTAAGGTGAATTTCGATTCTATCTGGGGCTTGTGATTTTATTGACTTCCACGGGGTTGGACTCGCTCCTTTGTTTTTTTTTGTCACAAAGCACAGCGCAGCTCGTGCAGTGGGAACCGACTGGGAAGCCACAAAGCTTCACTGCCAGTTTCCCTTATTTAAGATGCTGTTGTCTTACTCATGTTCTGAGGGATACACAGAGGTAGTGATAATAAATTCCTATGAAACACTACAGATCCTATCGCTGGCAGCTACCTGTGACATAATTGCTAGAGAGTCCAAAGGTGAACACAAATGTGGCACTGGATGCAAATCTTCACAAGAAAAAAATGTCACTTGGGCTCGGCAGCTCTCCACAAAACAGGCCTCCCCCAAGAAATGGCCAAGTTTAGTTAAGCCAAAAAGATCAAGAAATATGTAATATGTATTCCAATTTTTTTATTTCTTCACATATCAACAAGAAAATGCATGATTTTTTTGTTGCCAAAAAATTGGAATCCTAGGCATTTTGTTTGGTGTCCATTTTGGCTCAACTACACCACTAGGATCGCTAGAGAAGGTAAAGAAAGCACTCACCTTTTTCCACTGCTTTACTCCTTGCTGGCTGAACCACTGTGACTAGCAATTTTTTTTGAGCTTGCTCTGCAATTAGATAATATCTTGGCTGCTTGCAGAAAGTTCTGCCACTGTCTCCGAGGTAGGTTGAAAATTCCTCTTTACATTATTACTACTTGTCTATGTGGTTTATAATACTATATCATTAACTTGAGTTCTTCCTACAAAGGACGCATTATAGCAGTCTTCTCCTAGGTGGCTGACTTAGGCCTGTGGGTTGTTTTTAGATGGTTATCATACTTTTGGTCAAGAAACATTGCCAAAGAGGAGGCAATGGAATGCAGCCCCAGCACTGTAATTCCCAAAGGAATAAGAGTGAAAAGGGGCCTGGTTTACTTTCTAAAATTCAAGAAGAAACCTATTTTCAGGTATTAAATTATGACTCATGCACCTGTGGCTGGGAGCTGGTATGCTTGGAATTTTTGTGTTAAACTCACCATTTTCATCAATAACTCCTTAGGGGTTGCTGATCTTTTTAGGATTCCCAGCTTAGGATCTGCTTCTATCTTTTCAGCTAGGCATTGATTTTTCTTTTCCTCTCATTATGTTGGCAAGTTTTTTCTCTCTCTTTTTTATCTCTGTTCAAAAAGTGTAGGTTTTGTTAATCTATGAGTTTAGAATATGTTGTGTTTGTAGTGCTAAGCAACATCTTCAACTTCAGGAAACATATTATACAAACTATATGAGAAAAAATAGATAACACAATGCAAATATGCACCTAACATATTTTTGTCTATATGCAATTCTAAAGGGAAAAAAATCAGCTGTGTTTTACTCACCTTGGGTTGTTTTCCTCAGCAAACTGGAATCCGGGCAATAGGCAAATGCAGGAAATGGAAAATAATCTTGACCCAAGCATTGTGATTTTGCTTCCTTTCCTTAATAGAGGCCCAAAATGTAATTTTGTACTCTTTATTCAAATTTCTTTAGCTACTTTCACAAAGCCTCACACAAACACTTCATAATCTGCATAAAATACTCTACAGATGGTACTATAATATCATGAATGGCCATAGATCAGATCGATCAAAGGTCAACTGTCCAGACTGGTCATGTTGATTTAGCCATGTTTATTAACTATTATTTTATAGCTATTGTTGAAAAAAGGAAGTGTAAAGTGGATGTTTATATCATGTTCTGAGCATTTACAGTGATTGTAAAGATAGAAATTAAAAAAAAAACATGTTATGCTTACCTGCCCTGTGCTATGGTTTTGCACAGGCAAACCCCGATCCTTCTCTTCACGGATCTCTCTTCAGTGCTTCTGGCCCCTCCCCCCTGCTGAGTGTCCCCATAGCAAGCTTTGCTTGTTCCTGAGTCCCATTCTGTGTGTCTGTAAGACACATAGAGCGCAGCTCGTCCACACCCCCTGCTCCCTCCTCAGTAGCAGGAGTCAATGGCTCACGCTGCTGTGTCTGAAGAAATGAAGACAGAGAGACACGGGAGAGCCAATGCTCTTGTGCACATCATTGGATCATGATCAGGCTCAGGTAAGTATTAGAGCTGAGGGGGAGCTCAGTCTTTAGAACTGCTGTAATGGTAGTATTGCAGTCTCCAAGTGTTCTACAGATGTGAAGCATTTTAAACAGATCACACAGTTACTTAGAAACCCTTTGCATTTTTTTAATGGACTTTTCCTTGAATGCACAGCTTTTCTTAAGAGTATGTGTTTTTTTGTGAAAGAAACAGCGAGAGTGTGGGTCTTTTCATCTTTCTTCTTGGTTGCAATGGGTGTAAAGCCCTGTACATGCTATGAGAATATTGGACAAATGATCATCCCTTTTTTTTATGCATGCTAGTCTCATATTGAAAGTGAAGAGGTTACTAAAGTTACGAAAATTCTTGTACGAAAGAAAGAAAATTCGGAAGTGATATAATGTATTTGTATTGTATTTTTGGATGAAAACTTTATTGATTAAACAAAAATTGAACAATCTGGTATTGTATGAGAAACATTTTTGTGCTGGTCCCTTCAAATAATTTCAGACAATAGCTGTGTACCAACGATTGCTTTGATCATGTATTTTTCGTACAATTTTCTGATCGTGTGTATTAGGCTTCACACAAGTCTTTTTGCTGGATAAGTTTCCAGAGTCTGTGCTTACTGGTCAGGTTTTCTTTTGTAGTTGGAGGGATAGAAATGCTTAAATTGAGAAGCTTGGATCATTTTACCTCTGGCTAAGTCTTTGATAAACTTGGAGAGTGAATAAGTGAAAAAAAAATTAATGATCATCTTATGCCTTGCAGTCCATTTTTCTTAGATATTGTAAGCCAATTTTGCTACTTCTGGGCGTATACTATAGGTAGTGTCTAGGTAACTAAGACCTGGTTGAGTCCTCCTTGCCGATTTCAGTCATAAGATCACTTAGTTTTCTCTGAAGGAAAGTCAAGTAAAGTCCTCAATTCTTTTGAATAAGGAATGTTCTCTTTCTTCATGGCAGGTTTAAGTTTTTTCTCTCATAAACCCAAAAGCAAATATTTAAGATTCTGTGGCTTAACAATGATGTGGTGGCTGCAAAGATGTGGTGGCTGCATTCATTTTTCTACTTTTAGACCTTCTTTGCCTTTATTTTCACCAGGTGATCTCGCCAATAACCACTTCCCATGTTAGAGTGGCTTCTCTGTCTATGAAGGGGCAACAGAGACACGCTTGGACAGCAGCTTTGTCTGAAGAAGGTAGTTGTAACTAGTAGATTTGGATATATTTTATATGAGTGACTAACAAATTAAAGCCTAACTCCAGCTAACATTTTTAGGCGGGTATAGAAACCATTTTTTTTCCTTTTGGGGAAAAAGGTGTAAATCAAATGATGAAAACATGACCATTGTAAGCACCCTAGTCCATGTAAATGGTTTGGCTGAACTCTCTAATTGTTTTTGCTAGACTGCTTGGTCTGTCAAAGAATTTTGAAAAATAACAGTTACTGGCTGGATAACAAGGTGAAAATAAAGGGAAAATAGCTTAAAAAAGTTAAACTAACACAGCTGAAAAGTTACATTTTTACTTTTGCGTTCAGATATGTTTTATGTTTCTTAACAATCTAATGATTGGGGGCCTAATTATCTGATCCGTAGATCAAGTTCAGTTTAGATGCTAACGTCCTGTATTACGGACTTAAATGTGGCTCTCCAAAGTTTTGACACAACAGTTCTTTCATGCCTTGTCAATGTAGGTACTCCTTCAGTGTTGCTGGGGATGGCAGTATCTAATGCTTGATGCTTAGGTGTTAGAGGAGAAAGTTGAGTGGCAGATGAGTTCCATTCAGGTGATGGTTTGATGTCTGAAGATCTTAAGAGATGTGTCTCATGAGAACCATGTGTCTGGTACCAGGGGTTTTGAGATTATTTGATGAGCTGGGCTCAGAATGATCTGCTATAGCACATGTGTTGTTGCATAGGATGTTAGTAACTTGGGAGGTAGGAAAGTACATGATGCTAAAGGTAATCTGAGTGGTTTGCACCTTCTGCTTGTTAATGTACTATGGATTGGAGTACAGGATTTGAAGTGTCCTGTTCAATTGTGTTGACAGTGTTCTGGTTTTGGATTAATTGCAAGGTCTATCTTGCAGGATCATTAGAGGCTGCTGAAATAGGACGATAGATCTCTTCTTTCTCTGCAGCTTGTTCCAAATTTTGAGCTTAGCCACAGCTGTCACTTTTCATTTAAAGGACTTTTACTGAGCTTCTACCTGCATATGTGCTTGGGCGGTTTGTGTTTTTGCATGGACAGCTTGAGCCTGCGAAAATGCTTGGGATGGTTAATCTTCTGCCTGGGCAGTAAGCAAATAAAATCAAAAGACCTTGTGAAGCAGAGGCAAATTTAACTGTCCCCTCCAAGAACACAAAAACAGCTTCTTTAACCAACAGGCCTCATTCTGGCTTCTTGCCTGGACCAATAATCTACCACCTGCTTGTATCTAACTATGATCCTCCCAGAGTATTTTGTGGATGCTCTGACAGTGCATAGTGATTGGCCAAAGCAGTGTACCTGACCGCAGGTCAGGTGCATTTCTTTGGCCAATCACAGTGCATAATGATGACACGGGGGGGGGGGGGGCAGAGTCACTCAAGTGGGTGACCATGCCCCCCGTGACTTCATCACAGTATTTAAGAATTGTCAGGCTGGTGCAGCTGAAATACCGCACGACTTAATAATATAGCTCACGCGGTATTTTAGTAGCTGTGCGGTATCTTACCGCATATTCGGATGCGGTAAGATACCGCTTAGTGAATTGCCCTGGTTTGAAGTTTGCGGTCAAACGTTCATTAGGTTTGAATGTTCAACTGCGAACCGAACAAGGGATGTTCAGCCCATCACTAATCTATACTAACAGCAGAAAACATTCTTTCAAACCCAATAAAACAATATTAAATAAAAATAAACAGCACTGAAGTGTGTTAAGAAGTAAACACTGTAAACCAGCGCAGCAATATAAACATATAAATCTACCTATACCATATTCTTCTCTAGTACAATTTTTTTTTAGGTCTTATAAACTGACCCTTAGAGAAACGATATAATCAATGTACAAAATGACAACTAGAAGCAGGAATATACAGTATGTATTCTGATGGTGTATTTGTTTTATACTGTTGCCAAGACTCTTTCTGTACTTGAGTTATGGTATTCAGTGGTCTACTGGCACCCCAATGAGGTGGTTGAACCAGGGGCGGACTGACAACTCATGGGGCCCCCGGGCAATAGGGGATCATGGGGCCCCTGTATCTTTGCCCAACTCCCCAAACTCAAAAAAGCCTATGAAAAAGGTACCAGGGGCATCTCATGGGGCCCCCTACTGACTACAGGCCCTCGGGAAGTGCCTGAGTTTCCAAATGGTCAGTCTGCCCCTGGGTTGAAAGATCATGGACCTATGGTGACTTTGTCTCCTGACAGAGACTAAAAAGGTAGAGCCTCTTGAATGGGGAATGGCTGCTACACAGGAATTTTGTTTTCTGGCTGGATACTGGTTACTGGATAAAGGTGACAAGCCAAAGACAAAAATTCATAGGATAATGCCTGCTGTTCCTTCTTTTCATTTAGCTGCCACAGACTTCAGGATATAGTCTGTAATGTACAGCGCTGAGCGAACTATTGGCGCTTTATAAATACTGTATAATAATAATAATAATAATATAGTGCCATCCTACTTCACAACATCTAGCTGAGTGGGTGTTACTGCAGTGATATTCTTGCTTACTCGTTCTACAGGCCAGTGCAGAGCAAGAATACCAAGGAGGGTCATGTGATTACTTCTTTCTTTCTTTCTTTCTTGTAAACAATCTCAGATAAATGTGAAAATAATGGAATAAAGCACAGCATGCAGGTTAGAAAAGGAAGGGAGGGAAGGCAAGTGGCATAGATTGCTGTGGACCTGAGTTCTATTTTAATGCAGTTACACAACCCATCTCGTGTTAGGGAAAATATGTTTACCAAACGGATCTTCAAGAGGAGGTATTCTCTAGATCAGGGGTCTTCAAACTATGGCTCTCCAGGTGTTGAGGAACTGCAAGTCTCATGAGGCCTTGCAAGACTCTGACGGCCACAGGCAAGACTCCCAGAGGCAAAGGCATGATGGGACTTGTAGTACTTCAACAGCTGGAGGGCCATAGTTTGGAGACCCCTGCTCTAGATCACTCTAGGTGTAAATGCAAGCTATTCCTTTCCTTGTGAGGTCTAACAGTGAAAACCTGCTGTAAACTTTCAGGCCTTGCGCATGACTTGATGCAATTGTTGATTATGGTCAACACTCCCTAGCAATTGCCTACTTACCTGACAAAGCAACTAAACATGTGCATGTCAGAAAGTTTTGCTTCGGATGCATTAGTTCATTGAAGAATTTTGTTTCGTTATGTTGAACCAATTTGTTTTCTGAATTTATTTCATATCTTCAGCATTTGTTTTAAATATCCTTTGGTCTGGGTAGAGGTGAAAAATTTAGCAGTTTTTTTGAAAGATTGCTATATATTACCTTTTTGGTTTCAGTATTTCGTGTGGATACATTATTCTTATATCAAAGCTAATCGAAAGTATTCAATATATATCTGATGCAACAGAATAAATAATGCAAAATTTTGGTGGACCCCAAATTTTCCAAACCTTAGAATTGCATTAGACTGTGAAATTGAACTGACTGTGACAATCATAAATTCAATTTAAATCACAAGTTTACTTGAATCTGAAATGATGAACAAATGCGAAAATTTTATTAATTTCCCCAATGAGCCTGAACTACTATCGCATCATATGATGTCATCTGAATAAAACATACATTTGCTAATTTTGTTATAACTTTTTTGGATTCATTAACATTTGTTACTATATCTATTTGGAGATTTTGTATACATCCAAATCTTTGAAAAACAAATTTTCGGCCGAAAATCGATTAGTAACGAAACAAAACACACATCTAAACGCAACACTGTTTCATCCCAGAAACGTAAGAGCCAACTTAATGCTGGCCCTGTGTAAGCTTTTGGAGTTTTGTATAACCTCTCTTAACTCTTTCTCCTCTACTTTTTTTTCCTTTCTCTAATTGCTGCTCATCCTCATTGGGGAGATCAGTATATACCATCTTATCTTCACAATCTCAGTTGTGGGATATGATAACGGCATATATCCTGACTTTGCTAACAGGTTTATGGACCTTCTTATACCCTAAGGTAATTATTGATTTGGTCACAAAAGGCTATACATCTCCAAGCAACTGCAAGTTGATCCTTCCATCCCTTATTTTGCTCCACTGTTTCACTCTTCTTTGCCTTTTGCTTTATAGAGCAGGAAGAAAGAATTGGCATTGCCTCCTTTTCTCCCTTACATAACTCAAAGTGCCTGAAAATAAAATCCATGGAAAACATGTAATCCCAAATCATGTCCACAGAAATGGAATACTTTTCTAATTTCTTAGCAAAAGGCATCCATGGGCATTCTTTAGTCTAAGTGACAGGTTACATACCCCCTACTTCACTAAAGCTCTCTGCAGCCTTATATTTTTGACTAGTAAATGCAGCAATTTGTTTAGCGCAACCAATGAAATATACTGCAGAAAACAAATTTTTCAGTTGGAAAAAAACAGTTTTCCTTTACTGATACAGTATTTTTGCAATTTAACTGATCTCAAGAATATAAGTGTACTTCTACTTAAAGCAACCCGAGCAGCTTAAAAAAAAAACTTCAGTAATATGCCTGCTATATTTTTAGACCATTTGAACCCTCTCCAAAGCCTGTCCAAAATCTCCCAATATACCGTATAGCTCCTGTTTGATATGACATGTGATTTTAAACAGTTTTTGTATGAATAAAATTGACTTAAAATATTTTTACATAAAAAATTATTGTTTTTGTCTCTATGTGCCTTTAAAATCCCACAAAAAAGAGGGTTCACTCCATATGTAGACATACAGGGAAGGCTTTGGAGCGAGCAAGCATGAGTGCCCCCAGAGTAAGTAGATTGTTATGGGGGCACTTGGCAGGAGGGAGAGGTCAGAAGCAATGGTGGGAGACCTGAGAAGAGGAGGATCATCACTGCTCATCATTGCACATAAGTATGACATGTTTGTTATTTTAATTTTTTACAAAAGAAGCTTTAAAACCAAGCTTCAATGTGCACGTTGCAAAGAAAGAAGGGTTAGTCACACACCGGAGGAATGATGAATGATAATGATAGATTTATTATTCCATAAAATACAAATAGCATGAGGACATATGCAGAGCTGTTAACGCATTTCACGCGATCACATGCTTAATCATTAAAAAAAGTTTTGGTTATGATTAAGCACGTGAACAGGTGAAACGCGTTAACAGCTCTGCATATGTTCTGGTGCTATTTGTATTTTATGGAATAATTATTATTATTATTATACAGGATTTATATAGCGCTAACAGTTTGCACGGCGCTTTACAAAATAAAGGTAGACATTACAGTTACAATACAATGCAATTTGGTACAAGAGGAAACAAAGGCCTTGCTCATTAGAGCTTACAATCTAGGAGAATAAATCTATCATTATCATTCATCATTCCTCTGTTGTGCAACCAACCCTACTTCCTTTGCAACATGTGTGGTAGCGAGCCAGGGTCTGCACCTGTTTTGGTTTAATTTGGATTGTCGGTCTGGAACAGTAGTTTCTTTGTTTCTTTAATATGCACACCTCTGGATAATTAAAGTACAGGGTGACCAATGGGAGTCAGACGTTTTTAGACAGGTAGTACACGGTAAATGGTGATGGTAGGAGCACGAGCTAGGCATCTTCTCCCCCCCTGGAATGCCAATTCAGTCACAATGAAGCAATGGATGTTACAACACCATTTGTTTGCTTATAACAGCTTTGTTCGAAGTGGTGAGTCTATCACAGCAATGGAGTGGCTATTTAGTCGAGAATTCAAAGCTGGTCAACATGGAGCCATTCCCAATCGGAACACGGTCCTCAAGTGGGTTGAAGATTTCAGAACAACTGGAAACATTATGAACAAGAGACCACCAGGCCCGCACTCCAAGGACGCTAGAAAACATTGCAAGGGTTAAGTCGTGAATCAGTGAGAATCATTTTACAGAGAGATTTAAGATTTTATCCATACAAAATGCAGGTTGTTCAACAGTTCAACGTGAGAGATTAAGAGCAACGAGAAGTGATCTTGGAATAAAATGTTCACGCTCACGATTGATCAACAGCTGTTGGCCTGAGTGATGGACAATTTCAAGTAAATGAATGAAAGCTGCATTCAAGAGGATGGTTGTCATCTAAATGACATTATTTTTCATTACTGAATAAGTAACTCAAATGGCATGTCTTGACCTCTGTTTTTGTAAAAATAAATACATTTTGAGTTGAAAATCTACGGGATACTGTTTTTTCAAAACAGTCTGACTCCCGTAGGTCACCCTGTATAAAGGACAGTGTTGCTAAGCATAGTGCTAATCAATAGCAGTCAATCAGATTTCACTTTTCCTCCATTCAGAGCATTCAGAAGAATGAAATGTATTTGCTGCTGTACTATACACACTTTTCTTTTCCTTACTAAGTTAATGGGTATTTTTTATATGCATGCATTATTGAATAGAGAACAATGTTTAATAAAAAAAATTGTGGCCTTTTATACCATAGAACTTTACCAGCACTCATTTTGTAATTTTGGCTGCAAATCATTTTGTGTAATGTCTAGTTGTTTTGAGTCATGTTGACATTAATGGCTGACTCACTTAAATTAATGCTAAGGTTAAGGGTGCCACATTCCCGTCAGCTTTTTAAAAGTGGCTATCGGCTTAGGCAAAACCAATTCTGGGAACCAGGCTGGTTTGGATTAGTGGGTGGTTGGGTGAATTCTGTTCAGGCTCAAAAGTGAGTCATAAGTCCTTTAACCCCTTGTAAGTCTAAAAATGTTAGCAAAATACATTTTGTTATAGTTTTGAAAAGCCTTTGTGTTCATTTTATATTCGCAACATCATCAATTCTCCTGTGCATTCCATTTCCTATATTTGTCTTTTGATTTATTTTTAAGTTTGAAAATAAAGACTAAATAAAATGAGAAAAAAATTGCAAAAGATCAGTGTTTCTTATAATGCAGCCTAACAAACCTTGATAAGGCAGTTGTATGAGCTGGTTCATAGTTCCTGGTCAAATCTACCAATGCTTTAATATGAAACCTTATTTCTGCTTAAAAGCAGAACATATGAAGAACTAAACAAATTGCTATTTCTTTAGATAATAGGAATTTTAAGAGGTATATTTATGAAATGTACAGCGAGAAAAAAATTGTAGAGAATGGATTGGAAGAAATCATACATTTGGATTCTCTAGTGTAATAATCTTAAATATTTGCTGATGTAGTTTTTTCTTCTGTCCCAATCATTGTTTTTGTGGGATAACGTGTTAATTTTGCGATATTCATAAGATGTGAAGATTAAAATATGTACTGTATTTCTCTATACTAAAACATAAACTAAATGTATCATCTATTGTAGCAATTTAAAATAAATATATTTAAGTATGATTTCAAAACTGCAGGCTATCATTTTAGTTATCTTATTTGATATGAAATTCAGCCACCTTTACCCTATACAAGCTTCATGAAATGACCGATTTGAAACATAATGTGTAATGTACAGCGCTGAGCGAACTATTGGCGCTTTATAAATACTGTATAATAATAATAATAATAATAATCAACTCCAAAAGAGTTCATGTGAAACATTGCAAACCTGACAAATGTGTGAAATTTTTACTGTAGAAAAGTATTCATGAATGATGTTAGGCTAAATCCAGCCAAAACACACTATTAATATGTAAAAGAAAACTGTTTCCAGGTATCTACCTAGTTTTTGGTAGTGCTATTCAGACACAAAAAAAGTTCCATGTAGGAAGAAGCCCTGCTTCCTGTCCTCAAAACAGAAATTTGTTTTTTTTTTAAATTTTACTGACACTTTGAAGGACAACTTTAGCTGCACTTGGGGAAAGGAGGGGTACTTATTAAATAACAAGTTCACAAAAGGTTAAACTGTCCCTTAACCACTTTATGACACATATACAGTATGTGGGGGAAGAGTGGGTGGGCCTTAATGCCCAGCCACTGCATATATGTGTCACTGTCTTTTTCTGGGGCATGCTCCAGCAGCACCCCCAAGACAGCGACTGAGCTGATGCTGATAGCTCACAGTTAACTACTACAATCGGGAGCCGTAGATGTCAGCACCATGTAGCCAATCACAGTGCAGCAAGATCAGAAGCCCCATCTATGGCTTCTGGGCATCAGGGCACAATTCAAGCACTTGGAGTTAAAGTTGAACTCCAGGCCAGACTGCTACATGTATCTGTCAGAAACACAGCAAAAACTGTACCATCTGGCTTAAATAAAAAATCGATATCAAAAAGACAACCATAGGTAGCGTAGGTAGCTTTAAAGTTGAACTCCAGGATCTCTTAGAAATATATAGTTTAGAGGTATTAAACAGTGATAGAAAAATATATGTAAATTGTTTTAAGTTTAGTTATCAAGTTGAAGTTTCAGATACATGATGTAGTAAAGCAGCTCCAAAATGTGAAAATGCCAGTCTATGGGAGTTTATTACTAAAGCACAAACATGTTGCTGGACCACTTGACCCAACAGTCCTTGTAACTACCTGGGAGAAGTATGGGTAGGCCAAGACACCTTAAGGTTGATCTACTATATGCGTACAACATGTTTACTTTAAGGGAAGCTGTGCTGACTTCAATCATCCATTTGTGGAAAATTGCTTTGTAAAGTGAGCATGCTCTACTCCTTTAGTAAATCAACCCCATTGTGTTAGTGGTCAGATGTTTTAATGTGCAGGATTACAAGCATACAACACTCGGCTCTGTCTACATGCAGCATTGGGAGCTGGACCACAGTGAGTTGCCAAATGTAAAAATGGTTTTGAGATAGTAAGGCACAATCCTTTCCTCTAGATGACCACAAAAAACAAAGTGGTTACTGTGCTATTGTATTTATCTATTTATTTGTTGTTTTTTTTTAAACTTTAGTGGGAGAAACATGTAAGCTGATATTGCTCAGCTCTTTTCTGAAAATGCAGTCACTACCTAGAGCAAGCATGGAGTCTGAGCTAAGCCAGAATTCCTGATTTGTAAACTTTGTTCAGGGTCAGTGAGCCAAAAACTATTAAAGCCAGGCATCTAGTATTTTTAGATGTCAGGAGTGGTAGTTTGCATTTTCCCTCAACAAGTTTTCCTTTAAAAGCATATACAGTTGCTTATCAGATGAACATTCTTTACTGTATCAAGGGACTTTACTTATACAGCTTTAATAAGAGTGAAAAGTAGAAGGAAGAATTTTTATTGTATATAATACAGCACAGAAACCAAGACTTCTGCAATTTGGAAGTATATATTTATAATAAAATTAAATTTAAAAGTGATATATATGGTTTTCTGCATTTCACTTGTTTTTACCCATCTCCATTTCAAAACCGAACTCTTATTGTTCCACGGCATAATGCCCTGTTCTAAGGCCTCATTATTAAATGTCACAATCTGAGCAGAGTATTTACTAAAACAGTGTACCAGTGTACCTTATATTTTCAGGTAAAAAATTATTTACTCTAGACATTGACTACCTCTGGTCTCAAAAAAGATTAATACACAATAAGTATTATTTATTCCTAATACATGTTGTCTTTTTTTTACATAGTCAAATATTTCATAAAACATTACAGAGCTAATATCAATTATTTTTTACAATGTGATACAGATGTATTGCAATAATATTTATATATATCCAAAAAATCGAAATGCAGTAACATTTCAGCAATTTTTGTGGTAATCACATTGTGACTGCTATGAACAGTATATATTTAACTTATTATTACATTATTTAATTATACAATATTATAGTTATATATTAAGTTGTTATACAATAAAACTGGGAAACATAGTCTTACAGGGTATGAGTTAACATCAAAATTATTAATACATTATAATACATTATGAGGTTGATTTACTAAAGACAAATAAGTTGTTTACTTTGCAAGGGAAGTTGCATAGTGCAGGGGAATTTTCCTCAGAGCTTAGTTGATGCAGTGAAATTTTACTTTGCAAAAAATACCTGATTACATGCAAGGAAAATAAAAGAAAATAAAAATAAAACGAAATAAAATAAAAAAACTGCATTTTTGAATACAAGATTGGATGATGGAAGTCAGCAGAATTTCATCTCATTCACTAAGTTCTGGGGAAAATTCCCTTACAAAGTAAAACTTCCAATGCAAACTGATCATTCTATTTACCTTTAGGAAATCAACCCCTGATATATGATGTGTTAATCCTTGCTTGTTCCCACCAATTGAAAAGGCAACCCACAATGAAATTATTTATCTTTATTATGATACAACCTTTATATACAAGTACTGTAATCAAAAGATTATCTTGGTTAAGTACTTGTATACACTTTCAGAATTTTTGTGTGCTAACACTCATCCTTTTAATGTGAATCCCGTTAAATTGTTAATGACAGGTGGGCACAAAATAGGCCATAATTTACTTCTTAACTGATATAAGTGGTCAGAGTTGCTTAAAAATCAGTTGCTGATATTGTAGTAAAAACAATCATGAAAAATAAGACATTTTGACTTGAGACAAACGGAAAATGATTAGAAAGTATGCAAATGTCTATGTTTAATAAATGTGAAAGGAAAAAGAAAAACAAAATTTTGTCTGACAGTTTTCATGTGAAAAATTATATTAATCTGCCTGTATTTTAACTGATTATGGGGTAAAAATGTGATCATACTAACAGAGAACACTTAACATTTCCTGCAGTTAAATTTTATTGTATCATTAGTATTACAATCACATCCTTTACATAGAGAATTTTAACCAGATGCATTATTGTAAAATGTTCTCCTAACTCAACAGATTTTTTCAGTTTAATATAGATTATTTTGTTTTTAGTCTGCTTAATTTTTTTTATTTATAATTTCTAAAAACCTTACTAATTTCCATCTTTGTCCCTTTAGTCCCCACTTTGATCTGTCATGTATATATCTTTTCTGATATCATTCCATAAACAATAATGTTATTATTTTCTTCTTCAAAATGATTGCATTCTGGCCATTAAAAAAAGATTTAACAATAATCATATAAAAACACAGAATAATACATTTAAAACAAAGTATATATTTTTCAAAATGCAGCATTACCTAGTGAGATATGCATTTCTCCTTTCTGCAGATTTAATAATATTTACTAATGAACAATAAAATTACATTTTAGTTTTAATTAAGTAGTTAGAACAAATATATATATATTTTTTAAAAAATAATATACAGTATTTAGATGCAGAAACAGGCCTGTAAGAATTTAAGTTAATTTGTAAGCATTTAAATTTAAATTATCAAACAAAACTATTTACATGATTGCCATAGTGGCAAACATAATTGAAAATGTATTTTCAGTTATTTAAACTAATGAACATCTTTTATTATAATTTGTGCTCTAAATTGGATTTAAACCTTGTAGCACTCTCACACATTCACATTTGTTCATACATATAATGGCACATACTGTGCAATAAACAGAGAATAATATTTTTTTCACTATTTGACCACATTGCAGAGACATACTAAGAGATTTTATGTCTCACTGGTATATTTTATGGTTCAAAATGACTTAACAATTTCAGGTTCATTGCATAAATGATTTAAATGCTTCTTTAAGATACATTTTAGCATGCTCAAGTAATATATAGATTGTAACTTAAGTTATTTTTACACTCTTATAATTAATAACATTGGACAATATTTTAATTTTCTTACATTGACATTTTGACATGGAGGTGTTGTATCTATGCCAGCTTCACATAACACTTTGAGGGCCCAAGTGCACTCTTGACATATGTACCAATATTAATTATAATTTAAAATAACCAAAGATAAGTTAAAACTGCATAATGTAACAAAAAAAAAATTATTATAAAACATGAAAAAATCCCCACAGTGTCCTCTCTATATACAATGCCACATTCCAATGTCACACCATACCGAGTCTTCAGTTATAGTGTGATTTTTAAAGTGCCACACATACAAGAAATATAGTATGCTTTCATTAAAAATGTCAAACAATTTGTTTATCATAACAATAGAATTATAAAAAAAGCAGTAACTGCCACCCTCCTACTAGTTTGTAATCATTAGTATATTCTGGAAGGATCCTTTCCTCTTCTTAGAAGGTAATGCTGTATAGAGGCGAGAATAATGGTAGTGTGTATACGGGGAGATATTGTGTATGAAGCCATAATAATCAATTGATGGGAGCATTACTTTTTATATAATTGTATTATTATACTAAATAAATGTTTGATTTTTTTTATTGAAAACATACTCTATTTCTTGTATATGTAACACCCTAAAATTTCCACTATAATTGGATATATGATATGAAAAAAGGAAGAATTTATAGTAAAGTTGACTAGCTAAAGACAAACATATGTATAAAACTTGCTGCCAACCATGGAAATCTGTGACCCCTAGCAATAATGATGTTGAGTGGTGCTCAATCATTTTCAAGTTGTAGCTCAAAGTGTCAGCATTTCACACGGCAGCACTAGGGTCGGTCATTCAAATTCCAACCATGACACTACCTGCGTGGAGTTTGCATGTTCTATCTGTGCCTGCGTGAGTTTCCTCCGGGTACTCTGATTTTCTGCCACGCTCTAAAGACATGCTGATAGGTTAATTGGCTCATGTGTAAACTGGACCTAGTATGTTTAAGAATGTGAGCTAGGGACCTTAGATTGTAACCTCCTTGAGGGCAGGTACTGATGTGAATGTGTAATATATATGTAAAGCACTGTGTAAATTGATGGCGCTATATAAGTGCCTGTAATAAATAAAATAAAGTGTCGGCCTTCTGTTGTTTCCACTTGAATACTTATCAATAAAGTGTTTCTCCCTTGCTGCCCAACCATTGATGATCCCTTACTGCCAAGCAAGATTCGACAGCATTTTGAAGAGGTGACTTTGTAAGAACAGGCAAGTGCTCTCTTTATTGTTGCTTGCAATAGGGTCGCTGGTGCAATATGGCCCTCATTTATACCAGAATGTGCTATCACCCATATGGAAGAAAAATATATTTAAAAAATATTCTTCTCAAATATATTGCCATATATTTGAAATGCTACAATGTTGGCCTTATTCAATATATTTCAATATATATATATATATATATATATATACACACATACACACTGCATGTTGAAATGCATTTTTATTACAAAATATATGAAAAATATAAATTATTTATTATATAAATAAAAATACATTTCAATTATACTGTATGTCTTTTAAAATACAAATCTACATATTTGGAATTCGTTTACAAATATATCTAAAAAATATGTTAAAATTACTTTTTTATATGTTAAAAAAGAATCTGAAGACTATATTTAAAAAATTCTTCAGATTTTTTTTCAACATATAAGAAAGTCATTTTAACTTATATTTTACATATATTTGTAAATGCATTCCAAAATGTAGATTTGTATTTTCAAAGACATACAGTATATTTGAAATGTATTTTTTAAAATATTTTTCATATATGTTGTAATAAAAATGCATTTCAACATGCAGTGTGTGTGTGTGTGTGTATATATATATATATATATATATGTGTGTGTATATATATATATATATATATGTATATATATATATATATGTGTGTGTATATATATATATATATATATGTATATATATATATATGTGTGTGTGTATATATATATATATATATATATATATATGTATATATATATGTGTGTGTGTATATATATATATATATATATATATATGTGTGT